>NC_136067.1:1939939463-1940555178 GCF_964261635.1 Lissotriton helveticus
TAGATTTTTTAGTGGCTCGGTCAACAAATCTTGCGGTCCCCCTCACCGTAGTTCTTATATACCGTCCTCCCCAGGCCATGTCCCACTTTGTGCCCGCCCGCCCGTTGTTTGCCACTCTCGTGATCAACAACTCCTCGGTCCTGTTGCTGGGCGACCTCAACTATTGGCCTGACGACCCTAAGGAAGACAGGGCTTCCAAAGACTTCACTGACACCATGCGTGGTCTCAACTTCACTTCTCACATTCACTCTCCTACCCATTCACATGGTCATACTCTCGACCAGTTATGGTCGGCCAGTCGAGCGATTTCTTCCACCACTATTCTCCCGTGCGCCTGGTCGGACCACTCGCTCATCTCTTTCATCATTGACCTGGGAGCCACCGACAAGCCGCCCCTACCCAAAAACATCTCGGCACTGAATTGGAATCGGGTGGATTTTAATGCTCTCTGTTCGTCGCTGGCGGCCCTCCCTCCCGACTTATCTGATCTCTCTCTTGATCTTCAAGTCGTCGCCATTGATGGTTGGCTGTCTACCTCATGCGACCCTGTGGCTCCTCATAGGAGGATTAAGGCCTGCCGCCAACACGATGCCAACAAGTGGTTTACTGACGACCTCAAAGCTTTGAAACTAGCTCTCAGGCAGTCAGAACGCCAGTGGAGGCGCAATTATTGTCCCTCCCTGAGAGATCGTTACAAATCTCTCCTTAACAACTATAAGCGAGCTATTCTTTCAGCCAAATTAGACTACTTTTCTGGCAAGGTTCTGTCAGCGGCAAAAAAATCTAAGGAGATTTTTTCTATCGTTCACTCCCTGGCCGCATCTCAAAGAGCCGACCCCCACCCAGTCCCATCCCTCGCCCTCTGCCTCTCTTTGAATGATTTCTTCCTCGAGAAGATTGCAATCATCAAACGGAATATTCCCCCGTCTTCTTCTCCTCCCCCCCACTCCCCTCCCTCCTTTAGTTTCCTCTCTTAACCACTTTCCTCCCATCTCTAAGGAGTCATTCCTTACTCTGCTCAACAAAATTAAGTTAGGTTCTCCCACTGACTATGGACCGGTCCGTATTTTAAGGGAGTTGTTCTCCGGCTGTCCTGATCCCCCCCTCTCCCTACTCAATTCCTCCCTTTCCGAGGGCATAGTCCCAGCTTCCTTTAAGTCTGCCACAGTGATCCCCATCCTGAAGAAACCTGGTTCTGATCCCACTCTCGCTACCAATTTCAGACCTATTTCTTTACTCCCTTACTTGGCCAAGATCATGGAGAGCCACATCACCTCCTGTCTCTCGACCTACATCGAGGAAAACCACCTCCTGGCTTCCCATCAAGCGGGTTTTCGCTCAGTCCACTCGACTGAGTCTGTGGTCCTCGCGGTTTTGGACGAACTGAAGAGTAAGGCTGACTCCAACTCCCCCCAAGTCTTGGTGCTTCTTGATCTGTCCGCTGCTTTTGACACGGTCGACCATTCCATCCTTCTCGACCGTGCCATGGCAGCGGGCATTCGGGGCTCTGCCTTCTCTTGGATCGCCTCTTTTCTTCAAGGTCGGACACAGGCTGTTCGTCTCTCCAGTTTCTCTGCCCCTCCTCGCCCGGTGCCCTGTAGGGTTCCTCAAGGTTCTTCCCTCTCCCCTCTTCTTTTTAACCTTTACATTTATCCACTCATTGTTTCTCTGTTAAACATGGAGGTCTCCGTATACAACTACGCTGACGACCTTCAGTTGGTTTTTGATCTTTCTCATGACGCTGACCCGGCCCTTAAACTCCATATCACACTTAACTTCATCGCCGGCTGGATGAATCACAACTATTTAAAGCTTAATCCGGACAAGACGGAGTTGGTCCTGACTGGTGGCTCCTCGAGCCCTTGGACCTCTGCCTTTTGGCCTTCCACCTTTGACCCACCCCTGGTTCCTTCTGCCTCAGTTAGAACCCTGGGAATTAAAATCAGTCAGGACCTCTCCCCTCGCCCCCAGGTCAACTCCGTCGTCTCATCTTGTTTCTTATCCCTCAGGATCATCAGAAAGATCTCTCGTTTTTTTTCTTTTGATGCCCTGAAAATTATTGTTTTGGCCATTGTTCTCTCACGGGTGGACTACGGGAACTGCCTCTATGTGGGCATCCCTGCCTGCGAGCTGCGGCGTCTACAGTCCGTCCAGAACCAGGCTGCCCGCCTTATTTATAGGCTTCCCAAATTTTGTCATAATACCCCCTTACTGACATCCCTCCATTGGCTTCCCATCTTGCAGAGGACTCTCTTCAAGATGGGTTGCATTGTATTCATGGCTCGTGCTCGCACAGCCCCCATCTTTATCAACTCTATGATTACTCACTACCTCCCCTCCCGTAATCTCCGCTCTGCTAGCCAAGCACTTTTAACTGTTCCCCGTTTTCGTAAATCCAGAGTAGGCGGCACTAGATTTTCCATCCTTGCCCCCCTCTTCTGGAACAGTCTCCCTCTGACCATCAGGTCCATCCCTATTTACCTGCATTTCCGCAAGGCCCTTAAAACACACCTGTTCTCCTCTGCTTTCCCATCTTAATCGCTCCCAGGTCTCCTGCTCTGTTGGTACTGACTCAATCTCTTAGCGCCAGGAAGCCGCTTGGTCACAGAGCGCTTTATAAATATTTTAAACTTCAAACTTCAAACTTTAAATATTTACTAACTTTTACGCATTTGCAATTTCAATTGAAAGTCAAAATAATTCTAAAGTAAACAGAAATAAATGTCTTAAATTTCAAATTAGACATGGGGGCTACACCTGACCAAGTATTGCCTGGCCCATTTGGGGCCACATTGAGCACCCACCACCCCCCGGTGAAGGCCCATCGCCATCACCCTAAGATCTAGGACACTCACAGACAGCACGGTCAGAAGCGTGTCATATCAGGACTGCTGCATCCTGTTCGCCAAAAGCATCTGGAGCACACGCATCACCATAGGTAGTGCCTATGCCTGAGGTGGCAACCATGGAGAATTGCTGACTGGTACAGCACCACTCATCTTGAATGTGCAGGGCTGCCTGATGACCCAGGCAATCGAACTAGACCTTATAAGACTAATTCCATGAGCAACTGGTACGATACTGGTTGAGACAGTGCGTACACATCAAATTTAGGGTAATTTTATCAGAACTTGAGCTACATTTACACTCCTACGATTGGCTCCATGAAGAGGGGGAAACCACCCAGAACCAGGACTTGTGGGGTGTAACAGTAAAAGAGTGTGAGAGGCGCATCACCAACACAGTTAGTGCCTTGTGACAATAAGTTGCTTTCTTATATTTTCAGTGTGTAGTATTATGTTCTACTGTGTAAAAAAAGTACTTTCTTTCTTGATAAGTTAAGCACTGGACTGGACATTTTGTTATTGTGTTGAATATTGAGTCCTCAACTCATGCTCCATCACACTACCTCCCTGAAAAGCCTGTGATTGCTCAACATCTCTATCTCTGCGAGTCAAGTGCTGAAGGGGCTGTGTTTGGCCCAGTTATAACATCCACAGTAGGACAGATCCCAGGAAATCAGAGGCACATGACCTCAACCCACACACTTGAGATCCAGTAGCTCTTGCTTGTTCCTTGGCATCGCAAACACGGTCTGGCAATACAAGTCTTAACTCTACTTATATGTACTTTGGCACGATAACTATCGGCCACATGCATCATTGTTGCGGTTTGCAATTTCTTAATTGCGAAAATTAAGGAATCGCAATTAAGAAATCGCAAACGGCTATGCATCAAGAAATCGCAATTTTTTTGTGATTTCTTAAATTTCCTTAATTGCGATTCACAATTTGCGAATCGCAATTAAGGAATCCCTTCCCATTGATTCCTATGGGCCTAGAGGCCCATAGGAATGAATGGGAAGCCATTCTCATTTTGCGATTCGCATTAAGGAATCGCAAAATGAGAATGCTATTTCAAGGGTGCAGGGGGGTCCAAAGGACCCCCCCCGCACCCCAGAAATTTAACTTTAAGAACATTTTTCACACACACATGCCCCAGGGGCATGTGTGTGTGTAAAATGAAACTTTGAAAAATGCACTTTTGTGCATTTTTCAAAGTTTTCGCAAATTACCATGAAGGTGAACTTCATGGTAATTTACCTCTCCCTATTTGCGAATTCGCAATTTCTAAAGTGTGATGCATTGCATTTAAGAAATCGCAAATTGCAATTTCTTAAATGCAATCGCAATTTAAGAAATCGCAACATAATTGCGATTCCCTAAATTGCGAAAAAATAAAAAAACATGATGCATCCCAAAAAAGGAAATTGCATTCGTAAACGGCCGAATTTTGCGATTCGCACCATTTGCGAATGCAATTTACCTTGATGCATGTGCCCCTATGTATCTTAAGATATGCATTTTTGGGGATAAAAAAAGAGCAAACCAATACTTGTCTGTATATACATTATTATCAGATTTTAGTGCATTTCAATGTTGAGAACTCCATTGAAGACAATGGAGTAGCTCCAGGCGTATTATTGTAGCTGGTATAATCCCGAAGCTTCAACATTCCAATGTTTGTCTTTCTGTTTCTCCCTTTTTAATTTAGAACATTCTATCCTCAGTGGGTGGAATGTTCTAACAGCCGTATAGCCCTTCTGCCTTGGACTATATATGTTGTTAAAGGCCCTCACCCTCGTTATAGGCCCTTGTCTGCTGCTCTGGTTTATAACTCAACCGGTATAGCCCTCAGCAGTGGGCTATAAAGCTATTTTATGACCATGATTCTTTAGTGTACCAATTCTTTTATCATCCACATTCTGATCTATAACTGTTCATTTGTATGTACTGTTCAGAGGGGAACTCATCACCGCTCCAAGACATCTCAAGGAGACACGTATGGCTGTATTCTGAATGCTGAAGCAAATTCCAAATTGGACACAAATAATGTTTTGCCCCACTTTTGAAATCACGGGTTTCAGGCTTCGGTCCAGGGGTTTGCCCACTCACTTTTGAGCGGCAAAAGCACAGCAGAAAGGGGATTACCATACAGTTAAACTGGTAGCAAAGACGTTCAAAACACGTTATTCCCCATTATCAGTGCAGCAATTTAGAATTGTGCGCAAACACCAACCCGTAAAAATATTTTGCAGAATGCTTTTTGCAGTGATTTTTACCTTCCCGCCAGTAAGAGGACATTAGAAGTCTTTCATTCTATTTAAAGAGAAGAATTTTCAATGACTGCAAAAATTGATTTCCGCTTCAATTTCCCATAGCAGGTAGCATTATTTTTAATTATTTCCAGGTGCCTGAATAGATCAGGATAAATTACCCTAGGGCGTTCCAAGGGCATGCATTGCATTTTTACACCCATGTCTCACCTCTCTCTGAGATTTGGTTTCAAACTTCTTCCTATCTGAAATGCTCTGCATTGTATGTCCTTGTTTCCTAATGCACTGGGACATTTTAATTTACATTTTTTGAGCAAACATAAAACGAATGTCTATCACAAAAGGTAAAGAGCAGAGTTATGACAAAGCCTACCACCAGGGGGAGATAGACATAGAAAAGCATCCTAAGGTGGTACTGTAAGTTTCGATCACTGGATGTCAAATTATACAGTAAGATTGGGCAAATTCTTTTGGGTAGCATTTCATTGTATATACTTTTACATTTGGCTGATTGCTTGCTCTGGAATCTTACCCTCACATGCATCAAAATAACCAAAAGCGAATCCTTAATTGCAATTTTTAAGGAATCGCAATTAAAGATTTGCTAGGTAGGTACTCGCAAATTGCATGCACAATTTCAAGGGTGCTGGGGTGCCAAGATTACTCCCTGTAGCACCCCTCAAATTGCTAAGTGAACCCATGTTGCTCATACATGCCCCAGGGGCATGTGTGTGTGTGTAACCTTGAACTTTGAAAAATGCACTTTAGTGTATTTTTCAAAGTTTTTGCTTTTATCATCAAGTTTCATTTGACGGTAATTAGTGTCCCCTGATAGCGAAATCACTATTTTAAATATCATCATGTATTGCATTTGAGGCATCGCAATTTGCGATTCCTTGAATGCAATCGTAATTTAAGGAATTGCAATTTTGGGATTCCTTAAATTGTGATTTTTGCATGATGCATCCCAAATGCAAAAATACCGGTCGCAAGGGGGCAGAATCTGCAAATCTGAGAATCTGCCCCTTTGCGACCGGTTTTTAGTTTGATGCATGGGGCCCTGAAGTGTCTAGCATCATATGTAAACCTATGTTATTTGGGTTTTCATTTTATGTTAAGAGCTCTGATACCTTCCGTTCTAGCTATCGCGATATAAAACTTATAAATAAATGAACATTTTTATTAAACCTGTGCAAGAAATCTACCCATCCATTCGCTGCACAGCGGAGGGGTTCTCTGCATGATAATTACACTCTTGAATCAATCTTTACTCTTATTTATTTTGCTCTCTCTTCATTATTTAGTAATGCAAAGTAGGCTGTTAAAGCAGATTTAGCAACGTGAATTTATACAATGTCTCCACAACACATTTTGCAATCCTTGATGGCTGTAATTAAAAGGCTACTTTCACTGTCATCAAATGTGTAATATATGCACTATCGATCAGGAAAAAGAATATTCAATGACTTCAACATTAAAATTCCACTTTATCATCTTTAATTCATTGGTGCAATACTTGACCTGATTGATTCGAATTTTTTATATTCTAGCCTTATTGATCTATCTGCCGCTTGATCTGGTTTTCAATGGAGGCGCTGTTATGAGATAAACAAACTTAGGTTAATAGTAGCTGGGAACAGCCTCATCGGAAGAATACCAACAAGAGCAAACACAACCTCAACGTAAATGAACATGTGGCCACAAAGCCACACTGTGACAATCCGCCACATTGTAGGTGGAATCCAGGCATCCAGCGAGCCCCACTGGAGTAACACCTTCAGGTCGAATTGCAGGTACCATCAGTACAGTAGCACACAATGTGAAAAAAAGCTACATCAATTCCACCTGAAACTCACCCGTGAAGGGTGGGTAGAAGATGTAGCCTAACGGCTATGGAGGTCGACCTCAAATCTGGGGAACGGGGTTCGAGTCTCAACAATTATGCTCAACATTCTGTTTCTAGGAAAATCACGTAATCTCCCCGTGCCTAACAAAAATGAATGTGTCCTTGGGTAACGCAACAGGTGCTCATGTAAAGCGCTCTGATACCCGATACCCTTGGGTCAAGTTCGCGCTATATAAAACTTCAGGGAAAAAACTACTGCTGTCCAGATACCCCACCTAGCACACAAATCCTCCAGGTTAAACAAAGTCTCTAATCTGGAGCAGAGGAGGTCTGTAACACCACCAGCTTGCTTCTCTTCCCCAGAGAAGAATAGCAACCCTCAAATTAGGAACACTTGCATGAATTAAGGCAGTGTCACCAGCAGAGTACTAACAACCACTGCGAAAAAGCATGATAGTGTCTGAGCCTTTGTCACATCCTGCCCAGCCACACAAGGTTCCACACAACCTTCTGAAAACGGTCCCCTGATTGGGCTACCCAAATATGCCAATTCCACATAGTGCTTGATTGTAAGTGGCTCAAGCCTGCACCCCCAAATCAGACTCTGACCTCCTGCTACGTAAGCACCAACCTTACCACACATCCTCACTAGTGATGACCTCCACTCTTTCCGCACTCCCTTCACGTAACCTGCAGCCATCCCCATCCCTATCCTATTATCCATTCATGCATTATCAAGACGAGTCGCTAGTCTCTCAGTCAAAAACCTTTCAGACCCATATGCTCTTAGCAATCTTACACACCTATTGTGACAGGCCTCCACAGACTGTCACAACTCCATTATACATCATACAACTATAGTGACAGGCCACCACTGGCTCTCATGACTCCACTCAACATCATTCACCTGGTGTGGCAGGCCTCCAAAGACTCTCATGACTCCAGTTTACACCGGCCACCTATTGTGGCAGGCCTGAAAAGACTCTCATGACTCCAGTCCACATCACCACCTATCGTGGCAGGTGTAGAAAATTAGGTTACTGGTTGAGAGGGGTGAAACTCTGCTCAAGCAGGAACCACAATCCTTGTCAGGGCAAAGTCCCAAGCAAACCCTAAATTAACCTGTGCTCGTCTCTCAGGTAACCTGGCACAGAGCAGTCAGGCTTAAGTCAGAGGCTATGTGTTAAGCATTTGTGCAACAATTCAAACAGTAACACAGGGGAAACACACCACAGAAGGATCCCACACCAGATTAGAGAAAATAAATTAATATTCTAATAAATAAATTAAGACCAAAACGACAAAATCCAACCAGTAGAACCCTAGACATGTAGGTTTAAAGGTTTCAATTAACATAGTGGCAAAAGGCACAAACCTCCAGCCGTGGATATCTGATTGCACCGGACCGGGGCAAAGTCACAAGTTCAGGCTGACCATGATGGAGTGCTAGCCAGCTAAGAGGACCCGGTTAGGCCTTAAGTCCTGGTTGCAGAACACTGCAAGGTCCTGCAGTGAGGATGGGTTGTGCAGCAACAGCGATACGTTGGTTTCGAGGTGCTGCGGGGTTGTGATGCGAGATACTGCATCATCTTGAAATATCCAGTTGACGAGGGCTGCGATGCGAAGTCTGGCATCAAGGATGCGTTACGTAGTTGCAGCAATGCGTCGGCTCCGATGTGAGAACCTGCGTCATCGTCAAGGCTGCTGTCGATGAGAGATTTGCGATGTGAGGGCCTTTGTCAAGAGAACCCTCGCTGCAGAGGCGATGCATAGGTCCTCCTTGGGGCTGCGCTGCAGAGCAGAGGATAATCATCAGTTCTGCTGGATCTTTAGAGGGGTTGGCAGAGCACCTTCAGACCCATTTCCAAGGGACCAGGACTGGGGTGGCATGACTTGGCAGGGTAGGACTTACGGATGGCAGGGTACAGGTGCTGGGTTAAAGGTTGTTGGAGCCTTCTGTCCCTGAGGCTGTAGCCTTGGACTCACTGTGGGGTCCAGGGTTCAACAGATGCAGGTCCAGTCCTTCTTACGCAGACAAGAGGGGAGCAGGCAACCGATGAGAACAGTGGCAACAGATGAGCACAGCATGGCAACAGTCCTTCAGAGTAGCAGTCCAAGAGAGTGGCAGTCCTTTCAGCAGCACAGCATACTTCCTGGTAGAGTATTTACCAGTCCAGAAGTGTAATAAAGACTTGTTGTCTGAGGTTTATTACTTTTACCCACTTCTGCCTTTGAAGTGGGAGAAGCTTCTAGAGGTTTCCCTTTGAAGTCCCCAACTGTCCTGCCTTCCATGCCTTGGCTCCTGACAGCTACAGGGGGTATGAAGTCCTTTGTGTGGAGGCAGAACACAACCTATTCAAGTGTAAGTAAAGCTGTGCCCAGCTCCGCCCTCCCATCGTGCCAGTGATGGTCCATCCAGGCACACCTAAGCTCTCTAATATATGTGGCTGTCTAGGAGGAATACACAAAGCCCAACTGTCAGCTACATCCTTCATGTAAACCAAGGCCAGGCTACAGGCACTTAATGGCTAAGGCAGGAAAATGGGAACTTTCTAAAAGTAGCAATTTCAAAATTGTAATTTAAAATGCAACTTTACCATAAGAGAGGGTTTTTCATTAAAATTTGGAAGACACCAAAAAAAAGGAACTGGTTTCCTGCTCCCATTTGGAAATTATCACTTATTAGATGTAATAAGGTAACTCCAATGTTAGCCTATGGGAGAGGTAGACTTTGCAGTAGTAAAAAATTAATGTACGTGTTTTTCACTACCAGGACATGTATAACTTAAATTACATGTTCTACTTTTTTAAATACACTGCACCCTGCCCCGTGGGATGTTTAGGGCCGACCCTAGAGGTGGCTTTTATGTATTAAAAAGAAATGTTTAGGTCTGGCAAAAAGTCTATTCTTTCAGGTCAAGATGGTAGTTTAAAACTGCACACACAGGCTGCAATAGCAGGCCTGAGACATGTTTAAAGGTCTACTTAAGTGGGTGGCACAATGAGTGCTGCAGGCTCACTTGTAGCATTTAATTTACAGGTCTGGGATACATGTAGTACCACTATACTAGGGAATTCTAAGTAAATTAAACATGCCAATTGGAGATAAGCCAATATTACCATGTTTTAAGGAATGAGCACATGCACTTTAGCACTGGTGTAGTGGTAAAGTGCAAAGAATCCTATGGCAAGCAAAAGAGAGAGCAGCACAAATCAAGAGGACGGCAAAGTGTTTGTGGGAAGACCACCCCAAGTCAGACAGGTGTAACAGAAGGCCTCCACAGACTCTCAAGGTTCCGCTCTTCATCATCCACCTATTGTGACAGGCCTCCACAGACTAGCATGACTCCGCTTTTAATCGTCCTCCAATGCTGACAGCCTCCATAGGTACCAGTTGTTCCTCTCTACCGCACACCAATTGTAGAGGCAGGACTCCACAGCAGGGGCATAGCAAAGGCCCTTGCAGTGCGTATGGCACAGGGCCCCCCAGTTCTTCCTGAGGCCCCCATTCAGGTCAATCAATATCAATGAGACACGGAGGACTCAGGGCCCCTCCTCACATTCATCATTTTATGTTATGCCACTGGGGGCAGTCATCACCCCACTCTAGCTCACTCTCCCTATTGTGACAGGTCGCCAATCTGACACTGATCTACCTCACACCACCTATTGTGACTGACCTTCACAGACAGTTAAAACACTTGTCCATTTCACTCTACCTAATGTGATTACCTCCACAGACAGTAACACCTCCTCTCATCTCATACTCATCACCCACACCCAACTTGCTCCACACACTTTCATCATCTATCCTCCTGTAGACCATACTGAGATCCCTCTCTTACTGCTCCACCACACCAAGCCCAATTAGCTGTAAAATATGTGCCCTGCTAAGGAGATATGCTTTGAAACAAAACAAAAAGTCTTTCTGGCTTTAGACATAATAAGTAATCTTATCATTTTTGGCTTCAAAATTATCCAAACATAATAGTCCAAATAATAGTTTCAGCAACCAACCATACATATATTAGGTAACAAATAAACAGGTAAGGCAGTAATGGGTAAAGAGATGTAGCACAAACTGAAGACTGGTCCCCATGCTCAGAATTGTGGGGGGCTCACAGGTAGAGAAATGGGTAGTTCTTGCTAGTTCAGAAATGGGAAGGGAACAAGGTTCTGGAATAGGCATAAATCACATATTTATGAATAGAGAATGCTCACAGGAATGGGTCCCTCCCTAGCTGTAGCATTAGTAGCACAAGGGATGAGGAATGGGAGATTCAGCAAGGCCTATTCACAAAGGTAATTTTCCATGTGGAGATCTCCTCACACACATGTAACTGCTTACGTCTCCACCCAGTAGTGGGACTTATGAATCTCCACCTCCTTATACAATCAGGCAGTGACTCCCATGAAGGAAAGTACTACAATGTACAGTTGGATTTCTTCTATGTCACTGTTTGGGAGTTCTGTGTCCCTGGGGTGGAGATATCCACTGGCGGAGCGGAGAACTCCACTGCTGGGACAGAGAAGTTTGAATGGGAGGAAATAGGGAAACACCATGCACCTTACACGAGTCTAACACTCATTGTCCAAAGACATATAAGTACAGCACAGAGCCTAGTGGCCTCCCTCTACCTCTAGCACTGCCTAATTAATCACATAACACCTACAGATTCCAAGACACAGGCAGTCCCTTTAATGAGGAAGAGGAACTTCAGCAAGGAGGAGACTGTGCGGCAAATATATTGGCTTGGGCAACTTACCAAGGAAACCTCTTTATGGCAAGGTACGCTACTCCCAGAGGTGACAGCACTCTCAAACTTCAACGGCTCGGACCGATTGAGAATATCCACTTTGGGTGCAGTCCCTACACAGTCTAACCTGAAGAAATTTGCAGCAGACTGTGGCCTAACCCATGCCCAATTTTATAAGTACCTACAACTCCAACACACCCTTCTTCCTTACCTACAACAAACAGAGCCAATGCTAGGATTCCATCCACTGAAGGATATGTTCGACCTGTGGCATAGACTCAAAATCTATCTCCAAGTACCTAATAATCAACATATCAAAAAGGTTCCCCACACTCAGAGACTCTTCAGGAGCTAATGTCGGGCCCAGAGAGTAACCAGAATGGCTTGAGGGGCCGGCAGCACCAAGAGAAATGTCAATTATGGTCAGATTATGCTTGGTGCAATGTAAACATCTGCATCACAGGTATCTTAAAAGACAGAAGCTGTGGCATGTTCTGGGAGATTCAGTTCCCACATGCCTTCACTGCAAGGCAGTGGTGGGCAACTTATTACACATTTTGTGGAGCTGTTTGACTCTACAGAGGTTATGGGGGCAGTAGAGAGTACGTGAAATGAGGTACTGGACTGACATCTCCCTGGAGCTGCGCGTGGCACTGCAAAACATAACTGAAGAGCTGGGCCTCTGTTGGCTTCAGAAACTTTTCCTTGGAGTATCCCTTGTAGTCAAGCATGATATTACCTAAAATTGCATGCTCAGGGCCCTCCGACCATTGCAAAATGGAGCAGTCAGTGCTGCTGACTTTGGAACTGGGAAACCAGGTTCGAGTCTCGGAGTCAGCTCAACATCCTGTGATTCTGGGCAAATCACTTCACCGCCCCATGCCTACCAAAAAATGAATGTGTCCTTGTGTCACGTAACCAGTGCACATGCAAAGCACTCTAATACCTTCGTGTTGAGTTTGCACTATATAAAACTGCAAAAAATAAAATAAAAATAGCAGCCTCAATGAATGCAGAGTACTGGGAAAAAAACAATTTATGACGCATGTGGCTGGCTTCACAAACACTTGGGGGCAGATTTACAAGCCCCTTGCGATGCTTTTACGCCGCCGTTGCGTCACTTTTGTGACGCAGCGGGGGCGTAAACAATGCGCCACGTTGCGACTTATTGACAACGTGATGCATCTAGGCAGATGCGTCACGTTGTAAAGCCCTGCGCCACATGAAACCTGCGTCAGGTTTCATGTGGGCGTTCTGTCGCAGGGTGGTCGTTCCCTCGAAGGAAAGCTCCATAAAACTGGCGCAGTGAAATCTACAAGATTTCACTGAGTCAGTTTTACGACGCTGCTGTGTCAAATCCTTACGCCTGCTTGAAGCAGGCGTAAGGAGTGATGCACCACGTTGAGTATGGGTGGCCCCTGTGCATTGCAGGACAACTCCAGCAATTCGCCGCCCATACGCCACAAGATGCGTCACGCATCTTCCCTTATTTGCACCATGGTGCGCCGCATTGTAAATGCGGCGCATCTGTGGTGGGGGAAGGAGGGAATTGCATGACCCATCTGTTCTGGCGCATCCCTGCTGATTTGCAGAGATGCGCCAGAACATGTAAATATGCCCCTTGATGAGTGGGATGCATGGGCCCAACCTAGGGAGAAGATTGACTAGGCTGAGACGATGAGCTAATGGCGTCGGATGTCAATTTGTTTATAATGTTGTAGTGATGATGTTTTGTACTAGATCTATTTGCGGGAACTGTGTGAGACACCTCACTTTATATTCATTTTTTCCTGGTGTTTTCCTTTTTTGTTCACCCTTCATTTGTTAATGGTCTTGATTATGTTTCTACTCTACAATGTCAAGTAAAATAAAATGAAATTTAGTAAAATAAATACCGGAAGGACACCTAACCAATTTATTTAAGAAATCCTCTCTCTTCTCCTCAAATAATTGTTCTTCAAAATGGTGGGTAAAGGATTTTCAGCAACACAGTCAAACACAGTCAGCAAATGTTCTCATGTGGGTAGACTGTATATGATTGGTTACTCTTGTAATGAGTTTCAATTGTTAATGGGTGCAGTGGGGTCCTGGCTGTTCACTCCCTCTCTCCCTTAAAGTTATCAGGTGTGTCATGCTTGTTTGAAACCTTCTTTGAAGATGTGATTTATATTGCTTTTACTTAAAATGCTCTAGACATTTTTAAATTCTATGAAACTAAATACTTAGGGGCATATTTATGAAGGTTTTGCGTTGCATTTGCACCAGTCAAGGTGGCGCAATGGCGATGCAAAACCTAAGTTGGCTTTATCAAGCCACGCAAGACCACCTTGCTTGATAAATCCAGAGTAACCCAATGCAGCGCAAATTGCTGCATGCGTTACTCTTCCCTGGGAAGGTGCTCCGTGGGTGGAGGGTGAGCGTTCCCACGCATTCACCCATGGATTTTGGCACATTTCCAGATTTACCAATGCTGGTAAATCTGTGAATGCATCAAAATACTACGTCTCCCAGGTGAGGCATAACGAGGAGAAACATCTTTATTTCTCTTCTTTCTTTCTTCGTTCTCATTATGCGGCACACATAGAAAGAGAAAAATGCCATAGAGGATTGTTTTTGTGCAGGAAGGTGTCTCTTTCTGTACAAAAACCTTCCTGCTCACAACGCAGGCTCCCTTGCCTAAATGGCATCAGCACAAGTAAAGGACAGGAATGAATTATATTAAGTTGAATACGGTGCATTACTGCCCTTAACCGATCACACAGCACCGGGCAGCAAGGGGGTTTGCTGCGCTGTGTGATCTTGAATAAATATGCCCCTCAATATAACATTATAACATTTATTTTGTGACATTCAAAACAATTTCTTTGGCATTATTTTCTTATTTTTCCCTATGTGGCGATAGTGTTGTTCCTTGCCTCTATTGATTGCTATTAGAATGCATTGAAGCTCCAGTGATAGACCAAGTGTGGTTCTGGACTTACTACAAGGCTTGGCTACAGTAGATTTGAGCCTGTTTTGTCAGACATACTTGTGTAGCAAGATTAGGTTTATTTTTGTGAATAGCAATCATCTTACTCTTTTGTTGTTGAGTTTTATTATTTCCTAAGCCCCTTCCTAAATTTCCTCACCTATTTAGTGGTAAATATTTACCACTTTTTAGCCAGTTCTCCAAGTCCCTCCAACATATATTACAAAAGCAGATATCTCTGTAGAGATTTCTAGACACAGAAGAAGGGGAGATGGATATCTCCAGATGGAGATTTGTGAATAGCATTTGTAAGTATGAGAAGTATTACTCCTGGAGAATTACTTCTTGTACCCAAAAATGCCTTTCTGAATATGCTCAGTTATTGGGCATCTCACAGGCTGAAAAATGGTTACTTTATACATTTCAAAATAGGTCATTCAGAGAATGAATTGTCGGCAACAAGCTCCTGCAAACTTCTCTGAGATCATGAAATCCCAATCAAGACAGCCATCTAGATTATCTAACAAGATCCCACCCCACGTTGATTCCTGTTGGTACTGTTTCATCTCCAACATAATTGCTAGGTATTGTTGAGACTGGCTGTGCAGATTCATGAAAAGGAGATCTTATGGCTATCCGCGAGCTTGCACACTGGCTTGTGCACTTGCTGTGGCCTGTGGAGCACAGAGTAAGTGGCAGAGAAGCTCAGACCGCAGACCAGCATGGTGCGGCCTGAACTAGTCATGGGCTTCAGCTACCAATCTTTGTCAACTACTGCCCCGAACCGATACTTGCCCTCAAATGCTCACATATCCGGGGACTATAGTTTCCTTGGTTGGCAAATAGGTTTTCAAATCATAGGTGTCATTGGTCCCTTGATGAATCAGTTACCACCCGCCATGGTCCAGGTCAGACTTGCCAATGCATTGATGCCACCACTCTTGCTGCAACACACCAATATAATTGAATGATTTTGGGATTCTGAATCACCAGGTGACCCCGTGGTAAGGGAAACGGAATTGGATAAGGAGATTGTTGCCCATTGCCTCACATGCGACCACGTCAAACAGCAGGTATGAGGAGGGTGGTTGTGGGCACAGTAGCGCTGTCCAGTTCCTCAGCAGTTTCAGAAGTGCTGAGCTATATCTGGCCTGAATGCCATCCAGGTACAATAAATGAAAATCACAACTGCTGGTGTATCTCATACATGACAAGCAGCTCTAGCCTCAGGTTGTGAAAATATGTTTGTGTCCTCCAGCCCCTTCCACTCCACACTCTCCACCATTGAATAATCAAAATGTTACAATTGTTGTGTCATTGCTGGACCAATAAACTTGGTCTCAATAGAGGTAATGTGTGTGCAAATGGGGAATCCCAACAGAACATACAAAGCCCCAGCTGGCAATAATAGGTCCATGGTACTGCAACATTTGCCAACCAGCACCCTTTGTTATATTCTCACATGTAACCAGACAGTACTAACCCACTGAGATATTTCTGGATCCTTAACTGGTCTTAATACATGAAGGCTCTTATTCTTTGAAATGGATCTTCAAACCCACCTTTAAATATTCAGTTAATTAGCAAGAACATCAACCAGTGGAATTAGAGTTCCAGGCTGCTCTAGGCAAAAAGATCCAGCTCCAAGTGAGCCAGAATGGGGACCCACATCTTCCCTCTCACATTATCACTAGGTATAAAGCACAATAAGAATACCAATTTAAAGGAAAGTAATAAAACCAATCCCATAATGGTAGAGCATATATATCTAAACTATTGATCGGGCATGCCAAGATGCAAAACCTAAAAGATGAAATGAGATCAGAGTTAATGTCCCAGGTTGAAGGTCAAGCAAAGGTTATATTAAACATTGGTTCCTATGCTAATAATGGGAGGCCTTTTGTGCCAGAAAAATCCCCCCAAAATCTGTTTAGTATTACTTGTGCTTCAGTGAGTATTTCGAAAAAACTGATGAGCATGGCCAAGGGCAAAGAGTCAATAGTCTCTGCCGATTGACAGTAAGGAACCTGAGCCATCCATGGTAGAAACTGCAAAACTGAAGAGTTGCCTCGTGGGAAACTCCAGTGTCCAAATCCCCTTCCAATTCCAGTTGGATACGAAAGAGAACAACACTGCTTAGCCCATGGGAAACTATGAATGGAAGGCAACCAAAAACAAGAAGGGCAGCAGATAGTACTCAATCAAGTTCTGCTGCTTGTGTTTACACATAAAATCTTATTATTGGGGCAACTGCTCTTCCCCAAAATGATGCATCTCAGTGACTGATACCCGATTGTACTGACAAATGGGAGCGATTATTAGGATTGGAGTGTTGGATCATAAATAGCCCACAATGGCTTAAATGAGCTCCTTCAGTAATTGGTCTGGGCCACTGCAATTGAAATCCTACTTCCTGACTCTGTGATAGGGGGATGCACGTAGCAGAGCTAATTTTTGGAGAGCTCTCAGCCTTTCAAAATGTCCGCCTGATGACTAGTATGGACTCACCGTCAATGCAATCAAGCGAGTGATTGGACGCTCTGGTATACACACAAAGGAGTGCTCACAAGAAGGGTGAAGCACCATATAACAACATCACGTAGGGACAGGGCATCCATTAGGGAAACAGGCTACAAGACAGGGACTACAAATTGCATGAATGGTAGGGTTCAGATGCGCCTGCACAGAGTGACGTGCTTTAGTTGGAAGCGAGCCTCCAACAAATGGATATAGCTATCGGTAGTAACTGTTCATCGTTTTCATGGTTGCAACTCCTGTGGACGGCTTTGCAGTCCCAGTGATGTAATCAATCTGACCCCTAACCTTTTCAAGTGATTGAGTTGACTTGGGCTACTTTAATTAGCACAATGGTTGGCCAATCATCAATATGTGTCCATTAACACAATACAAGACACTTACTGTGATGTAGGAATATATGAGGTATTCGTATGGTGTGAACCTACCCAAGAGGTACTGGAGTGCTGTACAGGGTCATATGTAAAGGTCATCAGGGTCAAAGTACATATGGGATCACTTCCTTTGGTGCTATCAGACTAAAAGTGTGCATTGGTGTCAAGAGCCTGTCAAGGCCTGTATCAAAGGAGAAAAAAGTAAGGAATATTGGCAAGAAAAAGCAGCCCAAGAACGTGTTGTGAGTCAAAGGTAAATATGGTCAAAATAATGAAGCCCTGGGCAAAGCACCAAAAAAAGCTGATGTACATAGGAATGTATCATAAAGAATAATTTACAACATTAATACTGAGGAGGATTTGAGTATAGCAGCCAGAAGCATCACCCACTCATACTGAAGCTCAGTAACTTCTGCAACCAGAATTGTTGTGACAGAAGCTGTCTGCAAAGTACACATGGATAGGGCACAGATAGATAGGACATACACACAAATCTGCAGCAAATAACCTTCGGCTCCACTAACTTACTTGATTAATGTTCATCCTAGATTCCTCCTTATTTATAATTACCAGGGTTTTTAACATTATGTTTTTAGGGGTGAGTGAAGTTCTAAATGTACTAGAAAAGTTATGTGAAGCTGACAAATTCTGCAACCTCCCAAATTTGTGAATTTCGTAATTTTTACCGAACTTCGCCTGAAGTCAAAATTATCACAAAAACCTTTTAGCTGGAGATTTTTCTCATGGGAAAATTACCCTGCAAACAGTTTTCTCCTGTTAAACCTACATTTGCCTGGTTTTACAGCATCCTCTATATTTTAAACGCCCAGCAGACAGCAAGGTTTGCAAATTGATAAAAAAACTCTCGAGGTTTGCAAAGTTCAACTTTGAAAAATTATCTCACTTCTAGTTCATTTATGTCACAGTTTTCTCCTTTGCTAACTACTGGCTGATCACTGTGTTTGCTGAGCATCGGTTCTACATACAACAGACTAGGAGATACATGTGTACTGTCCTTTTACCAAACAAACATTGAACATTAGTGCCAAGGACATATGAAACAATGTTTAAGTCAACTCTCCTTGGCATCTCATAGAACAAAACAATGGACTTAAAAGGAGACAGTCACCCAATGGTCTCATCAGCTATGTCTTTTTTCACCATTTTGACTCTAATGTTTCACGAATCCTAAATCACATTATCATGTTATCTCAGTAGAGGAGCAGGGTTTTTCTCACGTGTCCAAAGTACATGTTCACTCTCCATCAAAGCGACACACTTTCCATTTTGATTTTTGGAAACATTCTTTTTGGATTCCAGGTAAGTTAAAAGAAGGAACTTTGTCAGATACAAATTAAAAACCTTCTCTCCGGCTAGTCCATGGCTGATACCAACCCTGTCTTCCTAGCTATAAACCAGAAAAGTTTTCTCTTGAAAATATCTTTGGTCTCTCACATATTTATAATATTAGCATCAGTTTTGTAAAAAACAAAAAGTTGCAAATCTGTACTCGTAGAATTACTACTTAACCTGGGTGCAGATTCTCTACTTTCAGGTTTTCCCAGGGACTGCCTGTAGTATGACTGGAAAGCTGCAATTTGTCTAGGCACATTTCAGATTTTCTTTAATGAATTCTGTTTTCATGAATATACATGTTAGAATTTTATCGTGCAATAAAAACAACTGACTTACTCCTGCACTGCAGTAGGCAGGAGTAAATCTCTTAATGTTACCAGGGTGGAAATGAATCAGGATATGTTTCATGAACACCCACAAACTTCCAGGGTATCAATACTCGAGACGATCCAGAATGAACATATACTACCACACACAGCGTGTGACCACTGTGCATTCAGCAGCACAGAGGGTGCGGGTTGGAGCAGCAGTGTTGAGATATGTGGGCGTGCAGTGGTTTATGCCTGTAATCTTCGGAGAGGAGTTTATTGGCCCTAAAATAAATTGCTGGTGCTACACTAAGGCAACTGTAGTAAGCTGCATTTGATAGGTGCTCTTTGAACAGCCTTGTTGCTAGGTATAGGTTGCTAAATGTGATAACATGTCTTGGGGCACCGACAATGGCTGCATTGGAGCTGTTTGAAATCTGTTCATTCCCGTCAGGTTTTAGGTGGGCCCTTTTCCCCTCATTTGCATTCTGAGGGGGGAGCAGGGCATTCTCAGTTTGACCCCCCGAACCTCCGATGTGTTGTGTTTTGGGAATGAAACTGAGTCCCAAACCAACTGAATGATATCTTACGATCTATGGTTTCAAATATATTGTCTCAAGGTGTGGTAGTAGCCTCCCTTCCCACAGTTGACATTGGAAGTCAGTGAGTGCCCCTTCTCCTGGGGGAACCCCTCAAAAGAACTTCAACTATGTGACACATTGGCACTGTAATTGGTGAACCTGGCTGCATCCGCTGCTCTGCTCACAGGCCGCCAAATCTACAGTGACACCGCTAGCGCAACACTGGGAACTTTCATGTTCAGCCTTTATCCCTGGCTACCCATCTTTGTGTTTGAAAGCCTAGAGCACTTTTTACCTTGATGGCTTTGGTGTTTTTCGAAAGTTGTCAGCAGCCTGGACACAAACACTCTGAGCTAATCTCCTGTAATCTTCTAATTAAAAGCAAGACAGGACCTCCTTTTCTTTAAATTTATTCCAGACACGCAATACAGTGCTCGTCGCTTCAGCTCCCTTTCCAGCTGCCCCGTAAACATAGTCCCATCAGGTCAACTACAACCCCCACCCCAAACATACCCAACATCCCGCAAATAACACACAGACACCAGTGTTAGATTGGGAAAGTTGCTGCAGGTTTATTACATACAATATATGTAATCACGGTGGGTTATTTTACGGACGATCCAAGGGCAGGCTGAATTCTCGCCACCTGCCCGCCTGATGAGCCAAGCAGCACAGTGGCGAACCACCCATCTCCTGCGCCATCATGGTAATCACTCTACTCACGCCCCTTGCGGGGCGTATCTAGGCAAACCCCCGGTTGCACAGGCACACAACCGCCCGAAGGACTACTGGGGCGCCGACACAGGTTCCTGGACCTCCCATGAGGTTTCAGGTTAGGCTCTGGCACCCCTATGTGCCCGCTGAAGTACAGTTCTGCACCTCTCTGATTCCGGATCGCCCTGTAACTCCGCCTGCAACGAAAAAGAACACATTAAAGTCCCCCCGGTACTCCCCCCAAGCTGACACTCAGGGTAAGAGGTAGGGAGGGAAAAGAGTGTCGCGCGACGTCCGGAGCGGCAAAGAGGCTAGTGAAATGGCGAGGGGAGGATATATACCCCTCGCCATGCTTGTCACCCCGGACGTGCGTCACTGGCCCGCCCACCCTCCAGCCGGGCACTTCCTGCCCGGGGAGGAGTGGCTGACCGGAGTAGAGGGGGGGTCGGGGGAGGCCCTCTGGGACTACTAGCCCGCCCTCCTGATGGCCACAGGGTGGCCTCGGGCAGCCGCATAGTCCCATCAGGTCAACAACAACCCCCGCCCCAAACATACCCAACATCCCGCAAATAACACACAGACACCAGTGTTAGATTGGGAAAGTTGCTGCAGGTTTATTACATACAACATATGTAATCACGGTGGGTTATCTTACGGACGATCCAAGGGCAGGCTGCATTCTCGGAACCTGCCCGCCTGATGAGCCAAGCAGCACAGTGGCGAACCACCCATCTGCTGAGCCATTATGGTAATCACTCTACTCATGCCCCTTACGGGCGTATCTAGGCAAACCCCCGGTTGCACAGGCACACAACCGCCCGAAGGACTACTGGGGCGCCGACACGGGTTCCTGGACCGCCCATGAGGTTCCAGGTTAGGCTCTGGCACCCCTATGTGCCCGCTGAAGTACAGTTCTGCACCTCTCTGCTTCCGGATCGCCACAGCCCGGCCGGCGGCCACCGACGCCGTCCGGGCCCCCCACAACTTCGCTACATAGGGAAGCCTGCAACCCTTGCTGTGCAGGGCTTCTCGTCAGTCCAATAGGAACAAGCCCAAAACGACCGGTGAGAGGTGGGCCCCTTCCACTTCTAAGAGACCCTTGCTCCTGTCCAGCCAACACATACATGACGAACTAAGCCCCCCTGTCACTAATTTGCAGCTCACCCCCGGGTCCGTATTCCTCTACAGCAATAGTGTCGACCGTCCCCGGTTCGTAGGGTCATACCCCCAGGTGAAGGACCAAGCGCTGAGGAGGGGGGCCCCCATTGCCGATATCGCTTCCTGTAATCTGACAATAGGAGATCCAGCGCCCGCCACTGAGACCCAACCACACACCTTTACACAAAGCGTCAACAGACTACACCCCGGTAAGTCACAACTTCTGCCGTACCGCGGTCCCCCGATAATCAGTTGAAAGTGCTAATATGAAAAGCTTGTGATTCTATACTCGGAGAGTACAGAGGATCATTCTGGAGAAAATACATATATTTATAACATATAGCTATAGTGGGGTCCCTGATAGATATCACAGAATTGCAAGGTAGAATACTGGCTTCACATGCTCTCAAGCGTTCGCCTCGAGGCAGCTAGTCCATGTTACCTCTAGGATAGCTTGACTATAACGTTGACATACAACCACCACCATAGGGAACTGCTGCAAGGTGCCCCCAGATTGGTGACATCATACATCAGGCCACCAACGCACACTGGGAGGGGCTTCACGAGAATCTATAGGCTACTCAAAATTATTCACGAGGCAGTTCCGGTGCAAGCCAGGGGAGCCCAACCACACCTAATCGAGTTCGTGAAGCCGTGTGACCAAACCTGAAAGGAGCCCACCAGCCAAGCCAACCCACTGAGAGCAAAATGAGCAAAAGGGGTGTCGGGTTACCAGAAAAATCAGTGTGAACCCTCGCAGACAAGCGGGGAAAATTGTGAGGGCCCCTCCCCATTGAGCACCACAGGAGTAAACCCAGGCAAAAAATCTGCAAATTGTATAATTAAAGGTGCCCAGGTGAATCCGCACAGCACTTAAAGAGTTTCACAATAGCTAAAAAGGCAATTCCAATAGCTTATTTACACAAACAACTCGCTGCACGTGATGCTTTACTGCCTCCTACTAGGCCTAACAGTAGGAAGTCAAGAATCGCCCGCTGGACCATGTGCTTGTGGTAATTAGCCACTTGTATACATCACTACCCATAGAGTAAGTCAGAAGGCGGATGTCCCAAAATACTGTGGAGCGATCAGCTCTACTCCTGCCGCTGCAGAGCGGCTCCCTGGCACATCCGGCCCAGAGCAATGGAGCACACTGCAACTGTGTGCCCTTTTTCAGGGTAAAGAAAGAGGGAAAGCCCAGGTCAACGGACCCTGTCGCCAATGGCTCTACCACTGTGTAACCCACTTTCTGTGCCACAACACTTGAGCTGCAACTATCTCCCCCCGCCTGCTGCCCTGGCCAACGCGGGTGAATATGTCTTAACTGAAGAGACCAGATAGAAGTTGTCAAATCGCTACCTCAGGTTACCCCATATGATTGACACCGCACTACATTCTGTGCTTTGTGTGAACATGGCAACCCTGGTATGAGCAGCGCCCCGTGACGTATACTTGGCTACGAGGCCGCTGATGCACCAGAACGGTGAGGAAGAGAAACAATACTGCAGATTCCAGGCAAGACCGACCAACAAATTCTAATTGCCATCAATGACACCTGCAACAATCGGACATGCCGAAGGCCCACATGCATCACTCCTGGTGGCACGAGGACCATATTAGTCCAGCAGCGAGACTTCGCTCAAGCCATAATCCGAAACCAACTTCTCACAGTGCACGCCTCCCGACGCCAAAACCGGACCCAAAGTTTACCACATTCCAACCACCAAAGGCAAGGCACCGCAAAACAGGCTTCTCACAGTGCGCGCCACCCCGACGCCAAAACAGGACACCCAGGATACTCTGAACTGCGCAACACCAAGGAGGAGCCCACAGGACAAGCGCTATGCCTGGTGTGGGGGGTGCTCTAATGCTGCGAATGGGGTGTGAGTGGAATTCTCACTACGGGGCAAGCTATGAAAAGTGACTGAAATCCACAGAGGCGACTCGCTGCAACTGTTTGCGCTGCTATGCTGTGGGAGGCTGGTGCAACACCGGGTCCTTGATGCCCATGTTCTGAGTAATGGCCCACAGTACCCAGGCTAAAAGCACCCCTTGCCCAGGGTAGTGCGGACAAAATAGGAACTTCAGTACCACACGTACGCAGTCGCAAAACAAACCGCCTCGCAACCCCACTTCCAGAAAAAAGGAAGATACCCAACCTGACATGCACTCATAAGAAGCAGAAGGAAGGAGTTAAACAAGCACCTACTAGACCTCGATATAATACCATGTAGCGGCTTGAACCACCGCGGCGTAAACTGATCGCCCTGCGCAAGACAGCAGTTTTTGCTACCAAACATGCGCACGAAAACGCTGGCTGCAACACCAAATAATCATAATCCCTTCTTGACTATCCAAGACTGTTAGAGCTTCCGTTTGCGCCGCTCAATGCAAGTGGTAGTGAACTCAGCCCCTGCTGGCCTGCGTATTTATTCCAAACAAAACTTTATCGGGCTTGAGAAACAGACTGCTCGAGCATATACTTCAAATTCGGTTATTCTCACACTCATCCACTTCTGCTCAACTAGTCTCCGAGGTCCAACTTGATAACAGTTTGGGATACAATCTGGCGTAGGCACCTAAACCCATCATCGTTGGGACACCCTTTGTCTAAGACACATCTTATAACTCCTACTGACATGAAGTTCCAGCCAGAGGCTGGTGTAAAAGCATAGAAATACTGCGGCCCACCGTATGGATAATTGGCCCAGCCCCAATGGGCCATAAGGGCAGGCGCAAAGTACATGGGTCTGTGTCATAAACAACGTTCAAACTAGACCAAATAATAGCCCTGCTTACGATAGCCAAGACATTCGCGCGACCGCATCAACATCTCATAACGTGCGCGCCGACTAAAGGATCCATTTAAGGGATCCGAACTGGCAAGGCATGACTAGTGTTGTCAGAAACACGGATGTCCTGGCAAGATTTTTTATGTTGCGATTATACATATATAATTGCCAGTGTTATAACCCCAGCCTTCTCCAGTCCAGCCAACACCTCAACGTAAGTACCACCCATGAACCGGTCTCACGTGGTGTTCATAGAATGGCACTTACAGCGCCTCACAACACAATGTGTGTTACACCCACACTCACGAAACATCATGCCCCAGTGCACAACGTGCAAGTCGTCAAATGTAAGATATGCTCGGCGGCCAACATTGGGTTATGCGAGGGAAGCAAGGGAGTAAGAGCACAGTGTAGAAGAGTGGCATCTAAGGGCAGTCATAAATGAAAAACTTTCACGACCAAGTGTCTGGTTGTTAGCATTCTATCGTTTATACTGGGTGCGAACTTAAGCTCCCAACAATGCTGGCCAGCAGCTACACATTCCCAATGCCGCGTGGGAAAAAGGTGCTGGATCCCACATAACATGTTATGCGGAGATCCGGATGCACCTCTGGCCTACTCAATTAACGCCCCACTTATTTAAATAATCAGCAACGAGAGACGACCGCGTGTGACAGTTGTAAATACCATCGGCACAAATAAATAGCGCCTATCCGAATTGCCCAGCAGCCACACTGAGATGTAACTAATCGTGTGCTAGATTAACTCCGTACTTCTCGCGCATAACCAAGTATGCAGGATGTACATCAGGTGATGTTGCATATCACACCGAGTCATAGACCTGCCGGAGGCCTTCCAGAGGCTAACCAAGGGCGTCTACCGGCACATGCCAGCACGTGCTCATATGCTCACGAGCTTAAAGTGCAAGAATGGTTAACCAGGCTTGCATGCCCTGCTAAGTCCGGCTGACCCAGCTGTGGTTGGCCAGCCCCAGGCCACTGGCGCTATAAGCTTCCCCAGGAAGCGGTGTGAAATCTGAGAGGAGAACCCCGTTGAAGGTATGGATCAGGGTCACCGAGTGAGAACGCGACCCGAGGCTCGAGGCCCCGCGACCGACCCTGTTACCAGCACCAAGGTCGAGATGTGGCCGGAATCGCTGAAGTGTACGCGACCCCAGGCACGATCCCTGGTTCCAGCACCAGGACGTCAGCGCGACTCGGCCCAGAGTGGAGCGCTACCATGAACAATTGTTAGTGTAGTTAAATTATTAAACATTCCAGGCACCTGCTGGTAAAGATGTGACCAGCCGAAGGATGCTGGGAAGATACCAGGAGAGGTAAATAACGGGTACAGCGTTTCTCGTGACCCGGCCAGCGCAGCAAGTCGGATACCCGGCAGGGGCTGCAAGACAACCCGGTGCCTTGGTCACGCTCGGGAACTGGTGCAGGCAAACCAAAAGTTGCGCGCTATATTAGCGATTTATTTGGTACCGTAGAGAAAGCGGGACCACAATCATACTGGCGCCATAGGGACAGCCAGTGGCCCCAAGAAAAACGTGCGCGGCCTGGTTCTTGTTGCGCCAGGGATAATTCGCTCATGGCCCCGGGCTGAGCCGTTTCGGGAAATCTCAAAGAATGCATAAATGAGAGAGGGTCATCTATTCTGGCAGGGCAGAAACCTAAACTAAATGATAAATGGAAAGTCTAAATCAGTGTGCAACAGTAGTAGCGCGGCACCCTGAGTTCAGTCTATAGACAGTCGCTTTTTGCATTATTCTGGGAGGCAGCTAAATTAGAACATCTCAAAGTTTAAAATCAGATACTATGGCGACTGGCCCCGAGATGGTCACTGAACGAACATGAGAACAATGAAGGAGTCGGTTCCTGTGTCCGCATTCATAAACTGCTAGCCCTTTTTCACTTCTGGACTAACGATACGATAGAAAGCCAACCCAGAAGGGAGGGGGGAGCCATGCAGCGCTCACCGCCTAGCGCATCCATCAACTCTGAACACCCGTATTGGTAATTTGAGACCCTGCTGAATAGGGGAAGGAGCCCTGCGCGCTGACATTTATTTATTACCTATATCTATGTATGCGGTATATCTGGCACGGACATACCCGGAGGCGACAGATCGCTTCGCCATGGAAACCGTAATGAAACGGAAACTTTACAAGTGCTAGACTACACAAACCAAAACCAAATCACATGAGGTAAAAGTGACTAACGTGAGCAAACAACACATGAGGTAGCAAACAGTGCGACACCGGAGTAACTAACCGACATGTGTGCAGGTTGAAGGGAAAACAGAGCACACCAGAGGCAAACACTGCACAAACCATAGGCACTCGACGCGCCACCCCCCACCCGGGCCGTGCACACGACCTTGCTCAAAACATATAGTGATGCCCGCCTGCCAAATTTACTAAAGGAAAACCTGCCCGTCGTAGTCGAATACACAAGTGGACTCCGCTCACATAAGGAGCTCCGCTCCGTCGTCCTGAAGTTAAGGTCCTTGGTGCTCTACAAAATGCACTATCATAGAAGTTTTACGTTAGCTGGTGCCAGTGTAAGGTCTATACTAAAGGTCCTTGATGCTCTACAAAATGCACTATCATAGGTGTTTTACGTTAGCTGGTGCCATTGTAAGGTCTATACTAACTGACTTCAGAGCAGACTGACTGGCCCGGCTGTAAATCGTGTTGGTGGCAGTCTGCAGCATAGCCGTTAAGGGCAATAATTATTGTACATAATCAAATAGTAGGGAGGAGGTTTTGAAGTCCATTCAGTTCCCCATTGTAAAGTCTAGTAATCAGAAAGGAGAATGGACACTTGTAGCTGTGAGACCAATAGTTGTGATTGAACACCCTCATAAACACTGGTGGTTAATTGCGGTGTATCTCTGTTTTCCGCCCCACACACAGCGTTATGGCATAGTCATCGAGTGTTCAATAACGTGCTGTATGCCTGCCTTGCCCAAGGCAACCTCTGGTATGAATAGCAGTGTCTAGAAATTCGAGAGACACCTCCAGAGGGAAGGTAAAGGAAAGTGGTAAATAAGAAAAAGAAGAAGAAAAACTTTGTGCTCTTATTAAAAAACAATATTTCTCCTAATAGAACATTTTTAATGAGAACAGGAGATGTATTGTTAGGTAAAATTGTTGGATACTTTGATCAATCAGGTTACTAGATTGCCCAGTATCGTTTAGTTAATGGTCGACATGTTTCAGCTCTCTATGGCCCAGCCGGGTCTGTAGAGCTTTCGTCAGGACAAAACAAGATAAAATACTCACACCATTTGTGTAGTTATCGATATAGTGTTTACCACTAGTCAACACTTGTTAAGAACGTTATTGGGGTTCCTAAAGGCAAAAGAACATACATAGAAAATATATCATTTCTATTGTTAATATTCTAAAACAACAACAATATATGGTCTGTTCAGTTTTTAATTGCAAAACTAACTTCATAATACGCTTCTGTTCAGGCATATTAAGCGTTGAAAAACGAGAGAACAACATGTAGGGACATACTGGAATTCAGCTGTTATTGGGGCGATGTGTGTTATCGTTTAGTTATTGTGTCGGGCGTCAAGCAAACATACGGTGTAAGATGTAGCTGACAGTCCATACACTCTAACTCGGGACGTGGAAGCAGCATTGTGTACATTGGTCAAAGGGTTACTATACATTGTCTAGCGAGTTGATAGCAACTTCAAAATTACTCGACATATTTGCGAAAAAAAAGTTGTAATCATTACAATACGGTGCACCCGCTAGGTATATGTATACCATGCAATTTCGAAAGTATCAACCTATGGTTGAGGGGTCATTACTAAATTGCGTGGTGTTTTTACCAAAGCAAGTCAAAAGAGTCGGCGTTTTTTTATTTTCTTAAAAAGAGATTACCTTGACCCAGATACTTGCTATCTTCCTCAGGGCGCGTGGAAAGGCAATATTTCCGAGCTGTGAATGAGTAACAACATAATTTCTCACTTGCAGGTCACTTACTTTGTGATGTAGTGGAGAGAAGTCAACCGTGACCGCCATTCTTACCCGCATGTTACAGCATTCCCGGCGTCTAGTGCTGGCTCTGCCTCTGGGTAGGCGGAGGCCGTTTCTTTTTCCTCTTTTGAAGTTACAAAAGAATAAGAGGAAGTAGAAAGGGGACTAGGGTTGTGTTAGGTCTGCACAGAGAAAAGACTACGTAAAACAGCGTCACCGTAGTGTTTATAATTACTGTTATTAAATACTTCATTGCTGTCTCCAATGTACATGGTGTGTTTAAAATCTATTTTAAGTATTTCACAGTGGGTATTCATGTGTGTGGCATTCATATCGTAATCTAACTGGAACATAAGATAGCGATATACTGATACAGCCGTGTGCATCAAGTTGTCTTATTGTATAGACTACATAATGGTGTCTTATTGTATATTATTGTGAGAACTGATGCCACGGTATATCATCATTTAAACCTGTGATATGGGTTTGGAGGCGGTTCACCCACCTCTGTTCCTTTTCGAAAAGTATTTTCTCAGCGTTCAGCGCTTTATTATTTAACATCTCTAGTACTGTCCATCTCAATTCTTCACAGGTGTGACCTACTTCTACAAAGTGACTGCACAATTTGGTAGTATTCTTCTTAAGCCTGATGTTGCTTTTGTGCTCTCCTATTCTTAACTTGACTTTTCTGCAAGTCATGCCCACATACTTCTTCTGGCATGGACAGCTCACTAGGTATACTACATGGGTCGAATTACAGTTTGTGTGCTGTCTTTGGGTCCACAGAAGCGTTTCTGTCAATTGTATTGTCTTGGTAGTGTCCGTGAGTTTGCACACTACACAGGTTCCACAGGGGTAGTGTCCAGTGATTGGCAGCATGTTGATATTTCTGTCCATTGTGATCACTGTTCTTTTTTGTGGCCGTGTGTGTACTAAAGTGTCTTTAAAGTTCTTTGTACGTTTGTTGGCAAACCTCGGTTTTGGCCAATTGAACTTGCCCGATGTAATCATTCCCCAGTTTTTCTTGACAAGTTTTTGGACCTCATAGGTTGCTGGGCAATAGGTTGTCACACATGTAGTTAGGTCCTTTATAGGTTCTTTGTGGTGGCTCTGAAGGAGGCATTCTCTATGCTGGAATCTTGCTAGTTTTTGGCATTTGGAAACAGTGGCGGCCGTGTAGTCTCTCGCTCGTAGTTTTTGACTGAGTTCTTGCGCTTGTAATTTGTAATCGCTGTTTTTGCTGCAATTACGTTTTAACCTAAGAAATTGGCTGTAGGGGAGGTTATCCCGCAACGGCTTGGGATGGTAGCTCTTGTAGGACAGTAAACTGTTTTTGGCTGTAGGTTTCGTGAAAGTTTTCGTTTCTAATTTCCCTTGTTCAGAGAAGATGGTCAGGTCTAAGAAATCTATTTGTTGGTTATTTGAGGTGAAGGTAAATTTCAGCCATCTGTCCCTTCCATTCAGCCAGTGTATGAATTCAGTCAGGTCCTTGTCTGTCTGCCATATCATTATGACATCATCAATGTAGCGTTTCCAGTATAAGATACTGGAAACGTACGGGTTGCTGTCAGTGAGCACATGTTTATTTTCAAAATGACTTACGTAGAGTCCTGCTACTGAAGGGGCAAAAGCACTGCCCATGGATGTCCCATGGCATTGCAGGTAGAGATCACCGTCATATTCAAAAAAGTTTTCTTTTAGGGCTAACCGGCAGCATTCCAAAATAATAATAATTATTGTAGACAAATGCAAGTCATGCACACCTCGCCTGGCCCGGGGGCGACATCGCCACCCGCGGACCAGAGGCACCCAGGCCATCAGCCTAGCAAACTTTGGGTAGGGAGGTGGCGGGAGGAGAAACGTGAGCGCCGCTGAAAACCTTCCCCATTGAGTGTCCTCGGTGTCCGCAACCGATCCATCTGACACAGTCTGCCTAATAAAGGCCTCGGGCCGGGGATCGCCGGCAAATATGGGGGGGGGGGTTGACACGGACTGCCCAAACTGTGGGGGGGAGGGGTGTGACGCGTTGCAAAGCGTCGCTGCTAACCCTCCCCCGAAAGGAGCCTCTGAGGATCACCGTGCGCCCCAACTTCACAGGGGCAAGGACCTATGTACGGCTCGGGAGATACATCGCAGCGAGCCCCCTATGCAAACGCTGAGAACATTATTACGCTTCCTACTGAGTAATAGCCAGAGTATCCCTGCTTTCCGGGTATACCCTTACTTCTCTAGTGCTTTTCGTTATGGACATCTAATTGTGCAGTGGAAGTGTCCGCCGAGAAACGTACACACACTGTAGGATTAAGACTGGGATGATTAGCCCCGAGTCCGTAGCCCATCCTTCCGAAAGAAGGATCCTCTATTTGAAAATATGTGCTACGCGAAAGGCCCTCACCCGACCGACTTTTACTAAATTCTGGGACCTACAACCTCGAGGGGTTCCTGGAAACTCTACGTTTTAATAATAATATTATGGAGTCGAAATGCGGGCATGCCAATAGAACAGTGTGAAGACCCTCGTATGCCGTGTTCATAAACTCTTGTAGGGCAAACCCAACTCGTTGAGGGCGGGCAATACCTGGTGCTGTCTATGCAGCAAAGGAGAGTGGCTAAGTCTGGGAAGCACGGGCCCCTCGGTGAGCAAGATCAACGGGTTCGTGCTTGCTGCAAAGTGCTGCGATAACCCAGAGGGCTCGGACGGCTGCTCACTTGCTAGCGAGAGGGTTCGAACCCTCGACACCGACACCGAAAGGCAGGAGCCTTAATTGGGTGTCTTTTACCACTCGGCCACGGTACCACCTGTCTGTTGCTCTTCACCAGCTTACAGGCCGAGGACACCCATACCGGGCCTCGAGGGTAGTGGTGTGTCGGGTGGGGGAAGGTTGGGTGCCGGAGACAAAACCACCTGACCCCCGGGGGGCAAACTGCCTAAGGAATGTAACTGCGGCATGGGGCCGCGGACAAGGGGAAAACGTCCCCGTCCCGACCCATGAACGCCCCCCCCCTCCCCAGAGCAGAGATCAGCGGACAACACACGCGACCCATGGCCCGACTGGGACGGCCAAGGCCCGCCCAGGCCCCCCGCCAGTGCGCCCGATGAGGACCACAGCGGGGCGCAATGTTGTCTCTGTACCCCCTCCTCCACAGCGGCCCGCTCCTAAGCAGGCCGCCTAGCCCTGCTCTAACTCCGAGAAGAGGGAGTAGGCGGAGGGGGGTACCGGCCTATGGGCCCTCACTCACCACAAAGTCAAAAGAGTGTCGCGCGACGTCCGGAGCGGCAAAGAGGCTAGTGAAATGGCGAGGGGAGGATATATACCCCTCGCCATGCTTGCCGCCCCGGACGCGCTTCACTGGCCCGCCCACCCTCCAGCCGGGCACCTCCTGCCCGGGGAGGAGTGGCTGACCGGAGTAGAGGGGGGGTCGGGGGAGGCCCTCTGGGACTACTAGCCCGCCCTCCTGATGGCCACAGGGTGGCCTCGGGCAGCCGCATTCCAAACCTCACTAACATTCCAATGCTACTATTTAATTACCTCAGAGATCAAGTTCAGGTTACATCATTGCATTTCTCCCCCTCCCCCCTTTTCTTTTGTTTTTTAAAGACAGGAGAGAAAGAGAGACACCACACAACTCTTCACGTTTATTCAGATGTCGCCCATCAAGTCACAGAGTCGAGACCAGTGGATGAGTGTAATTCTCACAAGAAATTCATGCTGCATGGATGGTTTCCGCTCGTCACTATTGTAATCTTGTAATTAAAAGCAAGACAGCACGGCCTTTTTAAAAAAGTTTATTCCAAACACGTAATACACTGCTCGTCGCTTTAGCTTCATTTCCACCTTCCCCATATACATTTTAACCTTCCAAACTTTCCAATGCTACTATTCCATTACCTCACAGTTCATGTTCAGGTTACATCATTACACCTCCCTTCTACAAAGATCTGATGAAAAACTAGGACACAGGACATATGTATCCTATCACGTTGAATACTTTGGAAGAATCTGTCTGGCTCCTCCACTCATTAAGAACCAAAGGGGCATATTATCAACAACTAGCGATATTTATCGCTAAATAGCTTAGCGACAATTTTTCTATCGCCGTGCATCGCCGGATTTTATCGCAGAGATAACGTGCTATTAGCAACGTTTATCTCAAATGCGATAAAATATCCAGTGATAGCGGCTTAAGGCGTGAATATTGCTGGAAATGCAGCGATATTCATGCGTTAACGCCAATAGGTTCTTTTTTGTGTTGAAATTGTTTATTAAGAAAAGTTTATATAAATCACAAATGCAGATACAGATGCAGGGGAAAAAATGAAACATATCATAAATGAGGAAACAATTCATAAAATATAACAAAGGAGGCATAAAACAACAAATCCTCTAGAATTCATAGGGCAAAAATAGGGGTAAAAGAAAGAAAAGAGAAGAAAAAGAAGAAAAGAAAGGAAAAAGAGAAAGAGAAAGAAAGAAAAAGATAAGAATCCATAGAGCAGCAAATTAATTGGGAAGAGATATGGAAGCAAGAAGAAGGAGAAGGAGTGCAAAAGAAAGGAGTAAAAGAAAGTGAGCATGTTACGAAGAAGGTGGAATTAAGAAGGAAGAGTAGCCAGAGAAGAAGAAGAAGTAGAGACAGAGTCATTATCCACTGTGGTTTCCAGGAATGGGGACCAGACTTGGAGAAAGATGGAAGCTTGATCCTGCAAATTATAGGTTATACGTTCATAGGAAGCTGTTTGTATCACTGCCACCAACCACTCCTCCTGAGAAGGAGGTAATGAAGACTTCCAATGACGCAATATACAAATGTTTGCCGTGGCTAGAGCAGTATGGAGAAGACGTGTCTGTGGTTTAGTAAACTTTGAAAGGCCACGAAAATCATGTAAAACTATATTTGCAGAGGTAAAGGGTAAAGGTAATGACATAGAATGAGTCAAAGTCTTTCGTACAAAAAGCCAAAATGACCTAGTACGAGGGCACTCACAAATAATGTGCGTTATATCACAACCGGAAGCCGAACATCTCCAACACAAAGAATGCGAAAGTAACTTAGCATGATGTAATTTGACCGGGGACCAGTGCCATTCATGAAGAATTTTAAAAATACAAAATTTAAGGCGAGCTTCTCGAACACCCTTATGTAAGCCTTCTAAAATGAGATCCCACTGAGTATCTGAGCATGTCACAGATAAACGTGATTTCCATTTCAATTGAAGAGCTTTTGAAAGGGGTTGCGAAAATAGAGAATGTAGGAAAGTATTGTAAAGACCAGAGGTGACACCCTTAAAAGTTCCCCATAAATTCAGATAAGATAAAATAGGAGAAGCGGACAACATCACAGGTGGGGAACCTAGATGTTTTGTGATAGCCTGTTGAAGATGAGAATATTTACAGGATTGCGTGGGCGGTAGATGGAATGCCTCACTGAGTTGGGTAAAGGATTTAAAATTATCACCATGAAACAGTTGTTCCAGGGAGTGAATACCAGCCTCCTGCCACAGGGGCCAGGACACAGTGCGACCTCGAACCCGAATAGCCGAGTTAGACCATATAGGAGCATTAAAATGAAGACGATGACTTCTTTGCCAAGACTTATACATAGCAGATAATATAGGATTTTTGGGGTTACAAGAGCTGGAACCCTTTCCATATAAAAGGGACAAACCAGGGCCAGAAGCCAATAAGTGGCGCTCAAGTGGAACCCATTGAGGGATGTCTTTAGACTTAGGTAAAAAGAAAGAAAGATGGGAAAGATGAAGGGCAAGGGAATAATGCTCGATAGAGGGGAGACCCAAACCTCCCTGCAGTTGGTGGGATTTTAATTTGGCTAAGATGAGACGCGGTTTAGCTGTACCCCATATAAAAAGTTTAATTTTGGAATCAATGGACCGAAGAGTAACCAGAGGAATAGTCAAAGGGAGCATACTCAGAACATAAAGAAAACGTGGTAAGTTGACCATCTTAATCGCCTGAACCCGTCCCCAAAGAGATAAACCCAAGGCCTTCCATTTATCGAAGTCTCTTTGCATTTACGCAATTAAAGGAGTTAAATTGCCCGTGACGTTATCCAATCCCCTATTGAGGAGTATCCCTAAATATTTAAGCCGAGAAGGTTGCCAATGAAATGGAAAACCAGAGATTGCATCCTTTGTAGTACCAATGGACATAGGCAAGGCTTTGCTCTTATCCCAGTTTATCTTATAGCCAGAGAAAGAAGAAAAATCATCAATGACACGGAGGAGAGCAGGGAGAGAGCGGGGAAGATCAGTAAGTGTGAGAAGAATATCATACGCATATAAAAAAATTCTTGAATGACCAATTGGAAGAGGAACACCCGTCACAACAGCCGATTGACGAATTGCAGCAGCCAAAGGTTCCATAGCCAAAAGGAAAAGAATAGGGGAGAGTGGACAACCTTGACGGGTACCTCGCCGAATAGGAAATGGAGTAGAGAGAAAACCTCCACAGTTAACTTGAGCAGATGGGCTATCATAAAGTAGTCGCACTTTAGCTATGAACTGATCGCCTAATCCAAATCTTTGCATTATGGTAAAAAGGTATTCCCACTCGATGCGGTCAAATGCTTTTTCAGCATCCAAAGAAAGAAGTAGGGCATCATCAGCAAGATGCTTAGCGGACCATAGGGCATGGGAGAGAGTACGTAAGTGATTTCGGGAGGAACGACCGGGAACAAAGCCGACTTGGGAGTTATGGATTAAAGAAGGTAAAACCTTGCGAAGTCGTGATGCGAGAATGCTGGCAAGAATCTTAATATCAGAATTTAAGAGAGATATAGGACTATAACTACCGCACAAGAGAGGATCCTTGCCAGGTTTTGGCAAAACCGCTATGATGGCTTTGTTAGAGATAGAACCAAGAGAAGACTCCTCCACGGCTTCCCCAAAGGCAGCATGAAGAGTATCAATCATACTCTGACCAGTCCATTAAAAAAATTCAGGAGGAAAACCATCATCTCCCGGAGCTTTATGAAACGGTAAGGCAGATACAGCTGAGGAAATCTCTTCCTTTGTGATATTTCCCTCAAGTAGAGCTGTGCCATCATCAGAAAGCCGCGGAAGATGTACTTCATCTAGAAATTTAGACATCGCTAGCGTGTTTACCTGAGTACTTGGGGAGTAGAGAGATCGGTAAAATGAGGCAAACTCCTCAACTATCTCTTGTGGCCGAGTAAGAATATCCCCACCACTTGATTTGATAGCTGGAATCGCCATAGCGGCCTCTCTTTGATGCAACTGCGCAGCCAATAACCGACCAGCTTTCTCCCCTTGTTCATAGTGACGGCCTTTCATTTTTTGTAAGGCATATTCCGCCTTAGAAGTAAAAAGAGTATTGAGGGACATACGCGCCTGTTCCAATAACTTCTGGTGTTGGAGAGTGGGCTTTGAAATATATAAATGAGATAATCAGCGAATTTCCTTTTCTAGATCAATTTGCTTGGCAGCGTGCTTTTTATTATAAAGAGCAGCGTCTCGCATAAGTTGACCTCTAATGGTTGCCTTAGCAGCTGCCCAGACCATTCGTTTAGAGGAAACTGAGTATTCATTATTGAGAAGATAATCACGTAAGTGGGATTGCAAAAGAAGTTTACCTTTTGGCGTTTTATATTTGTTATTATTCAAACGCCACGATTTGCGCCCCGGGCTCATAAGAACCAAATCTAGAGACAAAAGAACAGGAGAATGATCAGATATAGCCGCTTCTAAAATTTTGGAATCAGTAACCAATCGGACTGAATGTTGCGAAAGAAGAAAGTAGTCAAGGCGCGAAAACGTACCATGAGTAGAAGAAAAAAACGTGTATTCTTTATCCTGTGGATGACTTAGTCTCCAGTGGTCAACAAGACCAGTGTCAGCAAGAATGTCACCGAAAATGGCTCTGTCAGAGGGGTTGAGAGTGTCAATGCAACCTGTTCTGTCAAGAACAGGATCCAGTGCTAAATTCCAATCCCCCCCAATGAGAAATTGAGAAGCCTTTATTTCCGTAAGAAGACGATTAAGTCGAAGAAAAAATTGCTTTTTGGAACCGAGAGAAGCGAATACAGAACCAAGACAAATGAAGGAATTGCCAAACTTCAATTTGACAAAAACATACCGACCTTCCGGATCAGACCATGTCTTTAAAATTGTTAAAGGAAGTGACTTTCGAAAAAAGATGGCTACTCCACATTTACGAATAGGGTTAGGATTAGCGGGATCAGGTTTAGAGACTGAACTATGGATTACTTTACCAACCCAGTCCCTGCCGAGCTTGTTAGACTCAATGTCGTCCAAATGAGTCTCCTGCAATAGAGCAACGTCCACATGTTTAGAATGTAAATAGGAAAGAACTTTCTTACGTTTGATGTGATGGGTGAGGCCATGAACATTCCAAGAAATCACAGACAACGGATGGGCAGAATACATGATAATAGGATTGAATGAACAAGAAGTGAGGAAAAGCAGAGACAAAAAAGAAGAGAAATGCTACTCTGGGAAACCGAAAACAAACTAGGATATAGAGGGTAGAAAAAAGGGGTAGGGAAAAGAAGAAGGAAAGCAAGAAAAAGAAAGGGAAAAGAAATGTGAGTATGAAAAGTAGAAGAGCAAAATAACCTGAACTATTAACTACGGGTCTGGATGCACTTACAACAGCACCAAGGGAGGCCAGACCCCCTTCGAGTAAAGAAGAATGGGGATCTGGGGGAATAATTAATAATACGAAATATTATGAAATGCATTGAGAACATTGTTGCAACAATAAAATTTTGGAAAAACATACAATACTTTCATGGAACATAGTCAGTATAATAGAAAAATCATTAAAATCATGAGAGAAGAACCATATAATAAGAGAAGAATATGAGGAGAAAGAAATGAAAGCCAGGAAAATGAAAATATGAAATAGAAGAGACGGGAAAGGGGGAGTGAAAGAAATATGCAAATTAATTGAGAGGAATAAGAAGATCCGGTACCATCATAAGGAGGGGGGGAGGCCAGGAAATACAAAATATAGATGAGAATACATATGAAAAGAAGCCTAAGAAAACAGCAAAACTTATTAGAAAAAATACGTGAAACCGTCCAAAGTGGGATGAAGGAAATAGATAATGTCACGTTTAACAACACGTACAGCTTCACAGGAAAAGGAATGCATTGGAAAAAGGGACCACCAGGGGAAAAATAGTAACTTTTGAGGAGAACCTGCAATCATATATAAACTCTGAGGAGGCCCAACGCCTAATGCAAAAACATAAAAGAACAAGAAGGCATGAGCCCCATTATGAATCAGAGGACAACAGTGATCATACTACAAAAGGGAAACACGACTTTGGAATAAAACCTGGACGAGCATAATAAAACAAGAAGACGAGAAAATGAAGCTACTGAAAAGAAAAAATACGGAGAGGGAACAAACCAACAATGTCATAGAGAAGGGGAGAAATAGATAATAGGGAAAATCATAAAGGCATACAACAGAAGAGAAACAAAGGAAAAGGATCAAAGACAATTTAAACTAAGAAAACAAGGGAACAAAGAGATATCATATAAAACCTGAAGTAAAAATAAAAAATGAAACATTTGAGCAAGAGACGTGGCAGCAATAACAACACCGTAACTAGGGGAATGAACAGGGGGGACAAAGAGATCTCCTATGGGATAAGGAACAGCCTTATAACATATAATAAGTGAATTCTGAAAATGATTGAATAACTTAGAAAACTAAAAAAATAAACCTTATTATACCATACAATAAAATCTCATTGAGCTAAGCAAGCAACAAAAGCATTGCGAACAGTAAACACTGCTATAAGCTTATACAAGGGGTCAGTCAGCATCAGATGGCGTCTTAAGAGGCGATCTAGACTTGTCTCTTTGTTGTGTATTAGTGTGAGAAGAGACAGAGCGTAGAGCCGAATCTTTGTCTTCCTGAGAACGAGGTAGACGAGTGAGATCTCTGCCACGTTGTCTAGAATCAGGAGAGGTATATAAATGAGATGTTGGCAGAGTCGTAGATGAGGATTTGGATTGAGAGGATCGGGCAGTGGAAGGAGACTGAGTTTCCATAGCCTCGGACCGGACATCATCCAGAAATTGTTGTAGAAGTGCAGGATCGTAGAAGTCTTTGAACACTCCATTCCTAGTAATACGAAAACGTGCAGGTTCCAATAATCCATATTTGATGTCCATTTGACGTAACTGGGGTCGCATGGAGAGAAACACCTTCCTCCGGTCATTCGTTTCTTTAGAGAAGTCTGCAGCCATTTGGATGGTATGACCCTGAAACAGAAAGGAGCCATGTGTACGAGCCAGTGATAGAATCTGTCTAGTTTGCTCATGTCGAAGGAAACAAGCAAATATTGGTCTAGGTCTTGCAGAAGGTCCAGGACGTGGTGGTCCCAATCTATGAGCACGTTGGAGCTCAAGAGGAGGAGTAAAGGAGATTCCAGTCAAAGTGGGAAGGGCATCACAAAGAAAGGACTTCACATCTTGGTTTTCAATATTTTCTGGAAAGCTAAAAAAACGGATATTGTCTCTACGACTGCGATCTTCCAAATCGACGATCTTACTATGTAGGAAGAGTAAATCTAGATCAGAACCCTGAAAAGAATCCTGTGGACCCTCTATGTCCAGTATTTTAGAGTCAATGACGTCAATCCTGGTGTGAAAAGTAGTAAGTTCTGCCCTGATAGACTTAGTTTCTGCAGTCAATGAAGTCATAGCAATATCCAGGCCCTCCAATCGCCGGTTGACCCCAGAAAGTTCTTGCAAAATGCGTTGCATAGTGTCAGATAGGGACTTGTCGCTCTGAGGTAATACAGTTTGCGATGAAGGGGGTGACGTAGAGCCATTACCTTTAACTGCCAAAGGAGAGGGTTGTTTCACTACTTCATTGAAAAGTGGTTGTTTAGGCCCGCGACCACCATTCCTATTGTTAGACATGTCTGTGTATCGTTTCAATGGCAGTCTACAATAGCGAATAGAGGAAATATTGGAATATGAGGCAATGGTGAAGCCAGGGGAGTAGCAAACAACAAGTAGGTAATAAATTGTATGCAGCAAGAAAATGACCAATACAAATAGCATACAGCTAGTGCCTGAAATCGGAAAAGGTATTACAGCATTGCAACAAAATGTAAATAGAATATCACATAACCAGGGAAGTGCTGGAAGAAGCAATCGTGCGTGTCAAGACTACCTCAAAAGCAAAGCATGTAAATACAGTAAATATGTACAGCAGTATAGTAGCAATGTAATGGCGAGAAAATAGTCATATGCATCAAGAAGCGCTCACTGATTTTGAAAGTAAAGCGCATCTCAAAGAAGGAGGCAACATGTGAGAAAATCATACATCCAGGTCTTCCTCAGAGGAAAGTATGAGCTTGTAGGATTGAGATAGGAAACAATGCCTATGAATAAAAGTCAAAAGTTTCTTGGATACATAACTGGTAGAAAGTCCAAGTAAGATAACAAACTGAAATATTAAAGATGACAATAATACTTAGAGTCCTGCCTGCAATATTCCAACAATATGAAGCAATATTAGTCTGTATGTTTGCAATATCAACACACTGAGGCACATAAAGCTGAGTTGGAAGAGGCAGAACAAAAAATCCTGTAGTAAATAGTGTAGAGGAGCTCTAGATGGTGAAGTACGTCATGTGAAAGAAAGTCTCAAGGGGTTTGTTGGTTACATTTCAAAGAAATCCCCTGAAAACACTGTTAAAAGAAGGCGCCGTGTATTAGGAATATACACAGTGTTAGGCGCTTCATGTTCTCCATAAGCTGAGGAGCGCGGCCTCGTCGTCTGAGGGGGCGCGGCCTAGAGAGTGAGGAAGCCCGGCTCTAGAGTTGCAGGGGGCCCGTCTTACCCTGAGGAGAGGCGCGGTGTCATCCGCCCTCAGTTCACGGTGCGCGCTGCAGAGCTGACCGGCTCCGTGACAACATGCCGGGAAATGGGGAAGATGACGTCGCAGAGCCTCAGAAAACCACCGCCGAGCTCAGCAGGATCTCCGTCGGTGAAGGAGCACAAAAGACAGGCTTAGCGCAAATTTTTTCATCGCTACGCCTGCGTTGATAATAGGCGATAGCGATGTTAGCGACTGCTTTCAGTCGCTAACAGGTTGGGTACGACCACTTTGCATGTCATTAGCGATAAATATCGCAGACATGCAAAGCGTGCCCCAAACCGCTCGCTATCGCCTACAAACTGTCACTAACTGCTGTTATCGACAGATTGCTAATAGGGCGATGAAATTATCGCCGCTTCTCGGCCGAAAACGGGCGCAAAAGTGTTGATAATTTCATATCGCCCACCTTGCTAATATGCCCCAAAATAGAGAAGCTATGCCAGAGTTTTTCCAGGTCTGCTCCATAATAACATCACCGACTGGCATAATTCAGTGTTATTGGAATCATAGTGTCTTTCTGGGTACCCCTATATGTAACTAGTTGGGGTAGAGTATCTTGGCCTCAGACAGTGCTTTGTATGGATTCTAATTTTGACACTTCTATTTTTGATGTTTTGATGTCTTATATTTAAAGATACCTCTGTCAGGAAAGTGACCTCTAAATAGAGCTGCATCCCTTTATCATTTCCTAAAGCCTGGAGCACCTGGGAATCTCCCAGTACACCATGGATGTGATTGAACCCAATGAAAGGAACTGGAACACCTGAGATACTTCCCAGCAAGCCTTAGATGTGAGAAGACATGCTGAAAAGCCCAGGATCACCTAAGAACTTCCAAGTAAGCCTTGGATCCTAGAGGACCTGTTGAAACGTCCTAGAGTACCTGAGAGCTATTGAGTAAGCCCTGGATACAATTCAACTATATGAATAGCGAATACAGAACCAAGACAAATGAAGGAATTGCCAAACTTCAATTTGACAAAAACATACCGACCTTCCGGATCAGACCATGTCTTTAAAATTGTTAAAGGAAGTGACTTTCGAAAAAAGATGGCTACTCCACATTTACGAATAGGGTTAGGATTAGTGGGATCAGGTTTAGAGACTGAACTATGGATTACTTTACCAACCCAGTCCCTGCCGAGCTTGTTAGACTCAATGTCGTCCAAATGAGTCTCCTGCAATAGAGCAACGTCCACATGTTTAGAATGTAAATAGGAAAGAACTTTCTTACGTTTGATGTGATGGGTGAGGCCATGAACATTCCAAGAAATCACAGACAACGGATGGGCAGAATACATGATAATAGGATTGAATGAACAAGAAGTGAGGAAAAGCAGAGACAAAAAAGAAGAGAAATGCTACTCTGGGAAACCGAAAACAAACTAGGATATAGAGGGTAGAAAAAAGGGGTAGGGAAAAGAAGAAGGAAAGCAAGAAAAAGAAAGGGAAAAGAAATGTGAGTATGAAAAGTAGAAGAGCAAAATAACCTGAACTATTAACTACGGGTCTGGATGCACTTACAACAGCGCCAAGGGAGGCCAGACCCCCTTCGAGTAAAGAAGAATTGGGATCTGGGGGAATAATTAATAATACGAAATATTATGAAATGCATTGAGAACATTGTTGCAACAATAAAATTTTGGAAAAACATACAATACTTTCATGGAACATAGTCAGTATAATAGAAAAATCATTAAAATCATGTGAAAAGAACCATATAATAAGAGAAGAATATGAGGAGAAAGAAATGAAAGCCAGGAAAATGAAAATATGAAATAGAAGAGATGGGAAAGGGGGAGTGAAAGAAATATGCAAATTAATTGAGAGGAATAAGAAGATCCGGTACCATCATAAGGAGGGGGGGAGGCCAGGAAATACAAAATATAGATGAGAATACATATGAAAAGAAGCCTAAGAAAACAGCAAAACTTATTAGAAAAAATACGTGAAACCGTCCAAAGTGGGATGAAGGAAATAGATAATGTCACGTTTAACAACACGTACAGCTTCACAGGAAAAGGAATGCATTGGAAAAAGGGACCACCAGGGGAAAAATAGTAACTTTTGAGGAGAACCTGCAATCATATATAAACTCTGAGGAGGCCCAACGCCTAATGCAAAAACATAAAAGAACAAGAAGGCATGAGCCCCATTATGAATCAGAGGACAACACAGTGATCATACTACAAAAGGGAAACACGACTTTGGAATAAAACCTGGACGAGCATAATAAAACAAGAAGACGAGAAAATGAAGCTACTGAAAAGAAAAAATACGGAGAGGGAACAAACCAACAATGTCATAGAGAAGGGGAGAAATAGATAATAGGGAAAATCATAAAGGCATACAACAGAAGAGAAACAAAGGAAAAGGATCAAAGACAATTTAAACTAAGAAAACAAGGGAACAAAGAGATATCATATAAAACCTGAAGTAAAAATAAAAAATGAAACATTTGAGCAAGAGACGTGGCAGCAATAACAACACCGTAACTAGGGGAATGAACAGGGGGGACAAAGAGATCTCCTATGGGATAAGGAACAGCCTTATAACATATAATAAGTGAATTCTGAAAATGATTGAATAACTTAGAAAACTAAAAAAATAAACCTTATTATACCATACAATAAAATCTCATTGAGCTAAGCAAGCAACAAAAGCATTGCGAACAGTAAACACTGCTATAAGCTTATACAAGGGGTCAGTCAGCATCAGATGGCGTCTTAAGAGGCGATCTAGACTTGTCTCTTTGTTGTGTATTAGTGTGAGAAGAGACAGAGCGTAGAGCCGAATCTTTGTCTTCCTGAGAACGAGGTAGACGAGTGAGATCTCTGCCACGTTGTCTAGAATCAGGAGAGGTATATAAATGAGATGTTGGCAGAGTCGTAGATGAGGATTTGGATTGAGAGGATCGGGCAGTGGAAGGAGACTGAGTTTCCATAGCCTCGGACCGGACATCATCCAGAAATTGTTGTAGAAGTGCAGGATCGTAGAAGTCTTTGAACACTCCATTCCTAGTAATACGAAAACGTGCAGGTTCCAATAATCCATATTTGATGTCCATTTGACGTAACTGGGGTCGCATGGAGAGAAACACCTTCCTCCGGTCATTCGTTTCTTTAGAGAAGTCTGCAGCCATTTGGATGGTATGACCCTGAAACAGAAAGGAGCCATGTGTACGAGCCAGTGATAGAATCTGTCTAGTTTGCTCATGTCGAAGGAAACAAGCAAATATTGGTCTAGGTCTTGCAGAAGGTCCAGGACGTGGTGGTCCCAATCTATGAGCACGTTGGAGCTCAAGAGGAGGAGTAAAGGAGATTCCAGTCAAAGTGGGAAGGGCATCACAAAGAAAGGACTTCACATCTTGGTTTTCAATATTTTCTGGAAAGCTAAAAAAACGGATATTGTCTCTACGACTGCGATCTTCCAAATCGACGATCTTACTATGTAGGAAGAGTAAATCTAGATCAGAACCCTGAAAAGAATCCTGTGGACCCTCTATGTCCAGTATTTTAGAGTCAATGACGTCAATCCTGGTGTGAAAAGTAGTAAGTTCTGCCCTGATAGACTTAGTTTCTGCAGTCAATGAAGTCATAGCAATATCCAGGCCCTCCAATCGCCGGTTGACCCCAGAAAGTTCTTGCAAAATGCGTTGCATAGTGTCAGATAGGGACTTGTCGCTCTGAGGTAATACAGTTTGCGATGAAGGGGGTGACGTAGAGCCATTACCTTTAACTGCCAAAGGAGAGGGTTGTTTCACTACTTCATTGAAAAGTGGTTGTTTAGGCCCGCGACCACCATTCCTATTGTTAGACATGTCTGTGTATCGTTTCAATGGCAGTCTACAATAGCGAATAGAGGAAATATTGGAATATGAGGCAATGGTGAAGCCAGGGGAGTAGCAAACAACAAGTAGGTAATAAATTGTATGCAGCAAGAAAATGACCAATACAAATAGCATACAGCTAGTGCCTGAAATCGGAAAAGGTATTACAGCATTGCAACAAAATAGTAAATAGAATATCACATAACCAGGGAAGTGCTGGAAGAAGCAATCGTGCGTGTCAAGACTACCTCAAAAGCAAAGCATGTAAATACAGTAAATATGTACAGCAGTATAGTAGCAATGTAATGGCGAGAAAATAGTCATATGCATCAAGAAGCGCTCACTGATTTTGAAAGTAAAGCGCATCTCAAAGAAGGAGGCAACATGTGAGAAAATCATACATCCAGGTCTTCCTCAGAGGAAAGTATGAGCTTGTAGGATTGAGATAGGAAACAATGCCTATGAATAAAAGTCAAAAGTTTCTTGGATACATAACTGGTAGAAAGTCCAAGTAAGATAACAAACTGAAATATTAAAGATGACAATAATACTTAGAGTCCTGCCTGCAATATTCCAACAATATGAAGCAATATTAGTCTGTATGTTTGCAATATCAACACACTGAGGCACATAAAGCTGAGTTGGAAGAGGCAGAACAAAAAATCCTGTAGTAAATAGTGTAGAGGAGCTCTAGATGGTGAAGTACGTCATGTGAAAGAAAGTCTCAAGGGGTTCGTTGGTTACATTTCAAAGAAATCCCCTGAAAACACTGTTAAAAGAAGGCGCCGTGTATTAGGAATATACACAGTGTTAGGCGCTTCATGTTCTCCATAAGCTGAGGAGCGCGGCCTCGTCGTCTGAGGGGGCGCGGCCTAGAGAGTGAGGAAGCCCGGCTCTAGAGTTGCAGGGGGCCCGTCTTACCCTGAGGAGAGGCGCGGTGTCATCCGCCCTCAGTTCACGGTGCGCGCTGCAGAGCTGACCGGCTCCGTGACAACATGCCGGGAAATGGGGAAGATGACGTCGCAGAGCCTCAGAAAACCACCGCCGAGCTCAGCAGGATCTCCGTCGGTGAAGGAGCACAAAAGACAGGCTTAGCGCAAATTTTTTCATCGCTACGCCTGCGTTGATAATAGACGATAGCGATGTTAGCGACTGCTTTCAGTCGCTAACAGGTTGGGTACGACCGCTTTGCATGTCATTAGCGATAAATATCGCAGACATGCAAAGCGTGCCCCAAACCGCTCGCTATCGCCTACAAACTGTCACTAACTGCTGTTATCGACAGATTGCTAATAGGGCGATGAAATTATCGCCGCTTCTCGGCCGAAAACGGGCGCAAAAGTGTTGATAATTTCATATCGCCCACCTTGCTAATATGCCCCAAAATAGAGAAGCTATGCCAGAGTTTTTCCAGGTCTGCTCCATAATAACATCACCGACTGGCATAATTCAGTGTTATTGGAATCATAGTGTCTTTCTGGGTACCCCTATATGTAACTAGTTGGGGTAGAGTATCTTGGCCTCAGACAGTGCTTTGTATGGATTCTAATTTTGACACTTCTATTTTTGATGTTTTGATGTCTTATATTTAAAGATACCTCTGTCAGGAAAGTGACCTCTAAATAGAGCTGCATCCCTTTATCATTTCCTAAAGCCTGGAGCACCTGGGAATCTCCCAGTACACCATGGATGTGATTGAACCCAATGAAAGGAACTGGAACACCTGAGATACTTCCCAGCAAGCCTTAGATGTGAGAAGACATGCTGAAAAGCCCAGGATCACCTAAGAACTTCCAAGTAAGCCTTGGATCCTAGAGGACCTGTTGAAACGTCCTAGAGTACCTGAGAGCTATTGAGTAAGCCCTGGATACAATTCAACTATATGAATAGCGAATACAGAACCAAGACAAATGAAGGAATTGCCAAACTTCAATTTGACAAAAACATACCGACCTTCCGGATCAGACCATGTCTTTAAAATTGTTAAAGGAAGTGACTTTCGAAAAAAGATGGCTACTCCACATTTACGAATAGGGTTAGGATTAGTGGGATCAGGTTTAGAGACTGAACTATGGATTACTTTACCAACCCAGTCCCTGCCGAGCTTGTTAGACTCAATGTCGTCCAAATGAGTCTCCTGCAATAGAGCAACGTCCACATGTTTAGAATGTAAATAGGAAAGAACTTTCTTACGTTTGATGTGATGGGTGAGGCCATGAACATTCCAAGAAATCACAGACAACGGATGGGCAGAATACATGATAATAGGATTGAATGAACAAGAAGTGAGGAAAAGCAGAGACAAAAAAGAAGAGAAATGCTACTCTGGGAAACCGAAAACAAACTAGGATATAGAGGGTAGAAAAAAGGGGTAGGGAAAAGAAGAAGGAAAGCAAGAAAAAGAAAGGGAAAAGAAATGTGAGTATGAAAAGTAGAAGAGCAAAATAACCTGAACTATTAACTACGGGTCTGGATGCACTTACAACAGCGCCAAGGGAGGCCAGACCCCCTTCGAGTAAAGAAGAATTGGGATCTGGGGGAATAATTAATAATACGAAATATTATGAAATGCATTGAGAACATTGTTGCAACAATAAAATTTTGGAAAAACATACAATACTTTCATGGAACATAGTCAGTATAATAGAAAAATCATTAAAATCATGTGAAAAGAACCATATAATAAGAGAAGAATATGAGGAGAAAGAAATGAAAGCCAGGAAAATGAAAATATGAAATAGAAGAGATGGGAAAGGGGGAGTGAAAGAAATATGCAAATTAATTGAGAGGAATAAGAAGATCCGGTACCATCATAAGGAGGGGGGGAGGCCAGGAAATACAAAATATAGATGAGAATACATATGAAAAGAAGCCTAAGAAAACAGCAAAACTTATTAGAAAAAATACGTGAAACCGTCCAAAGTGGGATGAAGGAAATAGATAATGTCACGTTTAACAACACGTACAGCTTCACAGGAAAAGGAATGCATTGGAAAAAGGGACCACCAGGGGAAAAATAGTAACTTTTGAGGAGAACCTGCAATCATATATAAACTCTGAGGAGGCCCAACGCCTAATGCAAAAACATAAAAGAACAAGAAGGCATGAGCCCCATTATGAATCAGAGGACAACACAGTGATCATACTACAAAAGGGAAACACGACTTTGGAATAAAACCTGGACGAGCATAATAAAACAAGAAGACGAGAAAATGAAGCTACTGAAAAGAAAAAATACGGAGAGGGAACAAACCAACAATGTCATAGAGAAGGGGAGAAATAGATAATAGGGAAAATCATAAAGGCATACAACAGAAGAGAAACAAAGGAAAAGGATCAAAGACAATTTAAACTAAGAAAACAAGGGAACAAAGAGATATCATATAAAACCTGAAGTAAAAATAAAAAATGAAACATTTGAGCAAGAGACGTGGCAGCAATAACAACACCGTAACTAGGGGAATGAACAGGGGGGACAAAGAGATCTCCTATGGGATAAGGAACATCCTTATAACATATAATAAGTGAATTCTGAAAATGATTGAATAACTTAGAAAACTAAAAAAATAAACCTTATTATACCATACAATAAAATCTCATTGAGCTAAGCAAGCAACAAAAGCATTGCGAACAGTAAACACTGCTATAAGCTTATACAAGGGGTCAGTCAGCATCAGATGGCGTCTTAAGAGGCGATCTAGACTTGTCTCTTTGTTGTGTATTAGTGTGAGAAGAGACAGAGCGTAGAGCCGAATCTTTGTCTTCCTGAGAACGAGGTAGACGAGTGAGATCTCTGCCACGTTGTCTAGAATCAGGAGAGGTATATAAATGAGATGTTGGCAGAGTCGTAGATGAGGATTTGGATTGAGAGGATCGGGCAGTGGAAGGAGACTGAGTTTCCATAGCCTCGGACCGGACATCATCCAGAAATTGTTGTAGAAGTGCAGGATCGTAGAAGTCTTTGAACACTCCATTCCTAGTAATACGAAAACGTGCAGGTTCCAATAATCCATATTTGATGTCCATTTGACGTAACTGGGGTCGCATGGAGAGAAACACCTTCCTCCGGTCATTCGTTTCTTTAGAGAAGTCTGCAGCCATTTGGATGGTATGACCCTGAAACAGAAAGGAGCCATGTGTACGAGCCAGTGATAGAATCTGTCTAGTTTGCTCATGTCGAAGGAAACAAGCAAATATTGGTCTAGGTCTTGCAGAAGGTCCAGGACGTGGTGGTCCCAATCTATGAGCACGTTGGAGCTCAAGAGGAGGAGTAAAGGAGATTCCAGTCAAAGTGGGAAGGGCATCACAAAGAAAGGACTTCACATCTTGGTTTTCAATATTTTCTGGAAAGCTAAAAAAACGGATATTGTCTCTACGACTGCGATCTTCCAAATCGACGATCTTACTATGTAGGAAGAGTAAATCTAGATCGGAACCCTGAAAAGAATCCTGTCGACCCTCTATGTCCAGTATTTTAGAGTCAATGACGTCAATCCTGGTGTGAAAAGTAGTAAGTTCTGCCCTGATAGACTTAGTTTCTGCAGTCAATGAAGTCATAGCAATATCCAGGCCCTCCAATCGCCGGTTGACCCCAGAAAGTTCTTGCAAAATGCGTTGCATAGTGTCAGATAGGGACTTGTCGCTCTGAGGTAATACAGTTTGCGATGAAGGGGGTGACGTAGAGCCATTACCTTTAACTGCCAAAGGAGAGGGTTGTTTCACTACTTCATTGAAAAGTGGTTGTTTAGGCCCGCGACCACCATTCCTATTGTTAGACATGTCTGTGTATCGTTTCAATGGCAGTCTACAATAGCGAATAGAGGAAATATTGGAATATGAGGCAATGGTGAAGCCAGGGGAGTAGCAAACAACAAGTAGGTAATAAATTGTATGCAGCAAGAAAATGACCAATACAAATAGCATACAGCTAGTGCCTGAAATCGGAAAAGGTATTACAGCATTGCAACAAAATAGTAAATAGAATATCACATAACCAGGGAAGTGCTGGAAGAAGCAATCGTGCGTGTCAAGACTACCTCAAAAGCAAAGCATGTAAATACAGTAAATATGTACAGCAGTATAGTAGCAATGTAATGGCGAGAAAATAGTCATATGCATCAAGAAGCGCTCACTGATTTTGAAAGTAAAGCGCATCTCAAAGAAGGAGGCAACATGTGAGAAAATCATACATCCAGGTCTGCCTCAGAGGAAAGTATGAGCTTGTAGGATTGAGATAGGAAACAATGCCTATGAATAAAAGTCAAAAGTTTCTTGGATACATAACTGGTAGAAAGTCCAAGTAAGATAACAAACTGAAATATTAAAGATGACAATAATACTTAGAGTCCTGCCTGCAATATTCCAACAATATGAAGCGATATTAGTCTGTATGTTTGCAATATCAACACACTGAGGCACATAAAGCTGAGTTGGAAGAGGCAGAACAAAAAATCCTGTAGTAAATAGTGTAGAGGAGCTCTAGATGGTGAAGTACGTCATGTGAAAGAAAGTCTCAAGGGGTTCGTTTGTTACATTTCAAAGAAATCCCCTGAAAACACTGTTAAAAGAAGGCGCCGTGTATTAGGAATATACACAGTGTTAGGCGCTTCATGTTCTCCATAAGCTGAGGAGCACGGCCTCGTCGTCTGAGGGGGCGCGGCCTAGAGAGTGAGGAAGCCCGGCTCTAGAGTTGCAGGGGGCCCGTCTTACCCTGAGGAGAGGCGCGGTGTCATCCGCCCTCAGTTCACGGTGCGCGCTGCAGAGCTGACCGGCTCCGTGACAACATGCCGGGAAATGGGGAAGATGACGTCGCAGAGCCTCAGAAAACCACCGCCGAGCTCAGCAGGATCTCCGTCGGTGAAGGAGCACAAAAGACAGGCTTAGCGCAAATTTTTTCATCGCTACACCTGCGTTGATAATAGGCGATAGCGATGTTAGCGACTGCTTTCAGTCGCTAACAGGTTGGGTACGACCACTTTGCATGTCATTAGCGATAAATATCGCAGACATGCAAAGCGGGCCCCAAACCGCTCGCTATCGCCTACAAACTGTCACTAACTGCTGTTATCGACAGATTGCTAATAGGGCGATGAAATTATCGCCGCTTCTCGGCCGAAAACGGGCGCAAAAGTGTTGATAATTTCATATCGCCCACCTTGCTAATATGCCCCAAAATAGAGAAGCTATGCCAGAGTTTTTCCAGGTCTGCTCCATAATAACATCACCGACTGGCAGAATTCAGTGTTATTGGAATCATAGTGTCTTTCTGGGTACCCCTATATGTAACTAGTTGGGGTAGAGTATCTTGGCCTCAGACAGTGCTTTGTATGGATTCTAATTTTGACACTTCTATTTTTGATGTTATAAATAAAAACATAATTATTTAAAGATACCTCTGTCAGGAAAGTGACCTCTATTTAGCTGAGCTGCATCCCTTTATCATTTCCTAAAGCCTGGAGCACCTGGGAATCTCCCAGTACACCATGGATGTGATTGAACCCAATGAAATGACCTGGAACACCTGAGATACTTCCCAGCAAGCCTTAGATGTGAGAAGACATGCTGAAAAGCCCAGGATCACCTAAGAACTTCCAAGTAAGCCTTGGATTCTAGAGGACCTGTTGAAACGTCCTAGAGTACCTGAGAGCTATTGAGTAAGCCCTGGATACAATTCAACTATATGAACATGCTTGCTACACCTGGGACTCTCCCAGTAAGCCATGGATGTGACAAAGCCCTATGAAAATGCCTAAAACACCTGATAAACTTTCCAGTAAGTCTTAGATGCAAAAATACATGCTGAAGAGGCCTGGATCTGCTGAGAACTTCTCAGTGAGCCCGGGAGGAGAGAGAGAACCCTATGAAAAAAAATCTGGATCAGCTGAGAACTTCTCACTGAGCCCTAGAGGAGAGAGGTCCCTAAGAAAAGATCTAGAGCACCTGAGAACTTCCAGTGAGTCCTGGATGTGAGAGGACCCTGTGAAAAGACCTGGAGCACCTGGTAACGTCCCTGTGATCCTTTGATGAAAGAGGACCTTATGAAAAGACCTGGAGCACCTGAGAACTCCCAGTGATCCCTGGGTGAGAGAGGACCCCATGAAAACACTTTGAGCCCCTGAGAACTCTCCAGTAAACCCAGGATACCCTAGGTACAAGAGCAAATGATGTAAAGGCCTGCGCAACTGAGAAGTTCCCAATGAGGCCTTGATTAGATTAGAAATACATATAGCTGTGTCTGAACTGAGGTGGTGAAGTGAGCTAAAGAATGATGATGGATTCAACCCAGATCTGTGACTGGGGGTGAGTGTCTGAAAAGTGTCAGCGCTCCGTCCATCATTTCCTTGTGTTTGCTTTGTTCGCCCTAAGGTGGCAGGGTATGCCCATACGTGGGTCCCTTGCTCACTTTGCCACTGGATTCAAGTTGCCTGGCTGATGAAGGGTGTTACCCAGAAACCGGTCCCAGGATGCTTGTTTCCGGTTCAGGGAAGACCTGGCTTGGCAGTTCAGGCTGGACTGTTCCCATGAGGCACAGGGTGAAGACTGATTTGCATATAGCTGGGTCTGAACTGAGGTGGTGAAGTGAGCTAAAGAATGATGATGGATTCTACGCAGATCTGTGACTGGGGGTGAGTGTCATAAAAGTTTCAGGGCTCCATCTATCATCTCCGTGTGTTAACTTCTCAATGAGGCCTTGAGTCGAGAGGCCTGGCACAATGTGTGCTCTAAAAAATATGCAGTCTTCTTTATTTCATTTTCGCCACAGGCTTGTTCAGTGTTGTATTTTTTGGAGTGTTTATATAAAAGGCAACAGAACAAATATGTTTTCCAAAATGTGAATAATAAGATTTCTTTGGAGTTTATTCATAAACAATTTAATTTGCCAAATGTTGTATTATTTAATTAAAGCAATATTGGTGTAATATATTTATAGCAATGGTTTCCCAATCGGCTTTACTCCATTTTTACACTGGGGTATTTTTTTTTTTAATATGGGATATAGAGAAAAGTCTTTTTGCTCTGTTCTGTATTATGCAGGCATTAGAACTCGCACAAAATGGAACTGCATGCATTTTTTTAGCCTGTGCAAAGATTGATCTTTCTCCTTCACCATGTGTTTTTTTATTTACCTATGGTATACTTATACATTTTGGAATGTCTAAGCAATTGAGAGATAATTTTACCCCTGCATATTCGAGTCTGTTCACTGTCCTCCATTTTGAGTATATGTGAAACGCTGAAGTAACTTGTGGCTAGGATCTGGATCTCTCCCACTGCTGTGGTCTCGCTCGGATATCAGATGTTTCTCTTCTGTTATTCTGCTAAACGCTAACTCCACGCTATTTGTCTCCCCTGCAAAACCTTAAACTCCACCTTATTCCTTGAACTCTTTGTTACTTTTTCTGCTGATGGAATCACTGTCACTGTTATTGTTTAACCGCTTATCGCCTGTATTGAACACTGTTTGTGCTGTGAACTTTCTTCATCTACGTCTGTAATAACTTTGTCTGTTTACTTTTGCTCCTGTAACTGTTTTTCTCTGTTACTGTTGCTCCAATGTTTTTTTGCTGTTACCCACCCGCTCGTTTTTTTCCACCGTTTTTCCCCGATCCTTTCCTCCCGCTTCCCGCCTCCAGCCAGCACTGCCCATCGCCTTCCCCTGCCCTCCTCCCAATACCTATTTATGGAGGCCGCAGCTTGGCCGCACAGCAGATGCGAGCAGCAGGTGTGCGGCCACAACAAAGGAAAGCCGTCCTACACCTGTCCGCACCTGGACTGTGCCCAGAGCCAGGAACCCTGGCTCTCCTGCCTCCCACAGATACACAGATGCAGACCTTTGAGACCTGGACAACAACAACAGCTGCCTCGCATCTCCTCGATCAACAGTAGGACCTTTCACCTGCCGCTGCTGCCTTTCGCCTGCAACGCAAGATGTCCCGCCCACACGGAAGCCCAGTCCACACCCTCCTCACTAACCACAACCGCCCCAGTAGTACTCCACTGCCTCCTGCTCAACGTCCGTTCACTCTACAAACACACCATCAAAATCTGGGAAACCATCACCACCCTCACCCCGACTTGATCTTCATCACAGAGACCTGGCTAAATCCCTCCTCCACCCCTGACACTACAACTGCCATGCCTGGAGACTACAAGACGATACACCAAAACCACACCAACAAATTTGGAGGCAGCGTCACCATCATCCACAAAGAAAATATCATTTGTACCACCACAGAGGATGACACTACACCGATCATGGAACACCTCAGCTTCCAACTCCAAACCAACAACAGAACTACCATCAGAGGTCCCCCAAGCTTCTGCAGTGCCATCCCTGAATTCATTGCCTCACTCGCCATTGACTCCAAGCACTACGTCTTCCTCTGTGACCTCAATTTCCTTCTCAATGACCCCAAATAAGCAAACCCCACCAACCTCCCAGAAAGCATGAGCAACATCGGCCTCACCCGACTGGCCACCAACCATACACAGAGCACAGGACACACGCTTGACCCGATATTCACTACCAGCGAAAGAGTCAAGTACTGTCATGTAACCAAACTCATTTGAACCCACCATGCCATTGTCCACTTCATCTTCGCAGGATCCCCTTGTACCACCACCAAACCTCCCAGCTCATCCCACCACAGCTTGAAAAAAGTGACAGAGAGCCAATGGAAATACGCCCTCAACACCACCCATCCTGACTTTTCAACCAACCTCGAACATGCCATCAAGAATTTCTCCACCTGGCTCACCAACTGCGATAACCAAACAGCTGTACCTGGATAACCAGAGCTGGCCATATCAAGCCTGCAAAGCAACCAAACAAGCCAGCCGGTATACACCAGAACTCAGGACCATGAAACGCAACTGCAAAAGGCTAGAATGAAAATGGCGCACCAGCAAATACCCTGCAGACTGAGCCGCGCTCAAATCAGCACTCAACAAATACCACCAGCACCTAAAAGACACAAAAAAGGCGCACTGGCAGAACGCAGGAACTCTGCAACACCCTGGTGGACTACTTCCACAATGAGATAACCACCATTTCCAGAAATTTCAAACCCCAACCCACTGACCTCTACAACTTCCTCACACCATCAGATGCCACCCACAACCATCAGTTGAAAGCATTTGAACAGCTCACCACTTTGATCACCACAGCCATCATGAACTCCATCAACTCCAGAGCACCCATGGACCCTTACCCCCACCACTTCTTCAACCTTGGGAGAAAGAAAATCAGCTGGGAACACACCTCAAATGTTAACATGTCCATCACCACGGTCACCTTGCCTGATGGATGGAAACACACAGAGGTCAGGTCACTCCCCAAGAAACCCTGTGCTGACCCAGGTGAACTTAAGAACTACAGTCCCATCTTTCTGCTCACCATCACCGCCAAAGTCATCGAATAGGCCATCAACTACCAACTCACCGAACACCTGGAAAGAAACAACCTGATGGACACATCCCAATTCGGTTTCCACACCAACCACAACACCAAGACAGCCCTGACTGCTGCCAGTGACGACATCAGAACAATCCTCGACTGGTGAGAAACAGCGGCCCTGATCTTCCTCGACCTCAAAGCAGCATTCTATACCGCATCCCACCACACCCTCGTCAAGAGACTCTGCCACTTCGGGATCTACAGAGACACTTTCAAATGGATCGCATCCTTCCTCACGGGATGTACCCAGAGGATGCACCTCTACCACCCTTTCCTTTAGAGCCCAAGAGCAACATATGCAGCATCCCTCAAGGCTCATCCGTCAGCCCTACCCTGTTTAATACATACATGACCCCCCTGGTCGCATCACCAGAACCTGTGACCTAAACATCATATCTTATGCAGACAACAACCATCTCATTCTCTCGCTTTCAGAATGCCCCTCCACCACTGGATGAAGACCAACTGCCTGAAGCTCAACACGGACAAGACGGACGTGCTGATTTTTGGAAACAACACCGCTTCATGGTATGACACCTGGTGGCCCTCCGAACTCGGACCGACACTCACACTGAAAGCCCATGCCTTCAACCTTGGCATCATCCTGGACAGCAAACTCACCATGAAAGGCCAGATCAAGGCAGTCTCCTTCACCTGCATCCGCACCCTCCGCATGCTCCAAAAGATTTTCAGATGGTTACCCGTCAACACAAGGAAAACTGTCACTCATGCCCGAGCCACCAGCCAGCTGGACTACGGCAACGCGGTCTATGCAGGAATCACCTATAACACTAATAGGAGATATAGCCATATGTGGAATGTGGAATAACATGAGCAAAGCAGCATGTTTTCTCAAATTCCAGCCTGCTTTGTGGACAGAATTCCATCTGCTTTTTGCAAATACTGACGCACTTTAAGTCTCAGGACTTTTCGACTGCAAAGAATTTTCACTTACAAATAGGATTACCGAGTCCATTGCGTTGGCGCCCAAAGGCTGCTACTATAGACCTCGCCTTAAGGAAACCCCAGCACTCTGCGTGTATTCCAAATCTCACAAGACATAATAGACCTTGGCATGTTATTCATTCTTCTTCTGCAACTCACAGCAGCTCAGTTCCTGCCTTGCAGTTTTGATTGGCTCCACCTGTTCCTGCACAGTCCGACTCCCGGACCGCTCAGCACATGCACATCAGGTTGTCATCAGGCTGCGGCTTTGAACACTTTCTTTCCAAGCATCTTGTCTCGTGTCCAGGATGCCTGATGGGCTTCCTGGCAGTTTCCCTGTGTCAGCACGAGCCAGGCGCTGCAGAAGCAATCCCAGGGATGCGGTGAGCATCATTGGAAGGACAGCTCTGGCCTCATAATCTTTCTAATCCCGCTCTGTGTCTGAGCCATTGAGATTATTTTATTTCTGCTCATCAAAATCCCTTGTAATATCACTGGGCTCAATGCACGACTTTCAAGCCAGAAAATATGTAGTTTTCTAAGAATCCTCTACGAAAAATAAAGCTGAAAATTGAGGGAACTGTTTCCATGAAAAGCCAGTCCAACAGCAGACATCTCTAGTTATAAACTAACAGGAATCTTAAACTCTTATGGCTGCAAATTTAGAGAGCAATGAAGTAACTGTGAGTTTTTTAGAGTTCACATTTAATCGAAGGTCTCCTTATGTGATAAACTTATTTTTTTTCTTCCTCTTTTTATTATATTTGTATTACTAGTTTAATTATTATTAGACCCTTAAGGTCCATCTCCACCACCAGAACTCAGTTTAATTAAGTAAAATGGATTGTAGAATTAATTAAAATGTTCACGATGACATCATGTTACATACAAAAGGCACTCGGAACTTAAAAAGAAATATAATCAGTAAGATAAGATCTACGAAGTAGTAATATTATTGCACATGAAAGGAATTTTCAGATTGCAACGCAAGGGAGATTAATATAATACGACTTTCACGGAGCATTAATATAATAAACCTTCCATGGAGCATTAATAAAATAAACCTACCATGGAGCAGTATCCAGACCATTCCAAGCATTAGTGTCAAAACATTTCAATGAAAGTGCAACGTGGAGTGTGGTCAACCCAATGGCCAGAAATTCATCGCAATTAGAGCCATTAATACTTTTTCTTATCATGGTTAAAAGGCACCTATAATTTAAACAAGAATAAATACATTTTACTCAGTTTAATTAATTCATTAGTTAATTAGTAGACAGGACAGACAGTTAGTTACCTCTGCACCAAGAACCGCTCGCCCCGCTCCTCAGATTTCACAATCACCAAACTGAGTACCTCCAACCAAACAGTTGCTTATCTCATCGCTGGTCAACGCGTAGTATGACTAAACCACCCCCACTCGTACGATTGCCATTAGCGGTCCTCATCAAACTCAAGTCTCTCTAGATCAGTGATTCCCAAAGTACGGCCCGGGGGCCGCATGCGGCCCTCGTGACTTTTACATGCGGCCCCCTAGGCAGCAGCGGCACTGGGCTGCTGTTTACTTGACTCAACATTAACAATAAATACAATTAAACAAACAGCAAGCACTCATTTAAAGGTTAATTCCAGTTAAAGAAAGGAAGTAACTTTAGGAGTGCCTTCATTTTTTAAATACAGGAAACGTGTAAAAATATGATGGTCTTTTCAAATGTGTATTTCATTAACCTGTATTACCATTTCACCTTAGTGAATCAGATTATAGCAGTACATTCAGGAGTACTTTTTTTTAAGTGTTGTTAAGCGTTCATGCTTCCCATCCCCCATCCCCAACCCTGACAACAATGCCATTAGTGATTACATCAAAACACAGGAGGAAGTTTTGTGCAGCACGCATCCTGAAGTCATGTATTTTGAGGTCCTCTTATATGTGCTAATGAAGAAAAAGGAGGGAAATTGAAATGGCATCACACCATTTGGTCAAGTGGGGAAGGCAGGATTCATCCCAGGTTTTCTGTTTTCACATTGTGCAATTTAGTTCAACCACTAGATGTACATGCTTCGCTTCCCCTACACCCACTTTATGCCCCCATGCTGGCATTAGTGTGGCCCTCGGTCACACCAAAGATAAAACTTTTTGGACCCAGGGAAAATGTTTGTGAGCACCCATACTCTAGATCATTATGATCCCCAGACAGACCAACAAACCTGATTACTAGAGCAAGAAACTCTCCTTCTCAGACCAACCCTTGACATCTCGCAGCATCACGCCAGTGAGTCTGAGGGTCTTCAAATCCAAGGAGAAGATAAGATGGGCCTGCTCTCATCTGTTGCCTTTTCCCACCATCCAAGACTCACCTTTTAACTTTAGACCTTACTAAGGGAACTCAAAATCTCACTCATCTCCACTTACCTTCCCTCCTCTCGACCCTTCTCCTCACCCCATCCTGCTATCCCGGCATCACTTACTGCCTGAACTGAGAATCCTGGACTATATATGCACTATGCCCTTCCACGCCTTTGTATACATACCCCAAATGTATTTGTAAAAAGCATGCAAATAAGGCCTAAAAGTGACACACCAATTTTACAAATTATATTTACTATATAAATTTTTATCCTTGTTGGATTATGCTGTTAATATGACCTTGAGGACTTTATGAATATATTTTACATATGTTGATGTGTTTTATGGCATTAAACCAACAGTAATACTTCTACTACTGCATTGGAAGGTAAAGCGTTCCAATGACGTCAGTGGGATAGCTGAGTCCAAGCCCTAGATCTTGATATTTGAGGATTTTGGTTCTGCTTGTCCATGTTTTAAATAGACTATTCTGACATTGAATATGCTCTATTGTATTTTTCCAACAGAGGTTCAGGAAAGTCATATCCATGCCATGCTTTCAAGATAACCATTGTGTAATTTACATCTATTGGAATACTCTGTCATTAAAAGAATTATATGTGGATATCCTGAATATATGGTATGGATGAACCCCTGTACATACAATGAACAACCCTTCTCTATTGCAGTGCTTTATATTGTATCATTATACTTCATAGCCATGAAAGTTGTACACGAACCAGTGTTTTATAACGTTTGGAAATTTACGTTTTGCAAATTGTAAGCAATTATGTGCAAAAAATTCTGAAAACAGTACACATGTGTTCACCAACTATAAGACAGTACACACACAGTTGTTTTCAGAGCTCTCCAGTTTCCCAGGTTCATGCATGAGTTGCTTGGCCAGTCCAAGTTTCCTCTATGTGTTCTGGGATTTGCACTCCTGATTTCATGGCAGATACGTAGGACTTGAGCTCTCACTGCATTATGTGCTAATGCACGCTCAGATCCATCATCTAATAATGTTTTATACTTACACCAATTGAAGGATTTGATTTTTTAGCAGAAAGCATGCCTTTTTATGGGATCACTGACAGAATATCGACGATCTAAATATCGACCTGACAGAATATCACTGACAAAATATCGACTAACAGAATATCGAATTCCTATCTTCAAAGATATAAGTACAAAAATATCTAATCCTAAATATCGTTGTAAATTATATAGTTTGCTAAAATATGAACTTTTTTAAATGTCCTAAAAGTAATGTAAAATTAATGAAACAATAACTATAATTAAGTAAAACATACTTAAAAATACTTAAATGATCTTAAAATTAATAAATAATAAATGTAAGTAAAAAAAAACATGTGTTTTTATTTTTATTACATATATATTAGCTTAATAATACTAAAAAGTAATGAATATGTTTAATAATTAAATGTTAAAAACATAATCTTAAATATAATTACATATATATATATATATATATATATATATATATATATATATATATATATAAATAAACCTATAATAAATTAAAACATTTTAAATTAATTAAACAAACATATATATATTTTACACGATATCAAATATAACAATACTAAAAAATTGCATAGCATAAAAGATGACATTTCTATTTCCACTCCAACAAGTGATACAGTAGGGAAAATGTTGGATAGCGGGTAAATGAAAATTACTATTCCCACTCCAGCGAGTGGAACAGTAGGGAAAGCGTTGGATAGAGGGAGGGTAAAATAAACTATTCCCACTCCAATGAGTGCAACAGTAGGGACCGCGTTGGATAGCGGAATGGTAACATTTACTGTTCCCACTCCAATGAGTGCAACAGTAGGGAAAGCGTAGGATAGCGGGAGGATGAAAATTACTATTCCCACTCCAGTGAGTGCAACAGTAGGGAAAGCATTGGATAGCAGGAGGGTAAAATGTACTATTCCACGTCCAATGAATGCAACAGTAGTGAAGCATTGGATAGCGGGAGGATAAAAATTACTATTCCCACTCCAATGAGTGCAACAGTAGGGAAAGCGTTGGATAGCGGGAGGGTAAAAAATTACTATTCCCACTCCGGTGAGTGCAACAGCAGGCAAAGCGTGGATAGTGAGAGGGTAAAAATTACTATTCCCACTCCAGGGAGTGCAACCGTAGGGAAAGCGTTAGATAGCAGGAGGATAAAAAGGACTATTCCCACTCCAGGGAGTGCAACAGAAGAGAAAGCGTTGGATAGGGGGAGGGTAAAAATTACTATTCCCACTCCAAAGAGTGCAACGGTAAGGAAAGTGTTGGATAGCGTAGGGCAATAATTTAATATACTCACTACTTAAATATAATTAATATTAATTAATAATTAATTATGTTGTAAAAAGTAATATATCTCCCACTATTTTCCCATATAAACATCACCTACAATATTGTAACATATTAATAAATTAACATAATTAGTTAACAATTAATTAATGATTCACAATTAACAGTATAATTAATTAACTTACTTACACATTAATTGTTAATAATTAATATTTAATAAGGTACTAATTATTAAAAAATAGTACACAATTATCATAATTACCAATTAATTATTAATAATTAATTTCAAATGTATTATTAATCTATTAACTTAATTAACAATATACATTATTAACCCCTCCGTGCAGGGCATATTCCCCCGCTGTGCTGGGGGGAGGGTGGGCGCGCGCAGCGCCCCGGTGCTCATGACGAGCTCAGCTCATCGTGAGCCATGGTGGTCGTGTGCTCATGACGAGCTCAGCTCGTCATGATCACACCCGTTTCATTAGAACGCTCACACAGCAGGGGAATTTGCCCAGCGTGCAAGCGTTCTAACGGTCATGACGAGCTCAGCTCGTCATGAGCACACGAGCACCGTGGCTCATGACGAGCTTAGCTCGTCATGAGCATGTAAGGTGTTAAATATTAAATTATTAAGTAGTAAAATAATAAATCAATTTATTTCAATTAAATTACTTCCCACCCTATTCCCCTATAAACCCACAACACGCTACAGAATTAAATTACGCAACAAAAGTTAACATATATTTATTAATTCAAAATAATGCTAAAAATATATAATACATTTAAATTACTTCCCACCCTATTCTCCTATAAACCCACAACCAGCTACGGAATTAAATTACACAATAATTAATTAACATAAAATTCATTATTTTTACAAAATTCAAACATACATTTAAAAAAAGACGTACTTTTAACACATATACTAACACTTAAAACACAAAAAAAAATCTATATTACTAACTTCAAGATTGTGGAATTCAATATTTCTTACCTGCATTTCGCTATTCTGCACCACTATATTTTTGCAATTCGATATTCTGTCCCTTCAATATAAAAAAACTCGATATTCTGTCCAGTCGATATATTTTTTTTATATTGTGACTAGTAACCCTTTTTATGACTAGTTAAGGTAGGAGTTGTTCAAGGTCAGTGTGGCATGATTAGAATATAAGTAGATTTTGCACTGGAATGCTTAATGGGACAAGGGAGCCTTGAGCTGTTTACCCCCAGAAGCCTCAAGTTTTCAAGTTCCATGTGTCAGTGCTTTATCTAGGCCAGATGTGTGATTTGTGGTCTTCTTTGGTGCATCATAAAACTTGGACTACAACTTTCAGAATTCAAGGGGCTCCTTAGTCTGGATCTGCTAATCACACATGAAACTGAACCTTCAGAGCTCTGCACCATGATGCTCCTGAACCTTGCTTTAAAAACAGGGGGGTTTCAACAATGCAATGACCACGCTGAATTTTATGAAGCCATGGTTAAATTCTGGAATAGTCAACAGGTCAGATGACGAAACCCATATATTTTTTTAATTTATTTCAGACTGAGCAAACAGGTGTATTGTTTCCCAAGCCAGAGGCACTCACATGTCAGACACATATCTGAAACACCTGTAGGATTGGCACAGAGTCATTCATGGGCTAGATGTATGTCTGCCAACAGAGCTGGGACATTGTCAGTTGCAAGTTGAGGAAACCTCTGACAGATAATGAGACCTGTGGCCAGATGCACCTCTAAAGGAATGGTTGACCGGGGGCAAAGACAATCATTTCAGGTGCATTGAGCACCTCTTTAAGGCCAACATGGCTGTTCTATGGGGTTTTATTTTAATTCCCTACCTTCATTACTTTTAATGGGAGCATGTTGCAGTACCAGGGTTGGCCATATGTATTATTGGACTTACTACCAAAGTGTACGTTATGCATGAAAGTAATGACGAAAGTGTATGCTACTACAGAAGTGCAGTTTGTGAATACCAAAAATGAAGTAAACTGACTCAAAAGTGTATCATGTCCCTTGACTTCTCAATCCGTCAGGTGCTGCAAGTAGGGGCCACTCCCTTACCTGCCTGAGAAAACAGTGACCAATTTCAGAAACCACACTGCTTATCCTGACAATAACAAGTAAAACAAAAGTACAACCCCTGGAATGTAATGTAAAAAAATGACTAAAAATAGGAAGACAATGAAAACTTTTATTGATGTGATGTATTCAGGGTTGTGGTACTGGACTGAACTAGCCCTTGTAGAACTACGGCTTCTCACAGAATATTAACATAACACAAAAATAATCTATTTTTAAACTTTCATGGACAAAGAAGAAACAGAAAGAAAGGAAAGGGCAAGTCAGAGGAATCTAGACTTAAAGCTGGAGATTCAAATTGGAAGACAAGGAGCTGGATGAAGGTTAGAAAACTGAAGCAAAACAAAATGATGGTTGGCTGGAGCAAACTGGAACAGATACAAAAGAAAAAACTACAACTCCCGAGTGGCTTATAGAGTCAATGTAGTGGGTGGCCCACCAGCCACGATGGATCTTTTCATTACTTTACACGCTAACCTTAACAGTCTAAGGGGCACATGCATCAATGGAAATTGCATTCGCAAATGGTGCGAATCGCAAAATTCGGCCGTTTGCTAATGCAATTCCAATTTTTGGGATGCATTATCATTTATGTAATTTTCGCAATTTAAGAAATCGCAAAATTGCGATTTCTTAAATTGCGATTGCATTAAAGGAATCTCAAATTGAGATTCCTTAAATGCAATGCATCAAACTTTAAACATTTGCGAATTCGCAAATAAGGGGAGCAAATTACCATGAAGTTGACCTTCATGGTAATTTGCGAAAACTTAGAAAAATGCACTAAAGTGCATTTTTCAAAGTTCCATTTTACACACACACATGCCCTTGGGGCATGTGTGTGTGCAAAATGTACTTATAGGCAGATTTCAGGGGTGCAAGAGGGTGTCCTCTGGACACCCTTGCACCCTTGAAATTGCATTCTCAATGTGCGAATTTCTAATGGTGAATCGCAAATTAAGAATGTCTTCCCATTCATTCCTATGGGCCTCTAGGCACATAGGAATGGATGGGGAGGTATTCCTTAATTGCGATTCTCAATTAGAGAATCGCAATTAAGGAATTTTAGGAAATCGCTATGTTTTTAGCGATTTCTGGATGCATTGCAGTTTGCAATTCCTTAATTGCGATTCCTTATTTTTCGCAATTAAGGAATCGCAAAATGCAATATTGAAGCATGTGCCCCTTAGTAGCTCAAGCATGTCCAGCCAGAACAACTGTTTAACCTGCTGGCTCAACTATCCATCGTGGGGGGAAATGAACCAGCTAATAACATGAACCATGTGCGAAAAAATAAGTGTGCTGTGTGTCAATGCAGATATCCTCAGTTTGTTTGTGAGTTGTACATAGGTATTTTGAGATCATGTGTAAGTGCAAAGGTCAGTTGCAGAATCAGGTAAAGTGCAGGGCGAAAAGAAATGTGCCTTAATATTCTTGGTTATAGACAATTAATGATGAAGCAATATAGGATTAAGAAATTACTGTTGAAATGAACTGTAATTATGTGTGAGATATGTATGTAGTATCAACACCTTCTGGCAGACAAGACCATACAAACATGAAGCCTCTATCTATCCTTCAAATGGTCAAAATAATTCTACATTCTCATCTGTAGACTGGGTTAAATTCACTTCTCTGTACTCATTTCTCTCTTCTAAAATTTCTGGTAAGAGTTAAAGTTTGCACATTTTACTGGAAAAGCAGACGGTAGTATTAGCCTTTTTTTTCCATTTCCTAGATGAAGAGAAAATGAGATAGTAAATGGGTTTGAAAGCAATTTAACTGAAGGATACTGCCAGGTTTTCACTAACCTGGCAATCCAACAAAAGCAATGCTGATCTCCACACTTCCAGGAAACCCACTGCCACTCATGAAAGAATATTAAGCGTGTCAAAAGGAAACCATTGGAAAGGAGAACAGGAGGGCTATCTTCACTCTGCCTTTCCTTGTGGCTGGGCTAAATCCACTTTGCAAAAGTGTTGATATTTTATACAAGAGAAATAACTCTTTATAGTCTCATCACTCTAATTCACTATGCTTAATATGACATATGCTATAATTTGTGACAATCTCTGCATTTCCAAATCTGTATAGTGTGACTACCTAAAGCTGAAATACAATTATAACATGTGCAAGAATTACCTGAGCTGTCATACACATCATGGATCTTCATGCAAAAAATTACCTTCAGTATTTTATAAATAAAGTCTGTAATCCAAATGGTTCCTAATGTGTAAAGCTTATCAGATGTAACATAATGAATACACATTAGCATTGTACTTTTCCTCCTGGCAATATCTCATTACTTCCCAAAACACTGTGACTCAAAAGGAAAATATAAGTAAAGTCTGTACCAGTGAGGATTGTATTAATGGATATCAAGAATAAAAATATTGATATATAAAAATATCGAAGACAAAATATTGACACCCAAATTATCGTCAACCCTATGCTAATAATGAAACATATCAAAATATCAAAATATCAAAATCCAAAGCATTGTTACAGAAACATATCTACAGTTTAAAAATGTTGAAACCCAAAATATAGATAACATAGATTAACATTGAAAATCGGCTTTTCAAATTACCATTAAAAGTAAATAAAATATCAAATACCAAAATATGGATTTAAAAGAGATATATTTAAAAAAGATTAAATATGTTTATAATTAATTTTAACATTCAAAAGCATACACACATATTCATAAAATATATTACACTAAAATTAAGAGATAAATAATGTGATTATGCTATAAAAATATATATTAAAATATATTTAAATGTGTAAAATATATTAAATATATCTAAATAAATATATTTATATATATATATATATATATATATATGTCAAATTCTATTTAAATATAAAAAAAATTACTTAAAATATACAACCATTATAAAAAAACAATCATTTCAATAACTTAACATATATTTTAGTGGAAAACATAATTGCCTATCGGGGTATAATCACTGAAATAGAAGAAATTATCCATAATTGTATATTTCAAGAATCATCCCCTCCTCCCAAAGACACCCCTGAACGCTGAAACAATATGTATCCCTGAGTCATAAAAACTCATTCCTTCCACTATACTCTAACTATCCTTGAGCCCTAAAAACCCCTTGATACATCTATTCTCTACTCATCTATGAGCCTAAAAACACCCTATTACTACTGTTCAATGCTCATCCCTTTACCCCAAAAATGAACTTTTAGAATGGTGTAACACTTATCTCTACGCTCTAACAGGAATTACTGTTCAGTGCAACACCCATCCCTGTGCCTTGAAAACGAATCAGTCACCCTGTGCAATACACATCCCTGCACACTCAAAACGAATTAGTAAACTATCAGTAAACTGGTGCAATATCTATTCCTGTGCACTAAAAATGAATAAGTGACCTGATGCAATACCCCCCACAGGTGCACTACAACGAATCATTAACCCAGTTCAAAACACATCCCTGCGCCCTAAAAACGAATTAGTATCATGTGCAAAACCCATCCTTGCACCATAAAAACTAATCAGTAACCTGGTGCAACACCCACCTCTACACCCAAAAACTAGTCAAATCATCCCTTCACCCTAAACACTACTCAGTAACCCGGTGCTATACGCACACCGACCAGGGCCGGCTCTAGGCTCACGGAGGCCCTGAGCAGGGAGTGTAGGTAGGGGTCCCGAGGCCGCCAAATCCCTGCCAGGGGCCGCCACGCAAATATGTATCTAAGGATATATATTGGCGTGGCGGCCCCTGGGGTTTGGCGGCCCTGTGCAGGTGCACAGCTTGCACATGCCTTAGGCCGGCCCTGCACCGGCACCCTAAAAACTATTCAGTAACCTAGCTCAATGCCCATCCTTCTGCCCTAATAACTATTCACTAACGCGGTGCAATACCCATCCCTGAAAACTAAAATCAGCAAGCAGCTGCAATACTGGTTCCCTAATAGGTGATCTGCAAACCAGTGCAGTTCCCCAACTGGCACCCTAAAAATAAATAAGTAACCAGGTGTAACACCCATTATTGTGTCCTAAAAACTAACCAGTAACGCAATGCAATAACCATCCCTGCCCCATAAAATATTTTGATGAAACCATCAATCAACCCCATAATACCTTGAAAAACTACGAAAAAATAACATATGTATAGTTTAAAAATTCTAACTAAAATCTTTTTTTTTAGATATTGCTGTGTAGTGCATCACCGAAACACCTGTCTAAAACTAAATAAACCCAACGAAAAAGTAACACAAATAACATATAACTTTACATTTATATGAAATATCAAAATTATATTAAGTTTAAATGACAAAAACTAAATTTTCAAGTGTATATACAATTGAAAATGTAATACACTTCTACAAACGCGCCTATAAAACCCAAAATATAAGTAATTTATTTAAAATTTTTAATTATAAAATTCCCCAAAATGTTTATAAAATGTTCAAAATATAAATAAACTACTCACCCAAAACCCCAAAATAATCAACCCCAAAAATAAATATCAGTAATTAATATGAAATAAATAATGAAACTAAAACACTAATTGGTTTTATGGCGCCAACTATAGAAGTGACCCGAGTCCTGGACGGCAGTAGCGGCTGGTGGTAGGAGTGCTGCGGGGTGGTGGGGTGGGGCGAGGGAGGGGCATGGTGGGGGTTAGTAAACTATGGAAAATGGCCGAACAGAGGTAGGGAAACAAATAAATAAATAAAACAATTAAAAAAAAAATATATTTTTATTAGTATTTTCAGTGCAAAACAATAAAACAGGCATGTTATTATTCCTCCAGAGTCCCAAACCCAAGCCCCCCCCATGACCCCCAGCACCCCAATTCTCTGCTCACAAAGGAATAACACAGGCAATATGGGTTCCACAGTAGTCCCGCTGGCCAAAAATACAGTAAGGTAACCTCGAATCCAAGACCGTCGTGTTCCCCCAGCCCTTGTCACAGCAACGTTCTCAGAGACCGCCATCCAGCCCATGGTAGTGGCGCCATTTTCCCCATACTCTCCCAAATTTCTTTGGACACCCCGTGCTTTATAAGTAACCCTCTCTGTGGCCATATACAAGTCCAGGCCACCACACCATTCCTCCAGCCTCAGGCAATCTGGGGCTCCCCACTTCCTGGCCACATCCCTCTTGGCCACCACTAAGGCCAGTACTAGGAAGATCAATTGTGGGCGGCTTACATCAACATCATTTGTCATTCCCAGTAGGACTAACTTGGGGTCCGGCTGAAGAGTGGTCTCCAGCACCGCTCCCAACTCACGGAGTACTTCACCCCAGAAAACCTGGATATTCGGGCACGCCAAGATGGTGTGGAAAAAATCCCCTCTTTCAAACCCACAGCGCAAACAACAGGGATCTGGCACCCTCCCAATTTTATGCAATCTCATCCTGTGAAAATAAGTCCTATGGAGCACCTTGAATTGTATCAATCTTAAACGAGATTTAATCGCTACTTCACGTGGATGCATTAGTACAGTTCCCCAATCCACCTCATCCATATCCCCCACATCTCTCTCCCAAGTCTCCCGCAGTTTCACTAGCCCGTTAGGCATGTTATTCATTAGTGTCCTGTATGTGAGGGAGACCGCCTTGTGTGGGATCTGTTCCTGTAAGAGGCGACCCTCCAGCGGAGCATATTCCGGGAGTGGGCCCGCCAGTGCCGCCTCCGCCCTCCATGCGTGTCTCAATTGTGCGTACCTAAACGCCTGTGTGGGACCAAGACCAAATTCCCTCCTCAACTCCGCAAACGATTGCAGCTCTCCCCTCTTCATCACATCACCCAGAGTAGTAATACCTATTGCGTCCCAGGCCCCAAAGCCCCTCAGTTTATGCAGTTCCTTGAGCCAGGCACACTTCCACAGGGGAGTCTGACGAGTGGGTTTGCCCTGCCACCCCATGGCCCTTGTTGCCTTAGCCCACGCCCCTAAAGTGACCTTCGTGGCTGGAAGCAGCCTGTCCCTACCCCTGCCACCATATAAGAAGTGCATAAATGCATGTGTACCCATTGAATGCCGTTCCAGGGCATAAGTGGGTTGATGCGCAGGTGCGTGTATCCATTCATTTATTGGGGTCAGATGTTCTGCCCAGTAGTAGGCTTCTAGGTTGGGCAGAGATATACCTCCATCGTATTGATGCCTCTGCAAGGTAGACAATGCTACTCGGGGCTGCTTCCCCAGCCACAGAAACGCGCGCACTTCAACGTGCAGGTCACGGAAAACCTGTCTCCGAAGGGGGAAATATTCATTCTGGAGGGCATATAAAAATTTCGGTAGAGTGATCATTTTGAACATGGGTGCTCGGCCCAAGAGTGCCAACGGGAGCAGTCTCCAGCGTTCAGCGTCCGCCGAAAAACTGGTCAACACTCTCTTAATATTCTTAACATAAGAGAGGGCACCGTCTGTGGTCATGAATACCCCTAGATACTTAAAGCCCTCCCTTGTCGTCAGGAGCTGTTCCGGAAGTGCAGTCCAGCCCTCTCTGTCCCTGGGGTCATATAGGACCGATTTATGCCAGTTTATCTGGTATCCTGCCCGAGCTCCGTATCTAGCCAGTTCCGCTAACAGCGCTGGGATCGTGCTTTCCGGATGTGTAATATAGAGAAGGATATCATCCGAAATAAAACTAATTGTGTTGCGTGCACTGCATCGCATTTGGCAATGCAGCGCGCGCAATGAAATTCGTTTTATTTATTTATTTGTTTACTTACATCTGCTCGGCCATATTCCATTGTTTACTACCTGCCACCCTGACCCTCCCCCGCCCCACCTCACCGCCCCACAGCACTCCCATGACCAGCCGCTACTGCTGGCGGTTAACCAGATGTATGTATAAACAGCCATGTTTTCGGTTAATCATATGCCTGGATAAACAACCGGGTTTTGAGGAGTTTCCTGAATCTCAAGAGATCTGTGCAGAATCTGATATCAAGAGGCAAGGAATTCCAAAACCGAGCGGCCAATACCAAAAATCAGCTGCCACCTAACCGATTTGATTTATAGTACGGGATGACCAACATGTTTGTGTGGGCTGATCGCAGATTACGAGTAGGTCTGTATCTCTGAATGAGATTGGAGATAAATTCTGGGCAAGTGCCATGTAACGATTTGAAGGGTAAACAGTCAAAATATCGAGTAAAAAATATCGAATGGACATAATATCGAGTTTAAAATATAGAATGGACAAAATATCGAATGGACAGAATATAGACATCAAAAATATCGTTTTTAAGGTAAGTAATGTAATATCAAATGTTAATAATATAGAAATTTTAAATATCGAAGTATATAATATAGGTTATTAAAATTATCGAATTTTTAATATTATCGAATTTTTATAGTGTTTGTTATGTTATTATTTGTGTGAAAAGTGTGTATTTATGTTATAATTATTTTTAAATAATGAATTTTGTTTTTTTAATTTTTGTGTAATTTAATTCTGTAGCGGGTTGTGGGTTTATAGGGGAATAGGGTGGGAAGTAATTTAATCATAATTAATTAAATATTTAAATGTATATATTGGTATTCATTTTTAATTAATTGTTAATTAATTTATATTTGGTAATTAATTACATTTTAATTGGCAATTAATTTTTGATTAATTGGTAATTATGTTAATTTTACTAATTTATTTTCTGTAGCGGGTTGTGGGTTTATAGGGGAATTGGGTGGGAAGTAATTTATTGATAATTAATTAAATATGTACAAATATTTATTGGTATTTTTTTAGAATTAATTGGTAATTAATTTTTTATGGGTAATTAATTACATTTTCATTGCCAATTCATTTTATTTAATTGATTAATTGCTAATTATGTTAATTTTACTAATTTATTTTCAGTAGCGGGTTGTGAGTTTATAGGGGAATAGGGTGGGAAGTAATTTATTCATAATTAATTAAATAATTCAATGTATTTAATTGTATTTAAATTGAATTAATTGTTAATTAAGTTTTAATTGTTAATTAATTAATTCTTAATTTGTAATTAATTTGAATATGTAACTAATAGTAATAATTAATTGTAATTTGTAATTTTATTGATTAATTATTATATTATATTAAATTGGTAATTACTTTTAATTAATTTTTTATAGATATTAATTTATATATATTTTTTAAATAATATATGAAGTATTTACTTTCCCTACTGTTGCACTCTCTGGAGTGGGAATAGTAATTTTTACCCCTACGCTATCCAACGCTTTCTCCATAGTTGCACTCTTTGGAGTGGGAATAGTAATTTTAACCCCTACGCTATCCAATGCTTTCCCTACTGTTGCACTCTTTGGAGTGGGAATAGTAATTTTAACCCCTAGGCTACCCAACGCTTTCCCTACTGTTGGACTCTTTGGAGTGGGAATAGTAATTTTTACCCCTACGCTATCCAACGCTTTCCCTACTGTTGCACTCATCGGAGTGGGAATAGTAATTTTTACCCCTACGCTATCCAACGCTTTCCCTACTGTTGCACCCACTGGAGTGGGAATAGTAATTTTTACCTCTATGCTATCCAACGCTTTCCCTACTGTTGCACATACTGGAGTGGGAATAGTAATTTTTACCCCTACGCTATCCAACGCTTTCCCTACTGTTGCATCCACTGGAGTGGGAATAGTAATTTTTACCTCTACGCTATCCAACGCTTTCCCTACTGTTGCACTCTTTGGAGTGGGAATAGTAATTTTTACCCCTACGCTATCCAACGCTTTCCCTACTGTTGCACCCACTGGAGTGGGAATAGTAATTTTTACCCCTACCCTATCCAACGCTTTCCCTACTGTTGCACTCACTGGAGTGGGAATAGTAATTTTTCCCCCTACGCTATCCAACGCTTTCCCTACTGTTGCACTCTTTGGAGTGGGAATAGTAATTTTTACCTCTACGCTATCCAACGCTTTCCCTACTGTTGCACTCTTTGGAGTGGGAATAGTAATTTTTACCCCTATTCTATCCAACACTTTACCTACTGTTGCACTCTTTGGATTTAGAATAGTAATTTTTACCCCTACGCTATCCAACGCTTTCCCTACTGTTGCACCCACTGGAGTGGGAATAGTAATTTTTACCCCTACGGTATCCAACGCTTTCCCTACTGTTGCACTCTTTGGAGTGGGAATAGTAATTTTTACCCCTATGCTATCCAACGCTTTCCCTACTGTTGCACTCTCTGGCGTGGGAATAGTAATTTTTACACTTCCGCTATCCTAGGGTAATAATATTGGATATTTTTTAATTATATTATGTTACTATATATATATATGTTTTAACATATATGATTGTAATTTCTTTTATAACTTTAATGAATTATTTAATTAATATAAGGTAATTTAAGTATTTTTAAGTATATTTTAGTAATTAATTTTTAATATTAATTTAATTTAACATTGTTTTTAATAAAGTCGATATTTTTATAAACTATATTTTTGTAAACGATATTTTTTACTCGATATTTTTGTACTTACCTGTTTGTAGATACAAAGTTGATATTATGTGTGTCGATATTTTGTCGCCGATATTTTTGATAGCCGATATTCTGTCCCTCGATATTATGTCAGTGATCCAATTTGAAGATCAGGCAGCTGATTTTGAAAGTACAACGTTGGAGTACAGGGAGCCAATGTAGCTTCTTCATGAGAGGGGAAGCATGTTGCCATCTGTGCTGCTGGAAAATAAGTCTTGCAGCCTGATTTTGCACAAGTTGCAGTCTCTTTATCGGATATGATGGGCGACCAAAGTATAAAGAGTTGGCGTAATCTATGTGAGACATGACCAGAGCTAAGACTACCTGCACCAGGGTTTCCCTAGTGAAAAATCAGCTTATTTTCCTTATTTTTAGTAGCTGAAATAAACCGGTAGAGACTACAGTTCCAATCTGAGTCTTCATGGATAGGTCATAATTAATTGTGACTACAAGGCTCTTAGGTGAGGGGGAAGGAGAAGGGGGCAACCCAGTTCAGATGGCCAGAAATGCGGGCCCCAGGGGTTACGAGTGCCGCCTATCAGGATCAGCTTGGTTTTATCTGGATTCAATTTTAGATGATTGCTGTTCTTTCAATTACGGATGTGCAGCATGGTGGCTTGAGAATCGGATATAGAGTTGTGAATATTATCAATGGAAAATATTAATTGCAGGTCATCTTCATAGTTGAATGTACTCACATTCATTTCTCTTAAGGACAGTATAATAGGAAGTAGGTACAAGTTAAACAGGTGCGGGGATAATGAAGAGCCCTGGGGTACACCGCACGTGACCTTCATATTGGGTGCGATAAAATGGGAAAGGCAGACAGACTGGAAATGGTCGTCTAAAAAGGATGTAATCCAGCTGAGAGCTGACCCCTGGATACCTGCTTCCCTGACACGATCTACCAGGATACCATGGTCAACCATGTCAAAGGATGCTGATAGGTCTAGTAGCACCAAGGCCTGAGGGGTGCCCCTGTCTGCGTCCCTCCGTAGCTCATCCAGTACAGTCAATATTACTGTCTCAGTTGAGTGTGCAGGTCGGAAGCCTGCTTGTTTCGGGTCACGGTAGTGAAACTGTTCAATAAATGAGCAGAGGCAGTTTGCCACATTGGATTCCAATACCTTATCTAGAAAAGGGAGGAGGGAACTGGGACAGTAGTTCATCGGGGTCAAGGGATCTGCCATGGTTTTTTTGACTTAGTGATTCATTCATGAGAGATAAGAACCGGCTCAGAATTCGCAATGAAAACCTCTTTTAAAATGTGGGGAGGGTAACTATCAGTCGGGGATCCAAATGTAACTTTCGACAGGAGCTACAAAAAGGTATCTCTGCTGATTGCTGGAAAGTGGTGGAGAGGTAGGAGTTTCTTGACATCGACGGAGTCCCTAGTAAGCATAGCTAGCATGAATGCTGGCTTTAATCACAGTAACTTTATCAATAAAAAAAGTGTTCAATGCATTACAAAATGGCTGAGAAGAGGTAGGTTTTGTAGTAACTTGTAGTAACTAGGATTAGATAGCTCATTGACGATTGAAAATATTGATTTTGATTTATTGGAGGAACTCAGGATTTTAGAGGAGAAGTAAGTGGCGTTAGTGGTTTGAATAGATTTTTTGTATTCCTTCAGTTGAGCTAAGTAGATCTCTTTTTTTATCAGGGGAGTAGTTCCGGCTCCAATTCTTTCAGTTTGGCGCAAGCCAAACTTTTGGGTTTTTAAGTCTTCTGAGAGCCAGCGCTTGGCATCATGACGCCTGGCTGTTTACATTGGCATCAAGGGGGCATGTTCATTACAAGCTGCTGTAAGATATGCAATAATGTTTTCCTCACTGAGGTCTACAGAAGGCTGTTTGGCGGGGGTAGCATTAGCTAGTGACCTGCAGAAGGCCTTGATGTTGATGTTGTTCCAGCTTCTTGCCATGAGTCCACCTTTTGCTAGGGGTTTGTCTGTCATCCTATTGCGGATCACAGATTCTATAAGAAAGTGATTTGACAGGTACAGGGAGACACTGTTAGTGCGGACACTGTGAGGTTAATGTCCACATTTGGTTAAGTATGTGTCCTTTGATGTGTGTTGGAGATGATACGTGTTGGATGCAATTCAGTCCACTAAGTAAGTCTGTCATTTCTGCTGGATGTGGACCACCTAACTTATCGTTGGCCCAGTAGTTAAAGTCGCTCATCAACACAATTTTCGTTGGTTAGTTATAAGATGGGCCATATGCTCCCCCAGTGTTTGGGGGAAGAGGGGCATGTTCTGAAGGGCTTGTATAGCAGTACACATATTAGAGGTACTAGAACGGACTCCAGTTTAATAACGAGGTTATCCACCCAGGTGATGGCTAGTGTAGTTAATCTGGTAAATTCCTGGCGTATTATGGCAGGTACCCCTCCACCAACTTTCCCATAATGGTTGGTAAGGGCAGTCAGGATATCGGGGACGGACTCCTGTGAGATCCAGGTTTCAGTTAATAAAAGTATATATGGCTTAACTGAGTCCAAAAGATAAAATAAATCTAGTTTGTGTTTAGCCAGGGAGTGAGTTTTTAGGTACATGATAGTTAGATCCTGTGTCCTGTGGGGATCCTGTCCCTGGGTGTTTCCTACTGTATAGGAGAAATGGGCAAATTCACAGAAGGAGAGCCTAGTTTCCATAATTCCTAGCTTGGTCAATGTAGTGCCAAGTGAGGAATTGAGGCAATAATTTTTAGAATGCCGTGATTTTAACTAAAGTGGGGAATAGTTTAAAAAACGGGCATAGTGGCTGGCCCTTTTCCCCAGACGGCCATGGACGGGCGCAGACGGGCATGCCATTGGCGCTCCCGCACTGCGGCCCGCATCAATGGCCGGCCATGGGCTAAACTCCTCCCCCGCCTTCTGTGATTGGATGCCCCAAGGGACGTTTGCCAGGAAGTAACTAGGAGCGCTTTCACAAAGCAGCAAGTGAGCAGCAATACAAGTAAGTTAAAATAGTTGTGACATACAAATTCAGTAACAATTCGTGGCATTTAAACAAGCGTTTTAAAAATTAGAATGTGCAGAGAAGCGGCATACATATATATTTATATATATATGCACTCACACACATATACATATATATTAACAGAACCAACACTTTAAAAAATATATACACACATTTAATATTCAAAGGAACAATATAAAACATATATATATTTAATACATTAAGACACTTAAAAACTATATTATTATGCAACAATGTTTACATTTCGGATATTTAAAACTTCAATATTATTGTATAAAATAGAAAAACAATATACTCACTAATGATAATACTAACTTGCTATGATGATACTCTCTATATCCTGTCTTTGATATGTAGGCATCATTACGATGTTGGTTGGAGCTGCCTACAACCGACATCGCATTGGATGTGGAACCGACGAACCTCAGGTCAGCAGTTCCAACACCGCAATTAGGATGCAACTGCACATGGTGCAGTCGCATACTTCCATTTTTCAAAGGGAGTTTGTGCAGCGAACTGAAACCGCCTGCAGCACAAGCAGTTCCATGTCGGAAAGGCCAACATGGAATATCTGCCGGAAAGTGCTATCATAATTCCGGCTGCGGAAATGCCATCCTTACCTGATTATGAGGTCTTACAGGGATTAACAGGGAGGCACCATAGGTGCCCCCTCAGCCCGCAGTTGGAGACTGTGAAGGAATGGGGCCCTGCTATTTTGGAAAGCCCGACATGGAAAGCCTGTCGGATATCGACATCAAAATACCAATGGCGGAAACGCCACCCTCAGGGATTACGTTGGGGACTCCGACGGGCTGTGTGAGCTTGTCAGAATCCAGCCGGAATGACCGGCCAGTTTCAATTCTGACTGCCTACATGTTTTATTGCGGTACAAAAGGGGGTGGTGATGGACGCAGCATCTGAACCAATCAAACACTCACACCCAGTCAAAAGATCTGAGTTTGACCCATCACCGTTCTTTAGCCCACTCTGCCACCCCAGTTCAGACATGGCTATATGAAAATCAGTCTGACCCTGTGCCTCATGGGAACAGTCCAGCCCGAACTGCCAAGCCATGCCTTCCCTGGATCAGAAACAAGCTTCCGAGGACCGGTTTCTGGCATTACAGCCATCTTCAGCCCGGCTTGCTTGAATCCAGTGGCAAAGTGAGCAAGGGACTCACGTCTGAGCATACCCTGCCACACTTATGGCGGCCAAAAGTGTACCTGCAGTTTAGGAGGATACAGCTTATCTGTGGCTGGGAAATGATTGTGGTGGGTTCGGCAGTGATGGGGATTCTAGTGAGGTTATTTTCTACAATGCCTCTGGAATTGAGTCTGGTGGCACTATGAGTGTTGAGCAGAATGGTAGGTATTCGGGGGTCTGTAAGTGGGCTAACTGGACTGACTAAAAGCCCGGCGCTCTGAGGAGGGTGAGGCTGCTCGTAAGAGCGGCGGAGGGTCAACCGTAAGGGGGGAGGGACTTAAGGGGCGAGTTGGGAGTTAAACAGGGGACATATATGGAAGGATGTGGATGATGTGATAAATGTTCTACACTGTATGATGGAATAAAAATCCAATAAAATATGTTTTAAAAAAAAGAGCGGTGGAGGGCCCCTAGATCTGCGTCAGATAGAGGGCTTGACCCCCTGATAGGGCGGGAAGTGGCATTAGGGAGTGGGATTGTGCTCCAACATGGAGAGCCGTGAGCTTGGGAGATTGCAGGAAGACGATGGATGCGACTATAGATCTTGGGGGAAGGGAACGGGATTGTGTTCTGGTTTAATGCAAGTGAACTTGGTTTGTTGTAAGATAAGGTTGTGAAGGGTTCGGATGTCCGATTTGACTTGTTGAAGGGATAATAATATCAAGTCAAGTCTGGTGTCAGGCGTGATGGTATCAGTATCAGTCTCCAGCAACAAGGGTTCTGACAGCAGCATCAAAACAGAACTAATTCCTAGCAAGGAAAGCTTTGAAACACAAGCAACTTATATTCCATGAATCCAAGATGGCGGTCACAATTCCAGTTCTTGTGAGTCCAATGGCTTTTTCAGACATGTAGTTTTTATTGACTCACACCAAGTAGCTGAGACACTCAGTGCACCACTGACCTACCCTTAATATAAATATGTGAGTATCCCAGATGTTTGGAGGAGAGCAACTCTGTGCCTGCCAGGTGCACACAGGTGAGTGTGGGCCACAGATCCCAATAAATTTTACTCTGTGGAGTTACATATGATTAGAGACGTATTTAACTTAATCCATAGTCAAATATTTTAGAACATTGCTAGGTGAGGTTGATTTTATTAAACAACACGCAAAACCTTATAATATGATGTTATTTTTATAGTGGGTGAAGTGGATTCCAAATTTTTAAATCAGATGCTCTCTGGTGGAACTTTTTCAAGCATCCCAGAGCAAACAGGGGGGTACTAGGCTCAGGTTGTATCAACCAGAACCATTTACCACTAGTGACCAGTGGTTCAAGTTTACTGTTCGAGACAAAACGCATCACCAATTTAACGCTTGACTCCCAGGGTAGCGAAGTTGAGCCGTTCAAAGCTTCGTCGGGAAGAGATGTGAGATTAGACAATGAGCACTCAAAAGTCATCATGTGGCAAGTAATAAATCACTGTCCAGCCAGTACTTTGAGTTAGAAATATGAAAGTACTTTAATCTTCCCACTCGCAATAAAGAAACCAGATCACTGAGCACAATTTCTCAGATAGCAGTTAATCAGTCATTTATGGGAGCTGTGCCTCTGCAATGTATGATACAGTCTTTTGTGGTGCAGTACACTGGCCCTTGGCACTTTAGGGGTAATGCTATGGTGCCTGAAAGGGGTTAATGCCTGCTTCTGGTTATTCTCAGCCGCAGCCAAATCATTCATTCACACATGGCTGCAAAGATGTGGAACTCGCTCCCGCCGAACATGCGGGAGATCAGTGACCGGATGGTTTTCAGGAAAACATTAAAAACTCACCTGTTTGCTAAAATGTGTTAAATCCTGTTATTTGCTCACCACACTATTCAGTTCAAGCGCTGCGAGGCCTTCGGGTATGTACGCGCTATATAAATATAATTTTTCATTTCATTCAAGTATTGCACTCACCCACCCACTCAGGAGACAATATCACAATACCCTTCATTGTCTAGATGGTGAAGTTTGCAAAACTGTTTATGTGCACAGCAGTCATCAGCAGAGGCTTTTGTGCACTCTGCACAGCCCACACAATGAGGATACTTCAGTTGGGGCATCACCCTAACCAGTAGAGTTAGTACTTTACAATATGTGCCACCTGTAACCAAAGGTGGTGTCATGGCAGCACCGGAACAAGTCTGGTAGAGGGGCCTGGGAGGCAGCAAAGCCTGGGGTTGCGGGATCTTGTAGCTATGGTCTTCCTTAGGCTCAATCTCACCGCCCCCTTTCAAAAAGAGAAGGTGTCCACCCTACCTCACAGAAGTGGCACTACTCCAGACTTTATTTGGTTTCTATGGGCACACGGAGATTCTTGTAGGACTTACCATGTTGACGGCTGAGTTACCCCAACACTTCCATCCTCCTAGGTGCTAAGCCTCTGAGCAGAATTCTCTACAGGATGAATTCCAGAACACCCTCAGCCATGGGTGTCTACAGCTGCCTTGTAAAGAGTGCCGTGTACAAGCCTTTGGACTTTTATCACAACCTTTCATCATAGGTCATGCCCTTGTTGTATCCGCTTTGCCTTGCTTCAGCTTCTTGCAGCCTCTGCTTCTTTTGAGCAGCATCTTCTTCATGCAATGTGCCTCCTGAGCAGTCAGTCATCTCCCGGCATCAAAGTATGATGCAGGCAGTTTAGCGATTCTTCTCCAGGTTCCTGTTCCCAACCTGGCAAAGGGAGTTGGCAGCCAGTACTCCAACCCTGGAGCTCAAAGATGTATCCTGGTCGCCACTGGAGCAGGGCCCCAGGCTTCTGGTCAGGAAATCATGGCACACTGACTGCAAGTTTCTGCCTCATTTTTTACCCACATAGCAGATAGTCCTTGTGCACTTTAGGAGTCAATTCTGTAACCAGGTTGGGGCAGTTCTGCGCTTTTGTTAATTCCACGTGCCTGGACCAGCCATAGTTTTGTGCAAGTGTGAGCAGGAAGGTAGTGGGGACTGGAGAGAGTCCCGTCTCTGGAGTGACTCAAAATGAGAGCCCAAAGACAATGGAGGTTACCCCACTTAAATTGTTAGTCTGTTAGAGGTCGACTTTCCCTGGGAGCTATAGACCAGGAAGGGGCAGAGGGAGCTCCCTAGCTGTCTCCTTTTTGGGTTTCACCTGCCGAAGGCTGCGCTCTGCGCAGCTCTTCAGCGCAGGTGAAATCCTATGTCGTCAATAAGGACTCCTGGAACGTCCCCCGGCTCTCATTGGTTAGCTCCATAAATGGAGGCTAGCCATTGAGTGCCGGATCTGTCCGTCAAGGCCGGACCAGATTCGGGGGCGTTCCCGAGATTTTTTCCCAGGGCGGAGTTACGTTTTTTCCCGTTCCCTCCCCTTTCACTGAAAGTGAATTCAGATGCGCTGTCCATTCCCGCCCCCTCTGCTGCTGTCCTGCCTTGTGTCCCTCCTCCCGCCGTCCCCCCTCCCCCCTCCTCGCTGTCCCCCCTCCTCGCTGTCCTGTTATGGCCCGATCGAGTGGCCACCTCAACCCGGCATTGCCCCGTGTTCTCACCGCTGCGGCCCGGGGGCCTGAAAGTGATCAGAAGCTGAAGCGAGAGAAACGAAGGGGCCGCGACCTGATTGGTCCTCTGTTTACAGGAGGCGCGCTCTGATTGGCCGTTTGCAGTAGGCCTGTCCCGAGAGCCGCGCTCTCATTCGATGCCTTGCCCGCAGAAGCTGGGCGTGTATGGAGGCTCGCAGAGCCGCGACCGGATTGGGCCGCAGCAGTGGAGCCGCCCCAGCGAGGATCCGGAAGCCGAGTCAGCCGTTCGACCCCGTCCTCGCCGAGGGAATCTCCGAAGTGCCGGGTAATCACCGCCGGGTCCGGGGAGAAGAGGAAGAGTGATGGCAGCTGGACTGCAGGGCCCCCGTGAGCGGAGGGAGCCCTGCGGCGAGAGGAGCGGCCTTCAGAAGCGAGCGGAGGGGGCGCGAAGCACATTGCCGGTGCCTGCCCCCTCCCCCCCCCCTGAGGCTCCCCGACTGGAGGGAGAGCCCCGAGTGAAGACAGAGCCGCCGGCCGGTGAGTGAGCCGACGAAAGGGAGGGGCGCCGGGAGACATGACAACTTCCTGCAACCCATGAGCATCTATCACAAACCATGCTTAGGTGTGCATGTTTGAAAAACTTCATTGGGTCATCATGGCTCCTGCTCAAGAGACTATTGGGGGATGGAGGATGGGCCTCTCTGTGAATGGATGTGCAGGGGCTGGCCCTATAAAGTCTCACAAAGCACCCCTTGCAGGCATCCTTAGACTGGTGGGCCTTCTTTTACTCCCACACTCAGGCCACAGACAGGAGCATTGCTCTGGGTCCCCCCTTCTGATTCCAAATGCCCTCCAGTCTTATCGTTTCCCACCAGAGGGACAAATACACGATGCCCTTCACTTTAGCTGTGCCCAGGAACCCTTACTCGCCCACACTAATGGTAAAGGAAGGGAACTGAAACCCTAATAGGTGCCGCTCAGCATGCCTGCCTCATTAGTAACACAGCTGCCAGCATACAGTGAATATCAAACCCTTTAAGCACAGATTTCTTACATTTTTGTCACAGCTTTCCTGTTCATTCCACTCCAACAACCTCAAGAATCATCAGACAACCTGTGGCCCCAGTTTACCCATCACCACCTATCATGGTTAGCATAAGGACCGTTCAATAGTGGGCCTATAATGCACTTTCTGTATGATTTTAATGTTTGGCAATATATGGGGAGATAAAGCCAAATGTACAAATATGGTTTTCATCTGTATTGTGGCAGACATGTTAATAAATTCTCTTTGTGTGAAGGAGGTCATGGGCCTACATAGTTCCTAAATGGAACTTATGCTATGTGGATGGTCACCTATATCAGTACGTGACTGTAAAAAAGACTTTGCAGTGAATCGATTGTAGGGGCCTGATCAGAACAGGATCTGGGAGGATGTCTTCTGGCATCCAGGGATCTTCACCTGGCAGAACAGCTGAGTTTGGCCTCTGCACAGCTGGGAAGGCCTGGGAGAGTTTAGGTACTGGACTCAATAAACCACTTTCCTGCCCAGATGGAGGCTCTGAAAGTACTTGGCCAATATGGTTATAGAAGTATCTGGAGGCTGCATACACTCATCAGCGACTAATAAAAGAAGAAATCCACACTGCGCAACATTGGTTGCCACATTTTACAGCTGGGTGGCCACACAACACTGACATAAAGGGTCAAACTCATGCTGTGAGATATAACTATCTTTCACGCTACTTAATCGGCATGTGCCTTGTGCAGGGTTGAGTTCTTCTAATAAACTTACTTGATAAGTGCTTTTGCACTTTGGTGTGACAGAAAGTTTACAATTCAGAGGCCAAGCGGTCGTAGCTCAAACTTTAATCAGTGATAGCCCTGTTGAATAACTACACCACCTTCCAAACAAAGTGTGCATTCTCCGTTAACTTCACTCTTAAATGCCTGATCTCACCCACATGTGTTCCCATACCTGGCGTGTCACGTAGTTTGATGCTTACTTCCCTCCATATTGAAAAACGGTAGATGTTTCAGCACCCAGGCTAATATGCTGCATTCCTAAATACATATAACGTCCCAAAGGTGAAACCGATGCATTGCAAATGCTTGTTTAATCTTAACAACGCCCCACTGACCTATTCAAAGGGATCCCTGGAATGTTCTGGAAAGAAGTCCTGCAGTATACATTTGCTGTCTGGCCTTCGAGCCTCCATCAGTGGACCATACAGAGCATTTCTAAAACAAAATGGAAAACACTGTGGCTATAGCCACATGCACTGTTAAGCTCCCCACATGCATTCACACGTCAACAACACGTGTACATGCGACATTCACACATATAGTACGCGCATACGGACCATCCATTTCTCGTATGAATGGGCGAAGAACCTGGTTATAGGGAACTGACAGAACGGGAGGTGCTAGTGGGTTGCATTCCCAAAGGAGGCACAAGGACAAAGCCCTACACCGCATTATAGCTATTTCGCTGCCACGATTGTCAGTCCTCTGCAGACCGGAAATGACAGTAGTCAGTTTCCTTATAAGCAGAGATGCCCGTTGGTGTGCCCTCCCAACCACAGAGCGGCATTATGGGTCTCATTCCACATCATGGAAAGGCCTCAGAACACATGCATGACAGTTGTGTGTGCTGAGGTTGGATTAAAAAACACAACAGGTTGGGGACCTCAAGGCAGGGGTGCATGCCCCCCAAAGTCACACAGGGACTCTTTCTCTGTTCCAACTCTCCCTTACAATTGTTTCCTGTAGATACTGATATCTACACTGTATTTATCACAACATATTTAAGACATCAAATTAAAAAAAAAATGTAGAAAGAAAGGAAAGAAACCTGTAAACAACAAGGACAAGAAAGATAAACGTACATAAAACAGTAAAAAGTATCATGCAGCGTCTCTTTACCTTCTGGTCTTGCTGTTGTTACCTATTGATCATTGTCCCACATGGCAACCGGTGAGAGCAGTCAGCTTGATTATTTGAGGGCCAAAAGGGCCTAAACTTTGTCCTTTCACCTCCAGCCCTCCTTTTGAATCTCGCTCACATTGATTTGTTCCCGCCCGGATGTGCCAAGCTGATGAAAGTTCATTCTACTTTGTTCAACTCAGGTGCAAATGCATAATTCTCCCCAAGTAGATCTTCCTTTTAAAACCAAATCAAGTGAAGCACTTCGTGGATCTCTCTTGCAATTGGTGAAAACAAAGCACAAGTGTCTATCGGGTCTATTCGAGCTTAAATTGATTATCTTCTCTAAACAAAAAAGTCAGATTTGCACATTTAAAGGAGGGGTTTGTTTTGTAATTAGAAACCAAATGCACATAACAAATCCGAAGAACATGTTTTGAAAAACACCACCAAAATGTGGTTAACATAAAGGTAATTTTCCATGTATGCGATTCTTTACGAATGAAAATATTTAGAAAATGCCTCCATTAGTGTGCCCGAGGCAAAATATTGCATTAAGCGAATTGAAAAAATGTAATCCAATAGTATTGAAATGTACCACAAAACAGATTAAGGAAATATGAACGTAAAAGGAAGTAATGCTAGAATCTGAGATGTATGAGGATCATGGGGCAAACGTTTGGACAGGGAATGTGTAATGTGCCAGATGGAGCGTTCATTGGAGGCCATCGTGTGGCTGGAAGGAGAAGCATGGGTTGTTTGGAGATGTGAAAGGAGAAGCATGCGTTGATTGGAGATGCGGAAGGAGAAGCATGGGTTGTTTGGAGTTGTGGAAGGAGAAGCATGGGTTGTTCGGAGATGTGGAAGGGGAAGCATGGGTTGTTTGGAGATGTGGAAGGAGAAGCATGGGTTGTTCGGAGATGTGGAAGGAGAATCATGGGTTGTATAGAGATGTGGAATGAGAGGCATGGGTTGTTTGGAGATGTGGAAGGGGAAGCATGGGTTGTTTGGAGTTGTGGAAGGAGAAGCATGGGTTGATTGGAGATGTGAAAGGAGAAACATGGGTTGTTCGGAGATGTGGAAGAAGAAGAATGGGTTGTATAGAGATGTGGAACGAGAGGCATGGATGGTTTGGAGATGTAAAAGGAGAAGCATAGGTAGATTGGAGATGTGGAAGGAGAAGCATGGGTTGATTGGAGATGTGGAAGGAGAAGCATGGGTTGTTTGGAGATGTGGAAGGAGAAGCATGGGTTGTTTGGAGTTGTGGAAGGAGACACATGGGTTGATTGGAGATGTGAAAGGTGAAACATGGGTTGTTCGGAGATGTGGAAGGAGAAGCATGGGTTGCATAGAGATGAGGAATGAGAGGCATGGGTTGTTTGGAGATGTAAAAGGAGAAGCATAGGTTGATTGGAGATATGGAAGAAGAAGCATGGGTTGTATAGAGATGTGGAAGGAGAAGCGTGGGTTCTATAGAGATGTGGAACGAGAGGCATGGGTTGTATGGAGATGTGAAAGGAGAAGCATGGGTTGATTAGAGATGTGGAAGGAGAAGCATGGGTTGATTGGAGATGTGAAAGGAGAAGCATGGGTTGATTGGAGATGTGGAAGGAGAAGCATGGGTTGATTGGAGATGTGAAAGGAGAAGCATTGGTTGTTTGGAGATGTGGAAGGAGAAGCATGGGTTGTATAGAGATGTGGAACGAGAAGCATGGGTTGATTGGAGATGTGGAAGGAGAAGCATGGGTTGTTCGAAGATGTGAAAGGAGAAGCATGGGTTGATTGGAGATGTGGATGGAGGAGCATGGGTTGTTCGGATATGTGTAAGGAAAAGCATGGGTTGTTTGGAGATGTGTAAGGAGAAGAATGGGTAGTTTGGAGATGTGGAAGGAGAAGCATGGGTTGTTTGGAGATGTGAAAGGAGAAGAATGGGTAGTTTGGAGATGTGAAAGGAGAAGCATGGGTTGTTTGGAGATGTGAAAGGAGAAGCATGGGTTGTTTGGAGATGTGGAAGGAGAAGCATGGGTTGTTTGGAGTTGTGGAAGGAGAAGTATGGGTTGATTGGAGATGTGGAAGGAGAAGCATGGGTTGTTCGGAGATGTGTAAGGAGAAGCATGGGTTGTTCGGATATATGTGTAAGGAGAAGCATGGGTTGTTCGGAGATGTGGAAGGAGAAGCATGGGTTGTTCCGAGATGTGGAAGGAGAAGCATGGGTTGTTTGGAGAAGTGTTAGGAGAAGAATGGGTAGTTTGGAGATGGTGAAGGAGAAGCATGGGTTGTTTGGAGATGTGAAAGGAGAAGCATGGATTGATTGGAGATGTGGAAGGAGGAGCATGGGTTGTTCGGATATGTGTAAGGAGAAGCATGGGTTGTATAGAGATGTGGAACGAGAAGCATGAGTTGTATAGAGATGTGGAACGAGAAGCATGGGTTAATTGGAGATGTGAAAGGAGAACCATGGGTTGTTTGGAGATGTGGAAGGAGAAGCATGGGTTGTTTGGAGTTGTGGAAGGAGAAGCATGGGTTGTTCGGAGATGTGGAAGGAGAAGCATGGGTTGTTTGGAGATGTGGAAGGAGAAGCATGGGTTGTTCGGAGATATGAAAGGAGAAGCATGGGTTGATTGGAGATGTGGATGGAGGAGCATGGGTTGTTCGGATATGTGTAAGGAAAAGCATGGGTTGTTTGGAGATGTGTAAGGAGAAGAATGGGTAGTTTGGAGATGTGGAAGGAGAAGCATGGGTTGTTTGGAGATGTGAAAGGAGAAGAATTGGTAGTTTGGCGATGTGAAAGGAGAAGCATGGGTTGTTTGGAGATGTGAAAGGAGAAGCATGGGTTGTTTGGAGATGTGGAAGGAGAAGCATGGGTTGTTTGGAGTTGTGGAAGGAGAAGTATGGGTTGATTGGAGATGTGGAAGGAGAAGCATGGGTTGTTCGGAGATGTGTAAGGAGAAGCATGGGTTGTTCGGATATATGTGTAAGGAGAAGCATGGGTTGTTCGGAGATGTGGAAGGAGAAGCATGGGTTGTTCGGAGATGTGGAAGGAGAAGCATGGGTTGTTTGGAGATGTGTTAGGAGAAGAATGGGTAGTTTGGAGATGGTGAAGGAGAAGCATGGGTTGTTTGGAGATGTGTAAGGAGGAGCATGGGTTGTTCGGATATGTGTAAGGAGAAGCATGGGTTGTATAGAGATGTGGAACGAGAAGCATGAGTTGTATAGAGATGTGGAACGAGAAGCATGGGTTAATTGGAGATGTGAAAGGAGAAGCATGGGTTGTTTGGAGATGTGGAAGGAGAAGCATGGGTTGTTTGGAGTTGTGGAAGGAGAAGCATGGGTTGTTCGGAGATGTGGAAGGAGAAGCATGGGTTGATTGGAGATGTGAAAGGAGAAGCATTGGTTGTTTGGAGATGTGGAAGGAGAAGCATGGGTTGTATAGAGATGTGGAACGAGAAGCATGGGTTGATTGGAGATGTGGAAGGAGAAGCATGGGTTGTTCGGAGATGTGAAAGGAGAAGCATGGGTTGATTGGAGATGTGGATGGAGGAGCATGGGTTGTTCGGATATGTGTAAGGAAAAGCATGGGTTGTTTGGAGATGTGTAAGGAGAAGAATGGGTAGTTTGGAGATGTGGAAGGAGAAGCATGGGTTGTTTGGAGATGTGAAAGGAGAAGAATGGGTAGTTTGGAGATGTGAAAGGAGAAGCATGGGTTGTTTGGAGATGTGAAAGGAGAAGCATGGGTTGTTTGGAGATGTGGAAGGAGAAGCATGGGTTGTTTGGAGTTGTGGAAGGAGAAGTATGGGTTGATTGGAGATGTGGAAGGAGAAGCATGGGTTGTTCGGAGATGTGTAAGGAGAAGCATGGGTTGTTCGGATATATGTGTAAGGAGAAGCATGGGTTGTTCGGAGATGTGGAAGGAGAAGCATGGGTTGTTCCGAGATGTGGAAGGAGAAGCATGGGTTGTGTGGAGAAGTGTTAGGAGAAGAATGGGTAGTTTGGAGATGGTGAAGGAGAAGCATGGGTTGTTTGGAGATGTGAAAGGAGAAGCATGGATTGATTGGAGATGTGGAAGGAGGAGCATGGGTTGTTCGGATATGTGTAAGGAGAAGCATGGGTTGTATAGAGATGTGGAACGAGAAGCATGAGTTGTATAGAGATGTGGAACGAGAAGCATGGGTTAATTGGAGATGTGAAAGGAGAAGCATGGGTTGTTTGGAGATGTGGAAGGAGAAGCATGGGTTGTTTGGAGTTGTGGAAGGAGAAGCATGGGTTGTTCGGAGATGTGGAAGGAGAAGCATGGGTTGTTTGGAGATGTGGAAGGAGAAGCATGGGTTGTTCGGAGATATGAAAGGAGAAGCATGGGTTGATTGGAGATGTGGATGGAGGAGCATGGGTTGTTCGGATATGTGTAAGGAAAAGCATGGGTTGTTTGGAGATGTGTAAGGAGAAGAATGGGTAGTTTGGAGATGTGGAAGGAGAAGCATGGGTTGTTTGGAGATGTGAAAGGAGAAGAATTGGTAGTTTGGAGATGTGAAAGGAGAAGCATGGGTTGTTTGGAGATGTGAAAGGAGAAGCATGGGTTGTTTGGAGATGTGGAAGGAGAAGCATGGGTTGTTTGGAGTTGTGGAAGGAGAAGTATGGGTTGATTGGAGATGTGGAAGGAGAAGCATGGGTTGTTCGGAGATGTGTAAGGAGAAGCATGGGTTGTTCGGATATATGTGTGTAAGGAGAAGCATGGGTTGTTCGGAGATGTGGAAGGAGAAGCATGGGTTGTTCGGAGATGTGGAAGGAGAAGCATGGGTTGTTTGGAGATGTGTTAGGAGAAGAATGGGTAGTTTGGAGATGGTGAAGGAGAAGCATGGGTTGTTTGGAGATGTGAAAGGAGAAGCATGGATTGATTGGAGATGTGGAAGGAGGAGCATGGGTTGTTCGGATATGTGTAAGGAGAAGCATGGGTTGTATAGAGATGTGGAACGAGAAGCATGAGTTGTGTAGAGATGTGGAACGAGAAGCATGGGTTAATTGGAGATGTGAAAGGAGAAGCATGGGTTGTTTGGAGATGTGGAAGGAGAAGCATGGGTTGTTTGGAGTTGTGGAAGGAGAAGCATGGGTTGTTCGGAGATGTGGAAGGAGAAGCATGGGTTGTTTGGAGATGTGGAAGGAGAAGCATGGGTTGTTCGGAGATGTGGAAGGAGAAGCATGGGTTGTATAGAGATGTGGAATGAGAGGCATGGGTTGTTTGGAGTTGTGGAAGGAGAAGCATGGGGTGTTTGGAGTTGTGGAAGGAGAAGCATGGGTTGATTGGAGATGTGAAAAGGAAACATGGGTTGTTCGGAGATGTGGAAGAAGAAGAATGGGTTGTATAGAGATGTGGAACGAGAGGCATGGGTTGTTTGGAGATGTAAAAGGAGAAGCATAGGTTGATTGGAGATGTGGAAGGAGAAGCATGGGTTGATTGGAGATGTGGAAGGAGAAGCATGGGTTGTTTGGAGATGTGGAAGGAGAAGCATGGGTTGTTTGGAGTTGTGGAAGGAGACACATGGGTTGATTGGAGATGTGAAAGGTGAAACATGGGTTGTTCGGAGATGTGGAAGGAGAGGCATGGGTTGCATAGAGATGTAGAATGAGAGGCATGGGTTGTTTGGAGATGTAAAAGGAGAAGCATAGGTTGATTGGAGATGTGGAAGAAGCAGCATGGGTTGTATAGAGATGTGGAAGGAGAAGCGTGGGTTGTATAGAGATGTGGAACGAGAGGCATGGGTTGTATGGAGATGTGAAAGGAGAAGCATGGGTTGATTAGAGATGTGGAAGGAGAAGCAGGGGTTGATTGGAGATGTGAAAGGAGAAGCATGGGTTGATTGGAGATGTGAACGGAGAAGCATGGGTTGATTGGAGATGTGGAAGGAGAAGCATGGGTTGATTGGAGATGTGAAAGGAGAAGCATTGGTTGTTTGGAGATGTGGAAGGAGAAGCATGGGTTGTATAGAGATGTGGAACGAGAAGCATGGGTTGATTGGAGATGTGGAAGGAGAAGCATGGGTTGTTCGGAGATGTGAAAGGAGAAGCATGGGTTGATTGGAGATGTGGATGGAGGAGCATTGGTTGTTCGGATATGTGTAAGGAAAAGCATGGGTTGTTTGGAGATGTGTAAGGAGAAGAATGGGTAGTTTGGAGATGTGGAAGGAGAAGCATGGGTTGTTTGGAGATGTGAAAGGAGAAGAATGGGTTGTTTGGAGATGTGAAAGGAGAAGCATGGGTTGTTTGGAGATGTGGAAGGAAAAGTATGGGTTGATTGGAGATGTGGAAGGAGAAGCATGGGTTGTTCGGCGATGTGTAAGGAGAAGCATAGGTTGTTCGGATATATGTGGAAGGAGAAGCATGGGTTGTTCGGAGATGTGGAAGGAGAAGCATGGGTTGTTCGGAGATGTGGAAGGAGAAGCATGGGTTGTTTGGAGATGTGTTAGGAGAAGAATGGGTAGTTTGGAGATGGTGAAGGAGAAGCATGGGTTGTTTGGAGATGTGAAAGGAGAAGCATGGATTGATTGGAGATGTGGAAGGAGGAGCATGGGTTGTTCGGATATGTGTAAGGAGAAGCATGGGTTGTATAGAGATGTGGAACGAGAAGCATGAGTTGTATAGAGATGTGGATGGAGGAGCATGGGTTGTTCGGATATGTGTAAGGAAAAGCATGGGTTGTTTGGAGATGTGTAAGGAGAAGAATGGGTAGTTTGGAGATGTGGAAGGAGAAGCATGGGTTGTTCGAATATATGTGTAAGGAGAAGCATGGGTTGTTCGGAGATGTGGAAGGAGAAGCATGGGTTGTTGGGAGAAGTGGAAGGAGAAGCATGAGTTGTTTGGAGATGTGAAAGGAGAAGCATGGGTTGATTGGAGATGTGGAAGGAGAAGCATGGGTTGTTCAGAGATGTGAAAGGAGAAGCATGGGCTGATTGGAGATGTGGAAGGAGGAGCATGGGTTGTTCGGATATGTGTAGGGAGAAGCATGGGTTGTTCGGAGATGTGGAAGGAGAAGCATGGGTAGTTTGGAGATGTGGAAGGAGAAGCATGGGTTGTTTGGAGATGTGAAAGGAGAAGCATCGGTTGATTGGAGATGTGAAAGGAGAAGCATGGGTTGATTGGAGATGTGGAAGGAGAAGCATGGGTTGATTGGAGATGTGGAAGGAGAAGCATGGGTTGTATAGAGATGTGAAAGGAGAAGCATGGGTTGATTGGAGATGTGGAAGGAGAAGCATGGGTTGTATAGAGATGTGAAAGGAGAAGCATGGGTTGATTGGAGATGTGGAAGGAGAAGCATGGGTTGATTGGAGATGTGGAAGGAGAAGCATAGGTTGTTTGGAGATGTGGAAGGAGAAGCATGGGTTGTTTGGAGTTGTGGAAGGAGACACATGGGTTGATTGGAGATGTGAAAGGTGAAACATGGGTTGTTCGGAGATGTGGAAGGAGAAGCTTGGGTTGTATAGAGATGTGGAACGAGAGGCATGGGTTGTTTGGAGATGTGAAAGGAGAAGCATAGGTTGATTGGAGATGTGGAAGGAGAAGCGTGGGTTGTATTGAGATGTGGAAGGAGAAGTGTGGGTTGTATAGAGATGTGGAACGAGAGGCATGGGTTGTATGGAGATGTGAAAGGAGAAGCTAGGGTTGATTGGAGATGTGGAAGGATAAGCATGGGTTGATTGGAGATGTGAAAGGAGAAGCATGGGTTGATTGGAGATGTGAACGGAGAAGCATGGGTTGATTGGAGATGTGGAAGGAGAAGCATGGGTTGTTCGGAGTTGTGAAAGGAGAAGCATGGGTTGTTTGGAGATGTGGAAGGAGAAGCATGGGTTGTTTGGAGTTGTGGAAGGAGACACATGGGTTGATTGGAGATGTGAAAGGTGAAACATGGGTTGTTCGGAGATGTGGAAGGAGAAGCATGGGTTGCATAGAGATGTAGAATGAGAGGCATGGGTTGTTTGGAGATGTGAAAGGAGAAGCATAGGTTGATTGGAGATGTGGAAGAAGCAGCATGGGTTGTATAGAGATGTGGAAGGAGAAGCGTGGGTTGTATAGAGATGTGGAACGAGAGGCATGGGTTGTATGGAGATGTGAAAGGAGAAGCATGGGTTGATTAGAGATGTGGAAGGAGAAGCAGGGGTTGATTGGAGATGTGAAAGGAGAAGCATGGGTTGATTGGAGATGTGAACGGAGAAGCATGGGTTGATTGGAGATGTGGAAGGAGAAGCATGGGTTGATTGGAGATGTGAACGGAGAAGCATGGGTTGATTGGAGATGTGGAAGGAGAAGCATGGGTTGTTCGGAGTTGTGAAAGGAGAAGCATGGGTTGTTTGGAGATGTGGAAGGAGAAGCATGGGTTGTTTGGAGTTGTGGAAGGAGACACATGGGTTGATTGGAGATGTGAAAGGTGAAACATGGGTTGTTCGGAGATGTGGAAGGAGAAGCATGGGTTGCATAGAGATGTAGAATGAGAGGCATGGGTTGTTTGGAGATGTAAAAGGAGAAGCATAGGTTGATTGGAGATGTGGAAGAAGCAGCATGGGTTGTATAGAGATGTGGAAGGAGAAGCGTGGGTTGTATAGAGATGTGGAACGAGAGGCATGGGTTGTATGGAGATGTGAAAGGAGAAGCATGGGTTGATTAGAGATGTGGAAGGAGAAGCAGGGGTTGATTGGAGATGTGAAAGGAGAAGCATGGGTTGATTGGAGATGTGAACGGAGAAGCATGGGTTGATTGGAGATGTGGAAGGAGAAGCATGGGTTGATTGGAGATGTGAAAGGAGAAGCATTGGTTGTTTGGAGATGTGGAAGGAGAAGCATGGGTTGTATAGAGATGTGGAACGAGAAGCATGGGTTGATTGGAGATGTGGAAGGAGAAGCATGGGTTGTTCGGAGATGTGAAAGGAGAAGCATGGGTTGATTGGAGATGTGGATGGAGGAGCATTGGTTGTTCGGATATGTGTAAGGAAAAGCATGGGTTGTTTGGAGATGTGTAAGGAGAAGAATGGGTAGTTTGGAGATGTGGAAGGAGAAGCATGGGTTGTTTGGAGATGTGAAAGGAGAAGAATGGGTTGTTTGGAGATGTGAAAGGAGAAGCATGGGTTGTTTGGAGATGTGGAAGGAAAAGTATGGGTTGATTGGAGATGTGGAAGGAGAAGCATGGGTTGTTCGGCGATGTGTAAGGAGAAGCATGGGTTGTTCGGATATATGTGGAAGGAGAAGCATGGGTTGTTCGGAGATGTGGAAGGAGAAGCATGGGTTGTTCGGAGATGTGGAAGGAGAAGCATGGGTTGTTTGGAGATGTGTTAGGAGAAGAATGGGTAGTTTGGAGATGGTGAAGGAGAAGCATGGGTTGTTTGGAGATGTGAAAGGAGAAGCATGGATTGATTGGAGATGTGGAAGGAGGAGCATGGGTTGTTCGGATATGTGTAAGGAGAAGCATGGGTTGTATAGAGATGTGGAACGAGAAGCATGAGTTGTATAGAGATGTGGATGGAGGAGCATGGGTTGTTCGGATATGTGTAAGGAAAAGCATGGGTTGTTTGGAGATGTGTAAGGAGAAGAATGGGTAGTTTGGAGATGTGGAAGGAGAAGCATGGGTTGTTCGAATATATGTGTAAGGAGAAGCATGGGTTGTTCGGAGATGTGGAAGGAGAAGCATGGGTTGTTGGGAGAAGTGGAAGGAGAAGCATGAGTTGTTTGGAGATGTGAAAGGAGAAGCATGGGTTGATTGGAGATGTGGAAGGAGAATCATGGGTTGTATAGAGATGTGGAACGAGAAGCATGGGTTGATTGGAGATGTGAAAGGAGAAGCATGGGGTGTTCGGAGATGTGAAAGGAGAAGCATGGGTTGATTGGAGATGTGGAAGGAGGAGCATGGGTTGTTCGGATATGTGTAAGGAGAAGCATGGGTTGTTTGGAGATGTGTAAGGAGAAGAATGGGTAGTTTGGAGATGTGGAAGGAGAAGCATGGGTTGTTCGAATATATGTGTAAGGAGAAGCATGGGTTGTTCGGAGATGTGGAAGGAGAAGCATGGGTTGTTGGGAGAAGTGGAAGGAGAAGCATGAGTTGTTTGGAGATGTGAAAGGAGAAGCATGGGTTGATTGGAGATGTGGAAGGAGAAGCATGGGTTGTTCAGAGATGTGAAAGGAGAAGCATGGGCTGATTGGAGATATGGAAGGAGGAGCATGGGTTGTTCGGATATTTGTAGGGAGAAGCATGGGTTGTTCGGAGATGTGGAAGGAGAAGCATGGGTAGTTTGGAGATGTGGAAGGAGAAGCATGGGTTGTTTGGAGATGTGAAAGGAGAAGCATGGGTTGATTGGAGATGTGAAAGGAGAAGCATGGGTTGATTGGAGATGTGGAAGGAGAAGCATGGGTTGATTGGAGATGTGGAAGGAGAAGCATGGGTTGTATAGAGATGTGAAAGGAGAAGCATGGGTTGATTGGAGATGTGGAAGGAGAAGCATGGGTTGTATAGAGATGTGAAAGGAGAAGCATGGGTTGATTGGAGATGTGGAAGGAGAAGCATGGGTTGATTGGAGATGTGGAAGGAGAAGCATAGGTTGTTTGGAGATGTGGAAGGAGAAGCATGGGTTGTTTGGAGTTGTGGAAGGAGACACATGGGTTGATTGGAGATGTGAAAGGTGAAACATGGGTTGTTCGGAGATGTGGAAGGAGAAGCATGGGTTGTATAGAGATGTGGAACGAGAGGCATGGGTTGTTTGGAGATGTGAAAGGAGAAGCATAGGTTGATTGGAGATGTGGAAGGAGAAGCGTGGGTTGTATTGAGATGTGGAAGGAGAAGCGTGGGTTGTATAGAGATGTGGAACGAGAGGCATGGGTTGTATGGAGATGTGAAAGGAGAAGCTAGGGTTGATTGGAGATGTGGAAGGATAAGCATGGGTTGATTGGAGATGTGAAAGGAGAAGCATGGGTTGATTGGAGATGTGAACGGAGAAGCATGGGTTGATTGGAGATGTGGAAGGAGAAGCATGGGTTGTTCGGAGTTGTGAAAGGAGAAGCATTGGTTGTCCGGAGATGTGGAAGGAGAATCATGGGTTGTATAGAGATGTGGAACGAGAAGCATGGGTTGATTGGAGATGTGAAAGGAGAAGCATGGGTTGTTCGGAGATGTGAAAGGAGAAGCATGGGTTGATTGGAGATGTGGAAGGAGGAGCATGGGTTGTTCGGATATGTGTAAGGAGAAGCATGGGTTGTTTGGAGATGTGTAAGGAGAAGAATGGGTAGTTTGGAGATGTGAAAGGAGAAACATGGGTTGTTTGGAGATGTGAAAGGAGAAGCATGGGTTGTTCGGAGATGTGGAAGGAGAAGCATGGGTTGTTTGGAGTGGTGGAAGGAGAAGCATGGGTTTATTGGAGATGTGAAAGGAGAAGTATGGGTTGTTCAGAGATGTGTAAGGAGAAGCATGGGTTGTTCGGATATATGTATAAGGAGAAGCATGGGTTGTTCGGAGATGTGGAAGGAGAAGCATTGGTTGTTCGGAGATGTGGAAGGAGAAGCATGGGCTGTTTAGCTATGTGGGAAAGAGCATGTGCCTAACCAGACCTTTTTTTATTAAAAATGTTGAAAGTGGACTTGATCTTTATTTGGGACAGGTGTGGAACTGGATGAAGAGTAGAGGACCGATTTTAGAGCAAGGAGCTATGCCATGCTTTCTGCCACAAACCTTGTGTTCTGTTAGTGAAGAAGGATGTTTTAAGGGTTGTCGGCTCTGAATTGAATGTTGGATGCCGTTAGCTAGATTCTAGGAGCCAGAAGAGCAAAACCTTTTTGCTGCGGCAAGCAATGCAATTTGCAAAATCACAGGGTTTACAAAGGCAAAATGACTTTATTTAATGCACAAAAGTTATTTCACGAGTCAGAATTTGTGTTTTGACTTGTAAAAGGGCATTGTGATCCTTTGCAAATTACAAACAGGGGAGGGGATGAACGGGGATTTATCAATGGTTTGTGCCACAGTTGCAGACGCAGACCATTGATGAGTTGGCAGCTCTCATATTGGGGTTGTAACCGATTTAAAAAGGGTGAGATGACCCCTGGGATTCATTTCCCTTTGTGAATCAACTAGAGGGGCCTTGGGCGGAAGCAAACAGTGATCCAGAGGACCAATGCCTGCTCCACTCGATGTCTTCTCAAACAGCAATTTTTTTTGAAAGCAGCACCAGTGCTAATTAAAAAAACAAAATTCTTCCCATTTTGGAAACCAAATACAGAATGGAGGTCGGCTGTGCCTTGGAAGCTTCCATGCCTGCTCTACCAGTTAATCACAGGGGTTCACAAATGGCTACCTGAGTAGTTAATATCCATTAGGCAGGTTGTTTTGCGATGCTCTGCAAATAGACATTTTGCTGTGTGATCTAGTAGTACACAGGTTGCATCAATAATTGCATTGTTTTACTTGGAGTTTTATATAGCAGGAACTTGACATGAAGGTATCTGGTATGAGAGCGCTTCACATGAGCACCAGTTGTGTTATATAAGGACACATTCATTTTTTTTCGTTATGCATGGGGAGATTAAGTGATTTGCTCAGAATCACAGGATGTTGAGCGTCATCGCCGAGACTCGAACCCGGCTCCCCAGATTTGAGGTCGACCACATCCTCTCCCCTGCATTCCCATTCATAAACCATTCGGTGGGCAAATCTCTGGTTTGGGAGTTGTAATTGTACATCTGGCCCAATTATTTCTGTTTGTGGTGGTCACACTGGCCCAATTACTTCTGTTTGCGGTGGTCACACTGGCCCAATTATTTCTGTTTGTGGTGGTCACACTAAAAGGAAGGCTTATGTTGGAGTGCTGGTCAATCTATCTATCTATCTATCTATCTATCTATCTATCTATCTATCTATCTATCTATCTGTCTATCTATCTATCTGTCTATCTGTTCACTGAAAAAATCAAACATTACAGGTACATTATTTTTAGGCTCAGATTTTACAGGCACAAAACCATCGAAATTCTGCAGTTATACATATAGTTATCTCAAGTAACAATGACTTGTGCCCTAAGGTATCTATAATTTGAATTTGAAATTGCTGTTTGCCATATGTGAATAAACCGCGAGGTTTCCAACAGCTGTGAGTGCGAACCAGAAATGCTTTGCAGCGATTGTATTGAATATATATATATATATATATATATATATATATATATATATATATATATATATATATATATATATTTTATATATATTCATTTCCACAACTTCACCCAGGATGATGAAAACAAGGAAGCCTCACTCCAACGTGCACCGAGGCTGTAGGGTCCCAACCCAGAGGACTGGGAACTGTGAGATACTCATTTTGGTATTCACAGAAGGCACTTACTCATCAATGAGTAAGTGCCTTCTGTGAATACAAAAATTAGTAAGTGCCTTCTGTGAATACCAAAATGGAGTAAGCTTCGGATTTTGTCTTAAGTTAGTTCTGTGACTCGGGCCCACAGTGTATAAATAAAGGAGGCAGGCGCACGAGCCCCCCTCCTGGGGCTTATTATAACCGGGGGACCACCACCTCCCTGGATCTACATTGGAATAATAGTGCGGGGTTGCCCTCGCAGCCCCCCGGCAGTCCCAGGGACTGCCGCAGTCCTGGGGCAACACTTTTAAATTAAGTACAGGGGCCACATGGCCTCCACAGCCCCGGGGACCACCGCCATCCCAGGGTTGTGCAATCCAATAGAGGGAGTCGATTTCAGCAATGTCCAAGGGTGCTCACCCCGGGACATTGCAGTTTGCTATGGCGTGCACCCGCCAAGCCCTAGCAAACATTGCTCTACTTCTAGAAAGCAAGAGCAGAAAGTGCTCTTGCTTACTAGAAGTGTGTAAAAGCAGAATGGCTTTTACACACAGAGAACTGCATGTTAGCAGCTCCCTATGTGTAAAAGCAATTCCGACCGCCGCAGGATATGGAGAGCCAGCAGGGACCGCGGGGGCCTTGAGGCTTCCTCCGTGGTCCCCAACTTTTAAAAAGTGGGTGCCACCCACACTACAGGCCAGGCCCATTGAACAACAATAGTCATACATTTGAAGTGGGCCGGGCTTATAAATGTTATTTCTTTAATTTAAACACCGACTGTAATAATGTTCCTTGATGCTGGAAACATTACTGAAATTAGTTCAAGATCACCATTAAGCTGTATATATTGTCCCTCAGCTGCTGCAGTACACCATGGTAATGAAAGGGAACTGTACTAATACCTCCGTAAATATTTAAACTCACATAATAAATGATGGTGATAGAAACTAATGTCTCCTAGGATTCCTGTGTTTAGTCATATTTGGGCATTGATATTAGGTAATGTCTGAGACCGGATTACAACATGTATTAGATTAGCCTGATCTCAAACAAAACTATGAAAACAATGGGTAAGCGTTGCCCCACCATTCCTCCGTCCAGTGCCATGAATAGTGCAGTGCAATGGATTGACTGTTCACAACTCAGCCTCCTCTCCTCTTACTCGTTAAACTGTCCTTTGACCATGTTCAGCACTCCTCTGCCTTTTGGCTATGTTTGTGCTATAGAAATACCATATACATTTATACATACGATAATGCTAATCTAGACAAATGAAATGAAGTCAAGACCAAGAAAGGGAGAATAGAACCAAAAAGGGTGAATAATGGAGAAATGTCAGGTGATGGCCCCTCCTTAGCCAAGGCCATATTGTGCTATTCAAGGGAGCAGCCAGCAAAATAAAATGCCACCTACTTTGAGCCATGTGAGTCAGTGAGCATCTTTTGATTGCTGTCCAGAGGGAATCCTGAAAACAATGTGACCAAGTGATGCCTTTTACACCTTAAGTCTCAATGACTGTAATCATCCATCTAGTAATCCTGCTTGCCATCCATCCTTTCTCCATCCTTCCTTTTCTGCATCCATCCTTCCTCTCCATTCACAGGCTCCTCCGCAATGGAAGAGGCGCGTCGCCCCAGCCAGCAGTCGAAAAATAAAACGACCAATGGGAGGGGGCGGAGTGATGTGCACTACTAACTGTGCATGTCTGTTTGGCCGGTCAAACAGACATGCGCAATTAGGTTTCTTCAACCTGGCTGTATTGTACAGCCAGGTTGGAGAAACAGCACAGACTCCCTGATCTGAGCGGAGCGTCAAAGCAGCCCGCTCAGGCCAATCCCTGCGCTGCTCTCATGCAGCATGACAACAGCGCAGGGATTGGATGGAGAGTCTCCTGCTGGCCCAGTGTTGTATTATGTAGTTGGTGTAATAAACTAGTTTTTCTTAAAGCAATAGCACCAAGGTGGACAATCATTATTGAGATCTTTTGCTTGGACCAGAAAGCAGAGGAGCTACCAGGCGCTAGGCGGCTAAAGCAACTTGAGATATGTTATTTTTCGCTCCCCCCTCCGACTTCCCCCGGCCTCCCGTGTACGCTACCCCCACTCTCCCTCCACCTGCCTAACCACTTTCAGTATGTATCAGCTGCCACTGTCCATTCATCCTTCTCTCCTTCAATCCATCCTCACTTCTATCGGTCCATCAATTGATCAGTTTATCCATCCATCTCGCCGTTCTTCCATCAATCTCCCAATCCTTACATTCCTGATGCTCTCAATCCTTCCATCCTTCTCTACATTTATCCATCCTTCTCTCAATGTATCCATCAATCAATCCGCCCATCCCTCCCTGAAATACTCCATCATCCCTTCCTTACCCATCCATCTTTCACTCTGTCCACAGTTCCTTCACTTCATTCAACTATCCTTCTCTCATCCATCCATCCATCCATCACTTCATTTCTTTTCTCTACTGTTCTCTTTTTAAGTTGCAGATATGCTGTCTGGTTTGCTAAAGACATCTTATGGACTTTCAGAAAGTTGACCTAGGGATGCATTTCACTTGTTGATTACCATTGGTTTTGTGGTGTGGAACTCACACCTTCTGGCTTTCTATTTGCTGGATTTATTTGCTCTAAGCTCTAAAGGTTCAGTTTCTCCCTCCCGTTGCTAAAACTGTGTTTACTGTATTCTTCCAAGAACTCACTTACTTTAAATTGGCCTTTAAATCTGGTTCTTATCTTGTCATTTTCTGTGCATTCAAAGACCAAGGACAAATGTCAGGCGCTGTCTTTTTCAGAATATATCAGAATTAGGAACACAAATGAAGCCCATTTTTTGTTATTTCTGAAGTGTGTTGGAAACAAATACTTTAATATGATCAAAACAAGTCATTACAATGAGGTTATGCAATTTCGTCTGTGCACTGTATAGTTTTATAAGTAAATCTGTATGTCTGTGCAAATGTAATGGCCAATTCAATCAAAAATGTGTTGTTTGTAATGGCAATGTGCAACCACACCATACTTACTCCACTCTACACCACTCCACTCTACTCTGCACCACTCCACTTTACACCACACCACTGCATTCTACTCCTCTCTGCGCCACTGCACTCTATGTCACTGCACTCTATTCCACTGCACTACACACCACTGCATCCTACTCTGCACCCCTCCATTTTACACCACTCTATGTCACTGCACTCCTCATTACTCCATTCTACGCCACTTCGCACTGTGCCTCTCTATGCAAATACACTCTACACCAATGCACTTTAACCTGTAAGACTCATGTCTCTGCCCTTGCACTCTGCGCCAATCCTCTGTACGCCACTTTATTCTACTCTGCACAACTGCACTCTATGCCACTGCCCTCTACACCACTTTACTCTACGCCATTACATACGCTTGCAATGAGCACCTGACTTTCTTAATCAGTGCATGAGACCTTAGGGTGTCAATAGTCTATAAACTGGGCTGCTCATACTGTCTGGTGTCAGGTCGGTTTTCTGGTGCCAATGTGACTCAAGGACTCCCTTGGGACAGAATGTTCTTACTAGTAAACGCAAACCCCTCTCGGAGCCCAAGGAGGTTTAAGTACCCCTTAGACTTCGGGAGACCTTTGTTCACAGCTAAAGCTGTGTACAAAGGCAAACATTGGAATGCTGATGCTCCAGGCTTCTACCAGCCATTAGAAGCCCGGAAAGCTCTATTGTCTTCAATAGAGTGGCCAATATTCCAATCTTCTAATAACAGTTAGACATTGTTGTTCTTCGCTGCAAGGATCACGGTGGCAGCTCAGGTTCAACTTCTGAAGCTCACGGTTCATGAGATTAGCCGGAGTTGCTCTCTGGGACATTCAGGGAACAGGTAGTGACAGAGGTGGGTACACAAGTTCACCTGTTCACCTGTTCAGCTGGCATTAGTGCTTTATTTGCAAAAGATGTTCCGGGCACAATATTTTTCTTAGAAACCAGCAGCCAGCTCTATCAAATATCATGATGCGGAATACCAAGGCTGCAAAGTCTTGATTCAACCTCGTGCCTCTTTAATTCTCCCCATCTTTTAATATCAATATTGAAGATTATTTTTCATCCCTGATTTCTGCCTTTGTCACTGTTTTTCCGCCTTTTTTCTTTCTCCTTCTTTCCCCCTTTTGTGTTTTTCTGTCTCCTTCTTTGGATCAAAGTCTATTGAGGAAAAATAGGTGCTGTTCCCCAAAAATGAGTGCAAGGTTTAAACACCGGCTCAAATTAAGCACTGGTTGGCATCAGCATATAAATGGAGGAAAGATGAGCAGCAGTTGCAGAAGCTTGCATACAGCCCTTGCACAGGCAGCCATTGTTTGGAGATGTTGTGTTTATGTGGTTCAATGCACACAGACAACGCAGGGACATCAGTCCATCGAAGAAATGATGTTGTGCGTGAGACAGTGTGCAGGCCAGGCTGAGCAGTAATTTGCAGCTCCTGTTTCAACAAGCTTGGAATCTCTGACCTCCTCACACAAGAAGATTACAATGACCTCCATCTCGGGTCAAATAGAGAGGCTCTGTTCAGGTCAGGCAATCCCTCTCCAAGATCCTTTATCAGCAGCAAAGTTTCTCCTCAGCAGAGGGTATAGGGCCACATGTACAAAGCTTTGGCGAACATAAAAGGCTTTTGGAAATGTACAAATCCCCATTTGCGATTCAGTAACCTATTACCAAATCGCAAATTGGGTTTGCGATTTGGTATTAGGAAGGGGCATGTTTAGAACGTCCCTTCCTAAAATCAAATCGCAGTGGAATGTAAGAATGTTTTGTGACCTAAATGCAGTAGCAAAACATGCGCATCTTAGAACCAACTTTAAGTAGGTGGTCACCCATCCGCAAATGGGTAGGTGTCCCCAAGGGACCCCATCCCCTTTGTGAATGTTTATAAAAGTATTTTTCAAGAGAAGGCAGTGGTCCAAAAATGAAAATGAAACATTTCATTTTTTCTTTTTAAATGCATCCCATTTTCCCTTGAGGAAAACCCCAGCAGGCCACCAACACGGTGATTTTTGCTAATCCTAATGGGTTGCAGAATGAGACCTACATTATTAATATTCATAAGGTAGGTCTATTTGTGACCCACTGTGAATGGCAAAATGTGTAAAACACAATGTTAAAAATTGGATTTTTGGTAGGCTAGGGCATGTGCCAAAGCCAGGCAGAAACCACCACTCTAGTCAGTTTAAAGGAGTTACACTCATAAAATAACCCCTGCTCACTCCCTTGGTAGCTTGGCACGAGCAGTCAGGCTTATCTTAGAGGCAGTGTATAAAGCATTTGCACATAACCAACAGTAATACAATGTAAGCACTACAAACGAACACCACGTCAGTTTAGAAAAATGTCCAATATTTTTATATACTTAAGACAAGACCAAAAACGATAAAAATCCACAATACAGTACTTAAAAATCGTTACCAAAATATACATGAAAAACAGTTCCTTGATGTCGATATCTCCATCCGGGGCTATCACGGCGTCGTGAACAAACAAATCCAGACAGTTCTGGCTGACCGCGGCGTCGGGGGCCAGCTATGGTGTCGGGAAGACCAGCAAACAGTACCTTTTGGAAATGCATGGCGTCGGCGACCTCTTGTTGAGCTTCCGAAAGCACACCGTGTCACCTAAATGTCAATCTTAGGCTATTTGGTTTGTTCCTTCTTTATTGTTACACAACCCTATTGGCGAGCGCTGCACGCGACGACTCAGCTGTTCTTGGTAGTCCAGCGCCGACCCAACAGACAGAAATAACTCTGTGGCTGACACCTTAGAGCCTAGAAGCCCGCAGTAATAATAAAGAAGGAACAAACCAAATAGCCTAAGATTGACATTTAGGCGACACGGTGATTGCCAGCTATGAAGTGCAAACTATATGCCCGGATGATGTAGCACGCCACCACAAAAGCCATACTGAAGATAGGCCCTCTTGTGAGATTAAACTATAGAAAAATGGTAGATCATCTTTCCTATTACCTATAGCATTTATAGTACATGTGGTAATTGAACAGCTGATGGTGATATTATACTTAACCTGCATTGCTGAAACACCTGCAGCATCCTTGAAAAGGATAAGAAATGTTTGCTCTCGTCCTCCATCCAGCCCGACATATATCGCCAAAGCAATAGGTCCTGAAGAAGATGGCAAGAAAATAATAACAAGCCATCGGAACGTGCGTTGACCAGTTTGTGTGCAAAACCCTAGTTCTCAGCACAGCATTAGAGGGTTGAGATTCTCACCCCTATGGTTCCATCTGTGCATGTAGTCTGGTTGTGGGGTGTTGAGTACGTATGTGGTGAGTGTAAGTGATATGTATGTAGAAGGATAAGAGGCAGGAATCTATGGGGGTGATTGTGAATCTGGATTTCTCAAACAAGGCTGATCCTTATAGATAGTGTGTATGAATTATGTGTAAATGGTGTCACTGAAAATTATTGGTATATACGGCATTTTGTAAAATTGTTTTTACAATTCTTTTTGAACAGTATGCATAATGAAATTGTAGATTGGTTTGCAAATACAATTATGTAATAACACAAGGAATACAATAGACAAACGTTTCTTTATATGTAATAACAAAATTCTTTTTAAAAAAATGAAAATAAAATAAGTATAAATGAAACATCTGCTCCATGTGTAGCAGAGCATTTCTTAATGTGCCCTATTTATGAGCTTTTTTGATAAGCCTTAGGTAAAAGGAATATAGGTCAAGAGGGATACTATCTTTGTATAGTTCTGATTGCATGGGGCAAGCTCTACCTCAAGCCCTTGGAGAAACTCACAAAAGTAGATTGCAGAAAGTTCAGTCCAGTCCTTTCACTGCCCAAGAGAGAAACAGCCACTACAGGCCAACACAGCAAATCACACAGCAAAGTGGTAGTTCCTCCTCACACCTTCTCCAGCTCATCTTCTTGGCAGTCTTCTTGATCCAAAATATTTCTAACGTTTAGGGGTCTGGGCCCTAATATTTATATCCCCAACTCCTTTGATCTCTTAGGCAAGAGAGTGTTTGTGCCCAGCCAGAATCAGTTATGCCTTCTCTGGTGTGACTTCCTGGCAGGAGGTGGAAACTGCATTGTCAGAGGCAGAGCAGGACATTTGATGTGCAAGGAAATCTCCTCCTCCTTCCTTAATTGCAGCCCAGGTCTACTCAGCCCTTTCCTGACCCACCTAGACTGTCTGGAGCCACTCCTGCTCCCCAGTCTTCTGTCGTCCAAAACCCAGGCAGGCAATCCACATTCCAGCAGAGGCACACGGGATGACTGAGCAAGAAAATACCTACTTCCTAAAAGTGGTGTTTTCAAACAAAGAATGTAAAAAATCACCTTCACTAAAAGATGCATCTTTAGATTCTGAGTTCAGGCATACTAAACTTGGTTTTCTTACCTAGTTCCCAGGGCCAGTTATGTGTATAAGATGTTATAAACAAAAATTCCCATTCTGTCCTATGGGGAACAGGTAGCTTGCAATAGTGAAAAACGAAATGGGCTGTAATTCACTATCAGGACATGCCACACACACCAGGGCATGTCCTACCTTTCACATACACTGTACCCTGCCCACAGGAGTACCGTGGGCCTGCCTTAGGGGTGACTGACATGTAAGAAAAGGGAAGGTTAGGGCCTGGCAAGTGTGTGCACTGGCCAAGTCGACATGGCAGTTACAAACTGCGCGCAGACTCTGCAATGTCAGGTCTGAGTTACTTTTTCAGGGCTACTCACGTGGGTGGCACAATCAGTGCTACAGGCCCGCTAGTAGCATTTGATTTACAGGCCCAGGCACACTCAGTGCACTTTACTAGGGACTAACAATTAAATCAAATATCCAATTATGGAAACACCAATCTATAACACAATTTACCACAGGAGCACTTGAACTTTACCACTGATCAGCAGTGAGAAAAGTGCGCAGAAGCACTACGCTAGCAAAATCAGAGTCAAAACCGGGAGGTCAGAAAGCAAAAACTCAGGGAAAACACGCCAAAAGATGCCAAGTCTAACACACACATTTGTACATTGCTGTCTGCGATTGCCAAGTAGCGAGTCACAGAAATTCGCTATTTGATAATCAAAAACAGAATTGTTTGTACATGTGGCCCATAGTCCTCTGCCCCCATGGAACATCTCCCTTTCCGGATCCAGACAACCCCCAGAATTACTGGACCACGAACCGCGTTCGCTCCAGCCATCACTGACCTCATTGCGCCCCACGCCATCGCCTCCATGGACTACATACTGCAGGGAGAACTGAACTTCCACCTCGACAACCTCAGCAACCCCAACTCCACCGCCCTCCTTAACAACCTCGCCAACATCGGACTGAAGCAGCTCATCACCACCCCACCATCAAGGCAGAACACACCCTCAACCCCATCTTCGCAGGAGGGAACAACATCCACTCCAGCCACACTACAAAACCCCTCTGGATGGATCGCCGCTGCATACACTTCTCCTTTTCTAAACCCACCGCACACAAACCTACTCCAGGCCTCCTGTGCAGGAATTGGAGTAAGGTCCCCGAAGAGCACCTCATCTCCACCCTCAACCACGTGCCCCCTCCCCTCATGACCGATGTCAACTCTGCAGCCCACGAACTAAACAGATGGATCACCGACAACGCAGACAAGCACGCCCCCCCTCCGGAACTCCGACAAACTGCGTCCCACGAAAGCCACCTGGTTCACCACGGACCTCCAAGAATCCAGACACACCTGCAGACATCTCGGGAAAGTCTGGAGAAACAGCAAAACCCCAGAAGCACAGACCAGCTACAAAAACGCCATGACAGAATACCACCAATGCATCAGTTCCACCAAAAGGAACTTCGTCCAGGACAAGATCCTCGCCAACTCCAGCAACTCGTAGGAGCTCTTCAGAATCATACAGCAATTCACCAAACCCCCCAGTGAAGCCCCAGATATAACACCCTGCCAGGACTTCTGCAACAAACTCTGCTCCTACTTCCATCTCAAGATCATGTCCCTCCAGGCAACTTCAACGAACAGATACTAGACTCCGAAACCTCACCTACCTCCAGCCAGCCTACCATCTACGCCTGGACCCCTGTCACTAAAGAAGACACTGCCACAACCATGAAGAGCATTCACTCAGGAGCAGCCACAGACCCCTGCCCACCACACATCTTCCACGGAGCCGCCGCCGCCGCCATAGCACCCGAACTACGACACACCATCAACTCCACCTTCGAAACCGGCACATTCCCCGACAACTTGAAACACGCCGAAGTCAAGCCCCTCCTCCAGAAGCCCTCCACTGACCCGAAGACCTCAAACACTACAGACCCAACTCTCTCCTCCTCTACGCAGCCAAAGTAACTGAGAAGATCGTCAACATCCAGCTCACAAACTTCATCGAAGCTAACTCCTTCCTCGACTCCTCCCAAACCAGATCCCGCATCAAAGACAGCACCTATATCACCCTCCTAGCTGTCACAGATGACATCTGCACTCTCCTTGAACAGGGCAACTCGGTGGCCCTCATCCTACTAGACCTCTTTGCAGCCTTCAACACCGTCTCCCACCGCACACTCACCACCAGACTCCACGACGCCGGTATACAGGGAACTGCCCTCTACTGGATCCGCTCTTTTCTCACCAGGCCAAACCCAAAGAATAAGACGCCTACCCTTCCTCTCAGAACCCACAGAGATCAGCTGTGGCGAACCCCAAGTATCATCGCTCAGCCCTACGCGCTTCAACATCTACATGGCCCCCCTCGCAGCCATCGTAAGACAACACCAAACTCATCCTCTCCCTCACAAAGGAACCCAACACCACTAGACTCAGCTTCCAGAATGAAAGGAATGAAAGACGCTGCTTCCTGGATGAGCAGCAGGGGCCTGGAGCTCAACTCAGAGAAGACAGAAGTTTTTGTCCTCGGACCCACCCCCTCTGCATGGGACAACACCTGATGGCCCACCGCTCTCGTCATCCCCCCACTCGTAAGGACCACGCCCGCAACCTCAACATCATACTCCGCTCACCATCACCATGACCCGACAGATCAACGCCGTCTCCTCCACGTGCTTCAACGCCGTCCGCAAGACCTTCAAATGGATCCCCCCTGAATCCAGAAAGACTGTCACCCATGCACTTATAAACAGCAGACTGGACGACGGAAATGCCCTCCATGCCGGAATCAACAAATCCCTGCTCCTAAAACTCCAGACCATCAAGAACACTGCCACCAGACTCATCCTCGGCATCCCACGACAAGACCACATCACCCAGCACCTACGAGACCTCCACTAGCTCGCCGTTGAGAAGAGAGTGACCTTCAAGCTACTCACTCACGCCTACAAATCCCTCCACAACACCGGACCACAGTACTTCAACAAAAGAGTCTCCTTCTACGCACCCAAGAGAAGCTTCATCTCCGCCGGCCTCACCCTTGCCGAAACCTCTTACATCCGCAGAACCAGAAAGGGTAGAAGAGCCTAGTTCTACGTCGCGGCAAAGACCTAGAATGAACTCACGCTCAGCATCAGACGTTCCCCACCTTGCATGCCTTCAGGAAGAGCCTCAAGACCTGGGTCTTTGGGTAAGAAGTAGCAGCATGATCTCCCCCCCCCCCAACATCTTGAGACCCTTGCTGGTGAGTAGCACGCTTCACAAACCCCTGATTGATTGATTGATTGATAGTCCTTAACACTGAAAAGGGATGCATCAATGGATTTTGACTCTGCTCCTCCTCTTGCTCTACACCTGTGTGTAAAACACGGGATATGCTGTTGGGTACGCTTATGTCCAGTCCTTTGGGTAGTTGGGTCGCCCAGTTGTCAATACAAGGTCAAAGTTTGCACCAAACTTTTGGGAGGAACAATTGCATTGTATATCATGTTTTCTTTTGCTTCACATCTATGGCAACCATACATAGGTGAAACTGACCCCTTCCCTTTTGTGGCCTCCAGGTAGACAGTTTCTGCTCTCAGCACAAACAACAGAATTTGAGAAATTGGCATAGTGGAAGGACGTGTTTTTATGGGTGCCCCGTGTTGCCCAAGTCGTGCTCGTCCCAGGCTAGGTCACAGTTTCTTTTATGTGTAAGAGTGTTTCCTCTGGATGATGATTCAAAGTTAGGATACAGAACTTGGAAGCGCAAAGAATTCCGGTTTTAAGGAGGAACTTTCAGGAGCAATTCAGTGAGGCATGCAGGACAGGGGGGGCAGCTAACTCTGGCTACTACTGCCTGACACTTTAGGGCCTACATTCCCACAGGGATGAACATAGCATGGGTATCATGCGCGCAACACCCACTGGGCTCATCGGGCCTCAGGCCCCTCCCCCCCCACACACATTAAAACAGGTGCCATTTGGGGTGGGCCAGGCAGGGTGTAGCGCTCTGCTGGTGGTGAGCACCATGTTATAGCATATTAAGGCGACCGCTTGTCAGGAGGCTTGTAACACGTGTCTCCTGCACCAGAAAACACAATGGACCTCATTAATAAAAAGTGGCGCATCGCTGCGTGAAAACAGCAATGCGTCACTTTTCACTGCGCCCTCCTTGCGACACCAATGATGCGTCATATTTACAGTATGACGCATCATGGCGCAAGGAGTTACAGATACGTCACTATTTCTGACGTATCTGTAAGCGCAAAAGTTACTTATTGCTGGAATGTGTCACAAAAGTGGCGCAACTCCAGCAATGTGTCCTTTCACATGGGGCCCATGTGAAAGAGCCTGCGTCAGTCTTACGCCTGGCAGGCGTAAGAAATTGACGCATTTGCATCCTAGAAGTGGCGCAGTGAAATCTTATAGATTTCACTGCGTCACTTCTACGACCCTTTCTTGCGTCAATACGCCCCCCTTGCATATATTATACCTGGCGCAGGTATAATGTGGCGCAGGGGTTTACAAAGTGACGCATCTACCTAGAAGCGTCACTTTGTAAATATGGCGCAACAAGGCGCATTTTTTACGCCACTGGTGCGTCACAAAAAGTGACGCACCGGCGGCGTAAAAGTGACGCATGGCCTCATAAATGAGGCCCCATGCATCTGAATGAAAAATATCATGAGAACTTAAGCCGAAAGCCACGTGGACACTGCGCCAAGGCACTTTTAAACCTTCGCATATCCTCCCCCTCTTCTCCACCAGTGTCTCAAGCATCGCAGGGAGGGAACAAAAAGTCCGAGTGCAGCGCTGTGTGTACATAGCGCTACATTATTCATGTGGTGCCCCCAGGCGCGTTTCACATGCCTTCCTCCTCCTCACTTGCCTACTTCTGAGCTGCTGATGGGCCGGGTCAGCACAGCAGGGGTCCCTCAGCAGGCCGGGCTGAAGGAGGAGGCGATGAAACCGCTCCAGGGAAGACGGGAAGCAGCTTCTGTCCGCTTTCTTCTTTCCCTGGGTTTTGAAGCCGCTGCACGGTGTGCGCTTAACCTCTGCGTGACGCGCGCTTGGCGGGCTTAGATGCGCAGGGCGCACACAGCGGAAGGCAGGCGATTGTTGTGCAGTCAGGGCTAAGCATCGCTGCGTGCGCAGACACCTTCCTATCCAGCGAGGCCTGCCGGAGACACGTAAGCAGCGCCTGCAGGCAGCGCCAGGGTACTTCAAGGCGCTCTGCTTACACTGACAGCCGCCCGATTATGTTTAAAACGCTGAACAGGGACAGACACATGTTTAAAGGGACGCCTTGTTGCAGTAGCACATACTGACACTGAGTCACAAATGGCTTTACAGTATGGCAATAAACAGAAAACCAGTCCCGTCTCCATTAAAGTCAATAAAACTAATAACATCAGTGATTCATAAATAGATGGACGACAGCAAAGAATGGACCAGAGGGACTAGGGCCAACAAAGCAAACACAAAGAGATGATGGACGGAGCGCTGAAAACACCCAGTCACAGATACGGGTTGAATCTATCATCATCACTTCGCCACCTCAGTTCAGACCGAGCAATATGCAAATCAGTCTTCACCCTGTGCCTCATGGGAACAGCCCAAAGCGAACTGCCGAGCCAGGTGTTCCCTGACCAGAAACAAACATCCTGGGACCGGTTCCTGGGTAACACCCTTCATCAGCCAGGCTAGCTTAAATTGAGTGGCAAATGAGCAAGGGACCCACGTCTGGGCATACTCTGCCAACTTAGGTAGAACAAAGCAAACACAAGGGGATGATGGACAGAGCGCTAAAACTTTTCCGACACTCACCCCCAGTCACAGATCTGGGTTGAATCCATCATCATTCTTTAGCTCACTTCACCACCTCAGTTCAGACCCAGCTATATGCAAATCAGTCTTGACCCTGTGCATCATGGGAACAGTCCAGTCCAAACTACCAAGCCAGATCTTCCTTGAACCGGAAAGAAGCATCCTGGGACCGGTTTCTGGATAACACCCTTCATCAGCCAGGCTAGCTTGAATCTAGTGGCTACCTGAGCAAGGCACCCTCGTCTGAGCATACCCTGCCAACTTAGGGCGAACAAAGCAAACACAAGGAGATGATGGACGGAGCTCTGACACTTTTCAGACACTCAACCCCAGTCACAGATCTGGGTTGAATCCATCATCATTCTTTAGCTCACTTCGCCACCTCAGTTCAGACCCAGCTATATATTCAAATCAGTTTTGATCCTGTGCCTCATGGGAACAGTTCAGGGAGGACCTGTCCTTGCAGTTCAGGCTGGACTGTTCCCATTGGGTGCAGGGTTAAGACTGATTTGCATATGGCTGGGTCCAAACTGGAATGACATAGTGAGCAAAAAAATTATGGATTTAGACCCAGATCTCTGTACTGGCGTGAATGTATGACATTGTTCTGCATTCTGTCCATCAATTGTTCTTTTTGCATTTGTTACCCCGAGTTGGACGGGTATGCCCAGACGTAGGCCCCGTGCTCTCCATGCCAATGGAGTCAAGCTACCCTGGCTGATGAGGGTTGAAAGCCCGAAACCTGTCCGGGGAGGACCTGGCAGTTCGGGCTGGACTGTTCCCATTGGGCACAGGGTCAAGAATGATTTGCATATGGCTGGGTCCAAACTGGAATGGCATGGTGAGGAAAAAAATTATGGATTTAGGCCCAGATCTCTGTACTGGGGTGAATGTATGACATTGTTCTGCATTCTATCCATCAATTGTTCTTTTTGCAGAGAGACTAGGGACCTGCATTTCAATCCCTGTGCAAATTGGAGTTTTGCATTAAACACTGCACCTATCACAATTTGTCACTGGCAAATTTCAGCAGCTCTGACCTGCCAACATTTATTGAGAAAAGGGCTGGAAAAATGGAAAAACATTTTCTGCAGATGTTTTAGACTCTGTTTTCAAGGGTGCCTCTTTAATTTTCTCTAACTTCAAAGTGCGATGATTTCCTCCTAGCCCCTCCCGCTTCGCTGCTTGTTGCTTTAGCGAGCCTTGGTCCCTGACTTTCAACAGTCCAACATTGCAGCACAGTTAACGGCAAGGCTTGGGCAACTCCTGTTGCATTTTCTCTGAAAATTGTTCATATAATGTGAATTTGAGCAACCCGAAGGTGATGGAGCGATTTACATGAGCACTAGTTACATTACACGATGTCAAATTAACTTTTGGAGGCATTTTCATAGAGCGCAAACTCGACTGGCCCAAAGGTATTGGAGCGCTTTACTAAAACGCCAGTTACATTACATAGGGTCAGGTTATTTTTTTTGTTCTTAGGCGCGGTGATAAAATGATGCTGATACCGTCCCTGTTTATTCATGATTTCCCCAATAACTAACAAATGGGAGCAGCATTCGTCCCTCCCATCTCCTTCCACGTTGCTGCTTGCCAGCCTGCTGCCTCTTCATAATTTCACTGAGTCAACACTGATGCTACATGTTATGTTTCATTTTCCCTGGAAAAGCTCAGAACAGGATATTTTTACCACAGCTTGTTAAATAGCCCTATGGCGATGGTATTTAACTTGTGTGGTAAATACCACTCCTATTCCAACCCACTCAGAATTGGTGTCCAAGCGTTACCACATATGTTCTATTCTATAGCCAACCTTTTCGGTGACCATAGAGAGCACAATTATTAGCACAAATTAGCAGGCAACTCTATACCACCTATTATATGCTCTTGCATTTGCACAAATAACAGTTTTTTGTACAATGATACTTTACTGATTTTATGCCAGGAAAGGAAACAAGAGTAAAGTATACAAAAAAGTGATGGATGGAGTGCTTGAATTAATCTCAGCAGCTGGTAATTACCCGAAGCTGCATCCCAATCCATCCTTATTTTGTACACCACACCACCTCAGTTTGGCTCCAACTATATCCAAATCAGTTGACCCTGCTCCTCATGGGAACAGTCTAGCCTGAACTGCCAAGCCAAGTCCTCCTTGAACTGATACTCAAGCAACCCAGGAACGGTGTCGCCCTAGTTATTGGCTCATCAGTTGGTACAGTTTGTTTCCAGTGGTTCTAGGGCAAAACCGGTCCTTGGTTGTTTGTGTTCTGGTTCATGAGGACCTGGCTTGGCAGTTTGGGCTGTACTGTTCCTATGTGGAGCAGGGTCAAGACTGATTTGCATATACCTGGCTCCAAACTGAGGTGGCATGGTGTGCAAAATAATGATGGACTGGGATGCGGCCCGAGTGATTACCAATGGATGAGATTACTTGAAGCATCCATCACTGTTTTGTATACTTATTAAGGACACAAGAGTACAACACATTCTTTCTCCAAAACTAATACAGAAAAATCTCACATTTTGTAATGTCCAGCAGTGATGTTAATACCGTGTCAAGAAATAACCCATGAAAAGGAGCGTTCAATTCTATACAGGACCATATGTTCCAAAATCAACAGATGGTTAAACTGTTCTCCAGCAATAGATTAAGTAGTCATGATGTGGGAAATAAAAGTTATTTAGGAGTCTTGCGAGTTGCTTTGAATCCAGTTTTATTTGAAAAATGCCAATTTGACAGAAGTAATCCATTCGGCCCAGCCAAAGCTTTTCGTCCCAGTGGAACTTCATTAAGGCTTGATCAAGATCCCTCCTGCAGACGTGAACTCATAGGACATTCAATCCAGGAAACAGAAAGGATGAAGATAAGGTGGGAGTGCACCACGCCATCTATGAGGATTTATGAGATATCAACAGTAGCCAACACTGGGTTGGGATATTGATCCAGCCCTGATGAAGTCCCACTGGGACGAAACGTGTTGGCTGGGCCGAATAGAGTTCTTCTGTCAAATTGCAATATTTTTAATAAAGTGGATTCTAAGCAACTCGCAAGACTCCTGCATAACTTTTTTTTGTCACATCATGACTACTTGATCTATTGCTGGAGAACAGTTTAACCATATGTTGATTTTGGAACAGATACTCCTGTAGAGAATTGAACTCTCGATTTCTTGACCTTGTGTTGAGGTGGCCACTTGGAAATGGGATCACAAAAGTAGAGCATTGGAGGAAACAGAATTTGCTTTAATTGCATACCAGTGCGCCGTTTGGAGCCCAAATTGCCAGTTTGCTGTTTACTAGATGTTAATACCTTATTTGGGCATTACCACTAAATATTACCTTGGTTACTAAATGTGCTGTGGCAAAGATTTACTAAAGGAGATGGGGAGTGGTGCCCTAACGAAACGGAGCCACTGGAAGGAAGAGATTTGAATGTATAATTTATATATAGCATCATTTATGCCATGAATAATTTTCACCTATTTTTTGTCACTTGTACGTACATTCCCTTGTTTCTCATGTAAATTACACTTGAACAAGTGTATTCATGTACATTACAAATGTATTAGGTAAAAGGGGGTAACTTTGTTTATATTTTACACTGTGCCTTTGTTGCTGTACTGTAGTGATTTTACTGTGCGTGGTAGACCTCACGGCTCAGGAACTGATTGGTGCGCCTTTTCAGACATTCTTGACACTAAGGTAGAATGTATTTTTATGGAAGTATGATGCTCAGATAAAGGGTGGAATCATTTTTCAACATGTGTATGAATACTAAGAGAGGTACTTCTTTTTGAGTACACACTCAGTTTGGATTCCATTTCAAATGTCAGTCCTCCTACACTCCTTGGGATCCTGTACTAGGACTGCAATAGGTGCTGGAGGCGGGCGCTGATCCTTGACGAAGGTTTGACTATAGGCAACGCCCCCGGTAGGATCCATGAGGTTCCGCACAGTTGCGATTTATAAACACAATGAGTATGAGTTAAAAACGTAAGTTGACGGTCAGGCTCATATAAGCGTGTGTGCACCTTAGCAAGTGCACTCCTAAATCACTTACGTTGGTCCTGAAGAAAGCCTTGCGATTGTGCACAGGAAGGCTGAAACATCTTGACCCTGTCACTCTAATGTCACGCATGTCTTTGGACAATTTAACCTTATAGAACATCCAACTTCATTTTTAATCTTGTCCTCTGACCCCACCATTAAATTCCTTGGGTGCATAGAGATAATTTTAAAATCACCACTCACTATTCACGTTGCACAATCAACCCGTTTTCTTTAGTTGCTTGTCACTAGGTTACGGAATACTATCGACCACGTACTCGTGATACTGTATAGTACTTCTTGCATTTTACGATACGACCTAATTGCCTGATGAAATAAGCAGAGTGAGCGATATTAAACAGGCGTTCTTAATATGGGGAATTTACTTTTCCTTTATGTTGGCAACTGCAACGGTTGATCGTTATTACTATTATTATTTCAGCCCTGAAGAAGTCTCAGGTGCATTACGTTGCACGACGAAACACGTTTTGGCTGCTTATGTTTGTTTGGACTGGAGGACTTCCTATTCAAGTTGCGGATTTTGGTTGCTATTTTCTACATGAACTGGACAGCTGTTCATTTATAATTGGGAATTTGGATTCCTTTCTGTGTTGCTAACAGGACATTGGAACAGATAAAAGTGGAATAAATTTATGGACATTGGAACGTGTAACATTTGGATCCCTGTATTCACTTAAGAACTGTTTATACTTTAATTGGTATTTACTGAATAATTTGTGTGCTCGGGGTGGATCTTTTGAATGGTTTAGTACTTGATGACGTTAACCGTCACATGTATCCTCCACACTCAGTTCTGGTGACCAGTTTCTTAGAAGCAGATCATTAATTTCCCTGCTCATAATCAGGGCCACACTTCTGACCATGCATTCACTTAGGAGCCAATTAAGACAAGCAGCTTGTGGCTGTCCTGGGCAGATCATCTTGAGTTTTACTTACCCTTACTAGTCTTCCATGGTTTGAGGACACCATAGTAAAGGATCTAGGAAGAGCATGGGTGGTACACTGAAGGCTCAATATAATTTCGACCTTATCCATTACGTAAAGCTAGGCTGCAGAAATTCCACAAGACCTACACTGATGCACTAAATATGTTGGTAAATCTGGGGAAAAGGTGCTAGCAGAAGTTCCTCCATCAAAAATAGGCACAGTATGGTGGAGTAAATTCCACCAGTGGATTCACTTATAGGTTTACCACTTCCTCCAGAAGCTGGAGTATTGTACGTAACCACCCATATCAAAACAAAGCCCTTTAACACTTAAAGGAAGTAGAGAGTTGCTGTGGGCTCTTACAGCTCGCCTTGGAGAAACATGAGTTGCAGGGAGCCATGCTGGTCTCTGGGGCCACCTCAATGTTACGTGTGAATATAAGAATTCATCCCCTTTTGACATCTCACTGTCGAACCCCAGTCATGAAATGTATTATTTTTTGTATCCTAAGGACTATGAAGACGCCTGTGTGTGCCCTGGGAGGCTGTGCAGGCATCGAAGGCATTGTGGGCCATATGAACGACAAAGTGGCGGAGCATGTTGTTTGCCTCCTGGCCTCAACGACATGCTCCGCCACTTTGGAAACGCAAGGCTGCCCCATATTTACAAGGATGTGGTGCAGCCTTGCGTTTCCCTCGCAATGGCGCTAAGTTTCACAACTTAGCGCCAACGCAGGCACTCTTGCATCAGAGTGCAAGGGTGTCTGTGTGCAGGGGATGAATGAATATGTGTAGGAAGGTGTCCCTTCCTGCACATAGACAATCCAAGAAATTCCCTTCTGTCACTTTCATGCGTGCTGCTTCATGCAGCACACATGAAAGTGACAAAGTTGCATTTTTTAAAAAGGTTTGTTTATATACAGGAAGGGACACCTTCCTGTACATAAAAAAACATGGCATTTTGCTTTTCACATGTGTGCTGCACAAAACAGCACACGTGGAAAAAGCAAAAAAAAAGAGAAATAATGCATTTCTTATCGTTTCGTCACCAGGGTTTTCCTGGTCTTAAATTTGGCGCTGCCTCCTATGTACGCCACCCATGTACATAGGGGGAAGCGTCAAATACAATGGGTGTTGCGGTGGAACGCCCACCACAACACCCACTGCACGCCCTTTTCACGCTAAACATAGCGTGAAAGGGTGCCTTACGTACAAGGCAGCGTTAAGCCATGTTTAACGCCTCCTTGTGCAAAAGGCAAGGCCCCTACCGCCACGGAAACGTCACAAAAAGTGACGTTCCCTTGGCAGTAGGGGCTTGTACATATGCCCCTAAGTCCACTGTGAAAAAAGTTCATCTGTGCTTCTGGCCCAGGTCTGCACTGTATACATCTTATAAATAACAAAAATTTAATGCCTGTGTCTTGACTTGACAATGGCAAAATACTGCAACTAATGTGGGTCTTCAGAAACCTTACAAATATTTCAAACAACATTACATTTAACTAAGATGTTACCGTCCACAAGCTTCGAGAATTACATCTATTTCCTTCTCTAATGTTGTGTTGGAGAGGTCACCACGATGAGCAGGGACCATATCCTGTAACAACAAAGATGGAGGCGGAAGGGATGAAAGGGGCAGTGAGAAATCCCAGACTTAGAGAGCTCTGTCTCACTGCCTCTGTATTTGAGTGCTGACTGCCTGGATATTGCAGTTTCCCAGGACCCTTGGTCTGACCCCTGCTGTTTGTGCATTTGCAGGAAATTGGCAATTTCCCAAAGTGAAAATGAGTCTATATTCCCTTAGAAAGGTTCATGCACCAGAGTCATTACATCATGGCTTGCCTAGGATCAGATATAAGAAGCCATTTCACTGGGAGAAGAGGGCCATTGGCAAAACAGTATTTTTTATCCAGTGCAAAGGCATATCTAAATGTCTGATGTGATTTGTTCCAGGTTATTTTGGTGTTTTATTATGTTAGGCTGTGCTACGTCCCAGTAGGCAGCAGTATTGATTGGATATCATTCAGACTGGATCCATTGTAGAGGTTGGCTGGTGGATTTTCCATCTTCCTGAATTGCCGCTTCCACCACACTGGTGGTGTGATTTCCACCAGATTTAGAGTTCATCGCTCTAAAAGGAAAGGTTTCTACTTTAAAGTGGGTGTCTGTCATAGGCAAATCCACGTCAAAGACAAGGCGGTGCAGGCAGCAGCAGTTACTCCGTGAGAGCGGACGAGCATCACCCCCCCCACCCCCCCTCCCCCGACACACTGCTGCGCAAAAAGCGTAAAAAATAAAATGGTAATAAAATGATGTTATTACCGTTTTATATTTTATGCTTTCTGACAGCAAACGGTGTATGAGGGAGCTGCCAGTACGTCACGGCTGCCAATAATTGGCAGCAGTGAGGAGTGGCCACTTCAGTTTGAAGTATGCATGACGGTTTGGCCAGCTACCTTGCTACGCCCAAACTGACATGCGCAATTTAAACCTCTCCAACCGGGCTGAGAGAGCAGGCACAGACCTATCGTGCCTTTTGGAGCATGGAGCCAGCCGGCTCCAGTCAGTCAAGACACTTGACTCATGCTGCTTAACAGAATGAGAAGAGTGTCTTCATTGGATGAGGGAGTTGACTGTGGGCGTAAGTTGCGCTCGGAGGACGTGTTGCAGAACAATGAGAACGTGCAGCAGAACGTCAATCAGCAGTGTAAGGTAAGTGATTTTTTTATGTGCATATTTATATTAATATGTATATTATGATCTGTATTTGTTATGTGTGTATTTGTTGTACCCCTCCAATGTGATTTGCCACCAACAGCCTCTGAGTGCAGGGGAATTTCAGCAGAATAGTGGGCACTAAAAACATGCGCCCAGAGTAGGGGTCCTTTGCTTCAGCCTACATGTTTAATCAGTCCAAGATGCTGGGACTTTTTCTCAACATTCAAGGGCAACTTCACTTTTACCAAAACACTTCTACTCTTTCCATGAAGATCCACCAAATGCGGGGCCCAAAGTTTTCTTAGGAGCCCGCAGCTGATGCTCCAGAATGCCGGGGTTGCTGAATACCATGGCTGCTACAGATTCCACCTCTAGCCTCCTACGTCCTACACATCATACTTTCTGTGTCTTTACCTCACTCTTGCAAGTTCTTTTTAATACCTGCTTTCTCCCTTTGTCGCTGTTTTCCTCTATTTGTCGTCCTTCTTCATTCTCTCTTTTCTGCCCCTTTCTATCACTTGCTCTAGTTCAAAGAATAATGGTACAAAAATAAGTACCAGATCCCAAAACTGAGTACTGTAGGCACCCCTCACATGAAATTACCAGCACAAATTAAGCATTGGGTGTATCACAGAGTTTACTCTGCTATAAATGGAGATGCAGCAACCAGATGAGATCACATGGGTACACTGGAGAGGTGTAATTCTGTAGTTTGTCAGACTCAAGGACTGAGCCTGAAGAGTCTTTGTCGGTGGCACATCAGCCATCAAGAGAGTTCACAATAGAGTGGCTTAAGCTCCAATGGTGAAGACGGAGAGACAGCCGTTGTTTTGGGGAGTATCCTTAACTTCCATTCTCTAAGCCTTCCATCACAAGTTTGTTTTTAATATTGTTTTAGGCAGAAATCCAGAGACAAATTTTTCAGGTCAAACCAGGAGGACTTTTTTTTTTAAAGAGTTTAATATAGCGCAAACTAGACCCGAGACATCGGGTATCAGAGCGCTTTAAATGAACACCAGATTCGATACAGACAGACACATTCATTTTTGTTAGGCACGGGGAGATTAAGTAATTTGCCCAGAATCACAGGATGTTAAGCGTCGTTGCCGAGACTCAAACCCGGTTCCCCAGCTTCGAGGTCGACAGCTCTAACTGCAAGGCTACATCCTCTCCCAAGAGACTTTGTTCCCAGAGAATGCACCAGTCCACATGGGCATACAGCGAATTCATTCATAATTCCCTCAGTACAGTACGAACACTGATACTCGTGAAATCTGCTGATTCCACGAGTATTAGTAAGGCGGAGTATGACATTACCACATGAAGTAATACCGCACAAGTCAGCCACTCTTCCCAGGCCCTGTATCAGAACCCTTGTTTGGGTACTGTTGGTGACCAGAAGCACCAACGTTGTCAATGTGCCTGACAATTGAATAGATGAAGACACTCAGCGTAGTGGAGTCAGCCATTTTGTACGTCTCTGAAGTGCTGCCAGAAGAACAGCCGCCCATGAAACTTCACCCACCCTAGCCCTGGGTGAACATCCTGAGAAGCGCAGATGGGTACGGCGCTGGATGACTGCTGCAGTTAACCCCATTTTAGGAGAAGAAGATTTTCCAAGCTATAATATAGCTGAAGATGAGTAGGTACTTCAGAACAATCACACGAAATGTATAAGTGGTAGGATTCTGACATTATAGGATTGTAACCAATTTATTCAAAACAAAATATGTGGCTTTGATACAACAGGTTTGTACAACGACTTACCCGCTACGTTCAATAAGCAGAACACCACACTGCATACTGTTAATGGACAACAAGGGGGCGCCACACAATGTTGTTCCAGAGAATGTAACTCAGGAATAACAGGGAGCAGGGTGCCACTGTTGCACGGAGCCGCACAGTATTGACAGCAAAGGGAGACTGTGGGATGTACAAAAATAGTGGAAAGTTGGGAAATGAGTGGGGGTTGTCAGAGAGGAAAGGCAGCTAAAAATGATATTTAAGGTTGATTTAAGGGCGAGGAGTGAAAAGAGGAGGGAGAACATCTAGGTACAAAAAATAATAGAAGTTGAGGCAGAAGTGTTCCTACTAAAAAAGTACAAATAATTACGAAAAATACAGGGATCACCAGGTAAACAATGATATAACAAGTTTATTTTACCATATCGTTTTATTGGGTGGAGTGTGCATCAGACGTGCATGTTTTAACGATTCACCCCTCCCCCAGAATCCCAACCCCAAAAAGATCAGCAGCCCTGTGAAGCAGTTGAATTCTAGCATCCAGGTATCAATATTCTAATAAAGCCGGCTTTACAATCATGCCAAGAACAGATAGGGTACTCTCCTCTGGCACGAACGCCCACGAAAAAGTGGAATAGCTGACCAAAAGGGTCAGGGTCATTTTCAATAGGACTTAATAACCAGATTCGAGTGCCACTGGTAAAGGATCATCTTTTCCTGGGTTTTCTTGAAGGTCAGGGTCATTTTCAATAGGACTTAATAACCAGATTCGAGTGCCACTGGTAAAGGATCATCTTTTCCTGGGTTTTCTTGAAGGCAGAGTATCCACTCAGGAATTGCTGGAGCAATGAACAGCACCCAGGCTGTTTCTCCAGTTCCCGGTGCTTGTAAGGAGCACTTGGCGAGACGTTTTAAGGCATGGGCTAGGTAGGGCAAATACCCAGGGCTTACACCTTCCCATGGTCCCCAAGGAAAGTAACTCGTCTCTCTGTCTAGCTCGCCTCTGTCTATTTCCATCTCCATCTCAACGTCTCTCCTCTTTGCCTACTGCTACTTTTGAGTCTGCCTCTCTTTCAATGTGGCATGTTAAGTATTTTTGTTGGGCCCAGGAAAGAGATATTTCAACTGTATGTTTGTAAACCCTGTTTCTGAAAGTAGTTTGGCATCATGAGGGCTTAAATTAAAATAAAGTGCATAGTAAAAGTCAGAACAGGGGCCCAAAAATGTGTCTTGCCCAGGGCCCCAAAAATCATTGACAGGTGCCCCACTCGCTACAGACGCTGAACTTTGGCATGCAAAGGTGATCATATCTCCTGTAGTTTCCTCGACTCTCCATTGACACCTGTGGCCGTGCAGGTAGGGTTTAGTCAGAGGAAATGGCATACAGATTGATGTTAGAGCTAAAATAGCACTTAGAAATATTTCTTGTGAAAGGATCATATCATACGTTGATGAAACCCAGCTTCTCTTCACCTGTAGAAAGGGTGCCGAGTTCGATGGAGAGGGCATTCGCGGGTGCCTTGGGGCTGTTTTCGACTGGTTTCAGCGAAACAGCCTCAAATGCAACCCTGACAAATCGGAAGTTCTTTTCTTCGGGTGTCAGGTTGACCCGTCATGGCAGGATTGGTGGCCTGTGAATATGTTCCCTCCCTCATCTTCCTCCTCGGTTGCTAAGAACCTTGGGGTCAAAATTGATAATAGGCTATCATTGAAGTCCCAGATCATAGGCTTAACTGGTACCTGTTTCGGTCTTCTTAAAATGCTACGCAAGTTTCTCCCCTTGCTCCCTCTGGTCCATAGGAAGACGACGGTTCAGGCCTTAATTTGTTCCAGGCTCGATTTCTCAAATATATTATATTTGGGTCTTCCGGACTACCTGTTGCAAAAACTACAGGTGGTCCAAAACTCGGCAGCAAGGGCCATTTTTGGCCTTCCCCGCCATGCTAGAGCCTCGGATTTGTTACTCTCCCTTCACTGGCTTCCTGTCAGAAAGCGGATTGTTTTTAAGGCACTTACATTGGCGCACAAGGCACTTCATTCTGTAGGTGCCAAGTACATTCAGAAACGCCTTACCTTTTACAAGCCGACAAGATCCCTCAGATCAGAATCTCTTGGTCTGGCAACGGTCCCTATTATTAGGAAAGCTAGGGTAGGCGGATGCTCTTTCCAACATCTCGCCCCTAAGTTGTGGAACACCCTCCCCCTGGCACTCCGTTGTACTTCGAACCTGCTGTCCTTTAGAAAAGGTTTGAAAACTTGGCACAATAGTCAATAGGGTATACTTCCTATCCATTTTCCCCTTTCTGTTTCAGCTATGGGTCAGAAAGCGCTGGGACACTCCTTGGAGTATCCGAGCGCTATATAAGACACCCATAACATTAACATTAACAAGGAACATGGTTTAATATTTAGATTTACAGCAAGAAAACAGAAGTCTAGAACCTTTATGGTTTAAGAAATATGCCTAATGAGGGAAAAAAGGCCCACCCTGATTTACTTTTAGGTGCAAGAGGAGGGAGGAATAGAGAAAACGAAAAAGGGGGAGAAACCCATATGCAGACCTATACAATTTAGCAAGCGACCATTAAGGTTCTATGTTACCATATACCCCACATAGAATTCAATACATTACATTTGAACCACAGACTTTTTCTAATTTACAACACATTTTATTATCCAAGTTATTTTTATATATATTTTTTAAGTATAGACACATGGACAATGGGGAGACGGTGGCACTCATCTTGCTTGACTTGAGTGCCGCATTCGACACCGTCTCCCATTCCATCCTGTTGTCCACCTTGAAGGCTGTTGGCGTCGGAGGTTCCGCCCTGGCCTGGATTGCTAATTTCCTTTCTGATCGCACATTCCAAGTTTTCTCTTCCACATCTGTTTCATCCATACTCCCCTCCACTCACGGTGTTCCCCAAGGGTCTATCCTTAGTCCCCTTTTTTTTAACCTGTATGTGAGACCTCTTGCTTTTTTGGCAGAACAGGCTGGTCTCACAATTTACTCCTATGCTGATGACACTCAAGTCATCTACTCACTGTCTACCAATAAAAACCTCCCCTCTTCTTCTCTTCAATCCGGGCTGAAACAAATATCAGACTGGATGTTGAAGCACAAATTAAAATTAAACGGGGACAAAACAGAACTGCTCCTGTTTGGCTCAGACACCTCGCTCTGGGGCCCACAACATTGGCCTCCAGAGATGGGCCCTTTACCTACTCCCACCGTGTCAGCTCGGAATCTAGGGGTTATCTTTGATAACCAACTATCATTTAAACAACACGTGGTGAAAGTCTCCGACACCTGTACCACCATCATCAGGTGGCTGAGAAAAATCACGTGGATGCTGCCTGCCGACACCCTGAGAACTGTAGTCCAGGCTCTTGTCACCTCACGCCTGGACTATGGGAACATCCTACTCCTGGGTGCCTGCAAGGAAGTGACCAGGAAGTTTCAGGTGGTACAGAATATGGCAGTTCGCCTTATCTGTCACCTTCCTGCTAGATCCTCGGTCACACAGCATAGGCGTAAACTGCACTGGTTATGCATTGAGAGTAGAACTAAATTCAAAGCACTTTGCTATATGCACAAGATTATGACAGGAAGAGCCCCTCATTACCTTTCTGCTTTGGTTCAGCAATACATTCCCCCCGTACACTTAGGTCTTCCACTCAGAACAAATTCAGGACTCCCCGTGTCAACAGAGCCAAAATGGGAGGACGCTCGTTTTCCCTGTTGGCACCCTCTTTATGGAATTCCCTACCTCAATCTTTGCGCTCTGAACTGTGCTTTCTGAAATTCCGTAATGGAATTAAAACTTGGCTTTTTGACGCCTAATCTCCTAGTCTGACATTCCTCGCATTCCCTATACTGTTCAGCTTGCTTTAGCACCGGGAAACCTCCGGGTAGCTGCGCGCTCAATAAATGTAATTATAAATAAAATAAATACATAAATAAATAAATATCTTTAAAATTTGTTACACAAATACATACATTTATGACACATGTAATAAACTTTTTTCATAAGTGCTTTTTGTAAGTATCACTCTATTTATTTAACAAAGGACATCTCAAGAAAGAAACACAAAAATTAGTTAGTTAAAACTGACTGTCATCATTCACTTTATAAAAATAAAAAAAATAAAAAATCCCACTATAGTGCTCTCATTCAAACTCATTCTACCAAACCACACCACTCAGACAGCATACAATATAAAAATGTTTCGAACCTGTGGAGGGTCCCAAATTGGTTGCAGAAGGGCCAATGAAGATGTTTCCAAATCGCCCAGTTCAGTGGATTATGCTCCCAGAGACCAATTCTCAAAAAATAAATGCAGTCTACGTGCGTTTCAGTGGAAAAACCACCTTCCTCAGGACCAAGGTGTGCTGAAACTCATTTAAGAAACGAGGGATGTCTCCGGATTTTCGTCCTAAGCGACCAGGTCCAGTTAATGCATTGCCTATAGGTCGGTAAATTAGCATGAAGTGCTCAGAATTCTTGTCCAAGGCGACCAATTTCAGTATATATGGTGCCTACAAATCAGCAGGATAGCGACAGGGTACCATAATAGAAATGAAGCCTCATTTGTTTGGGCGATTCTTACACTAGGGTCTTGTTAGACCTGGCATCATTGGCGTGGTTTCCCCCTATCTTTTTGCCTCTACCTCCTGTATTTTTGATGCTGTGCTGGATTTCGTTTTTGCTGGTTTAGATGCTTTGGACACTCTGCCACTGCTGATCAGTGCCAGAGTGTAAGTGCTCCCTATGTAAATTGTTATTATGATTGGATATACATGTTTGGCATATTTGTATCACCCTGAAGTCCCTAGTAAAGTGCACTGAGTGTGCCAGGGCTGGTGATACAAATGCTACTAGTGGGCCTGCAGCACCGATTGTACCACCCACATGAGTAGCCCTAAAATGGTGACTCGGGCCTGCCACCGCAGTGCCTATGGGCAGTTTAGAACTGCCATGTCCTCCTGGTCAGTGTCCCCACTGACCAGGCCTAACCCTTCCCTTTCTGTGCACATTGGTCACCCCTATGGAAGGTCCAAGGTGCCCCCCTGGGCAGGGTGCAGTGTATGTGAAAGGTAGAGCATGTACTAGTGCAGGTGACATGCTCTGGTAGTGAATTACAGCCATTTTCGTTTTTCACTATTGTAAGGCTATCTTGCTCTATAGAGGGTTTCCTCCTTACCCTGACTAGAAGCAAGGGTCCCTATTTGGACAGTGGCACCTACCCCTGCCAACTAGAGACCCCCAGTTCTAACAGGTCTCTTCAAATCAGTCCGTAGTGCGAACAACATATTATTGGTTCTTAGTATCTTCTTTTACAGGCTGTTAATTATCCTTTTCAAGTGTGTGCTCCAGTGGGTGTAGTCCTGCCGATTGGGGGCATTTGATGCGCATGGGTGTGGTTTGGTAGAATGAGTTTGAATGAAAGCACTATATTGGGAATAAATGATGAGAGTCAGTGTTAACTAATTTGTGTGTTTCTTTCGTGGGATGTCCTATGTTAAATAAATAGAGTGATACTTACAAAAAGCACTTCTGAAAACGTAATTTATTACATGTAAGCACAGTGGGGCAGGGCGTGAGTGGTGGGGTGTAAGTGACAAACGATGGAATAGGGTAAATAAAATAAATAAATAAACAAAACCACTTACCTTGCTCTCGCTGCATCGCCGACTCGGCGATGCTGCAAGTGCAAGGTAAGTGGTTTTGTTTATTTATTTATTTAATTTTCCCTATTCCATCGTTTGTCACTTAGACCCACCCCACACCCCTGCATACACCCTGCCTCCCCCCCCCCCCCCCACCCCACTGTGCTTACCTGCACGGACTGCCACTGGAAAAAAGCATTGGCCAAGCCAGTTGATCTGGCATATAAATAAAAGTCTGTGGAGGTTTCTATCCATGCCCACAATTTTCTCTATCACATATGCATACACTCAATCATTCATCTGTGGACTAATGCATCTATTCATCCATCCATTGACACATTCTTGCATTCACTCCCTTGCTCATCCACACACACACATTTACCAATCAATGAAGCAGCTTTTTTAGTTAGTGGTCAGACCAACTATGCGACGGGTGTGAGTGCAGTCAGTAGTTAGTGGTGATTAGTCTATGAGAGGTTTGAGAATGGTACAGGTAGTGTGTTATTTGTGGTCTGTGAGGGGTGTAACAGTGCTGCCAGTAATGTGAGTCTGCCAGTATCAGGGTGTGAGAGTGTTGTCAGTAATATCAGACTGGTAGTCTTTGAGAGGTGCGAGTATGTTTAATAATGTGCGACTTCTGGTCTGTGAGCAGGGTGTGAGTGCTACTGGTAGTGTGCGACTGCCACTCTGATAGGTGTGGGGGTGTTGCTTCTAATACAAGACCACGAGCATACCTGGTTTGTAAGGATGTGTGAGTAGGATTCTGTGATGTGAGGGGTATAAGTTTGCTTCTGGTACATTGTGAGTGCAAGTGATTTAGGAGTGTGAGAGTGCTCACAGTAATGTCCGACAGCCAGTGTGTGTGTGTGTGAGGGATGGTGGGTGAGAACGGTCGTATTTCTCTGAATGCATTTCCACCGTAACAGCTTTAATCACTCCTCTTGGGTTTTCTTTGAGGCCAGGGCTGATGACACGGTGTGTGTTTATTTATGGGTGGACGGCTGTTGGGTTCCGTGTATTTTTATATTTAAGTTTAGGTCTCTTTAAGTTTCGGTGTTTACCTTTGAATGTAGCACATGCCACCATTCCATTGTTCCATACTGGAATGGTGCATATGGAATGGTCAGAACAGCAGTTGTACTTTGCTGTCGCTCTGGTCGGTCGTTTACTCTGGACATCTCTTCTTACAAATATAGAGAATTGACTTACCAAACCAAGCTTCTGTATCTTTTCAACGACACATACCTTTGAAACAACACTTCAGCAATGGTCCCTAAACAGAGACTTCTTTTTCCTCTTGTGAGCCTTGATGGCCTGCTTTTCCTAAGAAGCCTATCTAAAGATCCCAAGCTTGTGGGACAGTGGGAACCTATATCCTGTTACAGATACAACACCATGTATGTGCTTAGCGCATAGACACAAAGGGTGACTGGTTGGCACCATGCCTTGTCAGAGAAGAGGGACCAGTTACATTATGAACACCGGTGGATTCATTTAGTGGGCGCATAATTTAGTATTTACAATAGCATATTAAAAACAAAGCTACATGGTCAGAGCACATAAAACAAAGTGGAGAGTACTAGCATATTTATTGTTTTCTACCCATCTATCAAACAATCCTGCAATAGTTTGGAAGAAAATACAACATCCACTAAATCTCATGTTTACTTTTTACATATGCTTCAGACTTCAAAGTAATAATGTCTGACTTATATCAGGGCACATGCAGTAGGATGGCTACATTAAACTTGATGTTTTTTAAATATTCTCCTATTTCGTATCAGAGCCTTCAAAATAAACAATATTCTTTTGTGTAGAACGTCTGCTGGCCATGTTTGTGCATTGGTTTCAACACAATGCTTCTGCTTATGGAACAATCTGTCACAGGCACAGAAATAAGGTTTGCATAACAGAACTTGCTGGATGTGATACATTAGGGCATTCAACTTCAGACTTGGCTTGTTAAAATGCATTACTGGATGTGTAAGCAGTGGTGTGTGTTCGCTGTCATCGACCCCACCATAGTTCTTGCTTCCTATATTGATTCTAATTTGTAATCCTAAATAGTTTGTTTCAAAATTAGTTCTTGAGGCACTTACATTTTTTTATTTAAAAAGGTACTTGAGATATCTGTTTTTATTAGGTCGAGCCTAGGCAGGGCATGCGCTGTATCTCGACATGCTGTATTCAGTCAGGGGGCTTAGAGCCCGCCTCCAACTTCTAATTGGCTTTCGTCTGTGTCCTTTAAGAATGTTGTTTCTAATTAGATAATAGTTCCTGCTTGTCCCACCTCTTTCTCAATTGCTGACTCTCTTGGATCGCCCCCAGGACTTGACCTCTTCCACTTCTTTCTATTTAGTTTCTGCTCAGGGACTTTAAAAAAATAAATCAGAAGAACTCTTCAGAGCTCTTCATGCACGTTTGTTTGTTTCCATTCCTAATAAATGTTTTGCTGCTAAGCAGTGTGCACACCAACCATCCGCTGACTTGAATCCTTTATCCTACTACCCTCCCCACCTTCCTTGCCTGCTCGCTCTCATGGTGCCCTCTACTAGGCTGAGCTAGACTCACTTGCTGGCGGCTAAAGGTGAGGGACACATGACAACACCAGCTTGCTTCCAGCTGGGGTAAACACGCAGAACCAATGTCCTACATTATTATAAGACATAGGGACTGCATCCAAAAAAGGAAGGCAGACTAGGATACTGATACCACCCCAGTGTTCTTCTAAGGCGCCTGACAGAGCAAGAGAAGCCGCGACCTCTGCAGCGGCCATATTAAGGATGGTCAAAAATCGCCATTCTTTAATTAGTGGCTGTATATTAATAAAGCTGTGAATGCTTTGTCCTACAGTTGCAGCCTGACATGGAGCCACCCTAGGTTCTCAATGTGCTTGCTGGTTTTCCTGCCGGGACAGGCTACCAATTATGAATTATATGCACATAGCTCAGTAGCACAATGGGAGACATGTTAGAGTCAGGCAATGCTTTACTTTGTTCTGAACACTCATTGTCGGCATCTTCTGTAGTTTCTGTTGCCGACTTCCTGGCTTCAGTTTTTGCCTTGGAATCGATATGTTGTTTTGTTGCATGCTCCTATAAATGGCAAAAATTGGATATGAATAATTCTCGTCCTGGTCCCCTCATTATTAGGGTCGCTGAGTGAAGCATGAATCTCATCTATTTTTGCATTACTGACTTGCCTATATGGAAAATAATTCCACATGTCCGTGATGGGTGCCACTATGTCACCCAGTTCTTGAAGACCCTTTCATGCACTCCGTATTTTATGTTGTTACTCTTGTCTATGCAGTTTGGTATTTCATTTGAATGTGTGCAACTGTGTGTTCGTTTGGTAGTTTCGCTTTGTGGGGTGCAGACCTTAGTAGATGATGTCCCTTAGTATCCCCAGCCAGAACAAGCATTTCCTTTCTCCGAAGCATATAGATTACATTAGAAAACCGGACCGAATGCGTAGTTGGCTCTCTAGATTTATGTTTAGGAAGTGGTGAAAGTTGGCAAAGTGTGCCAAGCACCAGCAGTAATGCTTGGCATGTCCAACTGCCAGACTGGGACAATGTAGGTAGTAGACACTTCACCCAAAGACATATTTAGTACTCATAACTGCTCCTACCACTTAGGTAATCAACGCCCTTACTAAACACAATATCTACTTTGTAAAGCAAATTAAGAAGCAGGTAAACCTTCTGAAAAAAATCCTAAAACTGGCATCACACCTTCGGGACAAACCTGAGTGAACCCACCCTAATCGTCAAGTCCACATTCGAGGAAACAGTTCAAACCTTGTGTTTTTGTGGAGCAATAGGTAAAATTTATCACACGGTGTGCGAATGCCCAGCAATAGCGGCCTATTGGGAGGCAGTAATGTCCACAATAACAAGAGTAAGTGAGGCCCCTGTACCACCAGAACCTAGGCGATGTCTATTAAACATATGGGAAGTAACAGACCTTAATACCACAGCACAAACCTGGGAGACACTGGGAATGGCGATAGCCGAGATGAACATAGCCAGACTATGGGGAGCACGAAACACTCCCACGCTAAGAGATTGGAGCAAGGATATGGATATGGCCATGGTGGCCGAAAGAGCGGTCTACATGCATAGAGGATGCCCCAAAACATTGGAACGGTTATGGGGAAAGTGGAATACATTTAGAGGGGGCATCTGCACCATACCTACTGTGGAATCGCCATAGGAGGACAGTTAGGGAATTACAAAGCGGCGAATGATTCAGACCTATTGAGGGACTCAAGTATTCAACAATCTATAATTATCACTGTAATAGAGTGCTGTGGGTAGAATGTGTAATGGGCAGAGGTCCTAATGTTTATGGAATGTAATAGTAGGTGTTCTGTACCAATAAAAATATTTTTTTTAACTTTAAATGTGGAAAAGGTCTCATTATAGGTATAGCCTCTAACTAGGAAGCATTTCTCACTTACCAGCAGATACAGAGCTGCCATCTCTTTTAAGAAATAGCCCCGGTCGAATGAGAAGAAACCCACCCATCAAACAGCAGCTTCCAACCTTTTAGTAAACAGCCCTACCTTGAAACAGCAGCCCTAGATGCGCATCACACCCCTCGAAAGCATCACCACTCTCCAAAGAACAGCCTTGGAGCTTGGGTAACGTGCTATGGACTCTACTGCTGACCCTTGTCACTTGGGCAGGTGGTAGCGCTGCAGTTGGTGCTGGTCGTGCTCCTCTGTTGTGAGTACCCTCTTCAGCGATCCTAGTGTCTTAGGGCTTCTGGACGGATGTACGACATTACAACGCATGCTTTTACATCGCATGCTTTTACAACGCGAGTTTTACAACGCATACCATTACAACGCATAGCGCTTTGGGGTGCTGGATAGTGAATAGTTTAATTTACTATTCCAACTCCAGTCCCCGTGGACACTAGGGAAGGTGTTGGACAGTAAATTAAACTTATTCCCTATCCTAGAGCGCCCCCCAGCGTAATGCGTTGTAATGGTTTGCGTTGTAAAAGCTGCGATGTAAAAGCATTGCGTGGTAAAAGTTGCGTTGTAAGTGATGTTTCCCCTTCTGGACTGGTGCTTACCTTACCCAGGCGCCTGCGCTTGGGAATCTTTCACTGACATGCCCCAGGTTGTGGTTTTATCGGGGCAGATCACCTTTGCCATGCACCATGTTATCCCAATTTGCCCAGAAGACAAAAGGCTTTCTCAAGAAGGAAGAGCGGTTAACTAGAAAGAGCAGAGCCCACCTCTGGGACAGCCCCAACCTTGTAGTTGTACCCCTGTCCAGTCCATTGATGTAGATGGCAAGGGCCATCTTTAGCGTTGGTGGCGTCTGGTGCAACAGTCTTTTTTGGCACCACATGACCTCCTCCTCTGATTCCCACACGGCCACCCGGCAAAAGTGCCCCTCATCTCTCCATAGGCCCTCTCTCAGATACATTTCACTTCTTTCAAAGCCCTGGTAAAGGTTGGCATCACTGATCCACTCAGAAATCCACATTAAATAGATATCTGTTCTTTGCAGCAGGCATATTAACCCTCTCTGCTACTTTAGCCGAGTCTGGTGGCTCAGTTGACTTATGCATCCACTGCAGGGGCCTGTGTTAGACCTCTTGGTCACAGGTTCAAATCCCGGTGGTTTTACTCAGCCTTTCATCCATCTGAGGTCGATAAAATTAGTTGGGTAACAAGAAACATCTGTTATTCAGCACCAAGATACCTACGGGTGTACGTGCGCTTTACAAATACACGTTATGTTTATGGAAACACACTAGATAGCACTCCGATTCACACGAGGTCGGTGCCCCTCTCCAGGCCAGCGCCCTGTGCAGCCGCCCCAGTCGCACTACCCTAAAGTCGGCCCTGCCGGTGGTCTCCCAGGAGCGCAGCACGTCAAGTGTCTTCAGTGCGCAAAAGGAGCCTCCCATTGGGTCATAGTTACCTTACTCCTGATAGCAAGAAGAGAAGCCTGCGTGCAGAAGTTGATACCCTGGGCCAGGTCATTGGGCACGGGGCGAGTGTTTAAATAAAGGATGGAAAGAGCAGAAGAGACAAATATAATGTGCTCTGCCAGATTCATTTTAAAGCTCTCACCGCATTCTCTGTCATTCCCTCTCCACTAACCCCATCTGACTTTGCTGCTTCTTTGTTTCATTTTTTATAAACTTCATTCTTATTTCTTCTAGCTCTTTCTTATTTCCCTTTCATCATCCTTACCTACTCCGCCTTCAACTGTATTCTAATGTTTCCTATTTCTCCAAATCACAGTTTCTATTCTACTTTTCTAGTGCTAATTATACTGTCTCTGGCTTCTCCTTCTGTCTTTCCGGATACTTATGATTCTACCTTGTACCTCCCTTTAATATTTCCATTTTATCTGGCCCCCACCTCTTTTATACGTCCTGTTTTCAAGCTGCCCATTCTACCTGTCCCTCTTTTCTCCCTAGGCCCAGCTCTCTCCCCTTTCATCTGTGTCTGTATTATTCTCCTCTCGTTGTGCGTCTTTACTCTTACCTCTTTCCCCCTTTCTTTTCGCTCCCATAAATCTTATTTGCCCTCTGCTGTATTTTCTTTCTATTCATAACCTTCTCTCTCAACCCAATATTTTATTTAGTCAGTTGCCTCTCTATATCTTTCCTCCCTTTCACCTCTATAGCTTGTCTTTGCTTTTTTCTCAGACTTTATCCTCCTGTTTCAGTTCTCCTTGAACCTTAATTTATTCCTCTTACTTTTATCTCCCTACCTACCTTTGATTGCTCTTATCACCTTTTTGCCCCCCCCTCTCTCTCTCTTAGCTCCTTCCTCTTCCCTCACCTTGGTCTGCAGGGCCACTGGAACAATGCGTCATTAGAGGGCCACGTTATATGGCAGGGTTGGCTAAATTATCCAGCAATGAAAAGCAAATTAGGCAGCACATTTTGTGATAATATTGCTTCATTATTTTGACATTTGCACACATGAACTCTATGGGCTGTATCACATAAAGTGCACCGGGGGAACAACAGGTGTTTGCGCCCGCTTTGCGCGCCTCCGAGGCACTTTGGTATTACAGAAAGGGCCGCAGATGCTTGTGCGGCCCCTACTATAACACCAATAGTGCTGGTGCACATAAAGACTCTTTCCATGACAAGGGTTTATGGGCTTTGTAGTTAAGGAGGAAATGGAGAAGGAGTTGGGAACCGAGCGTAAGAGTGGACGGATTTGCAGTCTCCTATTGGATGTAGTCAAGGTTGATTAAGCAGCTGTGATTGGCGGTTTTGGTGCCAGATGAACAGTTTAAAATCGCGCATTTAGATACGCTTGAGTATTTGGTTGAAATGGTAACCGTAAAGAGAGGCGTACATAGAGCGGACGTGAATATTATTGAAACATCAGCAGGTAAATTAGATAAAATGGGACAGTGGGAGGTTATATGGTTAAGCTGCTAGGATACTGGGCTCAGGCATATTGTAGAAAGTCTGGCTGCAGGGATTTAAGGTTCGTTCATCACTAAGTGCTTACAGACAGCAGGGCCGGTCCTAGCCATGGGCGGTATGGGCAGCTGCCCAGGGCCTCGCGCTCAGGGGGGCCCCGCCGCCGGCCCCGCAGTTGCAGGAATAAATAAAATAAATGATGATGGGGAAGTGAGCACAGCACTCGCGCAGGGGCCGGGCCCGGGCCGCAGGCTGCACAATATACAGGGAACTGGAAACAACCGCGCACGCAAAGAAGACGCCTGCACCTGCACGCACCCCCCACCACCTAGCTTGGTTGGTGGTGGTGCGTGCCCTGGTGGTGACGTGACGCCGGCGTCTCTTGAATCTTCCTCATGAGTAACAGTGGGTCCCAGGGCCGTCAATCTGGCAGCGCGCGAAAGCGCTACCAATGACGGCCCTGGACATGATTTTATGGCCAGCCCCCGCTCAGTGTGACGCACTCAGCATGCGCAAACGACACGCCATACGTGACCTGGCACACTGGCTGACTAACTCGGATCGGGTGGCAGGCCGCGTGGGCAGGGGCCAGGCAGGTCTGCAGGCAGGAGTCGGACACCGTCGTCGCGGGGCCCCGTCCTCCTCCTCGTTGAGTGAGTGTTGTTAAACTTGGATGCTAAGGCACTTGCACTCTTCTTCTCTAATTTCCATTGAAATGAATGGGCACTCCATGACGAGTTACCCTTGTCATTAGCATCCAAGTGGTTAAGGTAAGAGACCTGCTTCAGTTCATTCATTCAATCCATCGTATTATATTATATTATATTATTATATACACTTAAGTAAAATGTCTAAAGATCGATGCTGAGAAGACAATGTGTAAATCGAGCAGCTCTGACGGGCTGTGGATTTATGACAATCGTGCTATTTAAAATTCATTTAAATAAAGAGAATTAAAATCATGTACATTGTCTCTGCTTCTCCATGACGCATCACAGCCATCTATCCTCCTTCAAAATAAGCCATGAACCAGCCCACCCTTAGGACAGCCCAGCAGCACCTTCGCCCTCCTGTAATGAGCCACCTTTCAACATTCCCGTCCCAACCACCCATAATACACTGACTGATCACACGCTGCAACTCGGGTTCTGCATGAGGCACTCCATGTGCATGCAAAGGCTTACCTAAGCTCATTACTTTCAACACTATTAGGTTCGGGTTGTCTCTGTCAGAAACCTTGCTCACTTGACTCTGTCTGTTTCAAACATTATAGATATGCAGAACCTTCAAGGCTGCAGCATCCAGCACATCCAATGGTTGATTGGAGCAGGAGGACTGACCGTTCATGAGAAGGGGCGAGGAGAGGGGTGGGGGGGGGCCTTCCTTCCTTCATTCATGTCTGTTCAGGGTACTGAGGGATGCTCTTGAGCCTCAATCATTCATATATTAATTCAGAAAAGTTTAGTTCTATTCTGACAAAGTACCATACAACTAGTGCAATAAACACATGAGTGGAGTAGAAAGCAATCTAAACTCATCAGCAGAGAGCATTTCGCAGTGATGTTCCTTGTAACATTAAAATACAAGGAAACAAATAGCCAGAGCAATACCACAAAGCAGTATCTCCCTCCATACTGATAAATATATAGTATAATATGACATTAATTATTCAGTGCCTTCCTTATTTTGACTGGTAGCATTATAAAAGTTCCTAACGTGTGACTAATCAGGGAAGAGGATCACAAAATGAGTAATAAAAAGCGTTGTGACGTCGTCTGAGTGGCAATGGTTTGGCAAGGTCTGCAAGCTTTTCAATGCAAACAATTTCATTAGCCCCCTAGAATGGCAAACATATTTTCTCACAGTAATTCTGTATCAGCTGTTCTGAACATAGTCAGCAATTTAAACTTTGCATCTCTGTTTAGCTACCCTCTTAAAAAATACAGTCAAATGCATGACACTGTTGTCAGTCCAGTCTCGTTACAAGTCTTACAAGTTTCAGAGTACTTCAGGGTTATTTGCATCCCCCCCCACCCCACCCCTTACACTCCCCCTCCCCCCCCCCCCCCGATAGCCCATTAGAGTAGCTTCCTGCCCCTCTGTTAGCACATCAAGGAGTAGCTTCCTGCCCCTCTGTGTTCTTTCACTAAAAACACAGCACTCTTTTCAGCATGATGTTTGTCTTTGTTTACCTTGGGTATGGTAAATGCTCCTTTTGGCCTGAGCCTGATGCCCCCTTGAGATAAATTAAAACCTCTCCAGATATGCATGCCCCATAGTTTGGGAAGTATGTGAATGATAGTTCCAAACATAACTTTCAACAGAAATGATCTTTCATATTTAACCCACAACAAGTAAATGCTTCTTTCCCATCACAGGTTTCCTCCTTTGATGATGCTAGCTAGTTCCTAAATAAAATTCGTACAAATGGTACACATTCATGCAAATCCCAGCAGAGCTGAACATTCCACTGTTTCTGTACTAGGGAGGAGCACCAGAAATAAAGTCCATTTAGGTATTGTAAAGATCAGTGACGTTTCCCCCTTTTTCCTTTCGCCAGGCACTACATTTTCAAAATCTCTCAAAAAAGCCTTTTATGTTACAGAAGTGTGATCCGAACCCCTTTCATTTTCTCGTAACCACTTTCTGATGTTTCCACCAAAGGAAGTATATTGAACTGGATGGTTATTTGACAGGGTATGATGTGTATTTTAATTCTGATAACTACAGTGAAAGGTACAAATACAATTTGTATGGTGTGAGGTGTGTTTTTCTACAGTAAGATATGGTACATTATGAATAGGGATTCCGGTTTTATGGTTTTTATTTTTTTGGGCATTTCCGTCTGTATTTATCCACATTTATTTGTGGCCAATTTTATCCATATTTATTTATGGCTTTGTGGAAAAATGAAGCTTGTCCAACTAATCATTCAAGGAGACGGCAAGTGTTACACTCATGGATATTTGCTCACCTGTTTTCCCTTCCCTCTACTTTTGTCCATGTTACTGATATCCACATTAGTTTGCTTCACCGATGCCAAATAACTAAGATCAAAAGTCCTGCGAAGTCAATTTCTGTGATGTCACTTGGAGGGGTCTCACATCTTCCCTTTCGCCCGGGGCCTCAGAAGGCCTAGGACCGGCACTGACAGACAGTATGAGGGAGGGTTGATTGTTTACTTAGCTACGCGGGCATATAGGTAGGTTTAATATCGAGAATGGAGAGGGGGAGTTTACCGCGTGCAGTTAGGGATTTTGAACGTTATTGAGGTAACGTAGTTTGTTTAAAAGGGTAAAACATGGATAACATTACTAGAGAATGTATAGATGTGCAAAAATAACACAATGTTGCATTATGTAAGATTAATTTGGATCTTTATGTCATGTTTAAATTTTAACAGCTTCCCCTGAAAAAGGACCAAATAAGAGGGTCCGAAATGCATTGGGATTAAGAAAATCAAAATGCGCTATATGAATTAAATGTCCCGTACGCAATATGGTAAAACGCCTGGATTGGCACAACCACCTCGTGTTAAGCAATGGGAGTTTTTACAGTTTTATCGTGAACCAAACTGAATGAACTGTGAAAACTTAAGAATAAAAAAGAATTGGAACTGTGAAAAGTTTGTAAGCTATTTCTTTCGAAGCTGTGCGATTGGTTAAGCAGCACAGAGTTGCTGCACAGAGTTGCTGCAATTATTGCTTCGGTGCACATAAAGCGCCAGCACTATCTTCAAGCAGGCGTTCCCTCATTTGCATGGTGACGTGCCCCATGGAAATGAGGGAATCCCTTTGCCTCTACGCATGCGCCGTATTACAGACATGGGCGCAGAGGCAAAGAAGCCAGTGCACCTACTGAAAGCAGCCCTCTGCAGGGAGTAAAGGGAGTCCGATGGACCCCTCAGACATTCCCTTGCAGGAGGGTGCAGTAGCTGACTGCACCCACCTGTAAGGGGATCTCAATTCCCCTTTAAAAGTGCAGGTGGGTTGCCGCCTGCCCAGTGAAGGAAGGAGGGGCTTGAAAACAGGTGCTCCGTATTTAACGTTAATGTGCTGCCCCCAGGGCAGCACGAGTTCGCAGCCGCCCTGGGGGCAGCGCATTCCCCATAATGTGGCCTATTTCCCTTCATTGCGCCGGGAGCACCTTTCTGTGATTGCTGTCAGATATATATAACATCACTGATGTACACCAAAAAGTAGCCAGGACTACTACCTTCGTCAATAGTTGTTAGCTATTTAAGATAAATGAGTAACAACAATGAATTTGTTCTCAATAATTAATACTGAAAATGTTTCAATTCTGGAATTGTGAGACTGTGAGAATTAATCATTACTGGGGCCTGTGGAAGTGTTCACTGTAGACATGTGTGACTTTTTTCTCTCCAAACATCATCCATTTGCACACTTTACACCTCATCTCTTTTATCTTTAGAACCTTCTTTTCACTGTCTGTTGAATGCATTTCCCTGACACTGGTTAATCTTGTTCTGTTTTTGTTCCCAGTGCAAGGCTGGCATATTTACAGACTTCACACATTTTTATATGTTGGTTAGGGCCGCCTTAGAAGCTTTGAGATTTTAGATACATGTGCCCGTATCAGTGTTTCTGCGCTAACGACTTTGTTAGTTGATGCTTTTAAATAATTGTAATATTTGTACAAAGGATGCAGTCAGATGTGTGGTGATGGAACCATCTGGCCCATTCACTCATGCACGACACGCATCCACTCTCCCAGAGGGCGGGCTCGCCTGAGGGTATAAATAAAAGGGCTCAAGAACGCTCGGAGTCTAGGCCTAGAGAGTACAAGCAGAGAGTCTGTGGTCATTGCCAGTATTTCCCCAGAGTGCGGCCTACCGGTGTTAGAAGAAAACACCACACGGGCGACGAGGCGGGTCTGTGTGGTATCGGTCTAGTGTTCCGACTTCGACCGGAACCGGATGTTGCCACACAGGAACCGGAAGGCGGCCATTTTGTGAGGCGCCGACCGGCTCCAAGGAGAGTCACGTATTCCAGCGCTCCGGGGAATAAAGTAGTTCTAACTCACAACTCGTGTCCTCGCATTATTTAAGGTGCAGTCTCCTTCTTACAATGGCGACGAGGCGGGACCAGGACTAGAGGAAAAAAAAAACAAAATAAGAAAAACACCGAAACGAAGTCACGAGCGTGCAGAGCAACACTGACTGAGGCAAAGGTACGAGGAAGGGATGTGGACACGCCCACACATGCAGTAAGGCGCGGAACCGAAAGCGCACACCGGCTGAAGACGGCCCTACACCCCGGAGCGCGGCAGAGGACAACGGCGGCAGAGGCAGTGGTGTGCATAACCTGACGCACGTGCAACCCGAAGCCGCAACACGCTGGCGGAATCGCAGGCACAAGGTGAGGGGCCACGCAGAGTGGACAGGGGCAGACCACAAGCAAATACTCCCACTGTCGGGGCCACGGGAGGCGTGCGCAGCAGAGAAGGGAGCGGAGAAGACACCAACCCTAGGCATGCTCCGGGCAGTCCGCCCGGCAACGCAGTTCCCGCCCAGGCAGGACCGAGGGGTGCAAGCAAGATGGCGGCCCCGTCCGCTTCCCTCGCCCACATGGTGCCCTTCCTACCCAAAAGAGGTGAACCCTCGATGCCGTGGGAGGATTGGAAGCGGTATTGCAAGAACTACTTGGAGGTGTTGGAGGAAGAAAGTGAAGTGGCTTACACAGAACAGAGGAGAAGGAAAATATTATTACACAATCTAGGCCCGGAGGGCCTGAGGGTGTTCGACACCATCGTGAAAGAACCGAGAGATGCCAACGGCACGGAGGTGTTTCGACACGCCATGGAAGACCTGGATGCGCATTGCAGACCAGTAGTGTGCATAGCCATTGACAGATATCATTGTTTCCAAAGAAAACAGGAGAGCGGAGAGACGGTCGACGAATATGTGGCAGCCTTGCAGAAATTGGCGCTCACGTGCAAATTCGGCGGTCTCAATGATGATCTGGTGAGGGATCAAATAATAATGCACACGATGAGCACTCACGTCCAGGAAAAACTCTGGGTCAACGGTGATGCCCCACTGAAGGAGGTGTGGGCCCTAGTGAAGAAGGCAGAGATGTCCAAAAGATGCGCGCAAGCAGCCCGAAAGGAAGGGGGAAGTGCCCCAACGGTATGTCGAGTCATGCTGCACAATAAAGGGGACAATCCTAAACACCGGGACAACCCCAGGTATCAAGACTCCAGGAAGAACCAGCAGCAGAGCGGGACAACCCAGAAAGCAGGAAGAGGGGGCAGACCGAGCTGCTACAGATGCGGGAGCTCATCACACTTGGGCAACGACAAGGCATGCCCTGCATTTAGGGCCAAGTGCGCCTTCTGCGGAGTTTTTGGGCATTACGAGAAGGTGTGCCGTCGGAAGCCTAAAGGAACCACGGTCAAATACATCGATCAAGGACAGCGGGAAGAGGAAGAGACACGAACAGAAGAGGAAGACAGTGAGGAACTCCTCTACATTGACGCCCAGGTCCTGGAAGTCGGCGGCAAGGAATCAGACAAGCCCAAACTCAACATGCACATAGGAGGAGTGCCAGTCGAAATGATTGCGGACTCAGGAGCCCCCATAACGATTGTCCAACTACAGATATGGGAAGACTGTTTCAGGTCAAAAGTGAAGGAGGAGCTACGTCCCATGGACGTAAGGCCAGTCACGTACACCAGACAGAAAATCCCCATGTTAGGATACTGCCCGTTACTCTTCGAATTCAAGGGACGCCGAGCCAACTGCAAACTCTATGTGGCCGAGAAGGGTCCCTCAGTACTCAGCTGGAGAGACCAGGGAGCATTGGGAATCATGCTTAATCCAGGTGGCGAGGAGAAAGTGATGCTCATGGAGATGTAGGAGGAGCATGAGGAGGAAAACTGGAGGAGTAAATACCCTGAAGTGTTCAGTGGACGGATATGTGAATTGACCAAGTTCAAACACGTCATAAAGCTCAAGGAAGGGGCGCAACCAGTCATCCACAAGGTTCAAAACATCCCTATTCGCTGCAGGGAGGCGGTACAGGAGGAGCTGGACCGATTGGAGAAAAGCGGTGTGATCCAGGCCATAGAGAGTGCCGAATGGTTGTCGCCCTTGGTGGTCGCTCAGAAGCCCAATGGGAAAGTGAGGTTGTGTGTAGACCTCAGGGAACTGAATAAAAACATCATAATCGACAAATTCCCACTTCCCCGCATAAGTGAAATGTTGGCCAAAACCAAGGGAGCAAGGTGGTTCTCGACGGTGGACCTGTCATCCGCCTATCATCAAGTCAAACTCCACCCCTCCAGCAGCCACCTTACATCCTTCATAACACCGTTCGGGTGTTCCAAGTTCGTCAGGATGCCCTTTGGCCTGGCCTCGGCGGCTGCCGTATTTCAGAACCTGATGCACAAGCTCTTTCGCAAAGTGGAAGGAGTCCAGTTTTTTCAAGATGACATCCTAGTGATGGGGAGGTCTAAGCGTGAACATAACGAGAAACTACACATGGTGCTACGCACGTTGCAAGAAAGCGGGCTCACCGCAGAATGGTCCAAGTGCAAATTCAGAGTGTCATCAGTTACCTACCTGGGCCATGAGGTCAGTGAGAGGGGGATAGAACCGAAAAGGACCAACATGGAAGCAATACAAAACGCTCCCCCACTGGAAAGGAAGGAACATGTACGGTCATTCTTAGGCATGGCTGAATTTTATAGTAAATTCATCCCCAATTTCGCCACCAAGACGCACTGCATGCGCCAGCTGCTTAAAGAAAAGAATGGTTTCAAGTGGAGCAAGGACGAACAGAAGGAGTTCGAGACCTTGAAACAAGAGATGAGTAGAGCCATTCCACTCAAGGGTTTTGACACAGCGGCGGAATCCATACTCACCACCGATGCGAGTGATAAGGGCCTCGGAGCAGTGTTAATGCAACGAGACAACAGAGGGGAGATATCCACGATCTGTTTCGCGTCCAGAGCCTTGGCCCCCACGGAAGAACTTTTCAGCGTCATTGAAAAGGAGATGCTGGCAGTGGTATGGGCGATGGAACGCTTCAGGCAGTACTTATGGGGTGCCAAATTTCAAGTGCGCACAGACCATAAGCTCCTGATAAAAGTCTTAACGTCCAATGGCCACGCGCACGCAACACCAAGGATAGCCAAAATGACACTGAGGCTCTTAGACTTTGTGTACGAGGTAGAGTACATACCGGGCCCCCAGAACACAGTGGCTGATTTTCTGAGCAGGGCGGCAGCCATGGAAGGGCCGCACGAGCAGGAAGCACCGGGATGGGGAGGCTACGTGGTAGCGATGATACAGGACTCGGAGACGGTGATCAGTGCGCAAGAGTGGGCGGAGGCCTACTCGCAGGATGAGGAGATGGAAGTGATCAAAGGATACGTTATGCACGGCTGGCCAGAGAAGAGGCAACTTAAAGAGACATTGAGGAAGTATTGGGAGGTGAGGAACGAACTGTCACTGGGGGAAAACCCCCTGTTTCTGCTCAGAGGCGACAAAATCATCCCTCCGCAGGGACTCATCTTGCACCTGATGGCACTGCTACATGAAGGACACCAAGGGATCACAAAGACCAAAGCCCTAGCCAGACAGGCGTACTGGTGGCCCACTATCGACGCACAGGTGGAAAGATATGTGAGGCAATGTGAGTCGTGCGCCAAAGCGGAAAAGTCCCAGATCATGCTAAGGCCACAGTTGGGGAAGTTTCCCATGCCGGGAGGCCCGTGGGAGATGGTGTCTATCGACTTCCTAGGACCCATCCTGAATGGGGAAGGAATACAGAAATATGCCATTGTCTTGATTGACAGGTACTCCAAGTGATTATTTACAAAAAGGGGTGGTGATGGACAGAGTCTCTGAATTAAGCAGAGTACTCTCACCCAGTCAAGAGATCAGGGCTAGATCCAACACCGTTTTTTAGCTCATTGCACCATCCCAGTTTCAGAACCTGGCTGTATGCAAATTAGTCTGTCCCTGGCCCAGTGCATCATGGGAACAGGGCAGACCAGACTACAAAAGCCAATTCTTACACTGGGAAGGAAACAAGCTTCCGGGGACCGGTTTCTGCCATTTCAGGCGTCTTCGGCCCGGCTTGCAAGTGGCCTGAGGTGGAGGTGACGGACAAGGTGGACACGGAAACGGTGATATCGTTCCTGAGCATGGTATTCACAAAGGAAGGTATCCCCAAGGTCATAACGTGTGACAATGGCCCACAGTTTGTCTCCGCCAAATGGGAAACCTACACAAACAGAAATGGGATAGAGGTCAAGCACACTCCCATATACCACCCCGCAGGAAACGGGCAGGTGGAACGTTTCAATAGAGTGATCATGGGGACAATCCAAGCAGCCATAGACGATGGACAAGATTGGGAGAAGGAATTGCCCAAGATGCTGTGGGCCTACCGTATCACTCCAGGAAGCACGGGCTACAGCCCCTTTAAAATATTGAGAGGCAGAGAGCCGTTCACCAAGGACAACGTCGCGTGGAGGCAGATGGTGGTACAGAGTAAGTGGTCACCAGCAATAGTCAGAAGGAATTTGGAAAGGGCGCAAGAGACATACACTGAACACTTCAACAAAAGGCGAAATGTACAAGGAGTGTCACTAGAGAAAGTTGACTGGGTGAGAGTGAAGGTAGCCACCTTGAAAAGAAAGGGCGAGAGCAAGTTCACTCCACCTCTAAAAGTCTTGGAGCCCTACACCAGATCTGCAATACTTAGCGACGGCAAAATATGGTTGCAGGTTAGAATGGCGAAGTGCAGCAAAATCCTGAAATGGTGGAAGGAAGAGGATGAAAGCGAGGGAAGGAACTTCGAGTCGGTGGACGAGGAATGTCGAGAAGAGAGACTAGAGCAAGTTGAAGATGGGACACGGCAAGTGAAGGAGCTAGTGGGAGAACGTGATGAGAGCAATGGCGAGAGAGGCACAAGGTGGTCTATAAACAAGGAAAGAGGCAAAGAAGTGAGATTGGAAGGAATACGAAGTGGGATAGAGATAGTGAGCGAGCGAACCAGGCTTGGCACACCGGAAGGTGAGCGAGTCGACGGAAGGGTGAGAACGAGAGCAGGAAGAATCGTGAGAACACCCAAGAGATTCCAGGACTACGAATTGGACTATAAGTAAGAATGTTTCATTTTGTGTTATGGCAAATGCATAAAGGAGGGAGATATGTGGTATCGGTCTAGTGTTCCGACCTCGACCAGAACCGGAAGGCGGCCATTTTGTCAGGCGCCGACCGGCTCCAAGGAGAGTCACGTATTCCCGGCGCTCTGGGGAATAAAGTAGTTCTAACTCACAACTCGTGTCCTCGCATTATTTAAGGTGCAGTCTCCTTCTTACAGTCTGCCCCACGCCTCGCCGAGTTACACCCTCAACCTCATGAATCCAGCGCCGTGAAGCTGAAACAGGCCACATTTTCGGCGAGTGTTGCAGGTGCCCACCCCGGGTCTCACCTGCTGCCGGAGATCTGCCTGCGCGTGATGCTGTACCCGTCACCCAACCTCCGATCGGTGACGTCCTGCGAGCTCCAGCACATGGTGCACGAGGTGAGGCCTGCCCTGCTCATTTGGGCCCTCGGCTGCACTCTTCGCGTCCGGCGCTCGCTCCCTGCTGCTGCCTGGCCCAGCCACGCTCCCACTGTCACGTGGTCGAGCCGCTGGGCTGTCAAACCTTACGCATCTCGCGGCGGAAGCGCGCCTACCTCCTGCCACCTCCTGTGCCACCAGGATCACGTTGCCGTGCCCCAGGGAGGCCAGAACCTGTACATTCATCCCCCTGTGGACAGAAATGTGGAACACTGCACAAGGGAAGTCCAACTCCCACGGAGTTCAACTAAGGATATCGCGCTGCAGCATGACAGGGGAGGGTCTACCCCGTGTCTGGGCTTACCCAAACAGCACACAGCTCACCACCTGCAGACCACAGTGGCTCACCCACAGAGAGCAAGGTGCCCACCATCTTGTGCACTCACCTGTAGCAGTGACTGTCCGCAAGAGGTTGCCCCCCACTCGCGCCTAACACCTTCCGGCGCCACCAGTCCACGTCGCCCCAGTTCCTCACACAGTAAGTGCACGTGCATAATCAATGCGCAAGATGCCAGCGGCGGCAGTGCTCCAACTGCTGCGTCACCGCCTCCCCCACCACAGGCCGTCCCACCGCAGGCTGGCCCGCGATCAGCCTGGCCAGGCCACTGCGGCGCCTCTACCGCCATTTAGTGAACTTTCAGAGCCAGCCACAGTCGCGGCCCGCTGGAAATCAGGGATTGGTCGGCAGCATAACTATTTCGTTGGTGTGAGGGAAACCGACGGTAGGGTGAAGAAGTCACTCCTTTTGTGCTATGGTGCGGGCAAATTGTATGACCTATTCGAGACCCTGCCCGATAGAGGACTGGATGATGATTACAATGGGGCCGTCACGGCGCTGAACCGCCACTTTGATCCCCAGATTAACCCGGACTTCGAACATTTTAAGCTCCGGCAAGGCTGGCAGAGCGAAGCTGAAACCATAGACATCTTCTATGCCCGCCTACGGAAACTCGCAAGCTCTTGTACCCTGCCCGACCAAAGAGAGGAGATAAGGGCGCGGCTCATTCAAGGATGTAGATCGGTCACGTTGTGACGACTCATCCTGAGTCAGCCAGGCATCACACTAGACGAGATCCTCGTACTTGCCAGATCCCATGAGCTGTCCAATGCTCGTGCGGACGAGATGGAGGCGGCCCTCAACTGGCCCTCCTCACAGTCCATATCGCCTCGGATACCCGCGATCAAGGAGGAGAGAGTGGACGCAATCCAGAGGAGGCCGTCTCAGTCCAGAGGGCCCACGTGACCGTCGCAAGGAAACACATGCGGAAATTGCAGGCTAGATCACCCCCCAGGAAGGTGCTTCGCCAAAGGAAAGACCTCTTCACAATGTGGGAAGCTTAACCATTTTGCAAAGGTCTGCATAAGTGGAAGGGGTCGAGGCAGCGCCCCTCGCCCACGAGGGCTCTCGATGGCGGTGAGACAACTATCGATGGAAGATCCAATCACCCAAGTAGACAACACCCCTCCAGGATTCAGATCAGGTATGGAGGACAACAACGTCTTTTTTGTGTCCTTTGTTGGCAGAGAAGGAACCAGACGCCGACCACCGCCTATGTGCAACATCACTGATGCGAGATCCCCTGTGTGTGCCCTCATAGACACTGGGGCATCAATACACGTGATTGACAGTGAACAGTATGACAAACTGGCACCACGGCCGACACTCCTACCGTCTAAAGCCAAGATATACACGTACGAAAGTGATGAGCCACTCCCGCTGCGAGGGGTCATGGAGGTCGAAATCACCAGCGAGAGTGAACGCATGACCACGAAGTTTCACGTCACAGAAGGAAAATGGGGGCACGCTCCTCATCTGCCACACGACAGAAGATCTTGAGTTAGTGTTCTTTGCAAACCAGGTGCACAATCTGAATGCTCGGGAAATGTTGAGAGACATTCCCATGCTGTTCGAACGGCTTGGTTGCCTGAAGGGGAAAACGTTCAAACTGCACGTCGATCCGACAGTCCGGCCCATGGCGCTGAGGCACCGAAGGGTGCCATCCCACCTACGGCCGCAAGTGGAGGAATAGCTGAAGAAGCTGGAGAACCTGGGAGTAACAGAGAAAGTATCTGGGCCACCCCATGGGTGTCCCCACTAGTCGTAGCTCTGAAGCAGCCGGGAACCGTTCGGCTCGGCTTTGACATGCGCCTGCCAAACAAGGCTGTAACGAGGGAACCCCATCTAACACCCATGATGGACGACATCTTGGCCGAACTGAACGGCGCTAAATGTTTCACCAAATTGGACCTCAACTCAGGGTACCATCAACTGGAACTCCACCCCGAAAGTAGGAATATTACGATGTTTTCCACCCTCGTCTCGTTACGACGCTACAAGAGGCTGAACTTTGGCATTTCATCGGTGGCGGAGGAGTTCCAGAACGCGATAAAGGAAACCCTTACCGGACTACAAACATAAGCAATGACATCCTAGTGTTTTCCAAAATGCTGGAAGAACACCACGTACACCTCCGAGCAACACTGAAATGGCTTGCAGACAACGGACTCACCCTCCACAGAGCCAAATGCTTTTTTCTATCAAGAGTCAGTAGACTTCTTCGGATCCATCTGCTCGAGGGATGGATTGCCAGTGGATCCGAAAAAAAACAGAAGTCACATGCGCTGCCCCGAGGCCAACATCTGCCACTGAAGTCAGGAGCTTCCTGGGAATGGCCACATACTGTGGTCGGTTCATCCCCAATCTGGCGTCCTTATCCGAACCACTCTGCGCCCTCACAAAGGTTGACCAGCCGTGGGCCTGGTCCATGAAGAAAGATCTAGCATTCCAGGCTGTCAAGGAAGCTCTCATGGATGATCGAGTCATGGCATACTTCCGCCCCAATCGGCGCACAGAGGTCGTGATGGATGCCAGCCCGTTAGGACTGGGAGCAGACCGTATGCAGGTGACAGAGTACAACGAATGGGTCCCGACCGCTTACGCCAGCCGAGCGCTGACCATCACTGAAATGAGGTACGCCCAAATAGAGCGCGAAGCCCTGGCCATCAAATGGGCATGTCAACACTTCCATCTATACCTTTATGGACACGAATTCCGAGTGATCACCGATCACAAACTGTTCGTCCTGCTCTTCGCTGGCACCACCCGACTTGCTCCCCCCCGGATCGAAAGGTGGGCCGTGCAATTGCAGACATATCATTTTGAGGTGATCTTCCGGCCTGGGGCCGAAAACCCTTCTGATTTCCTGTCGCGGCACCCTGGCAGGACTCAACTGCTATGCACACCCACGGAGGAAGAGTTCACAGAGGAGATTGTCCGGATGGTCTCTCGCGAGGCGTGTCCTACCGCCCTCACGCTTGAAGATATCAGAAAAGCCACCATTTCGGATGAATGCCTCATCAGGGTCAAGACCACGTTAACCAACCACAACTGGCGCCACTTCCTGGACGGAGTCAGCTCCCTCACTCCAGAAAAACAATTCTTCCGACAACACGTGTGGAGGGTGCAGAACAAACTGAGCTTAGGCCTGCATGGTGTGGTTCTGCGAGGGACCAAACTTGTCATCCCGAGCAGCCTACAAAAGGAGGTGGTCCTCCTGGTGCATCAATGTCACAGGGCATCTCGAAAACCAAAGCCAGACTATGAAGCAAAATCTGGTACCCAGGGATGGACGCTGCTGTCGGAAAAGAAGTACAGACCTGCCACTCCTGCAACATCACGGGCAGTGATCCAGCCCCCCATCCGGTGATCACCAAAGATCCATGCCGGGAGCCATGGTCCAAAGTAAGCATTGACTTTGGGTCATTTCCAGATGGGCAGAACACAATGGTACTGGTCGACTCGCATTCTAAGTTCCCGGTAGTGAAGGTGGTGCCATCAACGGCATTTCGGCATGTCAAGACAGCGTTGGAGTGCATCTTTGCCATGATGGGCCTCTTGGCAGAGATCAACTCTGATAATGAGCCGCCATTTTAAGGCAGAGACTTCCAGGAATACCTAACCTCCAAAGGAATCCGACACCGGAAGATCACGCCACAATGGCCCCAGGCAAATGGAGAGGTGGAGCGGTTTATGCGTACCATGAACTGGGCCCTCAGGCTCAGGGTTGAGAAGGGAGAAAATGCGGAACAGTGCCTCTCACAGTTCTTGGGAGACTATCGCCAAACCCCTCACTGCTCTACACAATGTGCCCCAGCCCATCTGATATTCAAGAGAGCGCCAAGAGACTGCGTCCCGGCAGACGACTCGTGGGGTCAGCCCATTTTCGATCATGGTGCAGCCCAAGCTCGACGACAAGCATTCAATGACAAGGCGAGTCAAGCTTGAAGAGCAAAGTCCATGAGTATCCACGTGGGAGATCAAGTTGTGGTAAATTGTCAATGTCCACGGCACCATGGTATCAGCCATGTGGGGAACCCAAGTGGTCATGAGGAACACCTCCTGATTCAAGAAAGTCAGGCACTGCGCACCAAGAACCACTCAAGGCACGGAGAACTGGGAAGATGGAGAAGGAGCAGCCCCAGCGGACGGCACACCCGCTCCGTACAGCGACCACAGTACCCTCCTGAAGGAGAAACGCAAGTGGAGGAAGCACCACCGAGCCAAGGCTGTGAGGTTCAGAGTGAAGGAGCGAGTGTCAAAGGGTTGGAATCCAGAGAGAACTCCCGTAGCCAGAAGTATGGTCTCTGGCCAAACACAGCCCCCAGCCAAAGACTAAGAGACTTTGCATGGTGTGCCAAGAAAGACTGAGCAGTTACCCGAAACGGACATGTATCTAAAAGATTGGAGGGATGTGGTGACGGAGCCACCGGCCCGTTCACTCATGCATGACATGCATCCATGCACCCCGAGGCCGGGCTCTCCCGAGGGTATACTTAAAAGGGCTCAAGACAGCTCGGGGTCTTGGCCCAGGGAGTACAAGCAGAGTGTCTGTGGTCATTGCCAGTATTTCCCCAGAAGGTGGCCTACTGGTGTTAGAAGCAGACACCGCAAGATCTATTGGGGGCATGTTTCAGCGGGCACGCATACAGCTGCCACATATACCTGTAAGTAAGGAGATACTATGCCGAACTATTCACATTTTTTAAACCTTTGCTCTGATTTGCCCCCACACACCTTTATGTTCATTTAGCTTCCCATATGACATTACAATGTTGTTTCGGTCAGTGTTACGGTACTGCGTAAAATATGTAGGGAAAATTTGGCTGTAAGTTGCTTTTTAACACTCTTTTCATGTGCCTATCTCTAATGTTGCAAAACGCACTGGAAACCGGACGCTGCACAGAAGATGGAGGCATTCTTTAAGGCGCTGCACTTTTGCTGTTTCTTACACACACTCATCTTGTTCTTAGACTTTTTAAATTTTACACTGCCCTTTTCCCTTTAGAGAGTGTGGAGTGTCTTTTTGTGCACCGTCTCACATGAAACACCCAGGGCTAGACCACTGAGAACCCCACCCACCCCATCCCCACTCAATGGTGCTCCATATAATATGCGGCCTGCTTGTGCTGTCTAAAGACGGGAATACTTTGACCCCTAATGTGTATTCCCTGCACAAGGTTTAACAGGCACAAAATTATTTTCTGCGTAGCCGCCTTTATTATCTGACAGATCTTTACTTCACATTTATACTTCACATTTTTCAAACACCGAAATTCGTGCCAGGCACATATCAGCAATGCTTCATACTTTTACCTCCAATACTACTGATTTAGCAGAGGCCGCCCCTGAAGGGGGCCTCGTGGGCTGGCGCCATAATGGCTGCTGGGGACCCTAGAAAAAAAACACTTTGGGCTGCTTCAGTGCGCCCAACAACAAAAGGGGATTCTCCCTCTCCCTGGGCAAGAGCGAGCGCAAAGGTGGTGCAAAAATACATGGCCAATAGGTAGTCAGGTGATGTTTGAGACCCCCCCAATAGCGGGGGACGGCGTTGCAGGCCAAGAATAGACAACGTGGAGTTATAAGGTCACTGCCGCCCCAGCACAGGTTACTTTTGGAAGCTGGGCTGGTGCGCTGATCAACTTTCAAGACGAACACACCCACACTGAGAAACAGCATTGCCGCAGTGCACGACGGCAGGCAAGGCTGCTAAGAAGGGTTTTGTGGTATATCCCACCCCGTTTTCCTGTTTTCCGTTTGGGACTGTTGAGAGCGGACCCTGTGACACGAGCTGTGGCTGAGGTCTTATTGTCAAGTCTTGAGAATAAAGTTCCCTGGTTATTCTCCGCAAGGCGTCTGTCAGTAATGGCGTTTTCACACTGGCGACGGGGACTGGCAGGGCGGAACGAAGAATGAAGGCATCGTGCTGGGGGTGACGGCAAGTTCAAGAAGCCGAGAGCGCGACCCGACATCACTGAAATGCTGAGCGGTGACTGCGCGTGAAGCAACTGTCGGGAAGCGCGATTCTACTCATTACATGAAGTAAGGTGTCGCCTTTCTTAATTTTCCGACTCTTATGGCTGTCACGGCGGATGAAGAAACGGGTGTCTGATAAGAGAGAACAAGCGCCAGCAGACCGCTGTTTGACACATCTGACGTGCGGCTGACATATCTTGGGAAGCGCGCTGCACAACTTGATAGAGACACTCACTAGTGTGGGGAACTGTCAGATTTATCGGTCCTCTTCGGCGCTGTCCTGCTGTCTAAAGCGTCTTAGAGAACTGTTTCCTATCAGCGTACTGCTCGAATGTGAGGCGGTAGCAGCGAAGAGGGCGTCGATTCCTCAGCAGGGATTGAATTGTTTTACTATGCGCTGGTATTAACCCTTGCCACATTAGGCACCCACTCTGGAAACTGACAGCATAGTTAGCAGCCTGCCTCAGGAGCGCTGCAAAAGAAAATAGTTGGCCAATCTGTGCTGCACTGCCCAGCCCCCTGGAACTTTGAACTGGTTATATATTCCTTTTCCTTTCCTGCATTACCCTGATGGCACTCTTGAACTAATAATCTCTACAGCTGCCCAGAGACTGATAACGTATATAGCGCTTTTAACTGCAGCATTTAAGGGTGTTGGCAGTGACGGGCATTCTACGGGTTGAAGATCGGGACTTCCTGTCCCCCACCACTGTGGATATTGTTCTGTGTTATGCTTGTGGGATGTTAATGTATGCAATAGGGCATTAGTTCTACGGTGTTTTACTTCCAGGCATACTGGCATACCCCTATACCGTGGTGGGTTTAGTAGTACCTTGTGCCAGCCCTGTGCCACATTAGTATTTCCCATCACAGCCTAGCGTCACCCTTGTTATTTGGGGTTCCCTGTTGCCTAGCATAACATGCAGAGTGTGACCCCTCCGCCCTTCTTTCTGACTAACCCAGGTGACCCCAGTATCCAATGGAAGAAATGGAAGAAAGTGTTTTTGAACTATGCCACTGTGTGCGGGCCAAATCTGGGACTTGAAAGGAAGGTGGCATTATTGGCGTACTATTTAGGGGCAGAGGGGGAAGAAGTCCTAGATCATCTCCCAGAGTTAGGGACACAGGAAGCGAGGGGCCTCAATGAGCTAGAAGTGAGCTTGAAGAAATTAGATCTACACTATCTCCCTAAGACTAGCACCATAATGGAGAGATACCATTTTGGGAAGAGAACTCAGAAGGAGGGGGAATCCATTGAGGATTTTGTGTCCGAGTTGAGGAAATTAGCCGCTACATGCAAGTTTGGTGGTGCTAGTGAAGAAAGGATCAGGGATCAGTTTGTGTTAGCATGCAGAATGGAACGCGTTCGTGAGGAGTTATGGCTCAAGGATGATCCGCCTTTGAAGGAGGTTTTGATAATAGCCAAACAAGTTGAGCACATGTTGCAGTGTGTCAAGGAAATAAAGTTAGACACTGGGGAGAAAAGGAATGATGATAAGCCCGTTGTGAGTGAAGTGGTGACTGAATGTGAGGCCATGTCGGTAATCAAAGGCCAGAAAGCAATGGGTAGAGAACAGAAGGAAAACAGAGGGGGAGGGTCATTCAAGGGCACTTGCTACAGATGTGGCAAGCAGGGGCATCTGGCCAATGACAAAGAGTGTCCCGCCCTCAGGTTCACATGTAACAAGTGTGGGAAGAAAGGCCATTTTAGGCAGTATTGCAAGACTGGACAAGGGTTCAACAGACAGAGTAGAGACAGGACGAACATAGTGTGTGATGAAATCGTGGTACAGGTCAAGGAAAGTCTAGTCATAAGCCACAACGACACCATGTGTGAGGAAATCGTAGTGCAGGTCGATGAGGGTCAAGTTAGCAGCCCCAAAGACACTATAAAAGTGGGAGACACTGAGGTAGAGGCATTGTTTGACTCCTGCTCTAGGATAACTATCATAAATGCTAGAGTTTTTGCATGTGTGTCCAAGGGGAAGATAACTCTGAGAAAAATGGACGTGAGGCCTGGAGGATATGCAGGACGCCCCATCTCAATGTAAGGGTACTTCTGGAGCAAAATAGAATACAAGAACAGGTCAACAGTATCCAAGGTGTACGTATCTACAGTCGGCGACAACATATTGGGATGGCAAGCTCAGAAGGAGTTAGGGGTCCATCTCAATCCCAATAGTAACCCCCAAATCTTGATACAGGAGATGCTGGAACTAAAAGAAGACGTGGTGTCTGAGTTCAAAGAGGTCTTCAGAGAAGAACTAGGATGCTTAAAAAACTACTGTCACAAGATAAAGTTGAAGAAGAATGCAAAACCTGTCGTGGCCAAAGTCAGGAAGCTTCCCATTGCCATCCAAGAGGAAGTGAAGTCTGAACTGGAGAAGCTGTGCAAGGCGGGAGTCATTGAACCTGTGGAAGCGACAGAATGGTTGGCACCCATCGTGGCCGCGAGGAAGAAGGATGGATCAGTTCGGCTCTGCATCGATCTGAGGGCACTTAACAGAGAAGTCGTGGTCGATCAATTCCCCCTCCCGAACATCACCCAGATGATGAGCATGCTCAAGGGAGCAAAAGTGTTCTCCACCCTCGACCTCACCTCGGCGTACTTTCAGATAAAACTACATGAGGAGTCGCAAGAACTCACAGCGTTTGTGACACCCATGGGGGCGTACAAATTCAAAAGGATGCCTTTTGGATTAGTCTCGGCGGCTGCCGTGTTTCAGAGACTCATGGGGAACATCCTAAGAGACATCCCAGGCGTTGTGTGTTATCAGGACGATGTACTGATCTTCGCAAAAGACCATGCGGAACATGATGAAGTGTTGAGACGTGTACTAGGAAGGTTCAGGTCGCAAGGTCTGACTCTCAAAAAGGAAAAGTGTGTCTTTGGCAGTGCAGTATTGGACTTCTTGGGACACAAGGTGACAGCTGAAGGAATATGTCCCAAAGCCGAGCTCCAGAATACCATTGTAAGTTTGATGCCCCCCACAAGCAAGGATGAAATCAAGTCACTCATGGGAATGCTAGGGTTCTATGGAAAGTTCATACGGAATCTTGCGGGAAGGACATACGCTATCAGTTTGCTATTGAAGAAAGAGACGGAGTTCAACTGGAGCGAAGAATGCCAGAGGGACTTCGAAGATGTAAGAAGGGCGTTGGCTGAAGACCCCAGCTTGAAGTCCTACATTCCCAACCGAGCGACTGTGGTCACCACCGATGCAAGCGCTAAGGGGCTGGGAGCAGTCCTCACACAGATAGGCAGAGACGGAGAAGAAACCATTGCGTTCGCCTCCAGATCACTCCAGAAGTCCGAAAACAATTACTCTGTCATCGAAAAAGAGGCTTTGGCAGTTTCCTGGGCTTTAGGAAAATACAGAGACTTCCTGTGGGGTACACAATTCACCGTGCGTACTGACCACAAGCCGTTAGTGGAAGTTTTCAGCAAGAAGGGCCTTGATGCCATCTCCAGCAGGATCAGGCGATGGGTGGTCAGTCTGCAAGAATACACCTTCTGCGTTGAGTATGTCCCGGGAACACGCAATTTCGTAGCGGACTGTTTGTCAAGACTCGTGAATGAAGGAGAAGCTAAGGAGGCGGATGTTGAAGTGGATGAACACCAGATGGAGAGTGTCTGTGCCATACAGAGGGCAATAGGAGAAGAAACATGGAAAAACGCTATGAAGGAAGATGAAGTCTTGGAAGAAGTGTGCAACAGAACGAAGGGCAGGTGGAAACACGAAGACAAAAAGGAAGAGAATCTGCGGCCGTACTGGGTGGTCAAAGATGAGCTGTCCATGGCCGATGAATGCTTGTTTAGGGGAACAAGACTAGTTCCTCCTGCGTCAGTGAGGGAAAGCCTAGTCGAGCTAGCCCATGAGGGCCACATGGGTATCACCAAGACGAAGCAAAGGCTGAGAGAGGACTATTGGTGGCAAAGCATGGATCTGGCAATTGAAAGGAAAATCAGGGACTGCATTCCGTGCAGCAACAGTGATAAGGTTCTGAAGCAAATGACGCCCCCCATGGTATGTAGGCCACCACCGTCTGGACCCTGGGAGGAATTGGCACTGGATATAGTGGGCCCGTTGTCCGGAGAAGTGCGCACGCCATACATTCTGGTACTTATGGACATGTACTCAAGGTGGCTGGAGGTGAGACTAGTGAGCGAAGTCACGACGAAAGTTGTCATCGAGTTCATGCAAGAGTTATTTGTCAGGGAGGGGCTACCCAGCAGCCTACTCACGGACAATGGGGTACAATTGTGTTCCAAAGAGATGGAAGACTTCCTGGACGGGAGAGGCATCTCGCATAAACGTTGTGCCTTGTATCACCCTGAAACCAACGACATGGTCGAACGTTTCAATAGAACCCTCAAGGAAAGCATCCAACTTGCGAAAGCCAGTGGACTAAGCTGGAGGGAAGAGATGTGGAAGCGTGTGGAGGTGTACAGGTTCACCCCGCATCAAACGACGGGAGCCACCCCCTTCGAATTGCTCCGGGCAAGAGTGCCCAACACCAAGCTATCCCCAGGATGGATGGGGTGGAACAAGGGGTGGTCGGACCACTCAAAAGAGACAAAAAGCCAAAAATTTTACAAAAAAAAAAAAGAGACAAAAAGCCGAGTGAGACATGAAGGAGCCATGAGGGAAAGGAAAGAAAGGTACGACCGACTCAAATCTACGAGGGATGCCGAGTTCAAAGTAGGGGATGACGTCAAGATCAAGACACCCACTGGTAGAGCTAGCTGGTCAGCATACAGTGGTCCAACCAAGATCACAAAACTGTTCAAGAATGCTGTGAAGACTCAGGAAGGGAGAATATGGAATCTAGGAAGAGTAGTGAGGTTTCACCCACCTGGGAATGACCCCTATAGTGAAGGGGAGGAGAAAAGTGATGTGGGAGGTAACAATCGCCCCAATGCTAGGAAGCCGTTGCCAGTCTCACACCCAATGGGTAGGTCTAGCAGGAGAGTGACCAGACCCCCCAGACATTTGGATCAATATGTTATGATGTGATTTCTTGTATGTCTCATATAAGCCCATGCATTGATATGTTTCTCTCAATGTTTTTTCCTGGTGTTTTCCTTTTGTTATCCCGCAAGGGAGGGGGATGTGTGGTATCTCCCACCCCATTTTTCCCCCCCGGCGGCTCCGCATGTAATGGAGCTGCTCGCGGTGACATCACTTAGAATGTCACCGCGACCAGCGTTCCAAGGCGAGCGCCGGGGACTGTTGAGAGCGGACCCTGTGACACGAGCTGTGGCTGAGGTCTTATTGTCAAGTCTTGAGAATAAAGTTCCCTGGTTATTCTCCGCAAGGCGTCTGTCAGTAATTTAAGGCGTTTTCACAGGTTTGTTTGTTGTTAAGGGGGGCACACAGGCAGGGCGGTGTGCGGGAGAAAGGCCACTCACCTAGGGATGTCTTACGGCAGGGTGAGTAGGCAGGAAGTGGGTAGCAAGCGGAGACGGCACTTGCAGTCCAGACCCGCCGAATGGCACGGCACAAAACTGGAAACATTTGGTAGCGAGTTGGGGCCTAACCCCAGGTAGAAGCTACACCCAACGCAATCGGCGTGAACACCAACAAGGAACTTTATGACCACATAAAATGGCATGTATGATGGCCTGAACAAACTAAGAGGTGTCACAAGTATGGCAAGCAGATAACAGAACGTGATTATGATATGTCAGAAATGATTTATGACCTGTCAGTCATTGTGAGTTATGACCTGTCACGTGATTTACGAGCCTGTCAAAAATGATTTATGACTGCTACATGAATTGATTAATGAACTGTCATGTCTATGATTTATGAGCATGTCAAAATGATTTATGACATCTTGTGACGTCGATTCATGGCCTGGTCATGGCGGGCTATGACCATGGCACTGTAATGCAAAACGTAAGTCATACATGTTATGCAAAATAAACTACAACCAACATCTACCATAAGAAACAAGACACACACATTTGGAAATCTTTATCGGAATGTAGGAAAAGAATGACAAGGATGGCAGTTATGGGAGTGGGCCCAGCGCGGGGGTTATTAGCTAAACACATTTTCAAACAGAATTCTAGAAGTAAGGGAGGGGTATGCACATGTATGCTTAACAAAAAAAAAGTTTCTGTTTTGGGCTTTTTCCGTGCATATTTTGCTGTAAATACCATTTTACTTCAAGATGAACATTAAAGGGAGCATTTAACCAATGTTTTAACCAGAACGGAGGCTTCCAGGGGTAGAAGGTTGTAGACTGTGTACTAATGGTTGTTCATGTAGGTGGGCCAGGTCACCATGGCGAAGGTGCGAGGAAGAATGTGGAGCTTGGAGTTACACTGCTTCCAGTCCCAATACCAATTAAGCTGGTGGCAGCCACAGGCTTGTTTTAGCACTGTAGCTCACTGAACTAGTCTGATACAAGTGTTTGTGTGCAAAGGGCACATGTTTTGTTTCCTAGAATGGGTGCTAGTTTGTCATTGATTTTCCCAGTACCGCCATGACTGGTGAATTTGTTAGAACAGATAAGCTAGCTATTATGTCTGCGATAAGGCTAATGCTGAAACTGTCATACGTTCAAGGTTCAATCACAGTAATTTCATAATTGTATGTCTTCAAAATTGCGTTTTTATTGGCACACGATCCTGGGCCCTGGTTTTAATGATGTATCGTCTTATATAACTGTCGACTTTTGATGGATTCAGAGGGGACTGGAGGGGTGACTATCCTCGAGCCTAGTCCGATATGAATTATTTTTGCGTAGTTTTGTACATAGATTTACTCAAAATTGGGTACTCCCGCTGGATCAAAATCTGACTAAGAGGACGTATAGATGCATTCACATGAAAAACCACAAATGAGGCAGTGGGAGGCCTGATTAGGCAACCAGTGGCTCAACCTTGTGCTTTAACTAGCCAAGCCTGGAGGCTGAATAATTCCAACAGAGTTCCCTGCATTTCACATAAAAGGGAGACTCCATTTAAGACAAAGAGATTGAACCAGCGGGGCCAGAATACCCATGTTGTTCTACATACTCCGGATCATTTAAATATACACGTGATTCGGATCAATATTGAAAAAAAAGAATGAGGACCAAGTTAGAGGCTTGCCTGGTGTTAACGATGAGCATTGACACTAGAGAGATATTTTGTTGTCTTGAAGAAGGTGGTCAGAACTGACTTCATATCACCGAAACGCGTTGATGCATACACAATGCTAAATTTGTGGAACATACTAGTACACTAGATGAGAACTGTTAGACCTGGCACCATTTGTGTGGGTCTCCCTTCCATCTTTCACTTGTCTCCTCTGTGTTTGCTGGTGTTAGATGCTCTGGGTGCTGTGCCACTGCCATTCAGTGCTACAGCGTGAATGCTCCCTACTGTAAATTGACTGTATGAATTGGTATTCCAATAATTGGCTCATTTGGTTTACCTGTTAGTCCCTAGTATAGTGCACTGTGCGTGCCCAGGGCTGGTAGATCAAATACTGCTGGTGGGCCTGCAGCGCTGATTGCACCACCCACAGAAGCAGCTTGTAAAGTGTGTCCCAGACCTGCCATTGCAGTCTGCGTGCAGCCCAGAACTGCCATGCTGACTGTGAAGTGAACCCACTTCCCAGTCCCTAAACCTTCCCTTGGCATCATGAAAGTCACCCGCATGGCTGGGTGCATTGTATGTGAAAGGTAGGACATGCCTTGGTCTGTGTAGCATGTCCTGATAGTGAATTACACTCCATTTCGTTTTTCACTATTGCAAGGCTATCTGTTACCTTAGTTTGATTATTACATTCTACAATCCTAATTGACCCAAGGAACATGATAGGAAAGTCCAATTTAGTATGCCTGAACTCAGAATATGAAAGGGCATCTTGTAGTGAAGATTATTTTTATATTCTGTATTTGAAAATACCACGTTTAGAAAGTAGATATTTTCTTGCCTAAGCCTTCCAGTGTGCTCTGCTGTTATGTGTATTGGCTGTCTGGTTTTGGAGGGACAGGGCAGGCTGAGCCCGACCTGGATTGAATAGAGAGATCTGCAGTTGGAATATGGGGAGGGGTGACCCTTTGATCTGAGCAGGGCTGTGCCTGGCAAGGTGAATGATGGCTCCACCTCCCACTGTGCATCTGATGCCAGACCCCCTCTTCCTGAAAGGAAAGATGCAGCCTTGTAAACAAAGTGCTCCAGGAGCACACCAAACTGGTTCTGGCTGGGTTCAGTGGTTTGTGACTTTTGAGAACAAAGACTTTTGGGGTATAAATATCTGTGCTAAAACCCCTACACAATGTGTTACTTCTGCATGTCAAGACGAACATCTGTCCATGTAAGTAGAGGGAAAGGACTTTGAAACTTTCATCCATCTTGCTGAAGCAACTACCCAAGGGCTTGATTTGAACTTGCCTCCTGATGAAGTCTCAGGGACATTAGACTTCACCCATCAGCCTTCAGAATTCCTATTGAGGGGGATTCTACTCGCAGGTGAGGCTTCTGTTGAGAATTCCAGAGCCTCTGGGTCTACTGTGGGGAACGCTGGCTGAGAATCATCGCTATCGCTATTGTGGGCCGCTGCAGCTGAGGGGCTGTTGCCTCTGAGAGCCCGCATTTGTCTGTGCTACGAGAACCATCGCTTTCGTGGAACGCTGCAGCTGAGGAGCCGTTGCAGCTGAGAGCCTGCATCTCTCTGTGCTGCGAGAAACATAGCTATTTATTTATTTTATTTATTTATTTGAGCAATTTTTAGAGCGCGCAAATACCCAAGGGTGTCTCGGCGCTATAGTTGCAGAACTTCCAGTGGATCGGGGAGTATTCAGGCTTGGAATAACCAAGTTTTTAATTTTTTCCTGAAATTGAGCAGTGTCGGCGCAGATTTAATGTGGAGGGGGAGCGTGTTCCACAGCTTGGCTGTAGCGACAGAGAAACGTTTGTCTCCCCAGTTAGCTCTACGAGTTCGAGGGACTCTTAGTAGGTGGGCTGTGGATGAGCGTAAGGTTTTAAGGTGTTCGAGTGGCCGGAAGGCTTGTCTTAAAAATAGAGGGCCATGGTTGTGGATAGCTTTGTATGCTATGCATAGAGCCTTGAATTTGATCCGGCTTCTCACCGGCAACCAGTGTAGCTGTTTGATATAAGGGGAGATAGATGCAAACCTGGGGATGGATAGCAGTGTCCTGGCTGCCGCGTTTTGCACTGTCTGCAGTTTGTTGAGGACCTTTTGTTGTGCGTTTAATAGGAGGGTGTTGCAGTAGTCTGTTTTAGAAAAGACTAGTGTGCTGACTAAGGTTTTGCCTGCTGATGTAGGGAGATAAGGGATTAGTTTTTTAATCTTTTTTAGGGTGTAGAAAGAAGAGGAGACCACCGAATTAGCATGTTGCTGGAAGGACATCTTGTTATCGAAGATGACACCCAGGTTTCGTACCTTGATCACTGGTTCGGGAGGTTGTCCCATCTGAGATGGCCACCATTGCGGGGACCAAGTAGGTTGCAGCCTCCCGAATGTCATCACTTCTGTTTTATCAGAATTCAATTTTAGACAATTGGATGACATCCAGGAGCTTATTGCCTTCATTCCGTTTTGGAAATTGGCTGCTACAGAAGTGCCGTCATTATATACAGACAACACCAGTTGGGTGTCGTCAGCATATGTAGTGAGTGAGATTCCGTGGGATTTTATGACCCTCGCCAAGTCCGACACATATATGTTGAAGAGTGTCGGGCTTAGCGAGGATCCCTGCGGTACTCCACAAGGTAAGGAAAAAGTCTGAGAGATGTAGTTGCCTATCTTCACTGTTTGTGGGCGGTTAGACAGAAATGAAGCAAGAAGGTCTTTAGCCTTGTCTTTTATTCCTATGGCCACGACACGGTCGATCAAGGTAACATGATCGACCGTGTCGAATGCTGCGGAGAGATCCAAGAGTATCAGAATCGCTGAGCCTCTGTTGTCCATAGTGGACCTTATCTCATCCGCTGCTTTTAGGAGCGCAGTCTCTGTTCCGTGGCCCTGTCGAAACCCAAACTGGGTGTCGTCCAGCAGATTGTTGTTGTGTATGTAGGTTGACAACTGGATGTTCATGATTTTTTCATAAATCTTGGCAGGGAACGGGAGACATGCGATGGGCCTATAGCTAGCGGGGAGGAGGGGATCTAGGGTAGTTTTTTTTAAAAGAGGTTTAATAGTAGCTTCCTTCCAAACAGAAGGGTAGATGCCCGTTTTGAACATTGCATTACAGATGGTAGATAGTGACGGGGCAATGGCTTCAGAGATAAGATTACAAATGCCCGGGGGGCAAGGATCAAAAGGTGAACCCGATTTGGTTCGGGCTATTAAGGGTTGGATGAGTTCTTGCGTGGTGGCTTCAAAGATTGAAAAAGCTGGGTCAATTTCGGCGGTAGATTGCGGAGTGGAAGTGAGTGATGAGTCCGGGGAAAAAGTGTTGAAGATAGTTCTGACTTTATCTTCAAAGAAATTGGCCAAGGCATCTGAGAGAGCCTGTGATCCTTCTGGGCGAGGTGCAAGGGGGTTGGATAGGTAGCTGACCACCTGAAACAGTTTACCTGTATTGTTTTTGGCCTGATTGATTTGGTTAGTGTAGTAAGTGGATTTCTCTACTATTATACGTTTTTTGTAGTTTGATAGAGCATTTTTGTATGTAATCTTTTCGCAGGGATTGAAATGGCGACGCCACTGCCTTTCTAGATTCCTACAGTATTGTCTCTGTAGTCGGAGAGATTCGGTGAACCAAGGAGCGGAAGGGAGTTTTCTAGTTCTGTGAGAAATTTTGCTAGGTGCTAGCTTGTTACAGGCTGCTTTTAGTTTGTTCAGGTAATTAGCGGAGGCTACTACGGGATCTTGTTCATTTGACAATGGGCTGTCTCGCATTATCTGTGTGAGAAGGTCCAGATTAATGTTTTTCCAATCTCTAAATTTCGTAGGTGTGAACAGTGTAGACGGGGGATTGTTAGAGTTGGTTGGAATAGAAAAACATAAGGCCGCGTGATCTGTCCAAACTAGAGGGAAAACTTTAGTGATGGCAATCTTTGAGTTGCTAGTAAAAAGTCCGTCCAGTGTGTGTCCCGCTCTATGTGTGGGCTGTTTGACAATTTGTAGGAGACCAGCTGCCTCTAGGTCATTGATTAGAGTTACCGTATCCGGATCGTCTGAGGCTTCAAGGTGGAAATTAAAGTCACCCAAGATGGTGAAGTGGGGTGATCCTGCTGAAGCCTCGATGATGTTGTCTAGAAACGAGAGGAATTTGGATCTGGATCCTGGGGGGCGGTAGATTAATATGCCTTTGAATGATGCTCTGCCTGAGAGGCCTATAGTAAAGAGGAGTGCCTCGCACTCGATGTAATTTAACTCTGTTGTAGTTATTTTGAAGTGGTCTTTATATAGAATTGCTATTCCACCCCCTTTCCTTTTTGGTCTGTCTAACTTGCAGACACAGTAGTTGCTAGGCGTAGCATCTCTGAAATCAGGACCGGATGATTCGTCCCCCCATGTGTCAGTGACAAACAATATGTCTATTTTCTGTGAGTCTATGAAATCAGCGATTTCAAATTTGTGTTTCGGTAGAGACCATACATTTATGAGTGCCGCTAATACCTGAGGGGAAGAAGTTGTGGGAGGAGCCGGTATATTCTGAATGCAAGTGGGACAGTTGAGTGGTCCTATACAAGGATTGGCATAGGTAAAGTGAGGTGGGGTGTGGGCTGCCTCTGATCTGGGTCTGATGCTTAGAAGTTGGGCGGAGGTGTACGCTAATGGCGCTGTGCTTTGGGTGGGCCCAGGAAGAGGTGATGAAGGGGGGGTGGCCCTAGGCCCGTCCTCGGCGCGGACGAGCGCAGAGGAGCTTGCCTTTAGCGCGCCTTCGGCGCGCAATCGTCGTGTCCGCTGCGCTTCCTGAGTAAACACATACTTATAGGAGGCAGAAGAGGGAGGGGGGCATGGCCTATCCGGTGGGCGTGGCCTGTCTCCTAGTAATGGCAGCGGGAGGGTAAACAAACACTCACCGGTGGCAGCGTTTTATTCAGCTGACCTCCGGGGGTTCGTGGCAGTGCTGGGTGCTCCAAATGGTGAGTGCAGCAAGTTATGTTTAAAAACACAAACAATATACAGTTAAAAATATCGCTTCCGCTCTACTCCCGGCTCAAGCCTCAGGAGGTTCCACAGTTACATTGGGCAGCGCTAGTGTTCAGCGCGCTTTGTACCGAGTGGCGAGGGAGGGGGCGTGGCCTATCCGGTGGGCGTGGCCTGTCTCCTAGTAATGGCGGTGGGAGGGTAAACAAACACTCACCGGTGGCAGCGTTTTATTCAGCTGACCTCCGGGGGTTCGTGGCAGTGCTGGGTGCTCCAAATGGTGAGTGCAGCAAGTTATGTTTAAAAACACAAACAATATACAGTTAAAAATAGCGCTTCCGCTCTACTCCCGGCTCAAGCCTCAGGAGGTTCCACAGTTACAATGGGCAGCGCTAGTGTTCAGCGCGCTTTGTACCGAGTGGCGAGGGAGGGGGGCGTGGCCTATCCGGTGGGCGTGGCCTGTCTCCTAGTAATGGCGGCGGGAGGGTAAACAAACACTCACCGGTGGCAGCGTTTTATTCAGCTGACCTCCGGGGGTTCGTGGCAGTGCTGGGTGCTCCAAATGGTGAGTGCAGCAAGTTATGTTTAAAAACACAAACAATATACAGTTAAAAATAGCGCTTCCGCTCTACTCCCGGCTCAAGCCTCAGGAGCTATCGCTATTGTGAGCCACTGCGGCTGAGGAGCTTTGCCGTTGAGTGCCCGCTCTGGTCACCACATCAAGGATCTTTGTTATCGCCTGCGTGGGCCGCCGCCACCGAGCACCGTTGCCGCTGGGTGGCTGCCTTTAAACACCGTCCCAGGATCATCGTGAGTGCACGCCACGGACCGATTCAGCTGGGATCTGTGGCCGCTGCGAGTCCACGTGTCATCATTGCGGCTTCCTCAAGAAGCTGTGTGCCGTGCCCCTTTATACCTCAGGCACATTGTGCATCACCGGGTCGCGTAGACCCTGGCTTCAAACTAAGTTTGTTTCACACGCTTTTGAGTGCTTTTATTCCATTTTTGAGTGAATCTATATTTATGTGCATTGTGGCTTCTTGATCGCTTTTTGAGCCTTGTGTTAAGCCTACATAAAGATACTTATTTTTCTATAGCTACTTGTGTGATGTCCCTTTGTAGTGTCTTCACTGCGTTATTGTGTATGGTCATAAATGCTTCACACACTGTCTCTGAGATGGCCTGTCTGCTCGTGCTACGTTACCACAGGGTTGAGCAGGGGTTATCAAAGGGTGTAGCCCCCTTACTCTGACTTAGGAAGAAGGATCCCTATTTGGGCATTGGCGCCAGCCGCTGCCAACTAGAGATCCCCATTTCTAACAATAACCTTGTCATAAACAAGTGCCTACATTGATTATTTGTAAAAAATAGCAGACAAATTAAGACAGAGTGTATTATCTTGTATGATCTCTCCTTTCTTTTCTTTATACATATGTAGACTATATGTGATCTCTGTGATATTATGAATTTTTAAAAACAGAGTTGGAAAAGTCTTTTTAAACATCAAGCTTTTTATGTGATGAATGTTTTATTATGTAAATGAAGGACCAGCTTATTGTACAAGTATAATGATTAATGAAATAATGCTTTTTTTTAAATTAAATATTTGATATAGTCATTAACCATTGTGGTACTATGAGGTGGAATATTAATGAAAGAGTCCTTGTGGTGATTTATGATGCCAAAGGGAACATATTGTGACTGTACAGACTGCACAAGTACAGCAACAACGACTTCGTCACTACTTCGGTTCCCAATACCAATTAAGCTGGCGGCAGCTGCAGTCTTGCTTTTGCACTGTAGCTCACTGAGCTAGTCTGATGCAAGCTTTGAGTGCAAAATGGACATATTTTGTTTCCTTGAATGGGAGCTGGTTTGTCATTGACTTTGCCAGCACCACCACAACTGGTGAATTCCTTCAAACAGCTTAGTTAGCTTTAAGTCTGTGATAAGGCTAATGCTGAAACTGCCAAAGGTTCAATCACAGCAATTTGATAATTGTTAAGGCTTCAAAATTGCACTTTTTTTGGCACGCGATCCTCAGTCCTGGTTTTAATGACTTATCAACATATATAACTGTCGACTTTTGAAATATTCAGAGGGGTCTGAAGGGGGTGACTGTCCTCGAGCATAGTCCGATATATATTATTTTTTGCATAGTTTTGTATATTGATTTCCTCAAAATTAGGTGCTCCTGTTGGAGTCCATGTGAGTAAAACAATGAACTTTATTGTTCTTGGCTGTTTGTCTATGTTTTTTGTGTTTTCGTATAGTGTCCTATTACTTTTGTTTAATTCTGTATAAGAATGTAATCAATGTGCAGTTGTTGGCGATTATACGAGTTTGCAGTTCTGCATATGGTCAAACATGCGATTGCTACGGCATGAAATACAAGATTTTGCTCTTGTTTCTATGAACTATATTGCTGATGTCACAGGTGGAATCTGTCAGCTAGTACAACATCTGCTTTATGTATGGTGTCTCTCCTGATGCAGGCTCCTCACTTGTGTAGGGTATCCAATTATTTAATCTTGCTGCGGTTGTCTCATCAAGTGGGCATTTGCTCCATGTGTGCATCCTTTGGGTGTATTGTCCCTTAGAAGAAGAAGAGAAGAAGAAGAGCTTTATTGTACAGTTAATAAAAACCATTACAAGTAGCCATTGGCAATAAAAAGAGAACAGGTTATAAAAAAAAGAAAGGAAAGGCAGTTAAAAAAACAGTTAAAAAGACAAAAATAAAAAGTTGGAAGTGGGGGAGTGTCCGTCCTCCAGGAGATGCACTTGTGTTTCTTTAATAAGGAATTCGTATATCTGTCCTGGGTCTTGCTCCCATCGGGCGGGGTATTCTGTCAACTCCATTCCCCCCTTTTTCCTTTTGAAGAACAGTCTAGCACTCTCCCCAAGTGTTCATAACTCTTGGAGATGGTGCTTCATTATTACGGGTCAGTTTAAGTCTCAAGGCCGGCCTGATCTTTAGGAACTGACGATGTTTAAGGGAGTGGTGTCGATATCCGTTTCGTCTTTCGTTATTTTGAGCCTTGATTCTACCACTCTGAGGTATTTTACCAATCGACAGGCCGTTTGCACGTCCCCTCCGCTGAAGCAAGTCAAGGTTGCTTCTCTACAGGACCTGATTCCTTTTTTTATAAATAGTGGTCTCAGTAAGTTCTTGCGGTCTTGCTGCAGCTCTTTGCAGATGGTGATGAGGTGTGTAATGCTTTCCTCATGCCTACCGCACAGGCGGCATCTTGCAGGTATTATTGGGCGCAGCCACGGGGCCATGTGGCCAGCTGCTGGTAGTGCTCCCAGTCTTAGTTTTAAAAATGATTCTTTTGTTGTTTTGGTGAAACTAGTCAACAGATACGCCTGTGGAGTAAATTTGTTATAAGTCTGTACTGTCAGCCAGCCGTGTGCTCTCTTAACTAGTGAAGCTTTATCTTGAAGGAGGGATTCTTTCTTAACGATTTTGTTTACAGTTTTTTTAAAGCCCGCGAGGTTCCCTTGCAGTTCCCATAGCTGCCTTCCTCCCAGATGGTTGATGGCATCCTCCAGAAAGAGTTTTGCTAGACAGTCATTTTTGCTTTGTAGGTCTTTCCAGAGGAGTGCGTTAAGAGTATTTGCTTCCCCTCTGCTTATTTTGTACCAGGTCTTGAGGTATGTTCCCTTTCGTGCAAGGTCTTCCTTAACCAACCCAAATTCAAGTCGGATCTGCGCCGGAGAGGTATATTTCGGGAGACCAAACATTATCCGCATTGCTCTTGTGACTATTCCGTTCAAAGTTCCCATGTCCCTACCTCTCATTGCTTCACTTCCGTAGGTAATAGATGGAATTAGTTTTGCTTGGATCACTTGGAGGAGTGGGGTAAAGTTTGGGCCAATGATTTTGTTTTTGAGGTTCCTTAAAGATACTGCTATCATTAGGCCTCTCTTCTTTACCTCCTCCAATTGTGGTTTGAAGCTACCCCTGTCATCTATGATCACTCCTAAGTAGCAGTATTTGTTTGTAATTTCCAGGTTATTTGAGTCCAAGTGCCATCTAAATGATGATTTCTGCTTGCGATGGTTGATGCGCATGACTTTTGTTTTGCTGTAGTTGATACTGAGTTTGTTTGATTTGGAGTATTCCGCAGTGATGTCGAGAAGCCGCTGTAGACCGATCTGAGTCCGGCTGATTAACACCAGGTCATCAGCGTAAAAAAGGTTGGATAACTGGATGCCCCCTAATTTTGGAGCATGAGAATTATTGTGATTTAGTGTAGTTGATAGTTCGGCCATAAAGAGGTTGAATAAAGTTGGCGCTAGCACGCACCCTTGTTTTACCCCTGTGCAGGTTGGAATTTTCTTAGTTAAGAAGTCTCCGGAACCTAGTTTGACCTGAACCCACGTGTCACTATGCAGGAGGATAAGTTGGTTCAATAGAGCTGCTGGAATATCCATTCTCTTCAGTTTTGACCACAACAGATTTCTATCTACACGGTCGAATGCGGCGCTATAATCTATGAAACACAGATACAAGGGGTGATTTCCCGCTAGCGCTGTGTCGATCAGTAGTGACAAGGCTAGGATGTTGGTAGACGTCCCCATGTTTTTCCTGAAGCCAGTTTGATTATAGGGGATTGCTGAGGTTTCTTCTGCCCACAGTGTCAATTCCTGAAGTAGGAGGCCTGCAAAGTACTTAGCCTCATTGTCTAGAAGGGCTATTAGCCGGTAACTTCTTGGGTCTTTTCTGTCTCCTTTTTTGTAAATCGGTGATATTATGGCCCCCTTCCATGATTGTGGGATTGTCGAAGTTTGCCAGATTCTTTCGAACATTGGTTTAAGAGTGGTGGCCCAATATTCTGGGTCCTGTTTGTTGAATATTAATGGAGGTATTCCGTTTGGACCGGGGGCTCCATCTCTTCTCCCTTTCGCAATCCTGTTAGTTATTTGTGCGGTCGTAATTGTTACTGCTTCGTTGGCTGCCAAGGGTTCTTGACGTGGGGACGTATTTTCATTCGTTTTTGCCTTAACTTTACCAGTTTCTTTCCCTGTTTCGTTAATGGCACTGAAGTGAGTGCTGAAGTGGGTTATCCAGTCCTCTTCTGTCACCTGGGATACAGTCCCTCAGTTTTGTTCATTGATCTGGCCATTGATCTTTTGCCAGAACTGTGCACTGCGGTTTGATTTAGCGTCATATAGGAGTTTTCCCCAAAATGCCTCATCGGCATCCTTTTTTAGCTGCCATATTAGTTTCCTACGCTCTCCTTTAAGCTGTCTAAGAAGTTGGTAGGAGGTGGAGTCTGTTTTTGCTCTTCGTAGGGTCCGATAAATCAACGTCTTCAGTATTTTTAGCCTGCTGTTGTTGCGGAAATTGTAGTGACTCTTCTGTGTCGTATTACAGATTTTCCTAGATCGTGTTGCATGCTCTTTTCTTTCTGCAGAGTCTCTCATTTGTTTTATGAACACTTCCCAGCTTGTTATCGGATTTTGTGTGGTAAGTTGCGCTTCGATGAGAAATCGTTTCGCTAGCTCTAATAGATTTTGTGGATTGGTGACTTTGCATTTTACCCGTCTTTCGTTTGATGCAACGTCTATATCTAAGTTGTTCAGGCTGGGTGGATTTGGTATTGCGGATATGTTCATCATTATTTTCTGGGGCAGGCGGTCGCTGCAATCAGTCAAGCCAATACGGAAATCTTTGACTCTGTAGTATAGACTACGAGAGACAAAAGTGAAGTCAATGGTGGAGCTTGCCTGAGTGCTATGATATGTTGCTGACTGCGGTCGATCTCCTGGGAGTCTTCCGTTAAGTGCCCTGAGGCCCAACTCCTCTAATTTGGCCAACAGGGTCCTTGTGGTTTTTGTACTTCTGCCTCCTGAGCTGCAGTCTTGACAGTTCAGTTCCCAGGCGAATGGGTCCTCGTCGTATTTGGTGTCCGTGCCCGTGTGGCTCAGCATATTTAAATTAAAGTCCCCTGTGATAATCATATTGTTCGTGGGCTCGGTTTTCACTAATTTCACGAGTTCTTCCTTCAGTTGTTGTGCTCCCTTCTTTTTCTCCCTGGGGTGCAGTGATCCAGCGCTCTCACCAAAATATTGCACAAAATGACACTATTTACTACCACAAAATCTTACACTACAACACTAGGCCCATAACAACAATAGAGCGCTTGAATCATGAGGCGATAAGATCTAAATATAGTTGTTTAAACCATCTGCAATAATCAAGACCAGCTTGTCATTTTAGAAAGTTTATTTTAACACATCTAGAAAAACTTAGGTTTTGGTATTTTATTAAACAAGCATTAGAAAAAGTCATAAAGAAAGATTTATTCAGTATTAATAAAAAGAGCATAAATCAAGAATTATTATTCATTAGCAGGAATAAGTAAAATTAAGCATTTTCCAAAATCCTAACTATATCTCTGTCTCTACCCTCATCTCCTAGTAATAAAGTAATTAATAAAAACTCCTGTCCTCACGTGTAAAGTCCATCAGCATAACATCGTCCTCCAGAATTCTCGAGCGTAAGCCAACTATGTGTTCTCTGAACCTATTCTTATACCCTAAATTGAGCTGAGCTAACTATTTTTCACATTCCAGCAGACGAATTCTAGTTCTCCATTGGCTGAGCCACCTCGTACCACAGTAAACTGTGACACCTCCTTCTTACATGCCCGGGCAAATTCACTAGTCCATTGTTCATTTAGAAGTCTTGGCAGCTTCTCCTTAGGCTGCTACATTTTGTAGCGACAGCTTCCTTTTAACCTTGAGCTAGTCAGCTCTGAACTCTCGTGGCACGTTAGCAAACGTTAGCAAATTTCTCCCAAAAGTCATCTTTTTAGCAGTTCAATCCAAAACCTTTCAAAATAAAAGCTCAGAGGCCTTTTCCATCCTTCTTGGAATTATTTTCACTTGAGCCATTTTCATCATTAGGCCTCTTTCAGAAAGCGTCAATTTTCTGCGCCACTGTCCCTGCGCCACTTTTAAAAGGGTACTATTTTTCCTGCAGCCATCTCTAAGCTTCATTTGTAAAACTATTATATAAACAAACACAAAGAATAATTAATGCAAGAAATACAGTTTGTTCTGTTGCCTCCCATCATTGCTAATTATTAACCCATTAGTCTAAATTACCTAGCAGTAAAGCACAAATAAAGCAGCATTTTATATCTACCAGTCTTCATAAATCCAGCAGGGTTCTTTATGCACCTATAAAGAATATAGTGACACCACATAGACAAGGGAAGCAAAATAAGCACATGCCATTATTTTAAAAACAGCTGCTATTAGTTATGACATGACAATAGACAAGATTAATGTATTATTTTCCACATACATAAGAATGCAACATAATGCACATTTATGAGCACACATGTTAATTTCCCACGTGTTCTGTAATGTAATGTAACTTTAAACTAGGTTGAATTAGCACACACAGCACAAATTGTTAGCATTATTAATTTATTTATGGAAGTGTGACTTCACAGGTTTAAACAGATTTCTGTTTTCTATCCCGCTCCATCAACTCCCTCATCTGGTGATTAACAAATCACCACACCACCACCCAATATTTTAGCAAAGATTTTATCTAAGATGAACATGATTCAATTTCACCTGTGTTAGTATTTCTAAAGACTTATCTCATCAGTTTATCTACAATTCTCATATTGAGTTTTAAGAAACCCCTCTAGTTCTATTTCTTTCTCTTGTGTAACATACAACTAAGCTTCAATAAAAGTGTTGCAAAATCTATAACTAATAAAATGTCAGTATCTTGCTTGTCATATTAACCTAAAACTTCTCTTTGTTAATTTCTAAAAGAACAATAACCTAAATTATCCAAAGCAGAATTATAATTGCATTAAGCTTGCAAAGAAAAATAAAACAAAAATTTTAAAAATTTTACCTAAATTTTCTAAAAATTTCTAACACCCCCCTTTTTCAAATTTTTTTTTTATTTTTTTTTTTTATACTCTTTAAACCTTCTAACAGTTTTTCTTCGACCTAATGTCACAAATTAATTTTTCAGCTAACAGAATTTCTTCGACCTTGTGTCATCTAACACATTTTCTTCAGCCTTATGCCAAAAAAACAGAAACCTAAAATTTTAACAGGTATGTACTTCAATCATTGTCACTATTCTTTTCAATCACTTTTTGACTTTCATCATTTACCTCCATTACCGGTATCACTTCTATTTTCTTTCCTGCCTCACTTTTCTTTTCAGAATCTCTTTGACTTGATATCTCATCAATCTGTTCCTTTGATCTGTATCTCAATTTGAATTTTAGGCCTTCATTTTCCTCTGGCCAGTTATCACTTTTTCTTAGTAATTTCTTCTTTTGCTTGGTCACATTACATTCTGTTCTCCAAGCTCCTTTTCCGAATTTTCTTATTTCAGAATCTTCATCACTTTCATCAGTTTCAGTGTCAGATATTTTAACTTCAGACTCAGGTACTTCTTTACTCGGCAACTTCACTCCGTTAGGAACGTCATCTTTGTAGCTGGTACTTGGCAATTCATTTTCTTCTTCAATTACCTTCAACTTCCCAGTTTCAGAATTCCTGTTCCTGCTTTCAGAGCTACTTTTCTGCTTTTCAATACTCTCCTGGTCTTGAATCATAATCTGATCACCTTCTTCTTCTGCTTCTTTTTCTGGCAGATTTCCATCATTTTCTGAGTCTTCAGTCACAACTTTCAAGTCTTCTTCAATCAAGGCTTGTTTTCTCTTCATATTCTCCAGATGTCGACCAACTTGTCGATCTTCAAGATCTGGATTCTCTTCAGGCTCTTCTTCAGAATCTGAATCAACAGTTGTGACACTATCCTCATCAGTATTTTCAGGTGTAGATACACGAAAAGTATGGCCAGTGTCAATCCACCTCTTCAGTCTTTTGCACTTCTCTGCATTTGTTGTGACAAGACTGACTAACCTCCTTTTCTGCCACCTTGGCACTAGAGAATTCCCTTTTAGACGAACCTTTTTCCTGATTCTTTTTCCTGGTAACAGATCAAGTACTTGCTCTTTTTCTCTTGTTTGTACTTCAGTTTCATCTTCATCAAACACAGAAATCATTTCATCTGATAAATTCCTACAGTTCTCCAAATTGATGCCATCATTGATAGTCATCATTCTCTTCTCTGGTATGAATGTCTGTCTCATGACCCTGTCCATCGTAATCTCACGTGGACTTAAATCTGTCTTTTTATCAGTAGTGTTTCTCAGAAACATCAAAACAAGTGGAAGAACATCTGTCCACTTTGTACCTGCAGCTAGGCACATTTTTGCATCTCTGTCTTTTATAGTAACATTCTCATGCTCCTCAACATCTACTCTATCTGTACAATAGAACAGTCTGTTTTCAATATGTCTTTTGCCATCTGATAATTTTGCAACAGTAATTTCATCATTATGTCGCATTTGAAAAGTTTCAACCCATTTTGTAATCAAACAAAAAATCACAAAAATGTAGCACAGTTTGTCATTCAGTGACATCTCACAGTAATCTATTTGTAATCTGGTCAATGAATCACTCTCCTGTAATTCTGTTCCTATTCTCACAATTGTTCTCTTAATTGTGTTCACTTGCTGACAAGTCAAACACCTCTGGTAAAGAAATTCTACAAATCCATGATACATTCTGTTCATGTCAGTAATCATGCTGTTTGGTAAAACTATTCTACCATCTTTGTGTGACAAAATCTCATCCTCATCTCGCTGTTTAAAATCTGTACTCAACCATGTGTTTCTCAACCATGTGTTTTTCTCCTCATGAGTTGCTTCATCTTGTAAGTCTTTGACCACCTGCCATGTTTCAACTACAGATGTTAGTATTAGTGAACTCAAAGCATGTTCATCATTCATTTTGTATGCTGTACATATCACGACAGCAAACTTTTCTGCCAATTGAATATCATCAATCAATCTTTTAATTAAATTTGTATTTCTGAAAAGTAAACCTGTAGAAGTCAATGTTTCAATCTGTTGATCAATTGCATCCTTTACTTTAATGTCTTCACTCAAAAGAACATTATTTTTATTCCAAAATTCTGGAAGTGTATTTAATCTTTTTAGACTGTTTTCTTGTTCATTAATTAATCCTGTATCTGTTTTCTCTGACTGTTCATTAATAAAAATTTGCAATGGCAATGAAGCCATGTCATTCTGCTGAACCATTACCTGTCGCTGTATTTGTAGCTGTTCATTCAGCTCACTTATCTCAATTTCCTTTTCATTTGACCATAATTTTGACTCGTCTGACTGTGTCAATTCAATTAGGTCAATGTCAGACTTCTCACTTACCAGAACTGAAGTCATCTCTGTTTCTCGCTGAGTTTTGATCCCTACTAGTTCAATCTCAAGTACAATAGAATAAACCTTTTCAGTTAATGGGACCTTTAAAACTGCGTAATTAGTTTCATCCTTTCCCAGCACAGGGACTATCTCTGTTTCCATAATTTTCATGGACTCCTTTAAATCATTTGATGAATTTACATGATCAGGAATATTAATTCCAGATGTATCAGACATTTCATCATGATTTTCTATCGCATCAATTTTAATAAAATTCTGAACTGGCACTTTATCAGTTTGATCTGACACTTTTGGCGTTACATTAACCTGTTCTGGGGATCTTCTTGAATTTCTGTTCTGATCCATATTTACAACATCAATTGTACACTGATCTATATTTTCTACTTTGACACTTTTATTATTTATTTTTGCTAATTTGGGAATCTTTAATTTACTCTCGCATTTGGCAACAACCTTTTTCATTTTCTTGTATAAGGAAGACATTTTCTTAAAATAATTTGGTAATTGTACTCTCTAAATTTGCCTTGCAGCGTTTGCTAATTAATTAATTAATTAATTTAACACTATCAGGTGTAGAAAACTTTATAATTTGGTCAATTTAATATATCTCCTAATTTACCTGTATCACTAAATTTAATTAACCTGTAAAGAAAAATATCAATTTGCAAAAACAGTAGCAACGTAATATATTTATTTATAACAATAATATCAACATATAATCACATGTGTGTTAAATGTACTTATTTTTCACTTACACACTTTCTGCATCAACACCTGTGAAAAAAGAAAACCTAATCTATTTGCTTTTAAATTTAGACAGTAAATTGTAAATTAACTAAAAACACTATTGGTAATAATCTAATCAATAAATCAAATAACAGACAGAATCACCTAAAACAGAACAAAGGACTGCGTATACTTTTCAATAAACAAAATACTTGGAAAATATTTATTTATTTAATTATGCTGCGCAATCCTGCATTCTTGCACTGTAGACAAGGAACAGGATGCACAAAACCAAAAATTAGTTCGGAAAAACACACCGAGCTTACCAACACCCGTCTCGCCGAATCAGACACCGCCCAGCTCCCGCGCCGATGTGAAAACCACGAGAGGACTGCAGGAAAGAAAAGCAAAATGTGCCAAGCTCTCAAAACGCCAGTCTTTTAAATCTGTGCCCAGTCTTCTACCCTACTTGCGGAAACAACAGCAGATACCAACAAACAATGCTCATTCTCTGTCAGACGCTCAGCTCACCGGTTTATAAAAAAAAAAACAGTCATTAGCTATAAACGGGCAGACAAGAACAAACGCCTCAGTGATTCTACTTTCAAAAACACGTCAATGACGGTCTGCGCTGACAATGCTACTCGAGACAATTACCAAACAGCGTTTAAGGCTCATTACTATACATTTTATTGATGGAAGCAATTTCACCAGAATTCCCGGCAATTTTAATTTTAAAAAAACGAAGCTCTAAGCACTAGCGCTAGAGCAGATGTAAACAATGGACATCAGCCAATCAGTGCGGCTGCTACAACACGCAACCAATCAGAGCACGTCGGCGCGCATCGGCCAATCACAGCATAGCTATTGCTGTGACGTATGCTGTTATTGCTGCAGTCTCTCTCCCTTCGAAAAATGCGATCCTAATACAGCGCGCAATATTCACAACACATATCATCAGCTGAGACACGCATCCTCAACTCTACTTTCCACATATGCCTCACTTAAAACGCACCATAAGCGCTTAATACTCAATACGTTTTGCGAATAACTTACTGTGTCACTACTCAACTAAAGACTCTCTAGATACTTTAATAACAACTTGGCAGTGATTACGCGCAGGAGTCAATTGTAGCGCGTCAAAAACTAAAGCGGTGACTTTACTAATTTGTAAATAATTTGGCAAACAGTGGCAACGTGCATCAACCAATAACAGCACGACCACTATGACATCAGCCAATCACAACGCTGCTTGCGATGTTTCAGCCATTCACAGCACGGCGGCTTATGACGTATGTAACCACCGCTGTAACTCTAACGAGCGCTGCTGTTAATATATTCTCTCTCTTACTCTTCTTTCTCGCGCGCTTGTTACACATTAGCTGTAACTTAAAAACAATAGCGTGACTAGGAAGGAATATCCAAAACGGGAATATTTACTTTGTTATTATTTATGAAATTTCATTCTAGTGTACTCGCTCGTTCAAATTATTTACTACATGTTTCTCTCTTATAAAACATTAAAGCATTGAGGAAAAAGGTGCTAAAGCGATGTTTTAACGCTTATATTTTATTACAGGACACTTATACACAGTTACAGAGCTTTGCCCAATCAGGGCGCAGCTCACGGAGCCTTAACCAATAAGGTCGCGGCCCCTGTATGACGCTGCGCGTCAACAGCCAATGGGTGCGCGGCCTTGCGATGACGCGACGGGCCGTTTTAGCCAATTACAGCGCGGCTGCTGACGTAGGGAGCCGCTGCAGCTGGCAGCTCTCCCCTTCGCTCCTTTCTCTCGGCAAACAGCCCCTCCCTCATAAAATCTTATTTCAATGGAGCGCGCTAAGTTTTTCTTTTAATATTATCATTTGGGAAGAATTATATTTAAATTAAACGGGCATTTATTTCGAGGACGCTTATTTAGACAACAATTTTCAGCAGAAGACACTCCAGACACTTCTATTAAACGGAGTGATATTTTATTATGACACTTTGGGTGAATTTTATTCTTCAAGCAGTACACTTACTACACACATCAGTTTTTAATTTAGCAGTACTATTAAAATGAAGGGAACATCAGTGGAGGCTTAGCTAGTTACTCCATAACAACGCCTCAACCAATCAAAGAGCAGCTTTTCATTAACAATGCTGACGCTCTAGCCAATCCGAGCGCGGCAATTCTGACGTAAGCAGCTGCTGCAGCTTCTGTCTCTCCTCACACGGTCTCACTCCTAAAACCAGCCCCTCCCTTACAATTTTCGATCGGGGTACATTTTAATGGTTTTAAACTACGGAGAACAATATAATACTATATTTAAAGCGAGGAATGTTTATAAAATTAATACTGATTACTTTTTACTTACTTCTAAATGATTAACAACGTGGAATACCTTAATTATAGCCTAATTAACACAGAACATTCTAAAATGCTCCTGAATGTTTTAAAATAGCACAGTTCACCTTTTTATACTTTTCAACTATGCTGAACACTTTTGAATTGAATATTATTAACGTGCAGAGCTTTTAAATGTATTTAAACACTGCACAACATCATAAAAAGTCTTAGAATGGTACAGACTTTATCCTGAACTTTCCTAAGTACCTTAGAATTACTTTTGGTACATTTTAGTGAATATATAAAACGAAACACATCTGTCTGCTTCTCTAATTAGGATAGTTTACATACATTCAAGTATCCACACTTCGGAATAGTCGGCGCTATTCACACTAAGGATAATTTACATTTGCCAGTAGAGCAACTCTTACCCTACCCTTCTAACACGTAAGAATATGAACTCATTTTCCTCTGAACGCACCGCGAAGTGACAGTATCTAAGAGTTCCACTTGAACATACCTTACAAAACAATCACGCACTTTCACACTGAAAATTCCCTAATTTCAAACACACATGAAATCCGTACAGGACTCTCACCTGTTTATAGAAATCATGCACCGTTAGCAAAATAACACCGTTATCCGTACAGGACTCTCACCTGTTTATAGATATAAAACATGTATCCGTACAGGACTCTAACCTGTTTATAGATAATCATGCACCGACATTACCCTGCCCTTCACTCAAGCTCGAATATAACTAATACTCTTATCACAGTGAGTTTTATGGAAGGCGCTTTGTCCCTATTCTCATGCTGCTCTAATTTCTTAGAAAACCCTCACTGTTACAAGATTCACACCTAGCCCTAAAACTGTGTTGCACGGCGACAACACTGTATTGCACGGCGACAATACTTCTGGTACACGGCGATACCAACAGTGATACTCGGCGATATCACAGAAACAGATCAGATATTCTGCATGACTACCTTCTCATCACACAGTTTTTGTACCGGTACACACATAGCACAAAATTAAACAAACTCAACATGTGTTAAAACTTAATCCTATGATTTTACCAACATATATGTATCATGCATGTAACATGTATGTCAAAAACAACATATATAAACCGTCCTCTGCTACCAGAAATTGATCCAGCGCTCTCACCAAAATATTGCACAAAATGACACTATTTACTACCACAAAATCTTACACTACAACACTAGGCCCATAACAACAATAGAGCGCTTGAATCATGAGGCGATAAGATCTAAATATAGTTGTTTAAACCATCTGCAATAATCAAGACCAGCTTGTCATTTTAGAAAGTTTATTTTAACACATCTAGAAAAACTTAGGTTTTGGTATTTTATTAAACAAGCATTAGAAAAAGTCATAAAGAAAGATTTATTCAGTATTAATAAAAAGAGCATAAATCAAGAATTATTATTCATTAGCAGGAATAAGTAAAATTAAGCATTTTCCAAAATCCTAACTATATCTCTGTCTCTACCCTCATCTCCTAGTAATAAAGTAATTAATAAAAACTCCTGTCCTCACGTGTAAAGTCCATCAGCATAACATCGTCCTCCAGAATTCTCGAGCGTAAGCCAACTATGTGTTCTCTGAACCTATTCTTATACCCTAAATTGAGCTGAGCTAACTATTTTTCACATTCCAGCAGACGAATTCTAGTTCTCCATTGGCTGAGCCACCTCGTACCACAGTAAACTGTGACACCTCCTTCTTACATGCCCGGGCAAATTCACTAGTCCATTGTTCATTTAGAAGTCTTGGCAACTTCTCCTTAGGCTGCTACATTTTGTAGCGACAGCTTCCTTTTAACCTTGAGCTAGTCAGCTCTGAACTCTCGTGGCACGTTAGCAAACGTTAGCAAATTTCTCCCAAAAGTCATCTTTTTAGCAGTTCAATCCAAAACCTTTCAAAATAAAAGCTCAGAGGCCTTTTCCATCCTTCTTGGAATTATTTTCACTTGAGCCATTTTCATCATTAGGCCTCTTTCAGAAAGCGTCAATTTTCTGCGCCACTGTCCCTGCGCCACTTTTAAAAGGGTACTATTTTTCCTGCAGCCATCTCTAAGCTTCATTTGTAAAACTATTATATAAACAAACACAAAGAATAATTAATGCAAGAAATACAGTTTGTTCTGTTGCCTCCCATCATTGCTAATTATTAACCCATTAGTCTAAATTACCTAGCAGTAAAGCACAAATAAAGCAGCATTTTATATCTACCAGTCTTCATAAATCCAGCAGGGTTCTTTATGCACCTATAAAGAATATAGTGACACCACATAGACAAGGGAAGCAAAATAAGCACATGCCATTATTTTAAAAACAGCTGCTATTAGTTATGACATGACAATAGACAAGATTAATGTATTATTTTCCACATACATAAGAATGCAACATAATGCACATTTATGAGCACACATGTTAATTTCCCACGTGTTCTGTAATGTAATGTAACTTTAAACTAGGTTGAATTAGCACACACAGCACAAATTGTTAGCATTATTAATTTATTTATGGAAGTGTGACTTCACGGGTTTAAACAGATTTCTGTTTTCTATCCCGCTCCATCAGCAGGTGGAGGTTTATTAGAATGATGTCCTCTTTTGGATCTTGCGTGCGAAGTGACAGTCGCAAAGCTTGCATTGCGTTTGGGGCAGCTAAGGTGTAGTCTAACTGGACTACCTTTGATATCATTGAAAGCGCACTGTATGTGACAAGGCCGCCTTTCTTGTGACCGAACAGAGAGCGCTGGGTGGGCGGTAGCGAATTCAAAGTATACCCGGCCAGCACTGGAGGCGATTCGGTCCAGGTTTCTTGTAAAGAGATGATACTAAATTTTTGCAGATAATTACCTAGGTCAGTATCTGTAAACTTATCGCCTGCACCGTTTATATTCCATGAGCATATGCTTAGGATGCTAAAGATGTTGGCTGTTTTTGAGTTAATTTGTCATTTGCTTGTCTCTTTTGCATTTAAGGACTTTGGGAGCCAACTCCAGTTGGGTGAAGGCCTCGTGTCGTTGGCCAGTGATCTAATTTCAACCTGGTTTGAGTACAGTTGTCTCTCTGGCGTTTTACTGCGAGCACCTCTTAGGACAGTTCTTTTAAGAGAAGACTCCTTGGGCTTCTTTTGAAGGCTGTCATGTAGTAAGGGCTCAGGGTATCTTGGGTGCAGGAGGGTTTGCAGTTTTATTCCCCAAGAGTCAAACTTTACCTTTTCTTTAATTATTCTCTCTGGAAATTCTCCTGTAGTCCAAGTAGTTTTTGTTGACTCAACGCCAGGGTGCATCTGAGATTCAATGAATTCTACGGATTCCAAGTCTGCTGATGTGATTGTTTTGAGGCTTTCTATTGTGTTCAGTAACCGCAGGATGTTTCCCCTGTTTAAAAAGTCCATTGGGCCTCTTGAATGATACTCTGGGTGGAATATTACTGTCGTTGTTGTACCGTTTAGTCCTTTCTCGTTTGGCTGAGTATTTTCGCGGTCCATGGGTTGGGTTTCCATTTGTTTGGGCGGTACCATGGGTGCTGCTTTTTTAATTTGGTCATTCATTGTGCCGCTTTTCCGTGGATCTTGTCCTGGGGGGTTTAGGCTCGTTGTTAAAATCAGCTCGGGGGTTACTGAGATTTGTTTTTCGTCCCTATTCTCCGGGGGATTTTTAATGTAGATTACCTTGCTCTGTCTTGTTATTTCTTGTTTTTCTCTATCTGGTGAGTCTGGAGTTGTTTGAGAGTTATTCCACTTGTCGGCCTCGTCTATGCCAGTGTCTTTTCCCGTTTTTAGCGTGCTCAGCGTGTCCTTCAGAGTTTTAGGTGAAGTGCTGTTGATAGGACAACTATGTGGAGCTGAGCCTTTTACATGTTTGTTCGCTGGGCTAGCCTTTTCACAGGTTGTACTCTTGGGGATTGGTTCTTCGTCCTTCCCTGGCGTCCCTGCTTGTGGAAGGTTGGCTGCTGTTTGGTCACTGTTGCAGCCCTTGCACCATGCAATAATCCCGGTCAATTTCCTTTGATTTTTTCCCTTCCTTTTCTGTTTTCTTCCCGCTTTTCCTTGAGGGGGGGGGGACAGGACTCCGTCTTTTTGGTTAGTTTTTTCTGAGTGCGCTGTGGTCGCAGCGCAGTTTTGACCTCGTTCGGGTTGGTGTCTACTGATAGTCAGTGTATTCATCTTATTTGTTTTTTCCCTTGGCTGAAGTGAATTGGTAGGTGTCTTTGTGGACTCTTGCTTAGTGGACTGTGGAGCGTCTTTCCCAGGTACTGCAGTTTCTTGCATTCTCTCCGGTTGGTTATAGGGATGGCTGATTTTGACAGCCATCTTTATATCAGATAGGAGGTTGTCCAGAGCTGTTGGTAGCGTTACTAGTTTGTCCACTATGGTGATACAAGAACAGTTTGATGCTATCAACTGTGTCTCTGCTTGCGCCCTTTTTATCAGTCCGTTCAGGTCTGCTAGCTTTCCGTCTATGTTGGAGACGAATATTGCCAGAGAGTTGAGGACAGAGAGTTGCAAGTCCATCTTGTCGGATTGGTACTGGATAGCATTTACTGAAAGTTGCATTGTCTGCAAGAGGGAAGCCCAGATATCTCTGTTGTTCTTAATTCTTTCTTTTCCCAGACTGTCGCAGATGCTGACTCTTTGCTTATCTTGCTCCAATTCCACTGGGCAGGATGCAGCCAGAGCTTCCCACTCTTCCGAAGTGAGGGACGAGCTATCCAGATCGTGTGGCCTGGGTATTGTAGGTCCTGTGCTAGATGATGTAGAGGTGGCTAGTTGAGGCTGAGAGGGGCCGGGTGGTTGTGATACTTCCTCACCACCCGCCTTTTTTGGCACGATTTTGTCATGATTCAAATGTTCTTGATCAATGGAGAGGGTTGTGCTTCGACCGTTTTCCCTTTGCTCCTGTTTTGATTTATCAGTTGCTTGCCTGGCCTTGTCGTGGTCCGCCTCTGCGCTCGGATCATGCTTATTGCCACGGGCAAGGTATACTTGTGTCTTTGCTTCCATTTTCCCTGTTTACAGGGTGAAATTTCCCTTTGTCCCTCTTGGGCTTTGATCGTTGGAGGTTTACTCGTGTCGACCCCGAGAGGTACATCCACGGACCCCCTATTTGTTGCGCAGTCCAGCGACATTGCTGAGTCATCCAGAGCCTCAGCGGTCCCTGGTGGTCCCTGGGATCTCAGCTGTGGTGCTTGGTATTCACATTTAGCTCCGTCCCTCCCTTTATTTGTTTCTCTTTGTCTTACAGAACTGAAGGGGGTTGTGTTGTAACTCCCATTGGTTGCTTTTGCTACATGGTCTGCAGCTGGGCTCTCCATTGAGTCCACCGTTGAGTCCTCCTTGTTTACACTATTTGAGTTGTCATGCACATCCCCCTTTGCAGTCGCTTCTGGGTCGCTCTTCTCTTTTTTTATTCCATTCTCCTGTTCCAGTTCCAGGTCCAGTTCTGGTTCCATTTGGCTCGCCTGGATTCCTGAGCTTGCTTCTTCGGACGGCGATGGGGCCCACTTTTGAGGGTTTGCAATGTCTCTCTCCTCCGTCCCTGGTCTTTCCTGCCCCTGGTCCGTGGAGGTTATTCTGTGTGTTTTGGTTGGGTTAAGTGGTGTCGGTAGGTTGGTTTTGCTGGCATTATTTAGGTAGAGGAGCGTGTTGGGGTCTTTGATGAATGCGAATTTTGTATAAATTTTTGGTTGAACACGGAATTTATTGCTGGACTGGTTGCGTGGGTGCTCTTGTGCTTCTTGTGCTTCCGAACCTCTGAGGTGCCGGGTTTTTAGGAACCCGGTGGTGCCAGGGGGTAGCACCCGAGGACCTCTGAGTTCTCCCTTGTTCCGGACCACAGAAACACGGAGTCTTCTAGTTACCGTCAAAGATCAAGTTTTATTGGTAGCTACCAAGTAACACGTGTCCCAGAAGTACACCACACGGAGTGTAGGTTCTCGGGAGACTGTTCGTTTTTACAGAACCAGCCGTCTCCTTATATACAAAAATAATAGCTGCAAGCAAGAATTCCTGAGTTTATGATATGGCTATACACATATTTCTACAATAATACAAAGAGCAGAGTCATGTAAGCAAGCCCATATTTTAGATGTCCAGTTTGTTGATAGATTACCCAGTTAGGCCTGGAACTCCCATCAGATATCGATGAAACCTTAATAAAGGAAGGCACAACCCAGTCATAAAACTGGCCATAAACAAGGAATGTGGACAGGTGCATGTTTGCAGAAAGCATGGTCTGTATGTCGTGAATGGTTCGTGGAATGTTATGTATTGATGCTATCGTATTCGGCCACTGGGTGAGGAGCTGCCCAAACAGATTTGGCCGAAGGCAATGGAGTCAGTTGGGACAGGTCAGGGGGAAGTCACGGAAAGGTGGACGTGTCCCTCTTGATCAAGCTCGACCTTTAATTGACTTAACATGAGGGCAAGATGCAAGATGGATGCCGTTCACAAAATGGAGTTTAAGGGATGGGGACGGAAACTACGATTTTGGGGTGTTGGCAACCCTCGATTGTGACGCAAATACATAGGAATGATGTCCTAATTATTATCGGTTCATAGATACCAAAATCGTCTTGGTGCGTTGAGGTTTTGTGACACGGGTATTGGACCTCGATATCGGGAGAACACCAGGGTCCGGATTTTTGAGAACCACAGACCCTCCTTTTGCCCTCATATAAGGCAATAACTCATGCTAATCTGAGTCCAAATTGGTATGAAGAAATTCGTGGAGATGTTGCTGTAGCATCATTCTGTTACTCAGCTCGTCCCGTGACACAGGCTTCCGTACACACGAGGTAGCACAGAGGCCACATAGTGCAGGAGCACACTGTATACATAAGCAAAACATGAACAGAAGTGCCAAGGTCATCCCAATGAAGATCAAAATTTTCCATCCCCAGGCAGTGATCAGCTCCCAGAACCACCCCAGCAGGGACCAATCCCCTTTCTCAACGTAAAGGGAACCAGATATTTCGTGTAGTTTGGAGATGGCCTGATATACTGTCGGTGCGTTATCAGGGATGAATATGCAACAACTGGATTGGATGACTCTACACACACCACCACGATCGGCGAGTATGATGTCTAAGGCAATTCGGTTCTGAAGGGTCATAAGTCGATCCGACTGAAGCTCGGTTGTCAGATTGCCAAGTGCTCCGGCCGTCGTAGTCACGGCGGATTCAACTATCCTCGATAACTGGCGAATATTTCTGCTGTTCACCATAGGCCCCCAAAATGGCAGAAAACCCTTTGCGAAGTCAGCGAATTCCTGACCCGGGGAGTCGTCTTTACTCACGACACCCCTAGCTGTCCTTGTCCGATGGTAATCTGCTCTGGCCGTGTAGGTGGGAGGCAGCAGAAATGAGATAAAACATGTACCTGAGAAATCAGGGGGCAACCACGTGTAGGCTTGGTCGTGGCAAATGAAATACGTGCCTTTGGCTGCCAAAAGTATAGGGGAAGTCCGGGAAGTAAATACGTATGTTTCCGTGCAAATGCTCTTTCCTAACTGTGCTGTGGGGTCCCTACCAATACCCTGTAAGCATAAGTGACCTCGGTGGGGCACTATCCAAACTGGGCGGGATTTCTTTGCTGCCTGGCTCTTGACCAGGTAAACCCCATGTTTAGTCACGTTCCAACGGGTGTAGGGACTGAGTTCATCTTTGGGCATTGTCAGATATGTGTCGATATCCCTACTCATATTCCTTATCCCTGCAATTAGTGCCTTGTTATTGGAATCGCTCGCAGTGGAACGGGTCAGGTATGGTTCTAGGGCGAATAGGAACATGGTCTGGAAAGCCCACAGAGAACCATAGTAGCTGAATGGCAAAATGAAGTATGGGATCCCCTTATCGGTTGTGTGTGGCATAAGTCCGCATATCCAACAGTTTGATATGTTCATTACGGACTGGTGTTGGTGTAGGAGCTGAATGAAAGAATTGTTTACAAATTCGAGTCTTCGGGCAGACTCGTGTTCAGGTAGAGGGTGGAAGTAGTGTGGAGAAATAGTGGGAGGAGATGGTGGCTGGGTGTCACTCGAAAAGGTAACTTTAAATACGAACAGAGTATAACCAGTAAAAAACACAAGTATGCTACATAACATTAAAACACATAGCATCAGGAATCTTCTTTTGGACAGTATTGTGCATAACTGTTTTCCGAAGTTCGTGAGTCTGATAGGTCTCTCTACCCTTGGAAACTCCATCCTCTAGTTGCTGCCCGTGGTGGTTGATTGATTCTCCCAGTGTGCGCGCTCTGCTCAGTCCGGGGTAACTCCCGTGGACCAATCAGAACCGTGGACCTAGAACTTCCCAGTTGCACTCCCCAGACTTCAACCGCGACCCTAGCAGCAGAACCGGATGGCGGTTCGAAAAATCAAAAATGAGCTAGTTCCCCTGGGACGAGAGAGCTGAAAAATCAAACAATAGTTCTTAGGGGAAAAGGGAAATCACATTAGGTCAATAGTTTATTAGTCTCTTTGTTTAGACCGCAGGTCGTATCGTCGTTTCCCAGGTACGGTGTGGTCTTCAAACAGCGTCTCAGGTTCGGTAGTGTCCAATTGCATAGACGGTGACACAAGTCCTTGTAAAATATGATCACTCTCCTTTTCAGTACTAGTTTCTTTCAAACGTGCATCGCTGAAAGGGATGAAGCGAGGTACGGATTCGGTCTCGGAGTCGGCAAGTCCTTTGTTGACCCACCGGTCGTATGGAAGGGGTAGAGGGACCCGTTTGCAGTGGGTCCCATGTACCCAATTCTTCTTGCCTTCCACCCGAACAGCAGATCTCGTTGAAAGCAGCACTAGGTGCGGTCCGGTCCACCTCGGCTGTCCGTTGTTGGTGCGCTGGAAATTCCGCACCAAAATCCACGAACCGGGCTCGATGAGGTGACCTGGATCGTCAGAGGCTGGTGGAGAGGAACTGTGAACCTGTTGGTGTAAAACACGCAATTTAGTTGTCAATTCGCACAAATAGTCAAGTAGTACGGGGTGTTCTATCTCACTTAGTTTCTTGGGTCTTGGCACGCCCCAGACGTTGGCTGGGCGGCCAAACACGATCTCATGGGGGCTAAGTCCTAATCTGGAATGGACAGTCATTCTGGTTGACAAAAGCGCTAGAGGCAGTGCGTCAGGCCATTTAAGACCTGTACTGGCTTGGATCTTGGCTAGTTTGAGTTTTAGAGTGCCATTGTAGCACTCTACTAACCCAGCTGATTGGGGGTGATTTGCAGCGTGGAATTTTTGGTGGATGCCTAAACACTCACACACTCTCTTCATCACGCATCCTACGAATTCACTTCCGTTATCACTCCAGACAATTCTAGGCATTCCGAACCTCGGAAAGAACTCTTTGACGAGTGCTTTGGCAGTTGATAAAGCGGTATTTGTCCTTAAGGGGGTACGCTTCCACCCACCTTGAAAAGGCGCAGACAACAACGAGCACATACTTTAGGTTGTTGCACCTCTCCATGTGGATGAAGTCGAGCTGTAAAACCTCGAACGGGTACGTTGGAGGCGCAAAATGACCAGTTGGAGTTGGGGGTCCCCTCCCGGGATTGTACTTCAAACACACCATACACTTTTTAACCACATTCTTTGCATATTTTGGGATATTGTTATTCTGCCATACTGGGGCCAATAGTTTACAGATTCCTTTCGAACTGATGTGTGCAATTCCGTGAGCCATCGTTACTACTGCAAGTACGTATGCATTAGGTAATAGCCATCGCTGGTGTTCTGATAGTTCGACCCAACAACCATGCGTATCCAATCTACCTGTGCTTTCTCTCCATTCATTCACCTCGTTCTCAGTTGCTTCGGCTTGTATCGATTTTACGCTTTCAATGGTGTCCTCACACATTCCCACGTCAGTAGTCCATCTAGCGGGACCCATAACATACATCCGACTCTTTGTGTTCCTTGCAGTTTCTTTCGCAACCTCATCTGCCAATGCATTTCCGCGGCCAACATCATCCTGAATCTTTTGTGTGCACTGCATTTTATAATGGCGACTTGTAGGGGCAAGGTGAGTGACTCAAGGAGCTCATTAACTAGCTGGCCATGTTGTATCTTCGTACCATGGGACGTAAGGAACCCACGTTCACGCCACAATCTCCCAAAACTGTGAGCCACACCAAAGGCATATTGGCTGTCAGTGTACACATTCACTCGCTTTCCTTTCGCCAACACACATGCTCTAGTAAGCGCAATCAGCTCTGCAGCTTGTGCAGAATTGTGGGAAATGCGTGCAGTCTCTACAATGGTGTGTCCTGTCGTTACGGCGTATGCTGTTGTCGTATCACCATTCGGCAACTTGAAACATGAACCATCAACCCATAAAGTATCATTGCATTCGGGAAGGGGAGTGTCCTGTAAGTCTACTCTCCCTTTTGTCTCTTCTTCTGTCCTGAAACAGCAGTCGTGTTTGTCAATCTTGTCTGTCTCTGTCGGGATGGGTAATAACGTAGCGGGGTTGAGTGTATCACACCTCTTTATGTGGATGTGACTTGCTAGCAGGGTAAGTTCGTAACTGGATAGTCGAGCGCTAGTAAGATGTTGTGTCTTGGTCCTATTTAGCAAAATGTCACCTGCATGCGGAACCATAACGATCAGAGTGTTATTCATGACTAATCCAGCAGACTGTCGAATGCAGACAGCTGCTGCGGCGGTTGCTCTTAGACAACTTGGCAGTGCCTTAGCCACTGGATCCAGAGTTGCCGAAAAATACGCGCATGGGCGCTGTTTGTTCCCAAAGTGTTGCGTTAAGACTGATAATGCACAACCTTCCTTTTCGTGGACATACAATGTAAAAGGCTTACTGTAGTTGGGGTTTCCCAACACAGGGGCCGAACACAATGCATCGCGCAACTCGTGGAAACTCGTCTGACAATCTTCAGACCAAGGCATAGTATTAGGCGTGTCTTTGCGGAGTAGTGCCAGCAAGGGCTTGGCTAGTAGTGAGAAATTCGGTATCCATTGTCTACAGTACGATGTAACGCCCAAGAAGGCTCGAACCTCTCTCTGTGTCCTTGGGGCACTTAGTTCTGTAATTGCCTGTATTCTTTCTGGTGTCAGTCTCCTTCCCTCCTTCGATAAGATGTGACCTAGGTAGGTTACTTCTTGTCGGCAAAATTGCAGCTTTGAAAGAGAGACTTTGTGCTTCATGTCACATAAGTGACACAATAGTAACAACGTGGCTTGTTTGCAAATCTCCTCAGTGTCTGCGGCGATCAGTAGATCGTCTACGTACTGGATCAAAGTTGACCCATCTGGCAGCACAATTGTGTTTAGTTGTGTTTTCAGTGCCTGACTGAATATAGATGGGCTTTCGCAGTAGCCTTGAGGAGCGCATTTGAAGCGGAAGCTTCGTCCTCCTAAATTGAAGCCGAAAAGGTCTCTACTCTCTTCGGCGATCGGGATGCTGAAGAAAGCGTTCTTCAGGTCAATCACCGAGAACCAGTCTGCTGAAGCTGGAACCATTGTCAATAAAGCAGTAATGTCGGGGACAACTGGAAACTGTGGGATAACTACCTTATTTACCTCTCTGAGGTCAATCACAAACCTATACACAGGGGGCTGTGAAGGATCAGTACGTTTTAGGACCGGTAAAACTGGACTGTTACAAACGTTCCCTGTTGTTTCTTCAATAACATCTTTATCGATCAAATCATAAATGATCGTTAACAACGCCTTCTCGCATTCGTTAGATATTTTGTATCGGGGAATACGTGGCAATCCGACGTTGGCTTTCAAAGTTATGACATACGGTGCTATGTCCAAACGACCTACGTCATTGGAACCATTAGCCCACAGTATATCAGGAAGTGATGACAATTCGGTTGGAATACCTTCTTTCGACAAATACATTGGAGAAATGACTTTTTTCCCTAAGGTAAGTTGTACTCCCGAGGGAGAACAGTACAAAGTCGCATACAACCTTTTTAGCAAATCCAATCCTAACAAATTTTCACCGCAACCTGTTGTAAGAATGAGGGGTGCTTCTAATTCACAGGGGCCAACAGAAAGGGGTATAGGACTAGAGATCGGGTTCCTAACAGGGGCGCCAGAGAAGCCTACTGAGACATTCATTTCGCCAGACAAAGGTGCGCCAGGAAGTTTTGAGTGCATAATAGAACTTTTCGTAGCACCAGTATCCAGCAGAAATGGCTCTGACACTCCTGAGGTAATTACCTTGACATAAGGTCCATCCTGGTCTACTGGAACTGAAACAACTCCCTCTCTTTGTCCATGGCTGTCCTAGCAATCGTTACGCTCATTGTCGTGTTCGGTGTAATAGTCGTCAGCATAGTACTGAGCTGACCTAGACGATGCGTTATTCTGTTGGTCAAAGCTATTCATGGAATTCTGAGGCGGAAAAGAAACTGTGTTCTGGGAGAAATTTCCACGCCCCCTACCTCTGGGGGTGTGTTGAACACCTCTCCCTCTTACACCTGAAACACCGTTTAAGCGTCGCGCAAGAGCCGGACAATTACTCCTAAAATGACCCTCTTCCTTGCAATACGCACATTGATTCGGGCCATACGGAACACGCTGGTGGGAAGACTCGTTTCCCTGCGCGTCTCTACAATACTGCTTATTCTGTTGATAATTGGGCTGGCTAGCCATACGAGGCGGATAGGCCTGTTGGAGAAGAACTTTAGTTTTCAAATCTTTCGTCTTTTTGTCTGCCTTGTCTAGCTCGTCTTTGCGCCTGTTTTCGTAGTACTGAGCTGTTGCTAGAATCTGCGCTGACGTAGAGACAGCCCAAGCACTCTCTGAATCTTTTAGTTTAGCACATAGTTCGGGAAGCAGATTGTGTACAAATTTGTCTACAAACAATCTTTGGCCACCCTCGGTAGCCATATCCTGACCACTATGGTCAGTGAAAGTTTCCTCAAATCTCGTGAAAAAGTCAGACACATTCTCGTCTTTCTTCTGCTTGCACGCTGATAGCTTGTCCCAGTTTACGCGTACTTCAGGCATAATTGTCTTCATGTACGCAATAATTCTACCGGGAAGTTCAGCTATTAACGGCTCAGGCTTGAAACCACCGACTTGTCTAGCATCTGTAGTCGCAATGTTCGCCCACGAGTCACCTAATTCTTGGTCATGATCTGTATGACGTATCTTACTCCATAAAGGATGTGGAACAACGTTCCCAAACAACATGTCTATATCCGCTAAATTCATTATACATGAGCTGGCAGTTTGGGATAACTCCTTATAATACCCAGTCGGGTTTTTACGGGGATCGGGTAGTGTCTGCTTGAGTGCTAAAACTTCGGATCTTTTCCAGGGGACATGTACCCATACACGCTGGAAATGAGGCAGAACCGGTGGAACTGCAGTTGCGTCACCTTCCCTCCAGACCGGAGGAACCTCTCTCATGGGGTACTGTCTCGCTCTTTTCCTGCTGGATGTACCACTGTCAGAGGATGACCCAGAATTACCACCCGTACTTCTATGTGATAATAATATCTCAACTGCTTTTTCAACGTCGGGACCTACAATCATACCCTCCCCAAATTTAAATCGTACACTACACAACTCTTGCTGGTTGGTCTTCTGACCATTATCTACCAAATCCTCACACAGAAAAACACACATCTGCTCAAAGACGTATCTTTGCGTTGGTTCATCCCATTGACGGAAAACGTTCATGACAGACTCTACATCATATCTTGCTGTGTCCATAGCCCAATTTCGTGCTAACTTATTCAAACATTCCCTTTCCTGATAATCGGGCATTTGGCTTCGTAATTGTCTTCGTTCCGTGTTATTGTCGTTTTAGGCGACCGAAAAAGTGGTGAAGGAAGGTTAGTAACAATGCTGGTCATTTTATGCCAGACGGAAGGTGAAAGTGGGGGAATAACTGGTGGTAGAACAGAGTCACGCAAAGTAGAAACAGAAATGTTCGTAGAACGAGTATCAGAGAGACTAGAAGATGTGCTAGGCGAAATTTTAGAAGGAATAGTAGGAGAAGTAGATGTGATCGGTGAGCCTTGAGGAGGCTGCGCCAGAGAAACAGGAGCCAGCTGAAGAGTAGCCGGTGAGTGCGGAAAAGGAGCCTGTATAACAGCTACCAGAGGTGCAACTAAAGGTTGCGGAGGTGCTGTGGCATTTTGTGCATAGGGTGGTGGCGAACTTAGCAAATGAGCCATTAATGGATCTTTCTCACGCTCTTTTACTGTCTCTCGCTGAAGAGATGGCAAAACGGGATAGCATTTATCTATTGCCATTTTACGTTGCCTGTGCAACTGCTCACTTATTTGATCCTCTTCGTTGTCTTTAAATTTTATCGCGGCTTGCATTACTGAAATACCTCTTTCCCTTTTATTCTTTTTTTCTAATTTAATTTCCTTCTGTTTGGCCTCTTTACGCCATAAGCGGAAAGAGTCAAACATCGCCGGTCGGGCTTTCTTCTTGAATAGTTTGACCTCTAAGTTATCTAAAACTTCTGAGTCAAAACTACCATATTGGGGCCATTTTAAAACACCATCCTTGCGGGTGTATTTTATCCATACTTCGTTATATGTTATAGGACCTACGCCGTGCTTTACATAGAGCTCATACGTTGGAGTTCCAATTGGAGGAACCGGACAAGATTCCTCTAATCGGGAGTCCTTACTACAACCAAGACAAAACAAGTTTCCAAGTCTGCTAAAACCAGGCATCTTCGCTCACTAGTCTAGCTTCAAACTTCAAAGGATTATCTGTTACGATATATCTCGTGAATACACGAGTCCTTCGGCTTTGGGGCTTGCAAGTACCAAATCAAAGCGTATCTCAAGGATACCAAAAACTAAGGACAAACTAAGGACTGGGAGACGCTCCACTTATACTTAACTGAAGTATTTGAAGATCTGTGACGTCGCTAGAAGACTCGTCTATCGTTTCGCTCTACCAAGGATCACTGGGTCCAAAACAAGGAGATAGTCAGGGCAGCAGTCCTTCGTAGCCGTCGGGACGCGGGGAACCTCGCAGCAAAGACCTTCGGAACCACGTCGACATACAGGGGTCGCTGAAGTGGCTGGCCGTCCTCCGGAATTTTCACACGAAGCTCCTCACGAACATCTGGCTTGGACCGTCACCGCTTGATATCGCCCCGAGTTGGGCGCCAACTGAGGTGCCGGGTTTTTAGGAACCCGGTGGTGCCAGGGGGTAGCACCCGAGGACCTCTGAGTTCTCCCTTGTTCCGGACCACAGAAACACGGAGTCTTCTAGTTACCGTCAAAGATCAAGTTTTATTGGTAGCTACCAAGTAACACGTGTCCCAGAAGTACACCACACGGAGTGTAGGTTCTCGGGAGACTGTTCGTTTTTACAGAACCAGCCGTCTCCTTATATACAAAAATAATAGCTGCAAGCAAGAATTCCTGAGTTTATGATATGGCTATACACATATTTCTACAATAATACAAAGAGCAGAGTCATGTAAGCAAGCCCATATTTTAGATGTCCAGTTTGTTGATAGATTACCCAGTTAGGCCTGGAACTCCCATCAGATATCGATGAAACCTTAATAAAGGAAGGCACAACCCAGTCATAAAACTGGCCATAAACAAGGAATGTGGACAGGTGCATGTTTGCAGAAAGCATGGTCTGTATGTCGTGAATGGTTCGTGGAATGTTATGTATTGATGCTATCGTATTGGGCCACTGGGTGAGGAGCTGCCCAAACAGGTTTGGCCGAAGGCAATGGAGTCAGTTGGGACAGGTCAGGGGGAAGTCACGGAAAGGTGGACGTGTCCCTCTTGATCAAGCTCGACCTTTAATTGACTTAACATGAGGGCAAGATGCAAGATGGATGCCGTTCACAAAATGGAGTTTAAGGGATGGGGACGGAAACTACGATTTTGGGGTGTTGGCAACCCTCGATTGTGACGCAAATACATAGGAATGATGTCCTAATTATTATCGGTTCATAGATACCAAAATCGTCTTTGTGCGTTGAGGTTTTGTGACACGGGTATTGGACCTCGATATCGGGAGAACACCAGGGTCCGGATTTTTGAGAACCACACCTCCCGGCCCTCCGGGGCTGGAGAGCAAGGTGAGCAAGGGGGAGAACTGAGGGAGTTCGTCCTCTCCTTCTTTGTTCCCTCCGCCCTCCCTGCATTCATCACTCATATCCATCAGGTCCTTCTTAAACTTCTTTTTTGATTGCTTTGCCCTTTTCGCGGGTTTTGGGGGTGCGGTATTTTCCGTGTTATCCCTTTGCTTCCCCGACCTCATTCTGTAGTTCCTCTTCTTTCTTGAGGCCACGAGACCACGAGACCACAAGTCCAAGTGTCTTATGTCTTTTAAGCCTTTGTTGTTATGCCACTTATGCCGCTTGGGGACCCACTGTCACTGTCACTGTGGCACCTGCCGTCACTATCGCCTCTCCTTAGGTCCTTAGGTCTCTGGGGCCGCTAAATATGCTCTGCCAGGCTGCCCGACTGCCGAGCTTGAGGCTGGAGGTTTGGGGAGGCTTGAGTCCTGATGGGCCAAGGGGGGCAGAGAGTCTGAGGGGTGTTGGCTCCTTACCCTGCTCCTGACCTCTGACCACTGGTGAAAAATGCTCTGCCGCTCCCCCAGTCCCTGCTACTCAGACTGCTTATGGCTCACCCTCGCTCCTTGCCAGTCTCGAGACAGCTGCACACTCTCGGACCGGGTCCTTTGACTTAAGAACTTACTCAAAGACAGTTAGTCAGTCAGTCAGGAGAGCTATGCAGCTATGCAGGGTGCTTAATGGTGGATAGTGAGGTCTGAGGTCTGAAGCCTGAGGTGCAGACCGAGAGTGCCAAAGTAACCCACTGAACTGGCCGCCTCCTAAGTCTCGCCAGGTCCTGTTTTTTAGGCTTTAAGCTTCAGGCTTTCAGGCTTCAGGCTGCTGGCTGCTGTATGAATATGTAGTGCAGGGCAGTGCGAGGTGATACAGAAAAGGCTTTGGGGCCGCGGGGCTGCTGGGCTTGAGAGTCTCTCCTCCTCCCGCCCGCCCCGCTCTCGCCTCTTGCCTCTTGCCGCAGCTCACCTTTCTAGTTGTGAAGACTGCCGTAGCGCCGGACGCCAGGTACCGGGGAGGGGGGGGGGGGCGCTACCGCTACTACCGCTGACTGAGCCGGCCCGGCCCGGGAGTGCTGACAGACTGTTCACGTGGCTTTCACGGCTTCTTACACCCCCTTACAGCCCCTTACAGCTCCCCCAGTTTCCACGTGGGTTTCGTCCGTTTCGCCCATCTCACCCGGTCTCCACACAGACGAAATCACGGCGTCCCAGCTTCACTCTGCTCTGCTCTGGTTGCTTGCCTGCTCTCTAGCGCCACCTTCCGCACACAAAAAAACGGAACTGTATTGTCCCTTAGTGCACGCTGTATCTGTCACTTGAACTTCCACCAATCCTGTCAACTCTCCCAACACACCCACTGCCCCTATCGTCTCGCAATCCCACTGCCTTTCTCATCTCGCAATCCCACTACCCTTCTCATCCCTTCCACTCCCTATCACCTCTCTATACTGCCTGCTCACACATACTAAGCACAGTTTCTGTCCCGTACATTTTCAAGGTTTCGGTCCCTAAAGCCCATGCTCTCCTCCTCTTCTTAGGGTGTTTTCTGCATACACAAGTCCTCCCTCTTTATGCGTTTGTGGCATGCTCTCCCTTTCTTTCTATCTTTCTCAGCCACTCTTTCTGCTCCTGTGTCTCAACTTAATTCACCACTTCCTTCACAAACTAACTATCCCTTTCTATCTTCTTATTTTGATCTATTCTGTGCGCCTCTCACCCCATCTAATCACTATGCCACATAATTCCACTATACAAAAACACTCCACACCACCCAATTACACCTCATAAAATTCCACAACAAACAATTCCAATACAACCATATAATTCCACTCCACATCTATACCACATACATCCACTACACTCTAAACCAAAATACATAGATAAAAGACATTTACAAGGCCAATTGCTCAAATTCTCGCAAATGCGAGACCTATTGAATTACAAATACTTGTTTCATATACACCTATATTTGAGTAGTTCTTCTGAGGGCCTGCCTTGGAGTTGGATGGTAATGAATAATTCTTTAATCCAACTAAATCAAGATGTCACAGATGCTCCTAGCCCACTGGTGAATGGGAGTCCTGATTCTATAAACATCAAAGGAAGCAAATACTATGCAATCTCTTTCTCTGCTTTTTATTGACTAGCACCTTCAAAGCACTACATTTCCCATGAGCCTGCCGTCCTGGGCAGGAAGTAACAACATACAGAAAACACACCCCTCCACTATAAATAGGAGCAGTGCAAACAACATGTACTCTTTTCTTGATGACAGAGTTCAAAGTCCATGTAAAAATCTAAACAGTACAAGAAGTAACACAAATTCCATAAGAAGCCAATGCTTTGGCAAACGTCCATGTGGAATGTATCCTTCATCCAAAAGGAATGTCTTCCTTCAACAATACCACCACCTTTTCTAGTTGGTCAAGACTGGAACTAGGAATCACCGTAAGAAATATATTACTACCATTATCAATTCGGGCATACATTTCAGTGGCAGAATAAGATCTGCCTCCTTTGTCTTTCGGAAAATCAGGACTCTCCTTCACCAATTGACTTAACTTAGGGGCCGATTAGGATGGCGGTTTTTCCGCATCCTCCGGGCCGGCGGAAGTGTCCGCCGGCCTGGAGGATGCGGAAAAACCGCGGCGGAGACTCCAAAGACCCACCGCCAAATTAGGATGGCTGGTGGGTCTGGAATTCCGTCCGCCGCTTTTCCGCCGCGGTCGGCTTCCGACCGCGGCGGAAAAGCTATAACATGGCAGGCGGTGTCTATGAGACACCGTCCGCCATATTATGATGTTTGTGTAAATATGCTTTTCCACGGCGGCTTTTCCGCCATGGAAAAGCATACGGACATTCACTTTGGGGGCCCGTTGCGGGCCCCCTGGGTGAATGGGGGTTGGGGGGTGCACATGGGGGGTACCTATGGTACCCCCCTGCATTTGCGTACACAAAGCAGCAGGCACCGTGCGGTGCCGGCCGCTTTGTGCATGTAAATGCAACACATGCATTTTTAACATTGCGGCGGGTGCAGCTTGAAGCTGCACCCGCCGCAATGTAAAAAATACAGGATGTGACCGCCACCCTGGCGGTCACATCCTAATTGCCATGGAGGGACCGCCGCTGCCCATGCGGACGGTCCCTCCTACTCAGGGGTGGCGGACGGACGCAAGTCCGTCCGCCATCCTAATCGACCCCTTAGTGTGCGCAGGAAAGGAAAGAAACTCTATATAGAGGAATTGTTAGTATGCCTTGTAATGGTAAAGTGGACCAGCACTGGAAAGAAATTCATTGCAGAAATATCCAAAGACCTAACATCTGAAACCTTTCTAAATGACACCAGAAATAGAACAAAAATGGCCAGATAATAACTTCAAAGAAAGGCTAGCATTGTTTTCCCATGAGTGGAACATTTGTATAACCATAGTCATATCTCATAACACAGAATACCTTGGTTTAGGAGAACTCGTATAGCTAATCCCCTATATCAAACTGCAAATAAAAGGGTATGCCCTAATTGGTTTACCATCAACTTTCTAACGTACTGTAGATATTGCCGACCTGTACCCCTTGATAGTCTTCTAAGACTTCTAACGAGTCACCCGTGAGACCAGACCACAAAAAGTTTACATTCCTGTGATATCTGATAAAAGAGAACCCATACCCCGTTTCATACATCAGCCCTTCCAAACCTCCCAGGCTGAATTATACATCTTATATGTCACGTGTTCCTTGAGCCCAGGGGCCCTGATGTACTCTGAAAGTCCTGACATGTGAGCAACCTGAGAGGTTCCATGCCACCAGTGTCAGGTTGCCATCCAGAGCAAGCATGTGATACTGCCCTTGAAGACCCCTCTACCCTTGAGGGAACACAGGCAAGTGAACTAGGTAATTGTAGTGTTGATCATACGAGGCAGACACAGGGAGTCTGGAGGTCAAATGGGTGTTTATTGAAGTTCAAGATTAGAAGGAAATAACAGCGACCCCAGCCACAGCACAAGCCACAACAGGTGGCAGATTCACTCTGTCCCCCGGCGCTCGCCTTGGAACTCTGGTCGCGGTGACATTCTAAGTGATGTCACCGCGAGCAGCTCCATTACATGCGGAGCTGCGAGGGGTGAGGGTGGAAGATACCACACATCCCCCTTCCCTGCGGAATGAAGAATAGAGTTAAACATCAGCACCAAAGGTACCACAGAAAACTTACGTCATCACATACTGTTCCAAATGTCTGGGTGGTCTGGCATTCTCCGACTAGCCCTTCCACCCGAGTGAGGGACCGGCCACTGTTCCCTGGGAGGGGGACCCATGCTCCCCTCGGAATTGCCCTCACCCTCACTTTCTCTACCGGAGTCCTGCCCGGGGGGGTGATACCTCACTACTCTCCCTAGGTTGCAGATCTTCCCTTCCTGGGTCTTGACAGCATTCCTGAACAGTTTTATGATCTTGGTGGGCCTACTGTATCCTGACCAACTTGCCCTGCCAGTAGGTGTCCTGATCTTAATGTCGTCCCCTACTTTGAGCCCGGCCTCCTGTGTAGAGTGGAGTCTGTCAAACCTTTCTTTCCTCTCAACCATGGCTTTTTCCTGTCTCACTAGCCCCTTCGCTTCTTTGGAGTGATCCGACCATCCCTTATGCCACCCCATCCAACCTGGCGATAGTTTGGTGTTGGGTATTCTTGCTCGGAGCAACTCGAAAGGGGTGACTCCCGTTGTTTGGTGTGGGGTGAACCTATACGCTTCTATCCGCCTCCAAACTTCTTCCTTCCAATTCATGCCGCTGGTCTGGGCTAACTGAATGCTCTCCTTGAGGGTCTTGTTAAAGCGCTCAACCATGCCATTGGTCTCAGGGTGATACAAGGCACACCGCTTGTGTGTGATTCCCCTCTCCTCGAGGAAGTCTTTCATCTCTTTCGAACACAGTTGCACCCCATTGTCCGTGAGTAGACTGCTGGGTAGACCTTCCCTCATGAACAAACCTTGGAGGAACTCAATGACAACCTTTGTTGTGATTTCGCTCACCAACTTAACTTCCGGCCACCTGGAGTACAGATCCATGAGCACCAAAATGTACGGAGTGCGTACTTCTCCCGCCAATGGCCAACGATGTCCAACGCCAACTCTTCCCAAGGTCCTGATGGTGGTGGCCTGCACACCATTGGGGGCGTCAGTTGTCTCAGTACTTTATCGCTGATGCTGCATGGAATACAGTCTCTTACTTTCCTTTTGATGGCAAGGTCCATGCTCGGCCACCAATAGTCTTCTCTCAACCTTTGTTTGGTCTTTGTGATGCCCATGTGGCCATCGTGAGCCATCTCTACCAGATTTTCTCTCACCGTCGCAGGAGGTATCAACCTCGTGCCCCTGAACAGACATTCGTCGACTACGGACAGCTCATCTTTGACAATCCAGAATGGCCGCAATGCATCATTTTGTTTATCTTCATGTTTCCATCTGCCTTTTACTCTTTTGCACACCTCATCCAAAACTTCATCCTTCTTTAGTGCACCTTTCCATGTTTCTTCACCTATTGCTCTCTGGATAGTGCACACATTTTCCATTTGATGGTCTTCTATTTCATCATCCACATTTTCATGCGCTTCGTTCGCATTATCTTCCTTCACTAACCTCGACAAGCAGTCTGCTGCAAAATTACGTGTTCAAGGGACGTATACAACACTGAATGTGTATTCCTGGAGGCCAACAACCCAGCGCCTGATCCTGCTGGAGATCGCGTCTAGGCCCTTCTTGCTGAAGACTTTGACCAATGGCTTGTGGTCAGTACGAAGAATGAACTTTGTGCCCCACAAGAAATCCCTGAACTTGCCCAATGCCCAGAACACTGCCAAGGCTTCTTTTTCGATCACAGAGTAATTGCTCTCTGACTTCAGTAGAGATCTTGAGGCGAAGGCTATTGTTTCTTCTCCGTCTTTGCTTACTTGAGTGAGGACTGCCCCTAGCCCTTTTGCGCTTGCGTCAGTGGTGACTACTGTCGCATGATTGGGTATGTACGACTTTAGACTGGGTGCTTCTGCAAGTGCATCCTTCACGTCCTCAAACTCTCTCTGACACTCCTGACTCCAGTTGAACACCGTGTCCTTTTTCAACAACAGCCTGATGGCATACGTCCTTCCTGCAAGGTTCCGTATGAATTTGCTGTAGAACTCCACCATTCCCATAAAGGACTTGATTTCATCCTTGCCCTTTGGGGGCACCAAATTTACAATGGTGTTCTGGAGCTCCGCTTTTGGACGGATTCCTTCAGCTGTCACCTTGTGTCCCAAGAAATTCAGTTCCTTGCAGCGGAAAACACACTTTTCTCTTCTCACAGTTAGTCCTTGCGACCTAAACCTGGTCAGCACTTGCCTCAGCCTCCTATCATGTTCCTCGTGGTCCTTGGCGCACACTAGTACATCGTCCTGGTAGCATATGATGCCAGGGATCTCTCTCAAGATGTTCCCCGTGAGCCTCTGGAACACGGCTGCCGCAGAGACCAACCCGAAAGGCATCCTCTTGAACTTGTATGCGCCCATGGGTGTCACAAACGCAGTGAGCTCTTGCGACTCTTCATGCAGCTTGATCTGAAAATACACTGATGTAAGGTCAAGCGTGGAGAATACTCTTGCGCCCTCAAGCATACTCATCATCTGGGCGATGTTGGGCAGTGGGAAACGGTCGACCACGACCTCTTTGTTCAAGGCCCTAAGATCAATGCACAGCCAAACCGACCCATCCTTTTTCTGGGCGGCCACGATGGGTGCCAGCCATTCTGTCGCTTCCACTGGTTCGATGACTCCTGTTTTGCACAGTTTTTCGAGTTCCGTCTTCACTGCTTCTTGGATGGCAATGGGTAGCTTCCTTACCTTGGCCACTACAGGCTTCGCGTTTTCCTTCAATTTGATTTTGTGGCAGTAGTTCTTCAAACATCCAAGCTCTTCAGGGAATACCTCTTTGAACTCAGTCACTAAATCTTCCTTTTGCTCTGGCACCACTTGTATTAAGATTTGGGGATTGCTATTAGGATTGAGATAGACCCCTAACTCCTTCTGTGCCTGCCAACCCAAGATGTTGTCACCGACAGTCGACACATAAACCTTAGACACAGTTGTCCTGTATTTGTATTCAATTTCGTCCCAGAAGTAACCTTTCATAGAGATTGGGCGACCGGCATACCCCCCGGGCCTCACATCCATCTTCCTCAAGTTTATTCTCCCCTTGGACACTTGTGAAAATTCTTTTGCACTGATGATTGTTATTCTTGAACAGGAATCAAACAATGCATCCAATTCAGTACCCTTTACTTTTATAGTGTCTTTGGGGCTGCAGACCTGACCCTCACCACCCTGTACAACTATTTCATCACATGTTGTGTCTGTGGGACTGCAGATTTGACCTTCACTTACACGCACAACTATTTCGTCGCATACTGTGTTTGTCCTGTCTTTGCTCTGTCTACTGAACCCCTGTCTGCTCTTGCAGAACTGTCTGAAATGACCTTTCTTTCTGCACTTGTTGCACGTGAACTTGAGGGCAGGGCACTCTTTGTCATTGGCCATGTGCCCTTGCTTACCACATCTATAACAGGTACCCTTGAATGACCATCCCATTCTGTTCTCTTTCTGTTCTTTACCCACTATTTTCTGACCCTTGATCACAGACACCACCTCACTTTCAGCCACTACCTCACTTACTTTGGGTTTGTATTCGCTTCTTTTCTCGCCACTGTCCTGTTTTATTTCACTGACGCACTGCAACATGTGTTCTACTTGTTTGGCCACTATTAAGACCTCCCTCAGGGGTGGGTCATCCTTCAGCCACAACTCCTCCAGTACACGCTCCATCCTACAAGCTAACATGAACTGGTCCCTGATCCTCTCCTCACTTGCGCCACCAAACTTGCATGTTCCAGCTATTCTTCTTAGATCAGACACAAAATCCTCAATAGATTCCCCTTCCTTCTGTACTCTTTTCCCGAAATGGTATCTCTCCATTATGGTGCTAGTCTTTGGGAGATAGTGCAAGTCTAATTTCTTCAAGCTTACTTCCTGTTCATTAAGACCTCTTGCTTCCTGCGCCCCTAGTTCTGGGAGGTGATCTAAGACTTCTTCCCCCTCTGCTTCTAAATAATACGCCAATAGTGCTACCTTCCTTTCTAACCCAAGATTTGGGCCACACACAGTAGCATAATTTAGAAACACTTTTTTTTCCACTTTTTCCATTGGATTGCTGGTTCCCCAGGGTTTGTTAAGAAGAAGGGTGGTGGTGTTACGCTCTGCATGGTTACAATGTAAAAGGGAAAACCCACCTAAGAATCAGTGGGGAATGTTTAGTTCGGTACAATTGGGTATGGGAAAATGCGATATGAGTAGAGTCACAAGTAAAACGATGTACATGCACCCATCACACAGAGATTTCTGAACATTATAAACTGACCCTGTAACCTTGATAATTAAAGTGGAATGAAAATGTTTTAAGCCACTAGGAGGCACTGTGGCGCACCAGTTGGTTCACATTGAGGCGAAATACACACTTGAAAGGTTTCCCTGTTGTCAATTATACACAGAACGTCATCAGTCTGGGGATGACTGTCCACTGATTCTCTTCCTCACAACGGCAGTTCTGGACAACAGAGTCTATTTCCCCGTGGGCAGGTGACAGACAACTCACAGGGGAAGCACAAGTAAGTTTGTTGGTTTCTCGAGGGGGGGGACCCTCGTTGCCGTCACGATGCCACAAATGGGGAGTCTGGGCTTACGTCAGTTCCAGGCTCTATCACGTCACTGGAACATGCCGCTCGCACCACCCGTTGCGTCAGTAACCAATTCCTGTCAGAGCGCTGCAGCCATAAAAGGGGCCCGAGTTTAAACACTGACGAGATATGACTCATGACCACAGCCAGAGAGGTCCAGAGCGACTCACTGTAAGTCCGCAACCACGCAGCTACAAGCCGCCAGCACCTCTAGGGACTGTTGATCTGTGTAGTTCGCAATGCGCCCCGCAAACACTCGAAGCCAGCACGCCGCCTCCTCCTGTCTTATCGTCTCGGCTGGTGCTCTTTCACGTAGATCCTCTCACACTGCCGCTTATCTTCACTGCCGCTCATCCAAACTTCCGTGACATCCGCCATCGATTTACATTAACTGCGCTCTTCAAACGAAGATACAGGCACAGAACGTCAGCGAACAGCTGGCACTCCACTATGTATATTTCACTGCTTACTTAGTGCCAGTAGCTGGTTCTTAATACATCACGCTTCACACCGATGTCAACCCGCTGCCGCTCCTCACCGTAAGACGATCGCAGCACTTCTCTCTGCCACATGAGTATAATGGGTTACTCTCCACCAGCTTCGCCGCGCTTCTTAACCTTACGGCGTGTTGAGGTCGCTGTCTCCGGTACCCTCGTCGCCAGTGTATTGTTGATCATACGAGGCAGACACAGGGAGTCTGGAGGTCGAATGGGTGTTTATTGAAGTTCAAGATTAGAAGGAAATAACAGTGACCCCAGCCACAGCACAAGCCACAACAGGTGGCAGATTCACCCTGTCCCCCGGCGCTCGCCTTGGAACGCTGGTCGTGGTGACATTCTAAGTGATGTCACCGTGAGCAGCTCCATTACATGCGGAGCTGCGGGGGGTGAGGGTGGAAGATACCACAGTAATCCTCCTCGAGTTCCAGAAGGGATGGATGCTTAGGCTGTGCTGTACAGACTGATGCTATTATGACTACCCTCGTCGACTGCCTGTGCTCCAGCGCCCACTCACATGGGTATCATGATAAAAGGTGGAAAGGCAATGTGATTTCCATTAGAGCACTCCTAAAGAAAAGCATCCGCTGATAAAGCTTCTGGAGCCGGCTTCAAATTGAAATACTTCTGAAGTTGAGCTGGTAGCCTTCAGGCACACAGTACTCTATCACATGGACCCCAAAACACGCTTAGGGCTGTGAAGATCTGCCCATTTAGACAACAGTTGCTGGCATCGCATAGGTTCATTGCCTTGCCTTTAATCATACTCTGAACTGCACAGATGCCTGCAAGAAGCTTTAAACAATGTATGTATATTGACAACTCAAGAAGAAGGGCACACCTGGCGCCCCAAACACAAACACTTGCGTCTGATTTTAATAATAGATCTGGGGAAGTTGGAAAGATAGCCGTTCTGTTCCATACGTCTATATGGCATAACCATCAATTTATCTCCTTCTTTGCTTCCATGTCTGTACTTACAGAACCATCTCTGATTATTCTAGACCCGCTTTAAATATCTTATTCTTACCGTTGGGGAGCCCTGTAATAAAGAGGTCCTGGAAAGATCACCTCAATCGAGGATGAAAGAACGCACACCAGCCTCGCTAACTGCGGGAGAGAAACCTGCAGTTGAGCCAACATCATCCTCAAAACGTTCCTAGTTAGCTTTAACTTTCCCTATGGGGTAAAAGGACCACCTTGTTTGAGACTACTAAAAACAGCAAAAACTCTTATTCTTTTTGGTGGCTCCAGATCCTATTTTCCACACTTATGATAAAGCCCAGTGACTGGATAATTTTGATGGCCATCCGCTTCACAAGATATTATTTTCCTGGCCTAGGAATATCATATATTCAAAGTATACCACCATCCTCACCCACTGGTACCTGAGAGTTGCTGCCACTGGTTTTAGCAGCTTGATAACGCTCCATGGTGTGGAGGATAGGCTGAATGGAAGGGACTTGATATTTTTATGCCTCCACTCACCAAAGGACCTGCAGATGCTTATTGTTAGTGTGCCAAACTGGTACTATCAAATAAGCATCCATCGAATTCAGATGCATCATCCAATCCCCTAGAAGCAAAATATCCCTGAGACGGACCAACGACTCCATTTTGAAATGGGAATAAAGGACAAACTGATTGAGATCTTTCAGATCTATTGCTGGTCTGAACTTCTTGCTTTTCTTTTGAATTAAAAATATATTGCTTACAAAACCCTTTGAATGTAACGAACAAGTCTCTAGAGTTTGTTTCTGGAACAACTCCTGTACCTCCAAAGAAATCAGCTCTATCCTCTCCTGGGAAAACTGAATTGGAGTAGGAAATATAGTCTGAACTGGAGTGCGTGAAGTAGTAGTAATGACCAGCTAATGCAGGCTGTGTCCACCGGCCCCAACCTGACCATAGACCCTCATCAGTGAAGAGTGGGCTTTATCCAGTGAAGCCAATGCTTGCACATAACAACCAATTTCCTTGATAAAGTTGTCACTGACAAACATCCTTGAATATTCAATCTAACTTGAGAATTAGCAAATCCCACCAACTTTATACATTTTCAGGAAAATCTTTTGCATCTCTCATAAGACAGTCTATTATTTGCATTACCAGTAACATGCTGCCCTTTGTGCGTATCTGGATATTACTTCTGGGTTCAGTGTGTCCCTTGTATTTTTTAGCTTGCACAGCTAGGCACAACAATGTGGACAAAATGTATCTCTGAAGCTCTACCCACACCCCTTAACAGATCATTACCACCTCTACTTAAGAAAGTGACTATTTTAGCGTCTAAAATCGGAGCTATCGACGCTTTAGCTAAAATAACTGTGTGAGGCATTTGGCCCTCATTTAGGACCTTAGGCTCTGTCAATTGCAATTCTGATTGTAGACTTTAATTACTCAACCACAAAGATGAAAGTATCTGCATCATATAAATGATCTGTAATCTGGGGTGGTGGCCTAGTGAGATGGGCGTCCCGCCCTCTCCAAAAAGGGCAATAAAAAGCTTGGGGGTGATCATCGACGAGGATCTATCATGTAAACGGCAGGTCAGTGCAGTGACCCAGGCTTGTTTCCTGCAACTTCGCTGGATAAAAAAGATCAGGAAATTCCTGATGAGAGAGGCCTTCATCCAAGTTATTCTGACACTGGTCATGTCCAGACTGGATTACGCGAATTCTCTCTATCTGGACCTCCCGAAATCCCTCTTACGCAAGCTTCAGTTATTTCAAAACCAGGATCCTAGGCTAACAGTTCAGATTCCAAAAGGGGGTTCTGTCATGCGGGTGACTAAGGACCTCCATTGGCTGCCGGTGGCACAGAGATGCAGATTCAAGGCATGCTGCACGGAGTTCAAGGCGCTGCATTTGAGATGCCCAGGCTTTGTGAAAGCTCACATTGTAAAATATTGTCCGACGAGAGAACTGCGATCAAGTCATCTTCACTACTTGGTCACCCCCACCCACAAGAAACTCAGGATTAGAGGTCGTAGGTTCTCTATCGCAGCCCCTTGCCTCTGGAACACACTTCCATTGGAAATGAGGCAGTCATCTGTCTACACAAAATTTAGGCAACTGCTAAAGACGTGGTTGTTTACACAGGCTTATAAATAATAGGCAAGCATCACTTTCCATTACCTAGCGCCAAGAGACCTACCCGGTGAGTGTGCGCTCTATAAATAACCAATAACATAACATAACATTTACTTCATCATTGGCCTTTTATATGGCTCACACAAGGACCCATAATAGAGACTTCCCATAGGGACAGAAAGTCTGTTTCGTACTTGAACCACAACCATCCACATTATGCTGAAACCCCAGAGAATTTTCTTCCATCAGTCTATGTGTATTTTTCAATAATTTCTTGCCCCCAACAGTGAGGACAAGGAGGAAGCTATGGGTTTTGCTACTGAACTCCCACTATCATCAGCCACAGGGTTAAATAAGGGGGAGACAACTTTCTGAATTGATTTTGACACATCTATAAAGTCACATACTTATTTCTTAAATGCTTCATCCTCCTCATAATCCTTGTTAGAAGTGCAGGTATTACTCTTTTAAAAAAAATTATGTTTCACAAACAGGAAATTGAACCCCACAATATAATTGCACCTACACAGGGGATTTATTTTAGCTCACCAGAGTATGTTTAAGCATTGTTTTTGCACACAGTACAATGTAAGTTTTATCATTCACTTCATGGTAATTTTTAAACATTTAACAGCTATGAAAATGCTCAGCTTTTAGAGGAAACCCATGATAATCTGTGAACAGAACTTGAACCCTTCAATATTAAAATTTCAATCTTACCACTTTTTCATTAAGACAGTGCACGCCTTAAAAACATTTCTCATTAGATTTTGTTTAACAATGCAACGCTTCATAATTGACCAATCAAAAGGTCTTTGAGACACCAAGAAGGAACCATTAAGCTTCCGATTGAGAACCTCAGACCTTAACACTTAAGCCATAAGCCCTTTGCTACTAGAGGAACCTTGAACTTTTTCAAACAGAAAATTCTCCTCAAGCAGAAGTGAAAAATACACATGCTTCAGTTTAAGCAGCAGAGTGCTTTGAAAGAGCCGCGTGGCGTGAGAAACTAATAAATACTTGATGCGCTGACCACGCTTCAAATAAACAATAACAAACAAACAAACGCACCCACAAGGAGGGCTCACGAACCAAACAGTAGGGATTATTTACAAGCCACTTGCACCGCTGGAGTGTCACTTTGAACATGGGAAAAAGAGACTACCGGGGGCGCAAGGGGTTTGTAAATAAGCCCCAGTGTCTATTACTCCTTCCCCTCGCAGCCCTCATTGCAAACAGCAGGCATTTAACAAAAGCACATTTACTAAAGAAAGACCCGCAAACAACCCCTACTCTTTCTTAAAAATCTTAGGGGGTGATTAGGATGGCGTAACAATCAACCGTCATGCCATAAAAGTGATTTACCCACCCCCAGATTACAATGGCGGTGGGTAAATGGAAAAGTCCGTCTGCCGCTTTTCCGCCGGTCGACAATCGTTACAATTGCTGGCCGGGCAGAGCTGGGGCACATATATGGTGGCGGTGCCTTTGGAAAATTGTTGGGGATGTGCTTTGGGGGCCTGTTGCGGGGCTCTGGGGGGGGTGGAGGGCTGGGGGGTGCACTTGGGGGTACCCCCCTGCATGTCCATGCACAAGGTGGCAGGCACCGAATGGTGCCTGCCACCTTGTGCATGGAAATCCACAACATGGCATTTTTGGCTGCAGCACCCGCCGCAATGTTAAAATGTCAGATGCGACCGCCGCGGTGGCGGTCGCATCATGACCGGGGGTGCGGGTGTCCCACATGGCAGGCCGGCGGTCCCGTTCCCGCTAGGATGGGGGGGCGGAGCCAGGTCCGACCGCCATCGTAATAGGCCCCTTAGTGCGTTTAAACAATGCATAACACAGTACATGTGAGGGATGTGAGGCGGAAGCATGCTCAAGCTACAAGAAAATATGTTGGTTGGACTGACTCTATTTACAGTAGCTGGGTGTAAGTTCTTTATGGTGTTACTCCCTGCCCAGGGGAGTAGGGTCATGGGAAATACAGTGCTTTGAAGGTGCCATTCAATAACCAGCAAGACAAGAGATTGCATATTATGAGCTTCCTTTCTTCTACTATAATCTCATTGCGAATTCCCTCCTCCATACCACCCCAATTACAGGGGAAATTAAACCTGTGGATTGCCCTCCCTATTTAGCATTTTCACAACTAATCAACATACTTTCCATTGCCACATAAATGTAAACCAGGCCATAGGACTGTGAGCCTCCATCTCTGTTATGAAGGAACCCAGCAATGCATCTGCATTAACCTTCAATCATTTTACTAAAGCTAGGAAACTTTAACATGGCACTACTGAGCAATTTAGTACAAGAGAGAACATGAACTGTTACTCTGTCTGGATTCTTCCAAAAACATGCATGTAAATTCTCGGTTTGGCCCATAAATCATCTCAGCACAGTGTGAAATGGTATGTGTGTGATCACATGTGATCATGTAAGTAAATCTATTCGCTGCAGTATGTACACTGTCATAAAACCAACATTTAGAAACCATCTCTAGATATTGACTGAATCTGGAGGCGAAGAAATACATGTTGGGAAAAGATGATTAATTACCATTCTCTTCTCTGACCTATAGAGACCCGATTCTACCACCTCTGAAGTGGGAAAGGTAACCCAGAGGTGACTGGACACTTGACATGACAGCCTGAATATAAACAAAATGTACATTGTGCCATTATAAGGTGGTCCTCGATTTCTGGTATCTTGATATTGAGCACAAAATGGGAAAGAGTTCAATGTAGAGAAAAAATTGAATAATTGTTGGAAATATTTTTTTCAATGTCTTCTTTCTAATCAGAGTTCTGAGTGGGCACAGCACAAGCCCGGAAAATAAATGTAATTTACAGTGAACATTAAATATTCAGGAAGACTCACATCCTGGCACTGTTTCTTGATGATTTTTTAACATACACAAGAGCACATATTGAAATGCTTTCAACGAATTTGCCGTTTACACTAACGTGTCCAAGCTCTACACTCTACCTTAATAGGAAGTGATAAAAAATTCAGAAAGCCCAGAAGGCTCAAGAGAGCATTTTTCCACCCCTAATGAGTCTGGTGCGCACATATAATAGGTCAGACTATATTTCACATACAAAACAAATTGGGGCCCTTTACAGGGTCATCATAGGGGAGGAGCGGCCCTTGACCCTTTTTAGGTAGGTCGCTCCCCACGCCGCGCAGCACCACCTGTGTGCCCATGCCCTTAGCCCAGCTGCCGCTGCTGCTGACGGAAGTTCGAGTCCCTCCTCCACCCGCAGGCTACCACCTGCGCCTCATCTCTGGTGGCCAGTGGTAGGCCGTAGGTTGTTCACTGTTATTGTATTGCTTTTTGTTGTCATTGTTTACTTTGTCTTCGTTTCATTCCTCCTCTCACCCTCTTGTGCTATTCCGTGCCCTGTGCCATTTCTCTCCTTCTCGCCGTTCCTCCTGTGGGTTTTCCAGCCGCTGCGTCCACTGTGGCCCCTCCCCGCTCACTTCACTTTGCCTTAGCATAATTGTATTGCTTTTGTTGTTACTGTTTATTTTGCCTTCGTTTCATTCCTCCTTTTTCACCTCTTGTGCCATTCTGTGCCCTGTGCCCTTTTTTGCACTCTGTGCCCCTCTCTGTTCCTCACTCCCGTTTCCCTGCGGCCCCGCCCCCGCTCTCCCATTCGTCCGCTCCCACCTCCCAGCTGCTCCTCCCTTCCACCAACCCTTCTTATGACGGCCGCGCTGAAGGCGCGCCTGAGGCAAGCCCATCTACGCCCATCCGCGCCTGGACCGCGCCAAGCGCCAGAACCCCTGGCCCCCGAACGCCACGACACCAAACGCTGCTACGATGCCAGCACCCTCCACGCACTCAACATCAGACGATCACACACTTGCTTCCTAGCCGCCTTGAAGCGCACCCAAGGACTCTACGCTTCACCAGCATCCGAGCCGCAAATCCACCCACCAGGAAAGAACCCAACTACCTCAGATGCATTCTTCTCAACACCCGCTCCAACCGCAAACATGCAGTTGAATTCTGGGACCTACTCGACTCAACCTCCCCAGACGTCGCCTTCCTGACAGAGACCTGGCTGAACCCCTCCTCGGCACCCGACATCACCATAGCCATCCCGGACAGCTAAAAGATCACCGGCAGGGACAACACCAATGGAGCAGGAGGAGGAATCGGCATCGTCCACAGGAACACCCTCGACCAACACCGACGACACCCTCAGCACTGCCGAACACCTGAACTTCCAGATCAACACAGATCCCAACATCACCCTCAGAGGAACCCTCGTCTACAAACCCCCTGGGCCCCGACCACAGTTCAGCGACTACATAGCCAACCTCGTCAGTACTCAAGCCCTCGCCTACACAGACTACATCCGATATCTATTCTAGTCTCGAAGCTCTCGATCAGGAACTAGAACCCTCTGCTACTCCTGTCCCACTTCTCGTGGAAGAAGATCCCGCTGAATTATCTCATGGCACTTTCAACAACTTCCCTCAGCTTACGCTAGAACAACTTAATCTGCACCTAGACAGGCTGAAGTCAGGCTCTCTCCTGGAGCCTTGCACCCTTAAGACTTTTAAGGAATGCAGAGATGTTCTTCTTCCTGCCTTCCTTGAAGTAATCAATCTTTCAATTCTGGAAGGTGCCTTTCCCACGTCCTGGAAAATGGCCATAGTTAAGCCTCTTCTTAAAAACGCCTCATTGGACCCCGGTATCCTAAAAAACTTTCGGCCTATCTCCTTGCTTCCTGCCCCTGCAAAAATGTTAGAGGCTCATCTTAACATCCATTTGAGTGCCTTTTGGAGAACGCCAGCCTTCTTGAGCCCTCCCAACACGGTTTCCGCAGGGCTCATAGCACCGAGTCCGCTCTCACAGTTGTCACCAATAACATCCGTGCTAAGGTCGACAGTGGCCAGACTACTCTTCTGGTCCTGCTCGACCTTACAGCCGCATTTGACACCCTATCTCCCTCCATCTTGGTTAAACGCCTCAAGGAGATAGGAGCGAACGGGCCGGCGCTCAGCCTATTGAAATCTTTTTTGGATGACCGTGTACAAAGTGTCTAAGTTGGGCGACTTTCTCTCGCCAGCAAAACCGGTGCAGTGTGGGGTTCCTCAGGGGTCATCCCTGAGCCCTACACTCTTTAACATTTATGTGACACCGCTTGCCAGACTCGTAAGATCTTTTGGGCTGGAAGTTCTATCCTACGCCGATGATACCCAGATCATGGTCTCCCTCTCACACTCTGCCGACATCACAGCCCGGAATTTCAGAAACGGCATGGAAGCAGTTGCTGGCTGGATGGTGCAGAATTTCCTCAAATTAAATGGGGAAAAAACGGAGGTGCTGATCTTCGGAGGCAAGGAAGAGATATGGTCATTGGACTGGTGGCCCCCTGTGCAGGCTAGGATAGAGTTCAAGGCTCTCTGTCTTACTCACCGTGCCTTGTATGCCGGTGGATCGGAAGATCTCAAATCCTTACTAACACCCTATACCCCTGGTAGGGTCCTTCGATCTGTCAACAAAAATCTTCTTGTGATCCCCAGAATCTACAAAGCCAGATGGGGCGGGAGGTCTTTCCACTCCCTTGTCCCCAAGATCTGGAATACTCTTCCGGCGGATACTAAAGATCAGTCAGCTGACTCTCTTTTTCAAAAGGCCCTGAAGACTTGGTTCTTCAGGGAGATTTATCTGTAATCCCTTTCCCTTCCCTCACAGCTTATACCATCGTTAGCGCCTTGACGCCTACGGGCAATGTCGCGCTGGATAAATCCGAATTCAATTCAATTCTCGGGGACCTGAACTTCCACCTCGAGAACAACAAAGACCGCAATTCCACCACCCTAATCGCCAGTCTCGGACTCCAACAACTCGTCACAACACCCACCCACTCCACCGGCCAAACGCTTGACCCCATCTCCTCCGCAAGCGCCCACGTCTCCTTCAACCACACCACCGAACTCCACTGGACCAGCCACTGCTGCATCCACTTCACCTTCCAGAAACCCATCACGCACCACCGCACCCAACAAATCCCCACCGCTGCTGGAGGAAAGTCACCGTAGACCAGCTAACCACCACCCTGGCCTGGTTGGGTACGTCCACTTTGCATCTCATTAGTGATAAATATCGCTAAAATGCAAAGCGGGCCCAAACCGCTCGCTAACTGCTGTTAGCGACAGCTTGCTAATAGGGCGATATAATAATAGCTGCTTATCTGCCGAAAACGGCCGCTAAAGCGGTGATAATCTAATATCGCCAGGCTTGGTAATATGCCCCTTAGTTTCTCACATAGAAATGACTACTATTGTCGAAAATAACTTCCTTTAAGTGTTTAACTTAGGAATTGTTCACACTAAACCATAGTATTGAATTAACAAATGTTTTAGAATAATAGTATTTTTGCTGATTAATAAAGTGACCAATGTGTGATAATAAATGTATAAGCTTCATTTTAGCTAAGAGATTTAGGGGCATATTAGCAAGCAGGGCGATAGGCAATTATCGCCGCTTTTGTGGCCGTTTTCGGCCGCCAAGCGGCGATAATTCTATCGCTCTATTAGCAAGCTGTCGCTAACAGCAGTTAGCGACAGCTTTAGGCGATAGCGAGGGGTTTGGGTCCCGCTTTGCATGTCAGCGATATTTATCGCTAATGACATGCAAAGTCGGCGTACCCAACCCGTTAGCGACTGAAAGCAGTCGCTAACGTCGCTATCGCCTATTAGCAAGGCAGGCGTAGCGATGGAAATATTCCCGCTATCGCCAAAAACTAACGCCTGCTCCGACCAGTTCTTAACCATGTTATCCAATGGGAGGTGGATAACAGGGCTAAGAGCATTTTGTCGCTAATGGGTGAATATCGCTGTATTCTCAGCGATATTCACGCTATCGCCGGAAAATTTTCGCTTTGGAGATAAACGTTGCTAATAGCACATTATCTCAGCGATAATTTCCGGTGATGCTTAGCGATAAAAAATTTGTTGCTAAGCCTAGTTAGCGATAAATATCGCTAATCGTTGGTAATATGCCCCTTTGAATTACACGTATTATACTCTAAGAATGGACATTAGTAATTTTCAAACCATCCTCTTCCACGTTATTATCGAACCATTAATTCATGATCTTTAATGTGTGCTACTTTTTCCATGTAACTGGTAGATATATTGTTATTCGTTTCTAACAATCGTTATGTGTCTGGCATTCAAAATTGAGTTAAATTAAAGATTATTTTAAATATACATTAAAGTTAGACATATATACTTTCCTAATGTATTTCTAGATCATGCTTGCTAGTGTGAAATTTGATTATTCACTGGATTCTAACGAAACATGAACTAAAAATACTAAAGAATATTATACTCTTACAGGTTTAAAATGCACACATATATTAAATGTGCACCACTGAATTAATGTCCTAGATTGGCATTACTCTTAGACCTGCAATTTCAGTATTGTATTTCATGAAGCCGTTGAGGTACTATTTCTGCTGACTTGCTTTTCTCGTAGGTGTATAGACACAATACTAAATTAGAATAGATATGTGTCTGGGAAAGGAATTTCAGTGTGAGCACATGAGAAGCTTGTGGACGAACAATGGATGGTTGTACTTAAGTCTGAGCGTGAGACTGAGACGATGTCCAAAATGGGACTATTCTTTATTGTTGCAGTGTGTACCATATGAATCCACACAGAGACTGAAACAAATAGAATTAACTTTTATTGATGATGCAACCAAAGGGGAGTTGCCAATGGATTAACATGTCGTTGCCCTGGCTAAGGAGAGGAGGTGACCATGGACTTTCTAGCGGATTATCTGCTGAACTCCTTTTGCTAAACCCCTTTTCTGCAGACCGTAGGGAGGGCCTTCCTTAGACTCCGATCCGAACCATTCCTTAAACCAAATTTTCCCTCTGAATGGACTCATAGGGCCTAATTACGAGTCTAGCAGTTTACGGACCGCCAGACTCATGGTGGCACGGCTGTGGCAGTCTCCCTACTGTCCTATTACAATAAGTGTGGTTGGACCACCATTGCCCGCAGTAGCCACCAGGGAACTTCTCTTTGCTGGCAATGTTGCGGTGGTGTCGAGGCTTCAAGATGCTTGGTGGGACCGCCGCGGTCCCACCAAGCATATTAGGAGTTTCCTCGCCACCAGGATTTTCATGAAGTAGGTTCTCCTCCATGAAAATCCTGGCGGAGAGGAAACACGTGGGGCTCTACAGGGCTACCTGGTGCCTTATGTCCTGTGGATGCACACAGGGGGGCACAAAATGTGCCCCCCTGTGTGCATGCACACAAGTTCCTGCAGGGCATGAACTTATCAGTCCATGCCATGCAGGAACTGTTTTTGACATTCCCATTGTGGTGTCCATTTTTAGAGGCGTCACTGTGGGAATGTCAGAAAAAAGCCTGCCCGACCACGGCTTTAGCAGTGCAGCAGCTGGTAAAACCCAGCGCCACACCGCCAAAGTCGTAATCAGACCCTTAGAGACAGTTAACCTTACTTCCCGTTATTTTCTACAATGAGTGCTTTAGACAGATCTATTGAAGACTCTTGACTGAGCTTTCAAAACGCTTCTGTGGGTGTTACTTATACTCTTGGGCCTGATCCCTATCGTTTTCTATAGAGTGCTTGAACTCTGAGCATTCTTAAGCCCTAGTCTGTGCTTGGAAGATTTTAGATTGCTAATGTATAGTAAATATCGTCTTGAAATTATTCTCTGAGCATCATGTATTAATGTTATTGTTTTGTATCACCACCACAGAATTGTTTGTTTGTGTAATCCTTGTTTGCTTAAATTTCTTTAGGAGGATAGGCCTTCATATGGCTATCTTGTATTCGTATAGTATGGTTTTAAGAGCGATCTACCTTATTTTGATTTCTAAACTGTAATAAGCATTCGGCAACCGATTCCTGGTCCTCATTGTGTAGCAAAATGGTTACACTGTTAAATGAGTACGCACCACTAGCTATCCCGCCCCTCAGTGTATACGAACAAGGTCCATCGGAGGACCAAGTAGAAAGTAAGTTAGAGTTTATGATCCAGTAGTAGTATTAGATGTAGTAGTAACAGAGAGGAAGCGCCTGTCCTCCTCCACCACAACAGTGTGAGGGCTCAGTCACGCGAGATAAAATCTGCTGGATCCCTAAATTTACATATGCTAATCACACTGAAATAAATCATACTTTCTTGGCTTCCTCACAATCCTTCCTCGAGATGTTTATTGTTCTGAAGAAACATGAAGATCATTACTGCACCCTTGTGTAGATTTGAATTTGCTTATGTTTTAGCATTGCTTCCAAATTAGAACACTCCTCATCAATATTGTGTTACCTCACTTCATGAAACTCATCAGTGTATACTGCTGGTCTTGACTCATGCACATCCAACCACCAGTAATTATGAAAAGGTGCAATTTTTTCTTACTTTCCTTCGTTCCCACTACCCGCTAACGTGAGTCGAATTTGAATTTGAATTTAAAAACATTTATTGAGCGCGCTTATACCATGCGGTTTCATGGCGCTTTTTGGATTGCGATACACCAGCAGTAGCAGAGGATGTTTAGGCAGCAAAGGCTCGGGAGAAGAGCAGGGTTTTAAGACTTTTCCGGAACTCTGTGTAAGAGGGGGAGGTACGGAGTTCCACAGGGAGGGAGTTCCAGAACACAGGGGCAAGGACTGCAAATTTTGTTCCACCAGCCTTTTTCTTTTTAAATCGGGGGATGGTCAGGAGTGCCATGTGGGTGGAGCGGAGCTCTCTACCCGGTATATAAGGCTTAATGGCAGAGCATATGAACTCCGGAGCGGTGCCCATTTTGGCCTGGAAGGTAAGGCAGCCAAGCTTGAATAAGGCTCGCTCTTTCACAGGCAACCAGTGTAATGCCTGCAGTAGGGGGGTGGCACGATGAAATTTAGGCAGGCCGAGAATCAGGCGGGCAGCCTGGTTCTGCACTAGTTGCAGACGGTGGATCGCATAGGCCGGCGCGCCATTATAGATTATGTTGCCATAATCGAGGCGGGAGAGCACCATTGCCATCACTATGATTTTTAGAGCCGGGAGGGAAAAGAAGCGAGAAATCTTCCTGATTGTTCTGAGGGAGAAGAAGCAAGAAGACACCACAGAACTAACCTGGGGGTGAACAGAAAGTTGGGGGTTAAGGAAGATACCAAGAGTTTTGACTTTGGGAACTTGGGACACCAAGTGGCAGGGGCCAGTGGGACGGGGACCAGGGACTGCAACCACCTCCGGTCAAGACTAGCTCTGTCTTGTCCGGGTTGAGTTTGAGGTGGTTGCAGTTCATCCAGTCCTGGATGAGCAACATAACCGTTTGGACATTCTGGGCGGATGAAGGGGAGTGGGAGAGGTTAAAGATAAGCTGGAGGTCATCGGCGTAATTGAACACCGTGACCTCGAGCTGCTGCAACATAAAGATGAGGGGGTAAATGTATAAATTAAACAAAAGGGGGGAAAGTGAAGAGCCCTGGGGAACACCGCACAGTACCTTGCGGGAGGCGGCAGTGAAGCCAGCAAGATGGACCGCTTGAGCCCTCTCACTCAGGAAGGACTCGAGCCACGCGAAGGCTGGGCCCTCTATGCCCGCCGCCCTGACACGGGTGAGGAGGATGGAGTGGTCCACCGTGTCAAAAGCGGCGGACAGATCTAAAAGGATGAGGGCCTGCGGAAGGTTGGTGTCAATGCCCTCGCGTAGGCTGTTCATCACTGAGATCACCACCTTCTCCGTAGAGTGGAGGGGCCGAAAGCCAGCCTGGCAAGGGGAGAGGCAGTGATTAATCTCCACGTGGGTGCTCAGGGTGCTGGTCACATGAGTTTCTAAGACCTTACCCAGGTAAGGCAAGAGGGAGATGGGACGATAGTTAGAAGGGGGCAGAGGGTCGGCACCAGCTTTTTTTAAAATAGGAATGACGACTGCAGATTTATGGGGGGTGGGGACAACCCCATTGCTGAGTGAGTCATTGAGAAGTGTGAGGGCCGGAGTAGGGCAGGCTAGGAAGATTTCTCTCAGGATGTGAGCAGGGGCAAAGTCCAGGGGAGAGCCCGACTTCACCCTTTGGAGCAGAGGGAGGAGTGTGGCTTTGGTCAAGAAGGGAAAAGAAGTTAGTTTAGGGATGGTAGGGGGGGGAGAAGGGTTAGTGAATGTGGAGGATGGAAGAGGAATATTGGTCTTGATCTTTGCGACCTTTTCAACGAAGAAATCGTTGAGCGAATCGCAGAGGGATTGGGAGGGAGGGATCGTGGCCGTAGCTCTATCGGATGAAGCCAGTTCGTGCACCGTGGCAAAGATTTCTTTTGATTGAGACTCCGCTGCCAGTATCCTATTAGAATAGAATGAGGTCTTTGCATCAAGAACGCCTTGCTTGTAAATTTTAAGGACAGATAGATAGATGGCTTTTTGGGTAGGGCAGTACGCTCTTCTCCATGCTCGCTCGGCTCTCCGCGCGGCCAATTTCTTCTCCTTGAGATCTGTGGTGAACCAGCGGTTAGCAGCGTGAGCTCGCTTAACCGTGATCCGCCTCAAGGGAGCGAATTCGTCGCCCGCTAGGGTCAGCCAATTGTTAATGGTGGCCAGTTGTACAGGGGCGGCGAGGCCGGAGAGATCAGGACTGGAGTTGGCCAGAGACGAGCAGAGAGATGGCATGTCGGCTTTGCCCCATTTTCTAACCCAGGTGTTCCTAGGGAGCGGAGGCTTAATCACTGGGGCTAAGGCAAGGGAAAAGGAAATTAAAAAGTGGTCAGACCAGGAGCAGGGAGAAATGAGGGGAGGTGTGATGGGGATATTCAGGGTCCAGACCTGATCGAGCGAATGGCCCTGTATGTGAGTGGGACTGTGAATGTGGGGGGTGAAGTTGAGACTGATCATAAGGTCGGTGAACTCTTTAGAGAGGGAGCTTTCAGCAGGGTCATTAGGCCAGAAGTTAAGGTCGCCTAAAACTAGCACTGACGAGTTGTTTACTACCAGTGTAGCTAGGAGATCTTGGAGGCTGGAAACAAAAGAGGGGGTGGGGTGGGGGGGACGGTAGATGAGAACAGAGGTCAGGGGAACCAGATGAGAGCTCGACCGTATTATCAGACAATCTACTTCAGGGATAGGGGGGAGGGTAGGATCTGGAAATGAAGGTCAGTGCGAGCTATCACGGCCACTCCGCCGCCTCTTCTGCCCTCCGGTCGGTCCGCTCGGATGGTAGAGTATGAAGGGGGCAGTGCAGCAAGAACGTTGGGCAGGGAGTCGGCCTTGAACCAGGTCTCCGTTAGAAACAGGAGATCTGGTTCGTGAGTATCAATGTAATCGAATAGTTCGTACTGATGATTGACCGCCGATCTGGTGTTTAGGAGCGTGACTGCGGTATTGAATACCGGAGTGTAAGGGGCAGGAGGGGGGGGGAGAGGCGGGGCGATGGAGGACACGGGGGTCAGACGTGAAGTGGTAACAGGGGGGGTGCGAGATGGGAGAGAGAGTAGGCCAAGATGAGTCAGAAGGTCGGTGACAGACGATCCGATGGATCCGGGAATCCAGTACGACAGGAGAAGGGAAGAAGAATATGTAAGCAAGGGAACATAAGGAGATGCCCCCTGCCCCGGCCTGCCGCGGACGGGCGCAGAAGGGCTGGACTCTGGCGTGACTCCGGCGCGCCTACGGCGCGCCCGCTGCGCTCGTCCGCTGCGCTGACACATGAAGGCCGTTTAAATGGAGGAGTGGCGTGGGGGGAGTGGCGTGGGTGGGGTTGGGCGATCCAGCCCAAGGCAAGATGGCGACCGCGGCCGCTGAAAGCCTGCGATGTAATCAGCTGACAGACAGCCACGCACAGCCCCTAGGAAGCAAGGTACGGATTAGTAACCTGTTGATGTTCAGTACAGGTTAGTGCACAAATTAAAGAATAACAATTCCAGCTCGCAATCAGCGTGACAAGCGCGCAAGTTTAAAAATATAGGAACGCAACCATCCAGCTCCTGCCAGCAAGCCCACTGCCACCGGGCTGCTCGCCCATGTGCCATTCTTCTTCATTATCTAACACTACTCTGTTGTTCTTCACTTGTGCAACTTTTCTTGGTTCACTAAATTTGCTTTCCCCTTTAACTACTTTCATTGCATTTTTCCCTTTTTCCCATTTTCCTACACTTAAATTGATTTGCGTGGTACCATGCTTTACATCATAATACACCTTATTCTTCATGTGAGATTCTTCTTCATTTCCATAACATCACATTCTACCATGCCACTTCTTCTCAACCAACCTGGATTAACCTTAGACAATGGAATTGTAGCCTATTGTCTGTGAGAATGGTTGCAGAGAAATCTACTCTCAAAAAGTACATTCTCTAGAAAATCAATTATTAAATTATTATCTACCTTATAAACTATACATATTTTAAACCATATAGAAAACATGTCTGTGCCACTCTATAATGGTCTTACTGCTTCCATCTTGCAAACAAATTGGCCCCCTTATATCTACAGCTAACTCATCCCAAAGCGAGTTTGGTCAACTTAAAGCACCTAATGGTGTATTCAAAGTCTTCAGAGATTTATCAGCTACCTCACTACTTTTACACATTCTCACACATTTTCCAACTGCAGTGTCCACACCTGGCTAACAATACAGGTATTTAAGTCTTCCTTTAGTGTGAGTAATGCCTGACTGTCCTTTTGTGATACAAGGGTATTATCGTCTCTCTCAATGCCTTGGTTGGAACAACTTTTTCTCCCTGTAATAGTAAATAATGAGATAGACTCAATTCATCACGGACTTCCCAAATTCGTCTCAATGCATCGCTTATTCTTTATTTTCTACATCACTACATCCATCGCCTACTTTCAATTTAATTTGCCCAATACCGCATCACTCTTTTTCGTTTCTTGCCATTCATTCTGGTCAAAACTGTGCTGCACAATATTTCCTTGTGAAATACTTGCTACTGAATACTCATTCCACGGATCCATGTCTATTTTTGTAAATGTGATGCCATCCTGCTTAGAAAGTCTGCAGTAAAATTCTTTGCTCCATGTACATACCTGACTTCATATCTAAAATCTTGTGATCTCATTGAAAATCTGGCAATCCTAGCTGTAGCCCGAAATGAATCCTCTGTAGTCAACAACTTCGTTAAAGGTTTGTGATCACATCTCAAGGTAAATTTCCTATCTCACAAAAACTTTCTGAACTGCTCCAATGCCCAAACACATACAAGAGTCTCCTGCTCTATGACAGAATACCTTTCCTCTTTAGGAGTTATTGATCTGGAAGCAAAAGCGATGACCACTTAATTTTCATTCTCATCAATCTGAGTGAGAACACTGCCTAAACCTTTGCTACTTGTATTGCTGGTAACAATGGTACTGGGCTTGAGATAAAATGCTTGTAAATAGGGTGCTTTGCTAATAGCATCTTTAATCAAGTTGAAAGATTGTTGACACTCGTTAAACCAATAGAAGTTTACCTTGTTATTTAATAACGCTCTCATGGCATTAGTTTTATCTAAAACATATCTACACATTTTGAAAAAACTCAGTCAAACCCAAGAATGATTGCAAATCATCCTTGAATATGGGAGAAGGAGCATCAAAAATTCTAGTTTCTCTTTAGGTTTCATTCCCTGAACCCTGACTTCATGTCCAAGGTAAGAGACTTTTTTCCTGCAAATTTGAATTTTAACAGTTCTGTAGTTAATCCTTTTTGACTTAACACTTTTAAACGCCCAACAATCAAATAGCTGTGTTATAAGCCTCTGGAATGCCGCAGGGGCTAAGCTAAAGGGCTTACGACGAAATTGAAAACACCCAAAAGGAATACAAAATGCAGAAAAACTTCTACTAGACGGATGTACAGAAATTTGGAGATATGCAGAGGAAAGGGCGATTGTGGAGAACTACTTTGTACCTGTGGTTAATCACAGCATTTAATCAATTCGCTGAAGAGGAAATGGGTCCACCCCTATATTGTCATTGAGGCATCTAAGGTCCCCACAAAGACGAATTTTACCATTGGATCGTCTGGCTATAACCATTCGAGCAATCCATTCATTTGACCTAATGATTTCGATAATACGAGATTTCTGTAACTTTCCAAGCTCCAATTTGACATCCTCTCTTACAATGATTGTAACATTAAGCACAATCTGTATTTTAGGTATGGCTACAGATTTATTTGGTGGGTGAACCCTTTGAGTTTACCTATTTATCCATTAAAAACATCTTGGAACTCCTTAATAACCCATTTCTTAGTGTCTTCACTATCACAAGCTACCAAGACCTGCTCTGGGCTATTAGGATTGAGTATAATGTGTAAAGCTCTTTGGTCCCTTTATCCCAATATGGAAGGACCATCAGCTGCAACATATAGCTTACATGTGGCTCTTGAATTTTTAAACAAACTACAAGTAACCCATACTCCAACATATTATTTTCTCTAGTGAAACCTTCTGGATTTACATCAGTAGGCTCAAGATGTGGACCAATAACATTTGCAAAATTGTGTTCCTATACCGTACACCCAATAATGGTAAAAGGGAATCCCACATCAGCAGCAAAATGTAACGGATTACTTCCAAACTTAATAAATATAGTGCTTTGTTCCTATCATTGCTCTTAATTTTCAATACACCATTTTTCTTATTATAATCTTTGTTTGGAAACAATTCTTCGGACTCCTCTTCTAATTGATTCCCTGATGAACCTGAATCACTCTCCATTAGACATTATTTCTTCACTTTTTCCTACATACTCTAGCAAACTGTCCTAAGATACCACACTCTAAACACTTCGCTGTTTTTGCTGGGCACTTGTCAAATCTGGCATTATGTGCAGTGCCACCACAAAGTAGCATGTAAAATTTCTGGTCTTCCTTTGGTTGATTTTGATCTCTTCACTTGTGTTTTTGCCAATACTCGCATGGTCGTAATTATTCCTGGGGCTCAGATTTGTTCTTCTTTTCCCATGTGAGATTTTGTTTACTGATGGATTTCCCATTTGTGGAATAAATGCTTTGGCCCATCTTTCTGACAGTTTAGCTTTCTTTACTAGTGCTGTTATATCCTTTAAATTTGAATCCCCTTTAATCCATAGTCTATCTTGAATTCCTTTATTGCTTGTGCACATAACTATCTGATCCCATATCAACTCCTCATGTAGATTGCCAAATTTGCATATTGCAGCTAGTTTTTTTTAGAACAGCCAAATACTCCTCGATTGACTCATTCTGATCTTGTTTTCTTTTTGCATTTAATTGTAAACCCTGAGTCCCTCTGGGCCTAGGCAATGCATCAGAATTCTCTTTATCCTCTCTGGTGACCGAACGCTACCATTGTCTTCTAATGTAGCAATGTACTTAAGAAAATATTCCTTCCACTTAGCCTATCTAAGATTAGGCTCTCCTGGATTCGTTAAAAACACTTTTGGTGTACTTAAGTTAATTCCCACATTCACATTACTGGAGTTGGTTGCATTGCTATCCATGGTAAGAATGGATTTCAGTTGAACACCTTTAAAATGTTTTAATATCGACTGAATTGTTTACCCTATATATGTTAAATAGTTGAGTTTTACTTGTGTAAGCCCAGATCTGACACAATAAAACCTTGTTATAAATGAACAAACTTTCTTACTTGTTACTTGCTCAAAATTCAACACATGTAGTCATACGGTACTAACTTGTATAAAAATGATGTCGGGAAATGCTTTATGTAATTCATGAAATGCGCGAGTCACTGTTGCGTGTTTGATGCTACTACGATTTCCGAAACGCGCATTAGTGTGCCACTTTGATGCTCCGTATAATTGTCAAATTGCATATCAACTTGAGTGTTTGATTTCCACAATTCAAAATATTGGCCTCTAATGGTCATACAGCGTGACATCGTACGAGTGCGTAAGTACACAGAGTTCAGAGCGCTACTTCCTGACACCCTGTGGTGCTGCCATACCTCCGGATTCCACGACTTGCTAAGCAACCGCACAGGGATTCAGCTGAATGTGCGCAGCAAGTTTGAATGGTAGCAGAGTGTGTGCTGCCGCACAGAGAATCTACTGAGTGCTTGAAGAGCATTTAAATATACACAAGGTAACATGGCGAAAGGTAACGGTGCACAGAAAGTAACACGCAATCACACAAATCATACAACCTTACTCTGTCCAAGATATGGTCCAGACTTGTGATATATTTATACCAGAATTCTCGCTGTAACATGTAGAATAATTTCTTGAAAATCGAAGGTAGTAAAGCATGCACTCATCCTTGTGTGTAAATCTTCAAACTCCGTATAAAGCCAATGGGTTCAGGCGTTATCAACCATCTAGTTGCCAAATTTGTCTAGCATCTTCACAAATCATCCAAGATAGTAATCATTTGAAAGATCAACTCTCCTTTATCATCAACCATATACATCCTGACAGCAGGAGTATTTCCCCCATTTCGAAGGCAAGTGGAGAATGAGTGGAGCGGTGAGTGGCACTATTGCTGGGGAAGAACACTGACTATGGTCAGGGTCAGATTGGGACAAAAAGTAGGCCTGCACACCAAATCAAACATCCGCATTAACAAATCAGATAGTTGGGGGGCGTGGCTTGCGCCATTTTCCGGATCCCGCTGACGGAGCTCCGCTCCAAGTGGCATTCTGGTATTCTCATGCGCTCTGCTTGAAGTTTCTTCAGTGCCGCTTCCCCCTTGCTTCTATGCCTTAATTTGTTGACTGTTCCTCTTTTCTGCCTGCCGCTACTGAAACGCCACACGCTACGATTTATTCTGTGAAGATGTGGCCGCCATTTTACTGGCCCCGCTGACGGAGCTCGGCTCCTAGTGGTATCCCAGCATTTTCATGTTTTGTGCTGAGCGCTTCACCATTGCTGCTTTTCCTTAACTCCTGCGCCCCAACTTGGTGTCTTTTCTCACTCTGTGCCTGCCACACATATAACACCTCATGCTGTGACTTTTCACGTGGGCAGATGCTCCCATTTCCCACATTGTTACCATAATAGCCTGTTTTACAGCGTGGCTCCCCACGTGTTGCTGATGACATTACTTAATTAACATTTCCTCATTTTTAATGCGCTGCCTCAGGTTTTTGCAGGTTTTATGCTGGTTATACACATATCAACTCTGGCTCTACTGGATTACCTATTTGTACTCTGCGTTTGATGCTTATCCTTAATTCTTTTTTTTTTCGACCTCTGACACTTCCTGCTTTTTCTCAAACAAGGATGGCGTTTTAACATATCTACCTGCTTAAATGCCCTTCAACTACTTGAGCTTTTTATATTCTGTCATAGGCTGCGTATTGTATTATTTTATTGAATTGGGGCGTTCTGCTTAAAGCCTTTTCGTCAAATGTACGCATGTTTCTCCCTTTCTCTCCTATAGATTTTAGCTTAAGCATTAGTCATTCGCATTTTGACTCATTTTTGTACCATGCCGTGGTTTCACCGTACTAACAATATGTGCATGTTAGGCATTTGAATTCACTGTCTCTGCACAAGTGGCATTTGTATCTCAGTTCCGACTTATTGCCTTGACCGCCATATTTCACGCATGGGTGTTTAGGCTATTCTTTTAGCTATATTTAATTCCTTAAGCTTATGCCTATGTATACTGTCATTTAAGCTGTGATGCTTTTCATTTCTAGTGCTTTTCATTTGTACTTTTTTGAATCATTTACTTTGTTGATGGGCAGGTTATCTAAAGATTTGCATAAGCCTTCCCTTTCCTCATGCAAATTTATAATTCATACAAGCTCAAGATATCAGTGTCTCACAATGGAGGATTCACTTGAGTCATCACCTAAAAGTTCACAAAAACTATTGACTCCATCAGTGTCTTCCGCTACTACAGGTACCGCCAAAAGATTAAAAAAAGATCCTCCTTCTCCTCCTAAGCAGCCCAATACAGTCACCATGGACATCTTATTGGAAGAGATAAGGGCATTGCGCCCTTTAATTGAGGAGACTAAATCCACACTTCAAATGATCTCTGAGAAATGGTTGAGCGTGGATGGGCGTGTCACTCAATTGGAACAGGATGTTTCTTTTCTGAGCTCTTCTGTCTCCAAAGTTGATCCGCTATGTGCACAGGTTTCAGCTCTGCATAAGCAAATCGAAAATTTAGAAAACAGGAATAGAGGAAACAACCTTCGAATTTATGGCCTTCCGGAAGGAACAGAGGGCTCTGACCCCCCTGTATTTTTCGAATCTTTCCTACCAAAAGTTCTTCAATTGCCAGATAGCACTACTCTTAACATACAGAGGGCACATCGACTAGGTCCTCCTCCTGGTGCGTTGTCCACTTCCGCTGCTAGGAAACCAAGGGGCATTATCATCTATTTTCTTGAGTATACCGACCTGCTTAAAATTCTAACAGCTGCTAGAGCCATGAAGCGAATTACATGGTCGGGAAATCCTCTTTTTTTTCTCACAGGATTATGCCAAATCTACCGCTGCCCGACGCAAGGAATTTTTATCTCTTCGTCCTCTACTTCGTTCGCTGGGAGCACGTTTTGGTTTATTCCACCCCTGCCTTTTCAAGGTGACTCTCAACAACAAAACCACCACTTACGCCTACCCATTGAAGCTGAAGAGCTTTCTTTATTCTCATACTACAACTGCGATGGATGTTGCATTTACATCTCACTCAACTTAGTTTTTATTATTGATGATACATGGTCATGTTAATCCTGTAGTTGCTCTTTTTGACTGTTAGCATCTAGGAAATGTTTCATGATGATATCTAGTTTTATTTCCTGATTTTCATTGTTTTTTATTCGTTGTTCTTGTTTCCATTTATATAGATTTTCTTCCCACATGCTATTTCCCCTCATTCCATCCTTGGAGTCTGCTGAGTCGCTTTTTCTTCCCGCCTTCCCCACGAGTTTCGGACCCGTCATTGTTCTATGTGGCCTCCATCCTCCCTCCCCGTACATGTCATGGATGTTACGTAAGCATGTTTCCCCTTTTGTATTTTCTTTCTATGCCTCTTTCTTTTCTTGCTTATCCTCTTTGATCGTCCTTTTGGTCTTACCTTTTCTGCTGGTCTTCCTATTTTTTATGTCTCTCACTGGACGCCTTCTTGTTATCTCTTTTTTCCCCTCTTTTTCTTCTTATTCTCTTATTACCAATCATTCGTATTTACATGCAGTTTATTTGTTCTTGTTTGCAGTTTTCATTTTTTCAGCTACTGTTTTGAATGCCATTTCTTGCTTATCTCTAGTTCTTTTATTACAAGATTATGTTTTATTCAGTATTTTCGGTATATATTCACTTTAAGGATTTTTTGTCATTCACTTTAACTGCATTGTGCTTACTATCCTATAATTATTCTTGGCTCTTATCTGTTGATGATTTGCTTTAACCAGCTTTTAATACACAATTACTGCCTTTTTGTATGCCTTTAAAAGTTATATCCTGGAACGTTAGAGGTTTGCACTCCCCTATAAAGAGACAAAGAGTCTTAACACACTTAGCCAAACTTAATGCGGATATTGCTTGCATACAGGAATCACACCTATCACCTGAAGAATCCGCTAAACTAAAAAGGCGTTGGGTTGGGGACGTTTTCTTTTCCCCGGGCGATGGCAAGCGTAATGGAGTTCCAAAAAACAAACAGAGAGAATAGGGTCAAAGGGAATAATTTAAAGACCTACTCCTGGTTCATTTCCCCAGCAGCCACGTATGAAATAACACACAAGAACCCAGGAGGTCTAGAAGCCAAGCATCTTGCTGGCAAACACTGGCAGAACTATCTCTATGTCAGTGGGTGCTACAGTCACCATATAACAATGTCTAAGGAGAAGAGAGGGAGAGAAACACATGTGTGGCGACAAGGGAGTCGTGATAACTAAGACCCAATTGAAAAACTGATCAAACCAGATCCAGCACACATAGTTTGTGGATAACCATCAAACAAACCAAGTGATCGGTCCTATCATTTGGCGGTCCACACTGTGACCTGGCAGGTCCTTCGATCATCAGGACCTCATGCCACACAGTCACAATAAGTACTGGATGCGGTCTACAGTAAATGCTGAACCTCCAATTGTTGGTCTGATTGTGATAGTTAGTGATAAAGAAATAAGAAAACAGTGCAACACACAATAAGGTGGTGAGACTAAAAGAGGGTGATGTGTCTAAACAGACACTTTAATAGAGAAACAGGCACATCCCCTAATTAAAAACTAGGAACAGCGCAAACGACAGTATGAAACAAATGACTGTCGCAATTCGGGCCGACTTTCATCAGGGCCACTGCTCTAAAATAGTTGCTACTGTTATGTGTGAACAAAACATATACTCAGTGAAAAGTTCTTCGTAGGAACGATACAACCTGTACCTCAAATTATGTACACATCCTCCTTGTCAGTGGACGCTCAACGTGATCTGAAATAACAAATATTTAACATTTATACCGCACACAAATGTACTCTCGAATCTCTCTTCTACATTTGATAGACAGTTCAAAAATGAAAAAAGGAAAATACTAATTAATTGCTCACCCAACATGACAGGGGACTGGACCTCACCTCACCTGGACCGTACTCAGGTATATGAGGCCCCGCACTGTGGAACATAAAATGCGAACAGGGGAGGCATAAAAAACTCTGTATGTAATGTAGAGTCTACAGATGTCATATTATATTCCCTGCCTAATATGTCACTTCTGTTCTCCTTTAGAATCAATGGTGAAAGACCAAAACATGAATCTGGCTAAGACCACATTAACCAATGCGAACACTCTGAACTAGCATTGTATATGTACAGGGTATCAGTACAATAAATCTGCGATGTATATATATATATAGAATAAAGTGTCTATGTGCAGAATGGAAGCTGTAAAAAAGTTTATTTAAACTGCAATAGACTAGCAAAATATCTGTGATTATAGACAATAACCACTGTTCTGGAAATCAGCCTCAGGCATTCTAGGTAGTCTAAAAACAATATATTACCTAAGCCATAGTATAGATCCTACAATTTGCTTTGTATAATCTTACAAAAACGTTCCTAAAAAACGACTAAGGAGGACTCACCTCTCCGTCGGTGCCACCAAACTAACCTGAGGTTTGGGGGAGGCACTGGAGAGCTGAAAGCGTGAGTTTACATTAGAAACAACCAAAGGGACTACTTTGCGTTCGTTTGTATGTTAGTATTCACCACTAGTATTGTACCTCAATATCGAGTCCCCACTCTGGATGCAAATGTATAGGCAAAATCATGGCATACTTCAAGATGATTCGCAATGTGTCCATGAAACAATGTTGGAAAGCTCGCACTGTTTTCACACTGTTTTACCACAAATAATGTCTCCAATTTTTTATTACGTTCAAGTGCTAAATTTTATGGAGGCCAAAATAAGGCCGGGAAACTATTGGCAAATTATTTGAAAGTCAAGCAAAATAAGACTAATATAGAAAATATTTTTGGTCAAGACTGTTTATTGAGACACAAAGATGATGACATTTTGCAGGAATTTCTTCAATTTTATAAAACATTATATTTGTCTGAAACGACTTCCTCAGCTCAAGACATTTCTCGATTCTTTTCTGGCATTCAATCTCCTTTCGATACCCCTCCTGACCTCTCTTCATTAGAATCAGTTCTAACTCAAAAAGAACTTCTTCGTGCATTGAAATCTCTCAAGACAGACAAGGCTCCGGGCCCGGATGGCTTTACAGCTGAATTTTTTCTTCATTTCTCGACATTTCTTATCCCCAAATTACACGTTCTTCTTTCCACTTTCCTAGAATCCGGCTCTTCCTCTGGTTCCTTCTCCGATGCTCTCATTTGTATTCTTCCCAAACCTGGCAAAGACCCACAGTACTGTAAAAACTACAGACCCATCTCCTTGGTTAATATCGATTATAAAATTTTTCTAAGGCTTTAGCTTTACGATTAGAATCCTTTTTGCCTGATCTACTGGGAAAGGAACAATCTGGTTTCGTCAAAGGCAGATTGCTTTCAGATAACACTAGGCTATTTTTTGACATCCTATCTAAAACTTCACATTCTTCTCATTCTCTTGCTGCTATAGCTTTAGACGCCGAAAAAGCTTTCGATAGAGTCGAGTGGCTGTATCTTTTCCATACATTGAAGTGGTTCGGTTTTGGCCCAAAAATTTCTACCCTAATTTCTCTCTTGTATTCCCATCCGAGAGCAGCTATTGCAGCAAATGGTGGTATCTCCTCTTATTTTTCCCTTGGTAGAGGGGTTAGTCAGGGCTGTCCTCTTTCGCCTTTTTTGTTCAATCTCGCCTTAGAACCTTTATTACTGCGGATCCACCAAAATAATGCAATACATGGTTTCACCTTTCAGCAGACCACTATTAAAATGGTGGCTTATGCCGATGATGTCTTACTATTCTTATCTAACCCCACGACATCTCTCCCTGCCTTTTTAAATGAGGTTGACTCTTTTGCATCAGTATCTGGTTATAAATTGAACAAGGATAAGTGCGAAATTCTACCCTTAACTAAATTCACCTGTAAGTCTGATTTTACTACTTCGGGGTTCACGTGGAATCTTAAGTGTATTAAATACCTGGGTCTTCATTTTACTCCTATTCTTTCGGGCACAGTCAAGCGATGTATGGATGATTGCTTACAAAAATTGACGGCCCTTACCGCAAAGTGGCACCCTCTATATTTATCTTGGTGGGGCAGATTGGACACCATTAAAATGATGCTTTCTCCCTTAGTTTTATTCACAATTTCTAATATTCCATTCCCTATCCCTTTATATCATTTCAAGAGAATTAATTCTATCTTATCTTCCTTCTTATGGGGGCATAAAAAAGCCTGCATGTCTATATCTAAATTGTCGCGTCCAAAAGCAGAGGGTGGGGTGAACTTTCCGAACTTTTCTCTTTATCACAAATCTTTTTTATTAAACCAAGCATCGAGATGGATTGCGGATTCTTCTGCACTCTCTCCTTTATGGTCGACCCTTGAACTAGCATATATCTCTCCCTTCTCTTTCCAAGAGTATCTTTCGTTCTCTTGTCCACCGCAATCTATATCCACTCCTATTCTCAAATACACCTCTGAGATCCTGCCATCTCCTTTTAATCTCCTCCTTTTTTGAACAACCTATTTGGCATAAAACTTCAATTTTAATAAATAATAAACCAATTTTTGGAAATCCTGGAGACGTTGAGGCCTCATATGGGTACATCAATTATTTCATCAATCTCACATTATTTCTTTTTAAGAGGCTGCTACGTCTTTTCATCTTCCTCCCTCTTTCCATGCTAAATATCTACTACTAACACAAGCACTTCAATCAGCACACAACTCTCATTTCATTTCTCCTTCCACGTTACCTCAAGAGCCTCCTACCATATCTCAACTACGTACTTTACTACTTAGGGGCATCAAGGCATCCAAGATTAATGCTCTTCTTCATGCACCAGCACCGTCACGTGCAAAAACCAAGGTAGAAGAAGCGTGGGAGGTAGATTTCGGTTTTTCATGGCCTATTGTGCTATGGGACAAGATATGGCTAAAATTACGCAAATCTTCCAGGGCTGTAAACACTACTCAGACTTTGGGGCCGATACCGATCCGGTAAAATGCGCTCCGAATCGTCGTACGGAGAGTTTTTTCCCCATACGAATCGTACCCGTAGACGTCCCGTACGTACGACGAAGTACGATCCGTACCAGGTGCCAAACTCTGTACAAGTCGTACAGGACTCCGTACGACTCAAATCTCCGTACGAGTTTCATTCGGAACCGGCTGTACGCGACATTACTACGGTTCGCGGCTGGTTTTTACGACCCAGCAAGTACGATTTGTGTCGGGTACGCGCCGTACGACCCTTTTCCTACGGGAGCCGAAAACAGTCGTAAACGCAGAGTTTGCGCCGAAAAAGGTACGGAACGCTCCCCCCGGCTACGGCACGTACCCCCCATGATCGCAGGGGTACGCGCCGTACCCCTGTGATCATGCGGGGTACGTGCCGTACACCCAGCGTACATGGGGTACGCACCGTACTCCATGTACGGTGGGTGTACGGCACGTACCCCATGTACGCTGGGTGTACGGCACGTACCCCCCATGATCGCAGGGGTACGGCGCGTACCCCTGCGATCATGGGGGGTACGCGCCGTACGGTGTGTAGGTGATCGTGCGCTTTTCCGTACGAATCGACGTGTACCGTACGAATCGCGTCCGGGTCGGCCGATCGGGATCGGAATCGTCCGGTCGTACGGCGTCCTACGAGTCGTACGGAAACGGCTCCGGATACGATTCGTACGGACGGGGATTTTAGCGGATCGGAATCGACCCCCTTGTTTTTTATTTACAACCGACTCTTATTCTCACCACTTGCCCTCAGCAAAAGATATTCTGATACTTCAGATACCTGCTGGACCTGCTCCACACATCATGCAGACTTGCTGCACCTGCTTTTTGAATGTGCTCCGGTTCACACGTTTTGGGTCAAGGTATGGTCCCAAATGAATACTATTTTCTCTTCTAGACACCCTTTCCATATATCTCACATTTGTTTAGGAAGTACTTACCCTATATGGGAACACTGCCCCTACAGCATAAAAATAATTGACTTACTTCTTGCAGTAGCCTTTCAACAAATTACCAAGGCATGGAAGGATCTTACTAAACTCTCCTATCAGGCGTGGTGGTATGCTATAGGTTTTAACCATAGATTAGACACAACGTTTGCATATCCACTTACTCTGGCCCCAAAGAGAAAACAATTGTGGGATCCAGTCGCATCATTTTTAGGGCTCGGCCTACACCCCCCTAGCGTCAGCAGGGGACGGAGCTCCGAGCTCCTTTTGTTAAGGGCTTTTGAGTCTTGCAGGAAAAATTCCTCAGTGCGCGAGCTTTTTCAGTCCTTTTTTTTGCCATCTGCATAGTGATTCGTCTTCGCTGTGCTGTCTTTCTAGTAGCCTTCACGCAATAGGCCATGTGTAAATCATTTAGGGCACTTCTGCCATATTCTGTGTGGTTACGCGCGCAGGGGAGTGTTATAAATTTTAATTAGGAGCTTTCAGGGTGCCGCCATAATAGAATCCAGATGGTCGGGGCGCGTTCACCAGTCTGGAGTGAGTGGCGCGCGTTCGTGATTGTTCTGTGTCTCGCGTTTCCTCTTTTCATGCAGATCTGGTTTTCTTTACTGACTACAGCTGTGTTTTTTATAGACCGTGGCTTCAGTTGTGCAGCAGGTGCAGTGGCACCAGTGTGGTGTAGCTATCATTAGTGGAGCAGGGGCAGTGGCACCAGTGTGGTGTAGCTATTATGAGTGCAGCAGGTGCAGTGGTACCAGTGAGTGGTAGCTACCATTGTGCAGCAGGTTCAGTGGCACCAGTGTGGTGTAGCTATCATTAGTGCAGCAGGTGCAGTGGTACCAGTGTGTGGTAGCTACCATAGGTGGAGCAGTTGCAGTGGTAGTGTTGCTTAGCTCCGGTGCAGTGGCACCAGTGTGTGGTAGATGGCGTTGTGTAGCAGGTGCAGTGTTATCAGTGTTACTTAGCTATGATTGTGCAGCAGGTGCAGTGGCACTAGTGTGTGGTGTAGTTACCATTCGTGGAGCAGGTGAGGTGTTATCAGTGTTACTTAGCTATTATTGCGCAGCAGGTGTAGTACCACCAGTGTTGCGTAGCTACCATTGTGCAGTAGGTGCAGTGGCACCAGTGTGGCATAGCACCATAGGTGGAGCAGTTGCAGTGGTAGTGTTGCTTAGCTATGATTGTGCAGCAGGTGCAGTGGCACCAGTGTGTGGCGTAGTTATCATTCGTGGAGCAGGTGAGGTGTTATCAGTGTTACTTAGCTATTATTGCGCAGCAGGTGTAGTACCACCAGTGTTGCGTAGCTACCATTGTGCAGTAGGTGCAGTGGCACCAGTGTGGCATAGCACCATAGGTGGAGCAGTTGCAGTCGTAGTGTTGCTTAGCTATGATTGTGCAGCAGGTGCAGTGGCACCAGTGTGGCCTAGCTATCATTGGTGCAGCATGTGCAGTGGTACCGGTGAGTGGTAGCTACCATTGGTGGAGCAGGTGCAGTGGTAGTGTTGCTTAGCTATGATTGTGCAGCAGGTGCAGTGGCACCAGTGTGTGGGGTAGTTATCATTCGTGGAGCAGGTGAGGTGTTATCAGTGTTACTTAGCTATGATTGCGCAGCAGGTGTAGTACCACCAGTGTGGCGTAGCTACCATTGTGCAGTAGGTGCAGTGGTACCAGTGTGGCATAGCACCATAGGTGGAGCAGTTGCAGTGGTGGTGTTGCTTAGCTATGATTGTGCAGCAGGTGCAGTGGCACCAGTGTGTGGTAGATGGCGTTGTGTAGCAGGTCTAGTGTTATCAGTGTTACTTAGCTATGATTGTGCAGCAGGTGCAGTGGCTCCAGTGTGGCGTAGCTATCATTGGTGCAGCATGTGCAGTGGTACCGGTGAGTGGTAGCTACCATTGGTGGAGCAGGTGCAGTGGTAGTGTTGCTTAGCTATGATTGTGCAGCAGGTGCAGTGGCACCAGTGTGTGGCGTAGTAACCATTTGTGGAGCACGTGAGGTGTTATCAGTGTTACTTAGCTATTATTGCGCAGCAGGTGTAGTACCACCAGTGTGGCCTAGCTACCATTGTGCAGTAGGTGCAGTGGCACCAGTGTGGCATAACACCATAGGTGGAGCAGTTGCAGTGGTAGTGTTGCTTAGCTATGATTGTGCAGCAGGTGCAGTGGCACCAGTGTGTGGTAGATGGCGTTGTGTAGCAGGTGTAGTGTTATCAGTGTTACTTACCTATGATTGTGCAGCTGGGGCAGTGGCACCAGTGTGGCGTAGCTATCATTGGTGCTGCATGTGCAGTGGTACCGGTGAGTGGTAGCTACCATTGGTGGAGCAGGTGCAGTGGTAGTGTTGCTTAGCTATGATTGTGCAGCAGGTGCAGTGGCACCAGTGTGTGATAGCTACCATAGGTGGAGCAGGTGCAGTGGTATTGTTGCTTAGCTATGATTGTGCAGTAGGTGCAGTGGCACCAGTGTGTGGCGTAGTTACCATTCGTGGAGCAGGTGAGGTGTTATCAGTGTTACTTAGCTATTATTGCGCAGCAGGTGTAGTACCACCAGTGTGGCCTAGCTACCATTGTGCAGTAGGTGCAGTGGCACCAGTGTGGCATAGCACCATAGGTGGAGCAGTTGCAGTGGTAGTGTTGCTTAGCTATGATTGTGCAGCAGGTGCAGTGGCACCAGTGTGTGGTTGTTGGCGTTGTGTAGCAGGTGTAGTGTTTTCAGTGTTACTTAGCTATGATTGTGCAGCTGGTGCAGTGGCACCAGTGTGGCGTAGCTATCATTGGTGCTGCATGTGCAGTGGTACCGGTGAGTGGTAGCTACCATTGGTGGAGCAGGTGCAGTGGTAGTGTTGCTTAGCTATGATTGTGCAGCAGGTGCAGTGGCACCAGTGTGTGGTAGCTACCATAGGTGGAGCAGGTGCAGTGGTATTGTTGCTTAGCTATGATTGTGCAGCAGGTGCAGTGGCACCAGTGTGTGGCGTAGTTACCATTCGTGGAGCAGGTGAGGTGTTATCAGTGTTACTTAGCTATTATTGCGCAGCAGGTGTAGTACCACCAGTGTGGCCTAGCTACCATTGTGCAGTAGATGCAGTGGCACCAGTGTGGCATAGCACAATAGGTGGAGCAGTTGCAGTGGTAGTGTTGCTTAGCTATGATTGTGCAGCAGGTGCAGTGGCACCAGTGTGTGGTAGATGGCGTTGTGTAGCAGGTGTAGTGTTATCAGTGTTACTTAGCTATGATTGTGCAGCTGGTGCAGTGGCACCAGTGTGGCGTAGCTATCATTGGTGCTGCATGTGCAGTGGTACCGGTGAGTGGTAGCTACCATTGGTGGAGCAGGTGCAGTGGTAGTGTTGCTTAGCTATGATTGTGCAGCAGGTGCAGTGGCACCAGTGTGTGGTAGCTACCATAGGTGGAGCAGGTGCAGTGGTATTGTTGCTTAGCTATGATTGTGCAGCAGGTGCAGTGGCACCAGTGTGGCGTAGCTATCATTGGTGCAGCATGTGCAGTGGTACCGGTGTGGTGTAAGTATATTTGGTGGAGCAGGTGCAGCGGTACCAGTGTGGCGTAGGCGTAGCTACCATTGGTGGAGCAGGTGCAGTGGCACCAGTGCGCCACATTGGTGTAACACACTCACTACCACACACTCACCCCCACAGACTCACCACCACACACTCACCACTACACACACAACCACACACACAACAACACACCACCAGCCGTCAGTGCACGCTTTCACCAGGGCCAAACACCACCAGCCATCAATGCACGCTTTCACAAACCACAAACACCACCAGGTGTACAACACCAGCCGTCAGTGCATTCTTTTACAAGGCGCACTCACCAGCAACCATCATGCACGCTTTCACCAAACACACACACCATCAGCCATCCGTGCACGCTTTTACCAACCACACACCCACCAGCCGTCAGTGCACCCTTCCACCAGGCACACACACCTCCAGGCGGCAGTGCAGTCTTTTACCAAGCACACACACCACCAGCCATCAGTGCACAATTTCTACAGGCAGTCACAAACACACCACCAGCCATCAGTGCATGTATCAATTGTTAACGCATCCACAATTAACTATTGTAGCAATGTCAGTATGGTACACTTTACTTTTAAACATATTCATGTAAAGCACAGCATTCCACCATTGCTACAATTCCAATCTAACTCACATAATTCCACTACACACCAAATGCACACACTCCATAACACATGGCGAAAACACATTGCCATTTACAATGCCATTAGCTCAAACTCAAATAAATCCGAGCCCGATTGCATTTCCAATGCTTGTTTTATATGTGTGCTGGTCGTTCCTTGTCTCAAACCCCTTTACAACAAGAAGTTGCTAAACCTCCATAGGTTCCTTTAGTTGGTATATTCATTCGCATTATCATAGGTTCTATTGTCTTTCTGTCTATCATATGTATTAAATTGTTATGTAATTTAATATTGCTGGTTATACTTGCAGATTGTTTTTCAACTTTTTCTACTCATTTTTCTTTTCAATGATTATTTCATTTATTTCATTGTATGTTTTTCTCTTTGCTTATTTATCCTTACTTTGTACAATTTCCATTTCCGTTTATCAATAAAATTTTCTGAACTCAAACAAATCAGATAGTTAAAAAATCTCCCACATTTACAAATCGGGGCAGTTTTAAACTTGAAAAGACATGCTGCATAGATGTTTTGCAAGATAAAGGAGATTGTATGAATTTGTGCTTGCAACTGGCAATGTTTGTTTGTCGTAATGTTGGGCTGGGTCTTTTCTGCAGGGTCACACCAGATTTGCATCTTCCGTTGCTGACTCTGCCCACTTTATGCCTGCTAACCACTGGTAAAGTGCTTGTGCTCTCCCTTCTAAACATGGTAAAATTGGCACATTCAATTTACTTGTAAGTACCTAGTCAATGGTATTACATGTACTCACGGCCTGTAAATTAAATGCTACTAGTGGACTGCAGCACTTATAGATAAATTAAATATGCCAATCAGGTGTATACAAATGTTACCATATTTTAAGGAAAGAGAACAAGCACTTTAGCACTGGAGAGCAGTGGTAAAGTGCACAGAGTCCTAATGCCAATGAAGACACAATTCATAAAACAGGAGGGGTGAATGAAAAACGTTTGAGAGTCACCCTGCGTAGACGGCTAAATCCAACAAATACCTATAAATCAGCCCTAAGGTAAGCCCAAAATGCTCATAGGACAGAGCGCACACTATTTTAAAAGGAGGACATGCATTTTTAAGTTTTACATGCCATTAAAGTGAAAAACACACAAATTCATTTTTCACTGCTTCAAGGCTATCTCTCCCATAGTCTAATACTGATTAATCTTAATACACTTGATAGTGATCACTTTAGTTTGGTAGCAGATATAAAAAAACTTTTTCCATTCATTCATTAATCTTTATTCGCCTATCTAAAGATAGCCATAAAATAACAGTCTTTATAAAATAAAACCAGTACAATCATATTATAAAAAAACATTACAGCCTATACATTCATACTTCTACATCATTGAGGTAATTCATAATTATTACACGTAAAATAATAATTTATAAAACTAATCATGTTTAAAACCATAACAAATCAGTACTCCTATGATCGTATACTTTTCCTCTTATTAATTGCTTTCATAATGAACAAGGCCACACTATAACAAGTCAGAGGGTCAGCTAATCGTACCAAGAATTTCATAGCCTCTATATGTGACCTGATGTTATATGTGAAATAAATAGTGGCTGTAAATAAAAACATTTAAAAACCTTATACAACTTACAAAACAGCATAAAGTGCAACGTGCTCTGTTTACTTCTATTGTCAAATGGAGATAAAAAATCTGCAGGCGGATAAAACCGCATAGAAGGAAAAGCTACAAGAAAATTAACAATGTCACATCTAAATCTCGTTAATACAAAGCGATGCTGTGCATAAGTCACACATGACAGATAGTTATTAGTAATCTCATCGCTGCTGTATGACATATACTGAGCCACAATAGGTTTGTTCTTTTCAATCAAAATCCTTAGATCCATCCTGTTTTGTAGAAAGGAGTCTCTAATTTCTTTCTTACAGTAGATCAATGTTTTAGACATTTCGGTCCATATTGATGTTTTGCATATCTTTTCTAGAACAGTATTAACGTACAGCAGCCAGGGAATTTTCAGTGCATTTTGCAGTTTAAGACAGTCTAAAATATTTGCTTTGGTAAAATCTGTTTCTTCCCTTTTCCATATTGAATTCCACAGTAATAGGGGTCGGGCCAATAGGGAGTCTTCTAAAAACTGGATGCCTGTCTCATAATGAGCAATGGTATTGAATGCAGATAAAGGTAAATAAATCACCCGTTTCAAGAACAAGTTTTCATCTGATTGCAGGACTTTGGTATTTGAATGGCCCCATAGCCCTGCCCCATACAGGGCTAAGCTTGTTCCTTTAGCTTTGTATAAAGCAACCATCTCATTATTTGGCCGACTCCCCAGTTTGTAAGAAAATTTAAAACTACCTTGAGTTGCCCTGCTCATTTTGGCTCTGGTATATACAATATGTTGGGACCAAGAGCCATTATCAACAAAATCAATACCTAAATAACAAAAGGAGTTCACGGTATTAATAGGAGTTTTTTCAATATAAAAGATTTTAAGGGGTTTGGGCCCACAAATCATACTATATGTGTTAGATTTATTTATGACCATTTTCTTCTTTAACATAAAATCAGAAAATGCGTCCATCAATCTCTGCAGGCCAATTGGGGTTCTTGCAACAAGTACGGCGTTATCCACGTATAATAAGACGGGTGTCGGACGACCTGCTACCATAGGGACTGCATTGCCTGTAGGTGATTATCAATTTTTTTTCTTTCTCCACAGCACGGGGACATGCCGGGATGGCGTAACTAAGCGCTCTACAAACTACCTTATTATTATTATTATTAATAATAATTCCATTTAAAAATAGGGAGAATAAAATTGGTGTCAATACCCACCCTTGCCGAATCCCCCGTCTCACCTTAAAATTTGGTGAACATTCTCCCTGGGCACCAAATCGAACCTGGGTAGATAGTTTTTCGTAGAGGCGGGAGCGGAACCCAATAAAAGCCCTAGGAGCTCCCATCTCTTTTAGGGTTGACCACAACAAATGGAGGTCCACTAAATCAAATGCACTGCTTAGGTCGGCAAAGCAGAGGTATAAGGATCCAGACTTTGCCCTAGTATATTTACCAATAAGCAGTACTAGGTTAGTACATTGTTCGACAGTCCCTAAACGTTTTCTAAACCCATATTGGATTGGTGCCAAAACAGAGTATTCAGTTGCCCATTCTTCAAGTCTTAAAAGGAGGACCCTACTCATTACTTTCATTGCGGTGTCTATGAGTGAAATCGACCGAACATTTCTAGGATCTTCTTTGTTCCTCTTTTTAAATATGGGAATTATGATTGATTCACCGCAGGTCTTACAAATTATATCTGTTGCAGCTATATTAAAGACTCTGGTTAGGATGGGTCCCCATAGAGTAGGCGCTGTTTTAAAAACATCAACCGGGACAACATCCGGTCCTGGGGCCCGTCTCCCTGCACTCGCATGGATTGCCTGACTGACTTACTCATTTGTAATATTCAGAGAGAGGTTACTTCCCAAGTCTAACGGCCCATTCTGCCGCATGATCGTCTCCCTATTACTATCAAAAATTTCTGAGAGGTGTTCCACCCATTTGTACACTGGGACAAAAGAGCAGAATTCTGGAATACTATCATTCTTCAAAAAAGGGGCATTTACTGTCTCCCAGAATAGTTTGTTATTTCGGGTTTTTGCTGCAATAGTCAAATTTTCCCAAGCTTCTTCCTTAAATATCCTTTTCCGGGCCAGTATAGCTCCCTTATGTTCATGCTGTAAGTATTGAATATTGGATAGGTCACGAAGAGATCGAGACAGGGCATTCTTCAAACCCCTTTGGGCTTTAGATCAGGCACCGTCAAACCACCCCTTCTTCTTACCGCCTAGTGGCCCAGGAATCTTTGTTAAAATGGATTTAATAGATTTAGTTATATTGAAAAACTTCTCGGGCAGTACTAATGGAGTAATTTCCTCCTGAAGACAATAGGCAATTTCACTTTGATTGGAAGTTACTATTTTCCTCATTGTCCAGGAAGGATCAACACCTGTCCATTGTATAGTGACCCCATTTGTCCCGACCGGTTTTATATGGTTAACTAGGTTAAAAACATCTATCTTTTTACCCATAAAAAAATTCTATAATTGATCATGTATTGGTTTCAGCCTCTGGAAGCCTCTTGTGTGGTAATCTTACGGTGGTACCCTCATTGTTTAGTGACCATAACCTTCTAAAAAAAAAATCCTTATTCCATTAATTTTTTTTTATTTCTTTTTATTGCTCAAACACAAATAAACCAAAAACAAGCATCATGTGATACAGTATATTCCTTTTCAGTGGGTCTTCCATGGCAAAATCAGAATCATAAGGTCAATATTTCACATTTGGATCATAGGGACTCCTGCGCTACCCTTTGCAGATCTCGCTGCACTGGTTCACAAAACTCTCCTCGGTGACCATTCCATGCCCCCCAAATCTTACCCCACTTCTCTGGGCAACCCCTGGCTCTGTATACAGCTTTCTCCCTAAACATACACCAGTCCAGGTCCTCGGCCCATTTAGATACTCGGGGCGGCTGACTTGCCCCCCAAAGCTGAACAATGTTTCGTTTGGCCACCATATACGCCAGTGTCACCCATTGCTTATGATACTCATTCATATCTCAGTGGCGTAACAAAACTTGAGGGGGCCCCCCCTGCAGGGTACATGGAGGGGGCCCCTCTGTACTTAATCTGTGCCTCTCCAGCCAAAGTGTTGTGCTGAGGGGCCCTATGGAGGTGTCGATGGTCTCTGGCGGAGAACTGCCTCCACATAAACCTGTTGGGAGCTGTGGACTGTCCCCCTAGCTTTAAAAGCCTTCCTACCATCCATCATTCGGATGCTGGTTCAGGTGTTCACGAACAACACCACCAGCATGAGAGTTTAGAAGTATGTTATGTTGTTATGTTATGTTATTGTCATTTTTAATGCGCACAGATGCTCCAGCGAAGGAGCGTCCTGGCGCAGGGAAAGGTGGACACAACACAACACTAAAACAAGCAACAAAGAAGAAACAGGGATAATAAACAAGGTAGTTTAAAACAGGAAGGTTTTCAGGGCCCTACGGAATGATAATAGATCATCCAAGAGGCGGATTTCCAAGGGAAGCGCATTCCAGAGAGTCGCAGCTCTCACTCGAAAGGAGCGTCCACCCATCCGGCTAAGTCTGAAACGGGGGACAACCACAAGAGATTGACCAAGAGATCTGAGTGAGCGAGTTGGAACATAGGGAGAGACAAGTTTATTAAGTATCTCTGGTGCCGACCCTTGCAAGATTTAAAAAACCAGGCTAAGAGCCTTAAAGTGGATTCTGTTTTTGATCGGTAGCCAGTGCAAGGACCGAAGAGTTTTAGAGGTAGGACAGGTCCGAGGCAAACCGACCACCGCCCTCGCCGCTGCATTCTGTACCCGTTGTAGACGAAGGATCTCAGCTTGGTTTGCTCCAAGAAGGAGTGAACTAGCGTAGTCCAACCGGGAAATAATCATCGCTTGAATGACCAGCTGTCTTGTCGGGGCGTCAAAAAATTTAAGCACCTGTCTTAACCCGCGTAATACACCAAAGCAGCCTGCCGCCACTCTCTTGGTATGGGTCACAAAGCTTAATGTGTGGTCAAGCCACACTCCCAGATTCCTGAGTTCCAGGACTGGTGCCGGGGCCGGCCCCAGCTCAGGTGGCCACCAACTGTCCCCCCAACGGTCCGCATCTCTTCCAACGATCATCACCTCCGTTTTTTTCGCGTTCAGCTGGAGACAGTTGTTATTCATCCAGCTGGCCACCTCTCTCAGTCCGTTTCGGAACCTGGGGGCATCCTGCTCGGCATCCCCGCTGATCGCAACCGCTAGCTGAGTATCGTCGGCATAAGAGACCATGGTTAGGCCCCACTGCCTGGCGACCTCAGCCAGCGGCTGCACGTACAGATTGAAAAGTGTGGGACTCAGCGAGGAGCCCTGAGGAACCCCCAGGTCCAAAGGATGGTACTTGGACTGAAAAGGAGGGGTGGCAACGCAGAAGGAGCGATCACTGAGGAAGGAGCGGAACCATTGCAGAGCCGAGCCACAAATGCCAATGTCCTGTAAGCGGTGTAGAAGGATGCAATGGGACACGGTGTCAAAGGCAGCGCTAAGGTCTAATAAAATAAGCGCTGCCGTTTGACCTGCATCCAACACAGTCCGCAAATGCTCAACCATAGCCAGAAGGGCCGTCTCCGTGCTGTGACCAGCACGGAACCCATTCTGCATGGGATCGAGGACATTAGCTCGGGTCATATGCTCCGCGAGGGCCAGATTTACATGGGCCTCCATAACTTTGGCCGGCCAAGGAAGCAGAGAGATAGGGCGGTAGTTTTCTGGTTTTAAAGGATCCAAAGATGGTTTTTTGAGGATTGGGGAAACCACCGCTTGCTTCCACTTGGCAGGAACAAGGCCCGAGGTCAGGGAGAGATTAATCAGTGAGCACACTATCGTGCGTCCCTGAAAAGCAACATCCCTGAAGAGGGCAGATCTTAGCGGGTCTGCGGGCGAGCCGGATTTAACACGCTGTGCCCACTTGGCAAACCCCTCGTCAGAGAGAATGGGGAGAGAGTGCAGCGACGGACAGCTACTGGAGCCCCTCGAGGGGGTCACGGGTAGCGTCGTACTTGGAAACGCCTGGTAGATGTTCTTAACTTTGTCCAAGAAAAAAGTAGCCAGGGTTTCGCAGTGGGAGATGGAACTATCCACCTGCGGGGCAGCTCTCTTTGCCATCAGATCTTTTATGGTTTTAAAGATGGTCTTGGAAGGATTGAGACTGCTACGGAATTCTGCCGCGTAGAACGCCGCCCGGGTTCTGCATATAGCTCGGTGGTAGAGCTTAACAGAAGCCAGATAAGCAGTTTTTCTGACGGCGTCATACGTCTTACGCCACTCCCTTTCTGCCCGTCTACAGGAGGCCTTCAAGGCGCGAAGAGCACTGTCGTACCAGGGGCTAGCCTGCCGAGGGCTGGATTTACTGGAGATGATAGGTACCAGGGCGTCAAGCGCCTTAGTAATCCAGTTACAAAACAGGTCATAGCCCGAGGTAGCATTAAGCAGGGGACCTAAGGGCTCAACAGCCATGATGTGATGAAGGTCCTCTAGCCTAAGCTTGTTCCAGTGGCGCCGAGGAATCCACTTAGAAGGTGGAATAATGGGGGTGACAGGAAGGGGTAGCCAGACGGACACCAGAAAGTGGTCAGACCATGCCACAGGAGAAACCGCCGCAATTTGGACATCCGTTAAGTTCGTAAAAAACGGATCCAAAGTGTGACCGGCCAAATGTGTAGGTTGAGAGACCAGTTGGGTCAACTGCAGGGCCTCTAAATCGGCCAGAAAACCACTGATGGCCAAGGTCTCTAGCCTGTCGAAATGGAGGTTGAGGTCACCTAAGATCGAAAAGTTGGCGCAGCCACTAGCCAGTGTACTCACCGCCTCCGGAAAGGCGCCCCTAAAAGCAACATCGCTGCCTGGGGGCGATAAACAACCATCCCTGACAGCGAGAACTGGGGACTGATGATGATCTTAAACAGCGCACTTTCGCATCCAGCGATCTGTAGGACCGTCCAGGTACACGTGAAAGTGGATTTAATAAATAAGGCGATACCTCCACCTCTAGACCGGCGATTAGATGTGAAACATGAATAGCCAGGAGGACAGGCAAGATTGACTATGGCGTCATCGGTATCCTGAAGCCAAGTTTCGGTAATGGCAAACAGGTCTGGCAGCTCATCCAAGATTAGATCTACAATGGACAGATGGTTTTTTACCAGAGATCTGGTATTAAGATTTAGGAGTCGTAGACCATGCCCCAAGCCTCCAATCGCCGGGGAAACACCAGAGTGTGCTTGTGGAGTGAGGGGGGCGGCAGAGTCACGAATACCTACTGGCTGGCCCAACGACCACCTCTTACAGGCACACTGATAAGGGCCACACAGTGGATGGTACGATGCAAAGGAGCACCGCGGGAGAGAATCCCCGATAGCTCGAAGCGAGGCACTAGAGTAAGCGATCATCCTCTCACTCAGAGGGTAACGCCAAGAGAGACCCGCGACTACTAAAAAGTACTTGAATGTCAAAAAATGTTAAATAACGAGATTAAAACTCTAATGAAGACGATGAAAAAAAAATATATGTTTAGTTTTCAAGTATTGGGAAGTGGTAATACATCTTCCCAATATATAATATATTTATATATGCAAATATTGAAGGAGAACTATGGTGCAATGGGCATTAGTAAATATGATAAATAATATTTTTTTTAAATATGGTAAAATGCTACATAGAATTCATAAGCCAAATAGAGAAGAAACACAGGACAAGAAAACAAGCAGAACAACAAACAAGTTACTTACCTTTGCTAACACCTGTTCTGGTAGAGACTCAGTCGAACTGCAGATTTCTTCCCATAGACTATTCCAATGGCATCAGACGGAATCCAGAAAGACCCAATGGCACATGTCTGCCTGGAGGTGACGGAAACGTCTCCTCGTCTGCGCCGGATGTGAGGTCACACAGATGGAACATAGCCTCCGAATCCAAGGGTTTGGGATAGGTTAGAGGCATTTACAGCATCCAGTAAATTCTGACAACGTTATGAGGTATTTATTGGGTACTTAAATGTCTAATATTCTGAAATTAATCTTTGACCACAGGGGATTAATTACAAAGGTGAAATTATGCAAGCATGAATATTTACTGCACGTTTTCACCAGGTTTTAGCTGCGGAAATAAAATTACAGGAGGTGCGGTAATTACTGATTCACTTGGAATTTCGATATATAAAGTACATCAAAGTTCAACACCCAATTTGAAATTGTGGCTTTAGCTTGTAATGGTGCTAAATACTGGATGAGAAAGACACTGCCATGTTTATCTTTCCTTAATTGGTGTACCCTGGAAGTTGCTAAATAAGGGCATATTGAGGATACCACAATATGATGGGAAGAAATGCTTGAAATAAATGTTTTTGATGATTTAATATAAGTTGAATAGTTGGTGTTCTTTTATAACAAGACGCTCACACACAGGATCTCTGAAGTATGCATCAGAAACTGGCTTCTGGTCTGTATTTCATTGCGATTTTCACATTTTGATTTTGCTACTTAACCAAAATTAATAGCCAAACATACATCTTTTTCATTGAAAAAAAAAGGAGCATGCAAATTCGACTTATCTAAAGTGCACCAAAACTGCCATTTGGTTGAAGTTTTCTCGGAAATAACATAGTTTTGTATTCCAGCATATGTGGAAACCCTGTTAACGTGGTTTGCATACCTCGAAGCATCATCCTCTACGTATGTGATACATTTCAACAATAAAGTGTTTTAGTTATTTATTAATTACATTTCTTTTCTGAATATTCAGTTTGCTCATTCCACTGTCTGCACTTCTTTTGCCTGTAACTCTCTGGTCGTCCGACCCGCTCCCTGCTCATCCCTTGCTTATACGTCGTCTCCCTGCCCACACCTCTTTCAGCCAGCTGCCGTCCTACAGTCCGTCTGTCCCTCAGTCCCCAGTGCTTCTCAGCCTGCACCCATCAGCAGCTGTCCCTGCCCACACCTCTGCTGTCGCTGTTTGCACTTCTCCCTGGCCGTTCCTTTCTTAGTCTGCACTCTGTCAACCCATTCCCTTCACAGCCTGCATGACTCCTTCTCCATACCTTTCTCAGGCTGCACCTCTCTGACCTCTACTATCTCCCTGCTCGCACCTCTACCTGCCCACTCTCTCCCAACATGGAGCCCTTCCTGACCCTTGCAATCCTGCACCTTTCCCTGCACGGACTTCATCGTCACAGGTCACACATCACAAACCATTTATTGCAGTATTTTCCTTCTACCTGTGTATGGTACCCTTCTGTAACTTGCACTCGTCACTTTTCTCCTGTAACACACTGTTTGCTACCTCTCGCAGTTTGTTTGCTTTTGATACTTGCACAAGTGCCACCATTGCCTACGTAACGTTTGTTCTTGTGTCTCAGTGTCTAGCATATATTGCAGTATTATACCTCTAATTGTACTTTGTTTTCTCTTGTAACTTGCACACTTGTCACTATTTCCTCCTGTGTTGCACTATTTGCTACCTCATGTATTGTTTGCTCACAATTGTCACTTTTACCTCATGTAACTTATCATCTGCTTTTGTAATTTTGTTCTTTTGTAATTTTCTGTTCCTATTATGAAGCGCTCTGACGTCTTCGGGTAAAGTCCGCGCTATATAAAAATGCATAAATAAATAAAATAAATAATAAAAATAAAAGCGTTCACAAATCTCGCACATATTTCTACACCCCCGCTCCTCTCATCCAAGCAGAGGCGGCTAGGCCGGTCGCCACCCACGGACATTCCTGCTACTAGGCTCGGACTCTGACTTACCTGACCTGAGGGCTGGGGGGCTTACTTCAGTGAGGCGCGAGCAGGACAGCCAGGCAGCAGGGCAGGGACAGGGCAAGGTTAGCCAGGCAGGGGTGGTGGGGGGTGTCTAATAAATTAATTTAAATTATCTCCGTCGTTGACGGACTTCGACAGTCCAGTGTAGGTAGGAGCGGCTCCATGGCTGGGTCTTCTTCCTGGGATGTCTCACACGCACTTTTAATTACGTGCGCACAATACGCATGTCTGGAGTCAGACAAATTCAGATCACGGCATTGGTCATCAGCTCTGCCCCCAGCCGGGAAGCAACTGTGCACCGCCTGCTCGCATATTTATTATAAAGAGCCCCATTTTTTAAAAGCCTGAGGGGCCCTGGCTGGGGCCGGTCACCATTTATTAAGAGCTTCAGGGGCCCCGGCCGGGGCCCTCAGTGCGCGTGTGCACTGTGCAGCAGTTGTTATTGAGCAAATTGTTCACCATTTAAGCGTTATTAGCTAACCATTCAATTCCAGATGAAGTAAGCGAGGGGGCCCGCGGGGCCCCTGGAGCGCGGGGCCCCCCCGCAACGCGTGGGCTGCGGGGGCCTGTGTTACGCCCCTGTCAGATCTGTACGTTCCCATACATTCAATAGGCATCTACGGGCTTCTGGGCGGATCTCTTCACCCAGCACTTCTTTCAATTCGTCATGAATCTTTGTCCAGAACGACTGTATCCCCACACAATGCCAAAGAATGTGCATGAAGGTGCCATATTCTCCACACTCTCTTCTGCATGCCCCACTCTCCCCCCGTCCCATTCGCACCAACCTGGGTCCAGTTATGTATGTCCTATGCAAAATCTTCAATTGCACCAGTCGGAGCCGCATCTGAATCGCTACCACTTTCGGGGAGGAAACCGCCTCCACCCAGTCCTCATCGTCCAGTTCCAGGCCATCTGCACACCATTGTGATCTAACTCGCCCCAGCGGGCTCTCCATATTATTTACCAGCTTCCTATATATGAGAGAGATGGTTTTATCAGGGATGTGCCCATCCAGCACACGGTCCTCAAGAGGCGAAGCCTCTGGGAGTATCGTGCCCCTGGGTATGTGAGTCAGAAGAGCGTGTCTCACCTGCCTATATCGGAAGTGTTTGTTTCCATGCAGTCCATACTTCATCTGAAGTGACTCGAATGTGTGTACCGTATCTCCCTTCTAGACGTCTTTTATCTGTGCAATCCCAATGAGGTCCCACTTATCGAATGCCCTGGATCTCCATAGGCTTCCTAACTTCTCCGAATTCAACAGGGGTGTAGCCAACCCAGACATCGAGTGGCAGCATGCCACACCTGTACCGCATGTGCAGTCGGGCCACTTAAAGCAAACCTCCCTGGCTTAGCGTATAGTGCTCTGTCCAGTATTCCACCCGGGGCCAGTCCACAGTCCATGGCGTACCCCCCCCCCCCCCCACCCCGGGTCACCCGGGGGTCCGTAAACAATGTGGTTCGCAGCGGCCAGCTGTGAAGCCCAGTAATACTTTCTCATATCCGGGAGTCCGATTCCACCATCATACCAAAAGCTGTCTCTGAAGTGACTCTATCTGCTTGAAATAGGAGGCCGCCACTGGGTCCATCGAGTTCTGTAGGGCATAGAGGAGCCGAGGGATAGCCATCATTTTGAAAAGGGCGGTTCTTCCGAGCATGGAAAGCGGAAGGGTCTTCCAGCGTTCCACGTCTTTCTTATATCTATTAAGCGGGGAGGCCAAGTTTTTGACATATTGTAGCTGCGGGTCGAGCGTTATGTATATACCTAGATATTTGAAGCCAACGGTCTCAATCTGGACTGGACAATTATGCGGGATCCTCGGCGGTTCACCCACTAACACAAAGAGCACCGATTTTGACCAGTTGATTGCTAATCCTGAATATCTACCAAAAATGGCAAGCAAGTCTAGAAAATTCCCGAAGGATGCCCTAGGTTTGGTAAGATAGAGCAAAATGTCATCCGCATATAGCGAGATCTTATCTTCCCATTCCAGTGTCCATCGGAGGCCCCGTATCGCTCTATACCATCTGACCCAGGCCGCCAGTGGCTCCATAGCAAGGGCAAACAGCAATGGGGACAGCGGACACCCCTGTCTCATGCCCCTCTCCAACTCAAAATAATTTGACCTACAATTATTGACGACCACCCTGGCCAGGGGGTTCGCATACAATAAACGCACCCAGCCGATAAACTCACCGCCGAAGCCCAATTTTGCTAGTACTGCGAACAGATAATTCCATTCGACCCTGTCAAAAGCCATCGAGGCGTCCAAGGACACCAGAACCATTGGTTCATGTATTTTCAAGGAGCCCCCAAGGACACCATGCAGCCTCCGCAGATTCACCGCTGTGTTTCTACACGGTATAAAACCAGATTGGTCGGGGTGTATCAAATTCGTGATTACTTTTACCAGCAGAGTAGCGAGAAGCTTCGCTAAGATTTTGGGCTCTGCATTAAGGAGCGAAATAGGCCTATAAGAAGTGCATTGTGCCCTGAGTTTACCCGCTTTATGTATGACTATTATATTTGCCAGTCATTGATCATAAGAGAGCTGTCCTTTTTCCTTGCTCTCCAAAAACATAACTCGCACATATGGGGCGATCCTATTGGCATTAGGGCCAGTCGCCTTACTGGGCTTTATCTGCCTAATAGCCTGCGCCACTTCATCATTAGAGAACGGAGAGTCCAAATTGGACCTATCGTCCTCCGACAGCCCAATCATAACAATATCGCTAATCATGGCGCTACTGTCAGCCTCCGTAAACGCACTTTCAGTGGTATAGACCTTCTTATATTACGTCGAGAATGCGTATGCTACGGCTTGTGGTTCAGTAATTTTATCTGACTCCGGACCCTCCAACTCTGGCACCAGTCTTGATGCCCACTCCCCATGTTCGAGCCACGCTATCAACTTACCGGCCGTATCGCCATGTTCATATATGTGGCTCTGTATTACATTATTTTGGGCAAACACCCTGTCTCTCGCCAACGCTCTGTACTCTTTCTGACGGAGCTTCAATAAGTTGAGGTCTGCCGTCGGGTGCGACCTAGCTACTCCCTCCTCCAAAGCCATGACCTCAGCCTCCTTCTGAATCAACTCCGCCTTTCTTTTTTTCTTTTTCCCGGCTACCAGAGACAAGACCTCCCCTCTTGTGACCATTTTGTAAGGTTCCAAGAGGGACTGCGCTGAATCAACAGTCCCCTCGTTTTCTAGGAAGTAGCGCTCCGACATTTGGAGCACCTCCTTCTTAATGGCCGGATCCTTCAACTGCCAAGCACTAATGGGAGCTACTCTGCCAGCCGCCTGCCGTCCGAGGGTGAGCTGCAACCATAACGGAGAATGATCAGAGATACTCCTGCCCAGGTAACGTGCGTCTTGAATCATGGTGGCCATTGCAGCTGGCAGTAATATGTAGTCGAGTCTTGACAAACAATTGTGAGCTGCCGAAATGTGAGTGAAATGTGTCTGCGATGGACTACGGACACGGCAGCTATCAACCAACCCCAGCATCTCCAGGAAGTCTGGGAGCCATCTCTGCGACTGTCTAAGCACACGTGGCGGGCTACGGTCAACCTCTCCATCTAGTACCGCATTAATATCACCTCCCAGAACTAGACCACCAAGAGGCAGTGTAAGGAAGACAGAGCTCAAGTCCCGAAAGGTGTCGGACTGCAGGCCTGGCGGCACATATATTGATAAAAAGGTGATCGTCTTACCCCCTAGCTGTCCCGACACCCCAGCATATCTTCCCCTCTGGTCAATCCACGTAGCCTGCACTGACATGGAGAAGGAGTTTTTAGCCAGGATCCCCACCCCCCTAGATCTAGTAGTAAATACCGCATGTGCCACTAATTTATACCCCCCTCTATGGAGGGCCATGCATCTGTTACCTACTAGGTGGGTCTCCTGCAGCAATACAACGTCTGGGGAGTGTCTCTTAATGAACTGATTAACCATTCCTCTCTTGATTTTATCACCCAAACCATTCACATTCCAACTAAGCACTTTTATCCCCGATCCATGACTAAGTTGTGCCATTTAACCCATACGAAGAACATAGAACAACACTCTGCTCACCTGACACAAAAAAATTCTGACATGAAAAACTCCCAATCATTCAACAAATCATCAAAATGCCCACACATAACTAACCCCCACCCCCCACCCTGCACCCCTGCACTTGGCTTCCGCCTGTCCCCAACTTGCAGTGTGCCTGTGGCCCCATAATCTAACTAACCGACTATCTAAAAGTAGAAATGAGGAGGAAGGCAGCTCCATTAGACCCCTCCCTCGCCCCTGTAACAGCACTTTCAGCACTTAATGCTGATCCCAGCCCAAGAAGACACCGTGGCACCCCATTTGCAATCCCTGAGCAGTTCCCATTACTCCCGGTCCGACACATCTCCCCTCTCCTCACTTGCAGGTCTTTCTGTCCCCGGCTGGGGTTGCATCTCCAGCCAGTCCGAGGCAATGTCCGGATTGTCAAAAAAACAGGTTTTACCATTGGCCTCAATCCTCAGCCGGGCCGGGAACAACATGGCGTATTTCAGATCTCTGTCCCTGAGTTTTTTCTTGATCCCAAGAAATCCCTGGCGTTGTTTCTGGAACGCCTGTGTAAAATCTGGGAAGAAGGAGAGACTGGTGTTTTCATATCTCAAAGGGCCTCCCACCCTGGAGGCCAGCAGGATAGCGTCTCGATCTCTAAAATTGAGCACCTTCGCAATCATTGGACGTGGAGGAGCCCCAGGTCGCGGCCTACCACCCGGGACCCTGTGTGCCCGTTCGATAGTAAAAAAATTACTCACGCCCTAGGGCTTTAGATGCTTGGAAACCAGGTCCTCCACGAACAAATCTGGGGCCGGGCCCTCCGCCTTTTCCGGAACACCAACAATTTGGACGTTACATCTCCGGGCCCTTCCCTCATAGTCGTCCAGTTTCCAGCTCTTGATATCCCCAGCCCGCTTAAGCTCCAGGACCTCCTGCAGCAGCGACGCCACATCATCTGTTAAGCTGGCAGTTTTAATGTCTAGGGACTTAACTTTTTCCCTGGTTTTGGTGAGATCTGCCCGGATAAGGTTGACCTCAATGGTCACCGCATCGAGTTTCTGATCAAGTGATTCAATTTTCTGTCCCAACGATGATTTCACCCCCTCTATGGCCGCCATTACATCCAGTAGCGTAGGTTCCGGGAGAGTGCCAGTCAACTCTCTTCCCCGGATCGTGTGTCTTCTTTCCCTCAGGCGGGGAATCCCTGGGCAGCGTATACCGGTCTAGTTTATTGGCTTGAACATACTGGGCTCCCCTGGCAGACCGAGACTGCACCTTCTCGCTTTCGGGTTTAGTCGCCATCTTTACCAACACCAGAGCTTCCCCTCGTTGCCGCAGTCCCGGCTTCACTGACCCGAACCACGAAGGAGTCCAGCCGTTCCGAGACCGGCCGTCGCACCACAGCCGAGCTGGGAATCAAATCTACCCCATCATAGTCCGGATTTATCGGCTGGCGCTCCACTTCTTATTTAGGGGCAATAAAGACGTTCCAACAGCGTCCCCGCGGTTCACCTACCGCCCCTCGGGTACGTCCACCGGAGCGGTCCAGTCTGGGAAGGGGTGGCCGCCACAGACGCAGTTCAAGACTCTCACCACAGGATATCACCACCAGATCTTCATCACTCCAGTCACCGACCGCCACTCTCCTCCAAAGATCTGCCTGAGGGGCTCCAACGTCAACAGATCACTCAGGGTCATCTCACCCCCGCCTCCAGAGGGTCTCAGCTGCTCACCTGCGCCACTGTGCCCTTAAATTCCTCCGCCGTCTCTCCACTGGCGGGCATTATCAGGAGTTCTGCCGGGGGGTCTACACCGCCATGTCTAGGCCCATCTCCGGATACCACAGGCCGGTTGAGCGCACCCCGGCCGCCGCCACTACCGCCAATATTCTCGCTGCCGGACCCACCAGTTCCTCGCTCCGGCCCTCGATCCCGTAACAGGGCCAGTGCCGTCTCCAGGGGTAGTAGCACGGTGCACAAATCCGGCGCCACACAGTCTGTCTAGGATGCGAGGGGCAGGCGTTCTCCCGCAAAGCCCACCAACGTCACTCCGCTGGCCGGCACCATCAGTCATGCCCCAGGGACCCTGCTACAGGGACCACTCTCGCATCCCAGACCCACCGCGGCAATCTTGGGGCCGGCCGGCAACTTCCGGGAATCGCTTCGGTTGTTTATCCATTGGCGGCCGGCCGCGCCCGCAACTCCAGCCCCCGGCTCCTATCGAGGTGGAGGCCCCAGACCCTCAAGCTGCAAGCTCTGACCCCCGATCGCTCAGCGGGACCGGAGCAAGACCGGATGGCACCGCAGGAGTTCCGCTACCCGCTCCAAGGGTCAGCGCTGCAGGAGCATGGCAGGATGTGGGGGCGAGGGTCCCGTAACAGCGGAGCTGCAACCTACGCGGCCATCTTGGGCGCGCGTCTGGCTCCTCCGAGCAAGTACTTTTTTCCATTCATTTTAATTGTAATTTAAAATCCCCTTTAATGGTAAAGTCAGATTTTAAATTAGTAGTCTGAAAATGCTACATTTAGAAGTTGGCATTTTTGTGCCTAAACCAGAGCACCTTTTTGCCAGTGCCTGGGGTCAGATAACAGATAACGGCCCTCCTGTGGTGTGATGAGTATTCCTTCTAAATAGGAAACAAAAGGGCCTGGGGTGTGGAGAAGGGTGTTGCTCTCCTGAGCAGGATGGCCTGGGGGGGGGTTGTACTCTACTCTTTCTGAGCTTTAAAGGGTAGCATGAGGGCTGTGCATCCCCACTTTCTGATTCGGAAAGCTGCCTCCCCTGTCACTAGCTTCAGTTGTCAGAAAGGGGGTATGCACAGCCCTTACGCTACCCAGAGAGATTGTCACAGATACTTTGTATCACAAAGAATCTGTGTACTGATTGATTCGAGCAACTCATTGTGCAATTTAATTGTGCCATTTAATGATTTGCAAAGAAGCCTCCCTGTGGTAGGCACACTTGTCCATTGGATCATTCTAAGTCTAATAGGATGGGGTTATGAGCACATCGATTCCCAACAGAATAAGAGCCAGCTGGCCTTTCCTGTGTAATCTAGTTAACTACTTCTCATGAATAATTTTGATTCCATGTTGCTCCCAGCTGCTATACGGATAGCCCAACATAGTACAGACTGCACTTTATTTTTATGTTTTTAACACCTATGCATGTATGTACAGATGTGGTATTTGTGTGGCATGAAGCAAGTCAAAAGGCAATAGAACTCTTTACAGAGGCAAAGTCAGAGATAAAGCAACAAGTGACTGGAAGTGTAACTGAAATCTGAGAGCAGAAGTGAAGTGTGATTGCCTTATGTTGCGGTGCTCTTTAAAGAGGTGTGTCTTCAGCTGTTTCCGCGATGCGAGAATGGTTGGAGTGGTCCTGATGGATACAGAGATTATCTACATGACCCCCTCCCAACCATCATAAAAAAACACGAGGCTCAACATCATCTTCTACGCCGATGACACCCAGCTCATTCTCTCCCTCACCCAAGGACCCAACATCACCAGGCACGACTTTCAAAAAAGGATGAAAGCAGTCGCCACCTGGATGAAGTAAAGCTGCCTGAAACTCAGCTCATAGAAAACAGAAGTCCTAATACTTGGCTCCACCCACTCCACTTGGGACTACACCTGGTGTCCCCCCACCTTCAGAACCATCCGCCATTCCGACGGACAAAGCACAAAACCTCTGCATCATATTTGACTCAACCGTCACGATGAACCTCCAGATCAATGCCGTATCCTCGGCCTGCTACAACACCCTCCGCATACTCCAAAAAACTTTCAGATGGATCCCATCCGAAACCAGAAAAACGGTAATGCACACTCTCATCAGTAGCAGACTGGACTACGGCAACACCCTCTATGTGGGAATCAGCAAGAATCTACTTGGCAAACTCCAGACCGCCCAGAACACCGCAGCCACACTGATCCTAGCTGTGCCCTTCAAAATCACATCACCCAACCCCTCCATGACCTCCACTGGCTCCCCATCAAAAGAAGATTAACCTTCAAGCTCCTCACTCATGCATACAAGGCCCTCCACAACATCGGACCTGCATACCTAAACAATTGCATCTCCTTCCACGCACGCAAAAGACACCTCTGATCAGCTGAACTCTCTCTAGCCACCATCCCACTCATCTACAAGACTAGAATGTGAGGAAATCCTTCTCCTACCAGGCAGACAAGGCCTGGAACGACCTCCCCCTCCACCTCTGGCAAGTCCATACACTGCTCCAGTTCAGGAAAGACCAAAAAACCTGGCTCTTTGGATGACCCCAGCACTCAACGGAGCCACGCTCCCCCTCCCCATAGCGCCTTGAGACCCTCACGGGTGAGTAGGTGCGCTTTACCAACCCTGATTGATTGATTGACCCCTAACACTGGATACTTCGATATAAAACGGCTGTTACTTTGGTTTTCTTCATTGCACTTCTTTGGTTCCAGTTTGATTTTGTCCTGGCTGTGGGTGTGGTGCAGGCTTCAATGAAAACCAGTGAAGTTCCATTAGGATGGCAGTAATGTGGTCATATTTCCTTAGGTTCTTGATGAGGCATGCTGCGACATGTAGAATGGGTTACAGGGGACCCAGTGTAGAATATGAGTAGTGCATTGCAAACATCCAGATGTGAGAGTACGAGACCATTAACATCAGTTTTGAAGTCACAACAGAAGGAACAGCTTTGCTTTCATTAGTAGTGGCTATAGTAGTGGCTATATTGTTTTATTTGGCAACGTGTTACTTGAGGGTACGTTCTGTGACAAGGGTGAACCTGAGTGACATGGTGTGCGTTAAAAGCTGGAGTTTCTATCCATATAAGTTTCTATTGTCAAGTAAGGTTTGAACTAGCTGTTGCTTGCTATTGGCTATAAGGAGGATTAAGTTATGGTGAGTTTGAGTCTCAGGAAGGTGGTAGACATTCAGGTCTTGATGAGGTGTAGATAATGCATGAAACATTGGTTTCTAGAGCTAATAAAATCTTCATGTAGAAGGTGTCCTTTGAATTTTGGTGGATATTTATGCGGTTATCAATGAGTAGAGTTGCAATGGGTTCCATGCGTAAGGGAATGATGATAGGGGAAAGTTGGATATTCAGGCCACTTTGTAGATGATGGTGAGATTCCTGGATTAGATGGAGGTTCTGAGACCTGAAAGCCTGACAAAACATGAGACTGGTTTAGTTTCTCAGGAGCTGTGAGAATGCACCTCTCTCCCTATGGAATGCACTCTCAGAGTGAGGAGAACACCCTTGAAGATAACTACCCCCGGGGAAAAGACGGGTCAGTGGAGAAAGAGAAAGAAAGGTGAGGTCCAGATGGTAATGTAGCTCAGCCATTCAGGTAGACGTTCAGGTTCCTAAAGCAAAAAACACATAATATTTTACAAGCAACTCTTTGATAAGCATGCATCACTCCAAAGCTCAGACTCAGTGTGCCTCCTACTAGGTTAAAGTAAGGGAAGCTCTGTGACTAGCTCCCTCTTTCCAGACTTTGAGAAGAGTGGGGAGAGTGCATAAATGAACTTGTATTGCCTCATCTTAAAGAGAGGAGGGGCTTCTAGCCGTTGTATATGCCCCTTAAACACCAAATAAATACAAACCCTTTAGGTTTGTTTTTTCTCACACATGCATACAAGGCACTGCACAACATCGGACCAGCATACCTCAACTCCGCCTTCACTTCCACAAGACACCTACGCTCTGCCCCTCTCTCTCACATGCATACACACACACCAGCACCTACAGAAGCAAAACAATCAATCAATCAATCATAGCATTTGTAAAGCGCGCTACTCACCCGGGAGGGTCTCAAGGCGCTGGGGGGGAGTGGTCCGTTACTGCTCGAAAAGGAAGGTCTTGAGTTGCTTCCTGAAGGCGAGATGGTCCTGGGTTCGCCGAAGGTGGGTGGGGAGGGAGTTCCATGACTTGGCTGCCAGGTAGGAGAAGGATCTTCCTCCGGCGGTGGCTCTGCGGATGTGTGGAACGGTGGCGAGGGCGAGGTTGGTTGATCGTAGCAGGCGGGTGGGCGTGTAGAAGGTCAGTCGGTTGTTGAGGTACCTGGGGCCCAGGTCAAGGAGAGCTTTGTGTGCGTGGGTGAGGAGTCTGAACGTGATCCTCTTGTTGACAGGGAGCCAGTGCAGGTCTCTAAGGTGGCCTGAGATGTGGCTGTGTCTGGTGATGTCCAGGACGAGTCGTGCGGAGGCGTTCTGGATGCGTTGGAGCCTTTTCTGAAGTTTGGCTGTAGTTCCGGCGTAGAGGGTGTTTCCGTAGTCGAGTCGGCTGGTGACGAGTGCCTGGGTGAGCGTCTTCCTGGTTTCGGTGGGGATCCATCAGAAGATCTTACGGAGCATGCCCAGGGTGTTGAAGCATGATGATGAGACGGCGTTGACTTGTCTGGTCATCGAGAGGGAGGAGTCCAGGATGAAGCCCAGGTTGCATGCGTGGTCCGTTGGCTTGGGAGTGGAGCCCAGGGCGGGGGGCCACCAGGAGTCTTCCCAGGCGGAGGGTGATGATCCCAGGATGAGGACTTCTGTCTTGTCTGAGTTCAGTTTCAGGCGGCTGTTCTTCATCCAGTCGGCGACATCTTTCATCCCTTCATGTAGGCTGGTTCTGGTGGTGGCGGGGTCGTTGGTGAGGGAGAGGATCAGCTGGGTGTCGTCGGCGTAGGAGATGATGTTGAGGTTGTGTTGGCGTGCGATGGCTGCGAGGGGGCTCATGTAGATGTTGAAGAGAGTGGGGCTGAGTGATGATCCCTGTGGTACGCCGCAGATGACTACGGTGGCCTCTGATCTGAACGGGGGGGAGGCGGACTCTCTGGGTTCTTCCGGTGAGAAATGAGATGATCCATTCCAGCGCCTTTTCTTGGATTCCGGTATTGTTGAGGCGCTGCACTAGGGTGCGGTGGCAGACAGTGTCGAATGCAGCGGAGAGGTCCAGGAGGATGAGGGCCGCCGTTTCTCTGTTGTCGAGCAGTCACAGATGTCGTCTGTGGCTGTGATGAGGGCGGTCTCGGTGCTGTGGTTGGCTCGGAAGCCGGACTGTGAGTGGTCGAGGGATCCATTCGTCTCGAGGAAGGCGGCAAGCTGTCTGTTGACGGTCTTCTCGATGACCTTGGCCGGAAAAATGAGGAGCGAGATGGGGCGGAAGTTCTTGAGGTCGGTGGGGTCAGCTGTTGGCTTTTTCAGGAGGGCGTTGATCTCGGCGTGCTTCCAGCTCTCCTGGAAGGTGGCGGTGTTGAAGGAGGTGTTGATGATGTCCCGGAGTTAGGGTGCTATGGTGGAGTTGGCCTTGTTGAAGACGTGGTGGGGGCAGGGGTCGGTTGGGGATCCGGAGTGGATGGTGGTCATCGTGCTGATGGTGTCTTCGGTGCTGACCGGGGTCCAGGCTCGGAGGGTGATGGTGGGGGGCATTGGTTCGGTGGTGGGGTGCGTGGTTGGTGCGCCGAAGCTGTTGTGTATTTCGGCGATCTTGCGGTGGAAGAATGTGGCGAGTGAGTCGCAGAGGTCTTGCGAGGGAGCGATGTCGTTGTTTCCGGCGCTGGGGTTGGAGAGCTCTTTGACGATGCTGAAGAGTTCCTTGCTGTTGTGGGCGTTGTTGTCCAGTCCTTCTCTGAATGCTGTTTTCTTGGTGGTGTGGATCAGCTGGTGGTGTTTGCGGGTGGCGTTCTTGAGGGCAGTCATGTTGTCTGTGGTCTGGTCGATGCGCCAGGCCTTCTCGAGGGTGCGCCAGTTCTTCTTGGAGTTCTTAAGTTCGTCGGTGAACCATGAGGCTTTCTTGCTGCCGGGTTTGTTGGGAGGGGTCTTTAGTGGTGCGAGTTCGTCTGCGCAGTCGGTGATCCACTGTGTGAGGTTGTTGGCTGCTTCGTTGGGGTCCGCTGTGCTGACGGGGGGGTTCCTGCTGAGGGAGGTGGTGAGCTTGTCGGCAGTGATCTTGTTCCAGTTCCTGTGAGGGGCCTGCTGGGGGTGGTGGTGGGTCGTGGTTCTTCTGAAGCTGAAGTGGACGCAGCTGTGGTCAGTCCAATGGAGTCCGGTGGAGTGGCTGAAGGAGAGGTGTTTGCTGGAGGAGAAGACTGGGTCAAGCGTGTGGCCGGCGTAGTGGGTGGGGGTGTTCACCAGTTGCTTGAGTCCGAGGTTGGCGAGGTTGTCCAGCAGGGTGGTGGTGTTGCTGTCCTTGATGTTCTCCAGGTGGAAGTTGAGGTCCCCTAGGAGGATGTAGTCGGTGGATGGGAGGGCGTGTGGGCTGATGAAGTCTGCGATGTCTTCGCTGAATTGTGTGCGTGGTCCCGGGGGTCTGTAGATGAGGGTGCCTCTGAGGGTGGTCTTGGGGTCGGTGTGTATCTTGAAGTGGAGGTGTTCAGCAGCGGTCGGGGTGTCGTCGGAGTTGGTTGTGATGCGGATGGTATTCTTGTGTACGATGGCGATTCCTCCCCCCTGGTTGACGCGGTCCCTCCGGATGATCTTGTATCCGTCCGGGATGGCGATGGCGATGTCGGGCGCTGAGGAGGCGTTCATCCAGGTTTCCGTGAGGAAGGCGACGTCTGGTGATGTTGTGTCGAGCAGGTTCCAGAGTCCGACGGCGTGTCTGTGGACGGAGCGGGTGTTGAGCAGGATGCACTTGAGGTGGTTGCTGCTGGTGCTCGGTTTGGCGGGTGCGGTGCAGGTCCGGAGGCAGGTGTATGTGCAGGCTTGGCAGGTGAAGGGTCCGTGGGTGAGTTTCGGGGTGGCTCGGTAGCAGGCGGGTGTTCGGCCGGCGTTGAGAGCGTGGCAGCGTCGTATTTTCGTCGGGCGCGTTGGCATCGTCGTGATCCAGGGTTCCTGGCGCTGGGCGCGGTCCAGGCGTAGACGGGCTTGCCTTTGGCGCGCCCGCTGCGCGTGATCGCTGCGCGTACATGCAGACTCTGCCATAAATGGAGAGTGGGGGGGGGTGGAGCGAGGGAGGAGCAGCTGGGAGGCGGGAGCGGGGTGGCGAGTGGGGAGGGGAGCGGTGAACAGAAGGAAACGGGGGTGGGGCCGCAGGGGAGCAGCGGCAGGGAGCGGGGAGCGGGGTGGAACAGCGGGAGAAAACGACGGTAGAAGCACAAAAAGAATCAGGGGCACAAAAGTGGACGTGAAATGCAAATACAAATACTGGCACAACAGTGAAGCAAATACAATTACTGGCAGCGGAGACCAGGCACACTCAGGATGGGCCACGCGGCGGGTGGAGCGACCGGCTCTGACGAGGTCAGGTCAGTCACAGGAGGGCTAGCCTTCTCAATCCTTGCACCCAAAACATGAAACAACCTCCCGCTACTCCTAAGAGCCTCCTCCTCACTTCCGGAATAGCTCAGAAAACTGAAGACCTAGGGCCTCATTTATGAGGCTATGCGTCACTTTTACGCAGCTGGTGCGTCACTTTTTGTGACGCACCAGTGGCGTAAAAGATACGCCTTGTTGCGCCATATTTACAAAGTGACGCATCCAGGTAGATGCGTCACTTTGTAAACCCCTGCGCCACATTATACCTGTGCCAGGTATAATGTATGCAAGGGGGCGTATTGACGCAAGAAAGGGTCGTTAAAGTGACGCCGTGAAATCTATGTGATTTCACTGCGCCACTTCTAGGACACAAATGCGTCAATTTCTTACGCCTGCCTCACAGCAGGCGTACGACTGACGCAGGCCCTTTCACATGGGGCGTGCCCCATGTGAAAGGATACATTGCTGGAGTTGCTTCGCTTTTGTGACACACTCCAGCAATGCGCCAATTTTGCGCCAAACAGATACGTCAGAAATACTGACGTATCTGTGACTCCTTGCGCAATGATGCGTCATACTATAAATATGACGCATCATTGGTGGTGCAAGGAGGGCGCAATGAAAAGTGACGCATCGCTGTTTTCACGCAGCGATGCGTCACTTTTCATAAATGAGGCCCCTAGATCTTCAACTAAGGGCCTGATTTAGATCTCGGCAGACGGGTTATTCCATCACAACGGTGACGGATATGCCGTGCACCGAAATATAAATCCCATAGGATATAATGGGATTTATATTTCGGTGGATGGGATAACCACCACTGTTGTGACGGAGTAACACGTTTGCCGTGATCTAAATCAGACCCCAAGACCTTGCAGGTGACCTTCACACCTACTCCAGCACCTGGAACTCCAGGGGTGATTAGTCATGCTCTACAAATCCTTATAACGTAGGATTTGCTGATTTATAGTTTTTCTTATTACATTTCCTTATTTTCTTCATAAGGAGAATACAATGCATACGATGAACCTATACTCGTATAAATCACCTGTGTTAAATTTGGTGGCCACATTTCTTGCATAACCCTGTCTTACTTAACTGACTTTCACAACATGATCACTAACTTAGTTTGCAAATGCCATTAGCAGATAATGCAGTCTATGATATTTTGCATATCAAGTTGCTTGCTCTGAGGGAGTCCGCATGAAGCATGCTGGCAGCACGTACCAATTGCATTTTACACTTGCTTTGTGCTCTACGCATGCAATTAGCAGAGTTACTGGCTGTAATGCTACAGACTGTGCACTCAGCCTTACAGTGCACTATTGCACCCTGAATGTCCATATAAGTTGACACAACTGGCTTGTCAGCATGCAGGCTAATAATTAACATGAGAGTCTACTGGGGTGCTTGATGTTGAATGGTTATTGGCATGCTGTAGTTCACCTGAAGAGACATTCTCCTCAGCATTATCGATGAGCATTGGGTTTTGGTACTAGTTAAAGGGACTCTGAATGGAAGGAGCAGACAGTACACATTTGGTATTGGCATCACTAGCTCAAGGTTAGACATTGACAGTGCCCACAGGATGTGCAACAAAGAACTCAAGTGAAGCAGAAGTAGGTAATTACACTCATTTACAACTGGCTTTGGTGACAACTAGACAATCTTCATGCAACTTTAAGCTAGAAACAAGTTTTTTGTTAAATGTTGAAGATTTTGCAGCAGATGGTGTATTATGTGACAACTGTGCAGATCCATAATTATGCAGAAAACCTGCAGAATTACATTATTCCAAATGGCCATACTCATGGTGAACTGCTCAACAGGGTATTTGTAAAAGTCACAATCTGGCCCACGCTCATATGTTTAAAAGATCAGCACAAAACAGTACGATAGTACTTGTCAAAACCAGCTGTGCTCAATCTGATATATAAGGCAGTCACCATCAGGTGACACTTCACGAATTCCAAAAGCAGCAAATTACATTTTTTTGCAGAGTTTTATATAGCACGAACTTGACCCGAAGGTATCGGGTTTCAGAGCGCTTTACAAAGCACCAGTTGCGTTACATGAGGACATTCGTTTTTTTGTGTTTTTTTTTTGTTAGGCACGGGGAGATTAAGCGATTTGCCCAGAATCACAGAGTGTTCAGCGTCGTTGCCGAGACTCGAACCCAGATCCCCAGATTCGAGGTAGACCACCCCAGCCGTTAAGCCAACTCCTCTCCCCTCTCGTCTTTGAACAATAAATGTTAAAAAACTGATGAATGGGAAAATGGCTGGCAAAAGGTAGCAGAATGGCAAAGCTTCAAGGCAGAAGCCATGAAGATTCTACCACTTGGGAGTCAAACATCTTGTGTTTTAGGGAGTGGATTAATTTACAGGAGCACCTCCACCTCTGGATGGGTGGTCCTGGCATATGATGGAATAGTACAGGTACCATGGGCCTTGCTTAGGAGGCTCTGACAGCCACTTCCAGAAAAGAAGCATGCTGAATTTAGGTCGAGGATGAACACGTTTTCTTTGGTTTCAGCTACTCATTTTTTAAATCAGAATATTTTTATGAAATATTTCATAAAACAGAAAAAAAGAACCTTGACATTTGGGTACAAAGTCAGTTGGGTTTATAATGGATCTGTATTCACAAATTATCTGTAAGTCAAAGGCTAGCAAAATGATTCAATAATATCTTGTTATATTTTACCCTAATCTCTGATGCAGACTTCATTGTTGTTAGGATCACAAATCTCATGCGTTTATGCATTAAAAACGGTTAAACGGGGACTGCCTCACTCTCTGCTTAAACTTCACAAGTTGTTGGACAGTGCATGGTTACATTAAAACAAGAATCTCTTACCTGGCAGGGCCTTTCTGCAGGGGTGTGCCCTTTTTTTAACGTGTGGCTTCGGTTTGAGACAGCAAGCGGGGTAGGGATACTTGTCTGCCAAGTTTTCCAGGTACATTCATGATGAGATGCTCCTGTTGAGGTTATAATGAAATAAACACGACTACAAGTTACAGAATTCAAAGAAAAAAAAACTGGACTGGAGGAGTGACAACACATGAATTGAATTGAATTGAATTGAAAATTCCATTTATATAGCGCATAACCACCCGAAGGCCTCGCAGCGCTTGAGACTGAATTCTGTGTGCGACTGCAGGGTAGGATTAATGCGCTTTTGAAAACAGATGGGTTTTCAATTCTCTCCTAAATGACATCAGGTTATTGTTTTTCCTGAGGGACAAAGGCAAGGAATTCCATGCCTTCGCCGCTGAGTAAGTGAAAGAGCGGCCACCCCATCGGGCTCTTTTGATTTTTACTTTGGTTGCCAGATGCAGTGAAGCTGAACGTAGGGTTCTGAGCGGCACATAAGGCGGTATTAAAGGGTACAGTACTGCCGGGCCAGTTTGATGAAGGGATTTGTGCAGAATGCACATGGCCTTGAATAATGTTCTTGAGGCCACTGGAAGCCAATGAAGCTCCTTTAGGGCAGTTCTCGCCGACTGCCAACGAGGGATATTAAACAGTAGGCGTGCGGCACAGTTTTGAGTGACTTGAAGTTTTTGGACCTGGGAAACTTGGCACAGCTGTGGCAGAGGAGGGCCTGGGTCACTAGACTACCCAGAGCTGGGCCTGCCAGCCAGTGGGTGGTGTGTGCAGGTCCTGGTTCTCATCTGAGGCAGGCTGCAGGCAACAACCAGCTTCATCCTCTCCTTTTGTCCTCAGCGGCACAGGACACTTTAAGCTGCCATATTGGGTGACCCTCAGATTGGTCACAAATACTAAGGGCAGTTCAGAAGGTCAAAAGAAGGGCCATCCTAGGTAACCTTTTAAGTGTTAATGGACCTTCTAACTGGAGATTTCTTTCCAGACCCCACCTTGTCCTCAATTTCAATCTCCCACTCCAAAGTTTGGGGCGAAATAACCCCCAGATCCCCCACACTTCCTACAACCTTGGTATCGAATACAACCAAGCGCACAAGGATAAGGAGCTAGAGGGAACCTAACATGAGGAAAATGAGAAAGAATAAACCAAATGTGAAGGAGGAGTAAACAGGTGTGAAGCAGAGTCACTACAAGTGACACATTGTCAGGCACAGACTCCATGTTGAATTATCCTTACATACTGTCACTAGCCCAAGTGCCCTAGAAGTGTACTTTACACCAGGAAACGAATGTCTAATGGTCAGGCAGTTAGCAGTCTAGTGTTCATCCACGCTTTAGTTTCTACTGCCCATTAGATACAATCTCCAGCATCGACCATGTCTACGCCTGATTATCGGACCCTATTCATCACGAATGATAGTTGCTTACCAAGTGTGCACCATATTACGTCCTGCTCTGTTTAAAATACTTAGGGGCATATTCACAAGCCCCAATGGCCACCACAGCGTCACTTTCAGTGACGTTGTGGTGGCGATAGGGGCCTCGCCTTATTCACAAGGCAGTGTTAAGCCCCTTAACGTGGCTTAATGCTGACTTGTGAATAGGCCCCCTTTCACGCTGTGTTTAGCGTGAAAGGGGAGTGCAGTGGGTGTTGTGGTGGGTGTTCCACCGCAACACCCATTGATATTTACGCTGCCCCCTATTCACAAGGGCAGCGCAAATAGGAGCTAAGGCAAAATTTGAGACCAGAAAAAACCCTGGTCTTAAGTTGGCGATACGAGTGGAAATGCTTTATTTCTCCTTGTTTTTGCATTTTCCATGTGTGCTGCCTTGTGCAGCACACATGGACAATGCTAAATGCCATGGTTTGTTTATGTACAGGAAGGTGTCCCTTCCTGTACATAAACAAACCTTTTTTTTTTTAAATGCTGTTATGTAACTTACATGTGTGCTGCATGAAGCAGCACACATATAAGTTACAAACTGGCATTTTAGGTTTGTTTATGAGCAGGAAGGAACACCTTCCTGCATATAATCAAACCTCCCTGCTTGCAGACACTCTTGCCCTCTGGTGCAAGGGTACCTGCGTTGGCGCCAAGTTGTGATACTTAGCGCCATCGCACGGAGTAACGCAAGGCTGCACCATATCCTTGTGAAAATGGTGCAGCCTTGCTTTTCCAAAGTGGCAGAGAGGCGTTAAACCAAGAAGGCTAACGCCTCTCTTCGCCACTTCCTTGTGAATATCCCCCTTATTCTTTCCAAAAAGTCGAGCTTCAGCCTGGACAGTACGGGGCAGATTTATAATAACTGGCGTATCCCTGCATATCAGCAGGGATGTGGCAGTTATTGTGCGTCACGGCAGACACCTCTTGCGCCACTATGGATGTGCCGCATTTACAATGCGGCGCACCATGTGGCAAGAGTAGGCAGATACGTGACGCAGCTGCTTCCGTAAAGGTAACGCATTGCTGGAGTCGCATCACAAGCGCGAGGCAGCTCCAGCAAGGCTTGGGGTGCCCCTATGCCTGCATCAATCCCTACGCCTGCTTCAAGCAGGTGCAGGGTTTTGACGCATCATGGCCTAAAAAGTGACTGAGTGAAATCTTAGAGATTTCACTCAGCCGCTTTTCGGAGGCGTTCCTGCGCCTTAACGCCCCCCTCCCCCCCGCGCAGGAATGCCCACATGTGGCGCAGGGCTTTACAACGTAACGCATCTCCCAGATGCGTTACGTTGTAAATATCCCGCAGCATGGCGCTGGCTTTGCGCCGCCGCTGCGTCACAAAAGTGACGCAATAGCGGTGCAAATGTGGCATACGGGGCTTGTAAATCTGCTCCTACATTTTTAGATATGTTGTGCGATTGCTTGGGGCCAGAGTATCTATCCCCAAAACTAGTTCCTTGAGATGCCATAGACCGCTCGCCCACGTTACCCTGAGAGTCAATTGTGAAAAGGGTGCACCTCGACCAATCTGCAGAGTCACAGTAGCATGGATCCCTGGGCACAGAGGCAAATGATCTCAGCCACCATAGATGGGGCCCAGTAGCCCCCGGCTGCCCAGTGGTCCCCCTGAACAGGGTCTGACATCCCTGTCCCCACAATGACATTGGCTGCTTTTCACCTCTCTCTGCACTCTCTGTGCACCGCCCTTTGATATTCCCGTGTTGTACTTGCAGTCCCCTCTTGAACTTTTTCCTCTTACTTCCAATGCTATATTCCATGGGTTTCCTATTTATGGCTTTCTTTTAACTCAGTAAATTTGTTTGGACTGGTAAAAAGTAAAAGCCAATCTGATGAAAAAAGAGCCAGTATTCTCCAGCTTCATCTTGCTACACGGAATTAAGTACTTCTCGTTTGGTTTGACTACTTATTGACACTCCTGCAAAAGCATAGATAACATACAGTAGGACATTTTTCTTATTAGGAAGCTTTCATTAAAATATATGTCAGCGCTGCTGAAAATGTAGGTGCTGCCCTCTACAGTATAACAGGGAAACTTTTTGAGATGTCCCTGGGCTATGAATTAAAGGAAAAACACCCTGTCGAGCAATGATGAAATGATTCCAATGAAAGATATAGATGTCCAGCTAAGAAATACAGATATTTCTCTTTAAATCATTCAGACTCTCCTGAGAATAGCCGTTTCTATTCCTTAAATGTACAGCAGTGGTGCTGAGGAGTTTTGATGCTCTTAACTCAGGATGCATCAGCCTTGCCCAGGAATGTTTAGGGACCTATTGGGACATGTTTTTGAAAAATGTGTTTATTAAGATTTTGCAATAAAACAGAAAAGTCAAACGGAAAAATAAAAATCATAACAAAGCAGACAGAAGTCATCGTAAATATCTTGCAGTATCCACAATACACACAGAGGCTAGTCCGCAAGTAAACAGTAGTACAGCAATATCACCAACAGATCAGTAACATTGGATCCGCAGCAGGAGGCAGCGCGATGCGGTTTCGGCAGCTGCCCGAGGGGATCCGGCAATGTGACAGTGTGTCTCTTTATGCGTCAGATGGCTGTGAATTACATGAGGCGGCGTCGCTAGGATGGAAGAATTACCATCCTGTTGCTTTTTAACCAATCTAAAAAGGGGGCACAAATATGTTTTGGTCTAGAGGCTGCAGGCATCAGCTCCCAATATGTCGATAGGCGTGCATGGCTAAAGGTGACATCCTGAATCCAAGCTTTGGCTGTGGGTACTGTCTTGTCCCCCCAATGGATGGAAACTCTACTATATAGAGGTGTACTGGCTCCTCAAGTACGAAACTGACACCCTTATCGTGTTCGCCATTTCTAGGTTCCTTTACTCGATGTGGTGCATTTGCAGAGCTATTTAAAAAAAACTATTTCAGTAAACTCCTAGCGCCACGTTTACGCCACTGTTGCGTCACACAACGGCGGCGTAAACGTGGCGCATCCCTGCGACCCATTTACAATGAGACGCATCTAGGCAGATGCGTCACGTTGTAAAGCCCTGTGCCACATGTGGGCGTTCCGGTGCAGGGTGGGCGTTCCGGGGCAGGAGCGCCTCGCAAAAGTGCCTGCGTGAAATCTACAAGATTTAACGCAGGCACTTGTGCGACGCTGCTACGTCAATTCCTTACGCCTGCTTGAAACAGACATAAGGACTGACGCAGCACGTTAAGTATAGGGCACCCACGAACATTGCTGGAGTCACGTCGCGCTTGCGACGCGACTCCAGCGATGCGCCGCCCTTACGTCACGAGATGCGTCACGCATCTGCCTACCCTTGCGCCACGGCGCGCCGCATTGTAAATGCGACGCATCCGCCGTGACGCAAGGGTAGTTTTGCATGACGCATTTGTTCTGGCGCATCCCTGCTGATTTGCAGAGATGCGCCACAAGTCATAAATATGCCCCCTAGTTCCCAGATCCTTTATACACGCTGCTATGCCATGTTTGCACATATCCATTGTATGATTATTGGTACTGCAACTTTTCTTCCTCTGGGTTCTTTTTTTAAATGTATTATACTACCTGTTTTAACACGGCTTTTCAACACTGTTACCGTATTTTCCGGCGTATAAGACGACCCGGCGTATAAGACGACCCCCTACTTTGCTTGATAAAATGTAGGTTTCGTGCTATACTCGCCGTATAAGACTACCCCCACTTCCAGCGCAGTCCAACGCAGTCCTGCATAGTTGGCTCGTACTTTGTACGCTTTTGTAACCTGCACACTTATCACTTTTTTCTCCAGGAATGTACCGATTGCTACCTCATGTATTTTGGTTGCTCACTATTGTCACTTTTCATCCATGTAACTTAACGTTTGCTTTTGTAATTTGTTCATTTGTAATTGTTCCTCTTGTATCAATACTGTTCCTACTGTAAAGCGCTCTGACACCTTCGGGTAAAGTCCGCGCTATGTAAAAAACGCCTGAAAACATACCGTTAAATTTTTTACCCGGCGTATAAGACGACCCCCGACTTTCCAGAACATTTTAAGGGGTTAAAAAGTCGTCTTATACGCCGGAAAATACAGAAAGTCAAAAGCTTTTTTAACAACTGATAGGAGTTTTATATACTAATGGATTGGCTATTGAGGTTCTGTAATTCTCGAGTCTGACTCCATTTTGTTCTGTGCCACCATTTTGTGTTGCCCTCACGTAGGCCTGTAAAGGTAACCTGGCGAATGAAGTGGCCTGGCCTTCTTAGTTCATGTATACATTAACTAGGTTTCTTTTTGACTCTAAAATGAACTGTAAGAAACTAACCTCTTCACCTGAAACTGACCTCGCAAAGCCAATTTCCCTGATCGATCTTTATCTGAGATTGCCAATCAATGTTCAGGACATCGTTAACTTTTTAGTTTCTTTGCACATGCTTTATCTTGTTCAGCATCTGTTACTGTTTCTTTTTTTATGTTTCTTCATTACATTGGTTATGCTTTCAATTATAGGTTTGTCCGGCTTGTGGAGATTGAATTTGGGACATTCCTAATAATTAACTTTTGGGTTGGGATACTGTAAATTGAGTTTTTACTATGTGATACTTTGTTTGAAAATGTATCTTAATGGTTAGAATTTTGTGCAGTGGGTGTACATTTATAATGTGAATATTGGGTATAAAAGGAGACATCTCGCCTTAGTAAAATGAGCAGTCCCCTGAGAATTTACACCGTGATGTATTTCTAGGATCACTGTTACTAGCTGCAGCTAATAAACTTGGTCTCTGACACCATCCAAAAGTATTCCGTGTCTTTGAATACCAAGACAGGTGAACTCGAAGATCTTAGGCGTGCCCCTGATGCCGCTGGGTTAAACCCCGGTTCTTCACTATTTGTTTTAATATGCGTTACTTTAACCCCTCCCGCACTCAAGGTAGAATACATATCCTTTGTTGATCATTGTCTTGTATCCAAGCTTAGGACCGAGTGTTGCTGTGAGGGAGCGCATTTAATTAATCCAATGAATTAGAAAATATTGCACAAATTAGATATGTATTATTTTTTAATATAGCACTAATGTACACAAATTTAATGATGACATATTCTAATGTTTTTTCTTTTTATCTAAAATGTATTGTATTGTCTTTTGTTATGTGCTTTTATGGCCATACGGTTAAAATAAAGCTTTTTTGACTTGACTGGAAACTCTACGTTTAGCTAACAAGAGTAATAGTGCATGTAGCTTACGACCTTGCTGCCCTTTACATATCCCAGTAATCCTATGAGTGGGTGAGGGTAGTTGGATACACCTAGTATGTTGTGAATGGAACTAAAAACATCAGCCCAAAAGGCAGCAACGGGTGGGCAGAGCTAGGCCATGTGTAAAAAGGTGGCGGGGGCCAGCCCACACCACCAGCAATTTTCATCAGGCCTTATCCCCATACGATGTAGCTGAGAGAGGGTTCTGTAAAACCTATGCAAGTACTGAAAATGAATTTGTCTCAATCTGTAATTAGAGGAAAGCAGCTGTAGTTGGCCACAACAGAAGGCCCATATTTCATCTGTTATCTGTCCGTCCAGATCTGCATTCCAACTGTGCAGGGACTTGGGTGAGGTCAGTGGTGCAGCCGTCTGCATAGAACAGTATAACCTTGTTATAAGCCTACGGTGGGCAGCAGTGCCTATCATCTGTTCAACAGCTGGTAGGTGAGAGAGGGGATTAGGAAAGGGGGAATGCAGTTGTCTACATGTGGCTCTGATTTTAAAATATAGAAATAACTCAGAGAAGTACCTTGAGTCCTGAACCGTAGGTGTCGGCGGGGCACAGAAGGTGTCCCCTTGATAGATATCGGAAAGGTTTCCAAGGGCATTGTCTTCGCCAGTACAATACTCCCGGCATCTGCCATAGCTGGGATCTGTGGATTTCGTGGTAAAGGGATAGAAGGGGCATATAAAATGTCCAGGTGAGCTCTAGTGCGCAATCTGTCCCAGGCTCATCTGAGGGTCTCGACTGTATCTGTCCCATCCCTCGGCGTTCGATATTTTTGATATATGGCCACTTGGAGCGGAATTGGAGCTGCGATATCTGTCTTGAGGGCTACGTGAGGTTGGAACGGGGTGGGGTGTAGCCAATAGTGTAAAAAGTGGGCTTGAGCGCAATAAGCGTATAGTGACATGTCTGGAGCCCCCAACCCACCCTTAGCAAGGGGGAGTGGGAGTAATTTGAAGGACACACATGCCTGCTTCCCCACCCAGGCCAGGGAAATCATGAGAGATCGAAGAGTTTTGAAGAAGGCTTGGGTGAGAGGAATCGGAATGTTGACAAATGTTAGACCTGGCATCTTTGGCGTGGTTTCCCCCTATCTTTTTGCCTCTACCTCCTGTATTTTTGTTGCCATGCTGGATTTCGTTTTTGCTGGTGTAGATGCTTTGGACACTCTGCCACTGCTGATCAGTGCCAGAGTGTAAGTGCTCCCTGTGTAAATTGTTATTCTGATTGAATATACATGTTTGGCATATTTGTATCACCATGAAGTCCCTAGTAAAGTGCACTGGGTGTGCCAGGGCTGGTGATGACAAATGCTACTAGTGGGCCTGCAGCACTGATTGTGCCACCCACAGGAGTAGCTCTAAAATGGTGTCTCAGGCCTGCCACTGCAGTGCCTATGGGCAGTTTAGAACTGCCATGTCCTCCTGGTCAGTGTCCCCACTGACCAGGCCTAACCCTTCCCTTTCTGTGCACATCAGTCACCCCTATGGAAGGCCCAAGGTACCCCCCTGGGCAGGGTGCAGTGTATGTGAAAGGTAGAGCATGTACTGGTGCAGGTAACATGTTCTGGTAGTGAATTACAGCCATTTTCGTTTTTCACTATTGTAAGGCTATCTTGCTCCATAGATTAACATGGGGGATGCTGGCTACAGTGGTTAACAGCATTTCTTCCCATAGGAACAAGATAGGACATAAGTATCTAGTATCCCTGAACTCAGAGTTTAATAACACATCTTTTAGGAAAGGTTGTTTTTAAATCCTGTGTTTGAGAACAGCACTTTTAGAAAGTTGCTGTTCTCTTGTCTGACCCTTCTGTGTGCCTGGGCCTGTTTGTGTATTGACTGTCTGGTTTGTGAGTGACAGGGGCTGGGGAATTCCCCAGGAGGCTGGATGAGTCAGCACTAGGCTGAATGACTGCAGTTGCAACTGGAGTGGTGGGAGGAGTTAGCACCTGGGCTGAATAGGGCTGTGCCTGCCTTCCACAATGCTGGCTCCACCCCCCTGCTGGGCGGCTGAGGACCCTGCCCCTCACTCTGAAAGGAAAGATGCAGCCAGCAAAACAAAGTGCTCAGGATCCACCCAGAACTGGTTTAGACCGGGCTCAGGGCCCACATGCACCAAGAGAACAAAGACTTTAGGGGTATAAGTACAGGACCGCTGACAACAGAAAATTAGATCATCATGGAAATCAAGAAGGAACCTCTGCCAAGGAGAAAGCTGAAACTGAAGAAGGAAGATTGTCCTGCTGTTGCTCTGCTGGACTGACCTGTTGCTTTGCTGCCAAGGAGAGGGGAAGGACTAGCTGTGTGCTGTGTCCCTTGTCTTGAAGGAATCTCCAAGGGCCTGAGAAGAGCTGGCTCCCTGTTTTGAAGTCCCAGGAACAAAAGGACTACACCCCCAGCTTCCCTGAACTCTGCTGAGAGAGTTCTGTCCCTCCTAGAGCGCTTGATCCAGTTGTGGGGCCTCTGGAGGTTGGACCTGTGCTGGGAAGCTTGAAACTAAGCTTGAGTGACTTTTGAAACTGAAAAGTGTCGCATCGCTCGCTTGCGGAGCGCATCCCTGACAGTGCGAGAAGTTTCCCGCCGCTACGGAGGTCGAGATCGTCGCAGCGCCTGACGCCGCTGCCAGAGACGTCGCATCCTTCGTTTGCGGGACGCACCAGGCCGGTGCGGGAGAATCGAACATCGCTGCGAGTATCGTCGCAGGGCCTGTCGTCGCTGGGTGAGAACGCCGCACCGCTTGCTTGCGGACCGCATCACGTCACTGCGAGTGTCGTCGCAGAATCATCGCATCGAGGAGCTGCGAGAGAAAGGATCGCCGCTGGACCGCCCATCGTCGCCCCGGAGATCGTCGCAGCACCTATGAGATCGTCGCATCGTGCCTTTGCGAGAACAGACTTCCTACGGAACCTATGCACCGGAATCCATACAAGTGGCCTTCCTCCCCATACACACCGGATTCGTCGCAACACGCCCGCTGCTGCAGCGGGGCTGTCGCATCGCCTCCCAAGGGTCTCAGGAGCAACGCATCGCTTGTTTTCCATCGCACCAGCTTCTGCTTTTGGAACTTTGTTGCAACTAAAGGTACTGTGAGTAAACGTGACGCAACTGTGAACTTTTCACGCATCTGTGGTTTATTTTACCGCAACTTGAAGAATTTTAACGCAACCGTAAGAACTCTTTTTGAAACCATATTCTTGAACTGTGTATGTTGGATTTTTGTAGTTTTGGTCTTGTGTAGTTTAGATTAAAAATACCTTTATTTTTCTAAACTGTTGTGGAGTCAGTTTGTGGTGTTTTTACTGTGTTACTGTGAGTGTTGGTACAAATACTTTACGCATTGCCTCTGGTTAGCCAAGACTGCTCGTGCCAAGCTACCTAGAGGGTGAGCAGGGGTTATCTCAGAGGGTTATCTCCTTGCCCTGACTAGAAGCAAGGGTCCCTATTTGGACAGTGGTACCTACCTCTGCCAACTAGAGACCCCCAGATCTAACATTGGTGGTCAGGCGGTGGGATTTGAACTTGTATTTGTACTTGACCCACAGTAATTGGTGTACATCACTAGTGAGTGCAGACCACTACGCCACCGCATACTACTGATTTTTTGGTTTTGATTTTTCTATTTTTGAGTAACTCTTCAATACATCATGTCTGTGCATGGGAAGGCACACAGTAAAGAGGCAGAAGTAGAGATGGAGTTTGCCATTGGAGATTTGTATTCATACAAAGTTGAGCAACTTAGGAAATTCTGCCTTGAGTTTGAGTGCCCCATAAAGAGCGCCTACAGAAAGGAGGAGCTGCAGAGAATCTTGAAGGCCCATTGGGAGGCACAAGAGGGAGATGATGATGTAAATGGAGGACATGGTTTTCAAGTCAAAGATCTGCCAGTGGGCAGAGTAGGCTCAGGAGCTGGCAGCAACCACTCCGGTAGGGGCCTCACCCCAGAAGAGTTACAAGAAAATCAGAGAATGAGAGAATATGACTTGGAAGTCATGAAAATGAAACTGAGGCAATTGGAATTGGAGAAAGAAAGGGCAGCGGAAGACAAGAGAGAGGCTCGTGCCCTAGAAGAAAAGAAATTGCTTTTGGCTCATGAGTTGAGCATGAAAGAACTGGATCTTAAAGCCAAGGAGGTGGATGCCAGTTCAAATGGTGGCAGCGCGCAGCCAGTGCATGGGGGTAAAGTATATATTCCCAAGGACCTGGTACAGAATTACCATAGGGGTGAGGATATTTATGCCTGGTTCACTTCGTATGAAATTGCATTGAAGATGAATGGTGTGCCTGATCAGCATTGGGGGGTGGGCCTGTGGAAACATTTTGAGGCTTCCGGGAGGAGTGCTCTAGAGCCCTTAGAATTAGCAGGTGCCATGACCTACCCCAATATGAAGGTGGCCTTATGTCTCAGGTATGGCCTTACCCCAGAGCAGTACAGACTGCAGTTTAGGAACTCCAAGAAGAGAGAGTCTGAGACTTGGATGAAGTGTGTGAATTTGTACTCACGTGCACTGGAAGGTTGGATGAAGGGCAGAAAAGTAACTGATTTTAAGGGGTTGTTGCATTTAATGAGTTGGGAGCACTTGAGTAGTCTTTGTGTTCCAGAGCTGCGCCAGCATCTTTTAGACAGCAAGCTGACAGACCCCATTGAGCTTGCTAAGGAGGCGGACCGCTGGACCAGTACCAGGGTCCACAGAGGAATTGTGGGTACCACAGCCAAAGGTGGGCAGGGTCCCCAGCAGAAGAGTGGAGGGGACAAGGGTAACCAAAAGGAGTTCTCAGAAGGGCCCCAAAATAGTTCCCAGGGAAAGGAATCCCAACCCCCCAAACCTAAGCAGCCATGGCCCTCTAAGGGCAGGCGGGACAATAAAGACAACAGGGGTCCACCTACCTGCTATCACTGCAATGAGGTGGGCCACATTGCTCCAAAATGTCCCAAGAAGAAGCAAGCACCCACTGGTGCCCCCGCCCCAGCGTTAGCTAGTGTAGCTTTGGGAGGGGATTTGGTTTCTAGTGACTGGGGGGAGCTAGCAGTCTTGACCCTTGTCTCTCTAGGAGACCAAGAGATGGTCCAGGAAACCTTGCTGCCCTCTAACACTAAGAAATATGGGCAGAAGGTGACCATCAATGGGAGGGAGATTGAGGCTCTGAGAGACACGGGAGCCAGCGTGACATCTGTGAGGTGTCAGTGGGTGTCTGAAGAGCAAATCATCCCTGGTGTACTCCGCCCTGTAGTGGCAGCTGACAGCTCAGTGCGCCTCTGCAAGCTGGCGAAGATTCCCTTTGCATGGGGAGGAGTCTCTGGTCTTTTGGAGGTAGTTGTCAGTGATGCCTTGCCTGTAGACTGTCTGTTAGGCAACGACCTGGAGAGTTCTCCATGGAAGGATGTAGAACACAGAACTCACTTGGAGATGTTGGGTCTGCCTGCGTGGATCTGTGTGACCATGCGTGCTATGAAAAATTATTATGAAAAATTATTATGGGCAATGCACAGCGTGTTGATTAATGGTGTGAGTTTGATAATAGTTAATCTGTTTAGATTATAGAGGTGCTCCAACTGGTGGCGTAACCGTCCGTTTGCGCCGAATGTAGATTCTCAAAAACGTGTGCACACAGGATGTGTGAGCATCCCAGTATTTGGGCACTCCCTCTGGTTCTTCATATATGAGAAGACTCCATTAGTTTCGTAAATTTCTTTATTTTCAGTATTAATGATGACTTTTTTAAGTTTTCATAATGTAGATTCAATTCATCAACATCATTTGATTGTTTTCATAATCATGATCGCTCCAATGCATTTCGGGCAGGTTGCCCTTTCTCAAGGAGCTCTAAAAACAAAAAAGAACGAACTGCATTTGCTTCAAGGTACATGGTTCATGTTACATACTTATGTGGCATGCTCACCAAATTCCCAGTGACTGTTTAAACTAATATCAATAATCAGGTTGTGCAAGCGGCATGAAAACACTTCAAAACCAAGATTACCAGGAAGAAAGTAGAAAAGTGGAGGCACCATGAGTGATAACAAAACGTGATCGTTGGCGTACTACAAAAAAGCGAGGTGAGTGAGGTACGGGTAAAAGTGTAGGGGCCCCCGGATTGAAGTAACAAGACGAGAAAAACAATTTGGACGCTTACGTGATGGCTCAGCACGCAATCGGGCTGAAAGATACACAAGTAAAGACGGACGTCAGTGTTTTAAAGTATAACGAGTGCGATCAGCATTAAACAATTCAGGCCAGATGACCGGAATGAGATTAAAACCTTACCGAGTGGAGGTTCAAGGGGGGACTCGCAAAGTCTCCGTGTGGGTTGTCGGCTAAACGCAACTCACTGGAATAACGCGATAGTATTTCACGTGTGATGGTGCAATAGACATAAACGTGGGACTCGTGAGTCGAGTATAAACACAGTGCATCAAAGAAGGACTAAATGGTGGGAGAATAGGTCGGCCATCTTAGATCGGGTGTGTAGAGGGCGAATAAGTAGGGTGAACTGTGAACAAGGTATTAATGAGGGTGAAGAAAAGTAGAGACATGAAGAAAAACATATTAAACATATAAACATATTAAAGAGGGGATACAATATACATAATGAAATAGGTGTACCATGTTTAGTAACATTAATCTTGTTAACAGATGTTATGTTAAATGCGCATCAGGGCTATGTGTCAATGAGTACCATATCAAGTACTAATCCTAATATCCAGTAGGGTAATTAAAGAAAGCAACTCAGTTCAATACGGTCATTGAGACCGAAAGGTTTGCAAGATTGCAAAAGGTAAATCCATGCTGTTTCTCTTTGTAGAAGGAACTTGTTATTGTCCCTTCCTTCTTTCTTGTCGATAATTTCAAGGACCATAAACTTTAACTGTGCTATGGTGTGGTTGTTTTCCATGAAGTGTGTGGCCACACTGGATTTTGTCTGTTTTGTTCGGATGTTTGACTTGTGTTCGTTTATGCGGACCTTGATTTTTCTCTCTGTTTTTCCAACGTATACTTTCCCACAGGGACATTTTAGTAAGTATATTAGGTTTGTTGAATCACAAGTTGCGTTAACTCTCACTTTGATTTCTGTGCCTTTCATTGGGTGGTTGATTTTTTGGCCTGTAATGATGTTGTTGCAATTATTGCAGTTGAAGCATGGTCTCGTGCCTTTATAGGTGATTTGACTAGGTGTTTCTCTTGACAGAATTTCCTTTAAATTCGTAGCTCTAGTATATGCGAATAGGGGAGGGTTCTTAAACATGTCTTTGAAATCTGGTTCGGACGCAAGGATTCTCCAATGTCCAAGTATGATCTTCTTGTATCTCCCACTCATTGTGGAGTATTTTGATACTACTACTGTTCTGTTTTCTTCGCTTTTTGTAGTCTTTTCAAAGGCCTTCTCTCGTTGGATGAGCGCAACTTTTCTCATTGCTTCATTTGTACTTTCCGGTGGGTAACCTCTTTCAGTGAATCTAAGTTTCATTTCATCCATCCTTTGTAGGTAGGTTTCTGGGTTAGATACGATGCGTTTAACACGTAACATTTGACTGAAAGGAAGGTGGCGTTTGAGTGATTGCTGGTGGAAACTTGCAAAATGCAACGTATTATTGCGGTCAGTAGGTTTCCTGTAAAGATCTGTTTCAAGGCCCTCAGAGGACCTAGTGATTGATACATCCAGAAAATTTATGTTCAATTCATTCACAATCCATGTGATTTGAATGCGGTGGTCCTTAGTGTTGAGAGTGTTTAGTTCATTTTCCAACGCTGTTTTTGTACCTTTCCAGAGGAAAAAAAGGTCATCAATGTACCTTACGTACATTAGTAGGTTGTTGGTCCATTCAGGGTTGCCATAGATGTAGGTTTGTTCGAAGTCAGCCATGTAAATATTTGCGTACGCAGGCGCAGCGCAATTGCCCATGGACATGCCAGAGAGCTGTTGGAACCATTTGTCTTTGTGGCTGAAGTAACTGTGATACAGGGTAAAAATCATCAGCTCCATTAGGAGGATTTGCAAAGGTTCAGGAATTTCACTGTGTAGTAGGATTTTTTCGATTGCTTCGATCCCACCGCCATGGGGGATTGAGGTGTATAAGCTGTTCACATCAGCTGTACAAAATATGAGATCATCCTCTTTGTTGATTTTGATTTCTGAAAGTTTTAAAAGGAATTCGGTCGTATCTTTTATGAAACTCTTTAGTTCTTTCACCAGTGGTTGTAAATAGCGGTCTACAAATTTTCCTACCGGTTCGTGTAGTGAGCCCTTAGTGGATACGATTGGTCGCATTGGAGGATCCAATAAGCATTTGTGTATTTTGGGTAAAAGAGTTATGGTGGGGCTTCTGGGAAATTCAACCAGCAAGAATTTTTTGGTACGTTCATCAATAGTTCCTATGTCGTATGCTTTGTTGATGATTGATTCAAGTGTGGATTTGTATTGAGTGGTTGGGTTAGATTCAAGAGGTGTGTAAGTTTCAGACTCCCAAATATGTTCATTGATTTTATCATCATACATGCTTGAGTTCATAACGACGATAGCGCCGCCTTTATCGGCTTTTATGCATTTGATCAACTTGTTGTCAGCGATCCGTCTTAAAGTATCATGATCTTTTTGCGTTAAATTCAAAGTTCTTGTTTTTTTCTTAAAGTTGATTTTTTCCAGGTCTTGTTTTACTAGAGTCTCAAAGGTATCAATACTTTTGTGACTTACTGGAGGTAAGTATGAACTAGGTGGGCGTAGTCCGCGAAGTTGATCCGGTTTTTTATCAGGGGTCGGTGGAAGTACGTTCTCAAAGAAATGGCGTAATCTTAATTTCCGTGTGAGCTTAAATGTGCTGGTCTCCAATTCGAGTTGATTGGTGAAGGTGGTTGGAATGAACGATGTTCCCTTTTGTAGAAGATTGGTCTCATGTTCGGATAGTTTAATATCAGAAATGTTAATCACTAGCGATTTGTCTTCTTTCTGTCCTTCTTGGACCCTCTTGTATTTGGAGCTTCTGGTTCCCTTTCTTTTACTCCGCCTGAGTCGTCGCTTTCTTGTGGGCCTTTCTCTAAAAAAGGCCCAGAGGTGGTGGCACTCTCAACAGAAGGTGTTCTCGTCTGCTCTTGGTTCCTGGTGTTATCACCGGGTGTCTTTCTTGGTGGCCGGTTGGATGCGTCACTCCCAGATGAGGAGGTGTCGGTGTATTGGCTAGATGGTTTATTTCGCCGCCGTTGAGCGTAAATGTCAGCCCAGGTATAGACCTCGTCCAGTTGGTAATCCAATGTGTCGCGTCTAAATTTACGAATCTTTCTATCATTAATGTCTTTAGTATGCTTTTCTAGTTGTGATTTAACATCATTTAACATTTGTGACAGATCTTCAGACGAAGTAAATCCTTCAAGTTCTTTTTCAACTTCTTTGATTTCAGTAGTTAGATCAATAAGGATGGTGGATAATTCCTCTATGATAAGGAGGATTAGATCGAGGCTGCATTTATTTAAAATAGCGTTCCATTTGGCTTGGAAATTTTTGGAATTCTTACAGAGCGACGGTTTAAGCGCGATTCTGAGTCCACGGGGAATGCGGAGGGCTTGATGGTATTTTACTAATGTTTTTGCATGTAATTGCTGGTTAATTCGGCGTTTTGATAGGTAAAGAAGGTGTTTGACACATTGCTCTCTAGTGCGACTGCTAGATTCTTGAGAGACATCATCTTGAATTAGTGCGTAAATGCGTTCTTTCTCATCGTCTCCATATGCCAGGAGGTCTGCTCTTGCTTCTGTAGATTTCGAGATGGTTTCAAATTGCATTTTTAAGTGCGTGCTATTGGGAATCCCAACCCCCCAAACCTAAGCAGCCATGGCCCTCTAAGGGCAGGCGGGACAATAAAGACAACAGGGGTCCACCTACCTGCTATCACTGCAATGAGGTGGGCCACATTGCTCCAAAATGTCCCAAGAAGAAGCAAGCACCCACTGGTGCCCCCGCCCCAGCGTTAGCTAGTGTAGCTTTGGGAGGGGATTTGGTTTCTAGTGACTGGGGGGAGCTAGCAGTCTTGACCCTTGTCTCTCTAGGAGACCAAGAGATGGTCCAGGAAACCTTGCTGCCCTCTAACACTAAGAAATATGGGCAGAAGGTGACCATCAATGGGAGGGAGATTGAGGCTCTGAGAGACACGGGAGCCAGCGTGACATCTGTGAGGTGTCAGTGGGTGTCTGAAGAGCAAATCATCCCTGGTGTACTCCGCCCTGTAGTGGCAGCTGACAGCTCAGTGCGCCTCTGCAAGCTGGCGAAGATTCCCTTTGCATGGGGAGGAGTCTCTGGTCTTTTGGAGGTAGTTGTCAGTGATGCCTTGCCTGTAGACTGTCTGTTAGGCAACGACCTGGAGAGTTCTCCATGGAAGGATGTAGAACACAGAACTCACTTGGAGATGTTGGGTCTGCCTGCGTGGATCTGTGTGACCACGCGTGCTATGGCAGCCAGTAAGGGTGATTCAGCAGAACTGGAGCCTGAAACAGTGGCCCAGAGACCTGCCAGGAGAGGAAGAGGCAGAGGCCGCGGGAAACCAGCCCCAGCCGTTCCCACGGTCCAGGAAGGAGCAGAACCCGAGGGGGATGCCCTGGAACCTACAGGGGAACAGGTAGCCGAACTGGGAGAATTGCCTGAGCTGACCCATTGGCAGCAAGAAGGTGGTCCCTCCAGGGAGGAATTCTGCCAGGCGCAGAAAGAATGCCCTTCCCTCGAGGGTCTGCGGCAACAGGCTGTAGACCAGGCAGCAGGTGGAGCAGCCAGAGATCACTTTATCTACTGGGAAGATGACTTGTTGTATAGTGAGCCTAAATTTGCTGAGCCCGGTTCAGCCCGTGTGCTGGTGGTACCCGAGCGCTTCAGAAACTTCCTAATGGTTCTGGCTCATGACGTGCCTCTTGCAGGACATCTGGGGCAAGACAAGACCCTAAACCGGCTTGTCACCCACTTTCACTGGCCCCAGATGAGGAAGCACGTTGGTTCCTTTTGCAGATCTTGCCAAACCTGTCAAGCCAGTGGCAAGACTGGAATGAAGCTGAAGGCCCCCCTTCAGCCCTTCCCAGTGGTGAGCACCCCTTTCGAGCGGGTGGGCATAGACATCGTAGGGCCCCTGGGCCCCAAGACGGCCTTAGGCAACAGGTTCATCCTGGTCTTGGTTGACCATGCCACTCGGTACCCAGAAGCAGTCCCTCTCAGGACAATCACAGCACCCGTGGTGGGCCGTGCATTGATGGGGATCTTTTCCCGTGTGGGGTTCCCCAGAGAGGTGGTCTCCGACCGGGGTACCAACTTCATCTCTAAGTACATGAAGTCTCTGTGGGAGGAGTGTGGGGTAACTTATAAGTTCACCACTCCTTACCACCCTCAAGGAAATGGGCTGTTTGAAAGGTTCAACCGGACCATAAAAGGTATGATTATGGGCCTAGCGGAGCCCATGAGACGGAAGTGGAACGTCTTGTTACCATGCCTGTTGTTTGCCTACAGGGAGGTGCCTCAGAAGTCCTTAGGGTTCAATCCCTTTGAACTCCTGTATGGCCACCCTGTTAGAGGACCTCTCTCACTGGTGAAGGAGGGTTGGGAAAAGTCCCGTGGGAAAACCCCCCAGGATGTGTTCAGCTATGTGCTGGCCATCCGCAACCAGACACAACGCTTCAAGAAGCTCGCTCAGGTGAACCGGAAGCAAGCCAGGAAGAAATGAAAAGATGGTACGACCAGAATACCACTCTGGTCGAATTTCAACCTGGGCAGAAAGTGTGGGTGATGGCACCAGTGGAGCCTTGTGCGCTCCAAGACAAGTGGACTGGGCCATATGAGGTGGTGGAAAGGAAGAGTGAGGTAACCTACCTGGTTAACCTAAAGACTCCCAGGCAGCCCCTGAGAGTCTTGCATGTGAACCGCCTCAAACCACACTTTAAGAGGTCTGAAGTAACCATGCTCCTGGCTACCGATGCAGGAATGGAAGAGGATAGTGATCCTCTCCCTGACCTCCTGGCAGTTAAGGAGCAAGATGGGTCAGTGGATGGTGTGGTCCTCTCGCCCACCCTGACCCCGGAACAGCAGAGTGACTGTCGCCAAGTGTTGGGTCAGTTCTCCTCCCTGTTCTCCCTGACCCCAGGAGTCACCAACTGGTGCGTCCATGATGTGGACACTGGAGACAGTCTGCCTGTGAAACAGAAATTTTACAGGGTAGCTGACAAGGTCAGGGCCAGCATCAAGGAAGAGGTTTCCAAGATGTTGGCACTAGGGGTGATTGAGCCCTCCAGCAGCCCCTGGGCTAGCCCAGTGGTCTTGGTGCCCAAGAAAGCTGCTACCCCCGGTGGCCCTCCAGAACTCCGGTTTTGCGTGGACTACCGTGGTCTCAATGCGGTCACGAAGACTGACGCACACCCCATCCCCAGAGCTGATGAGCTCGTGGATCGGTTGGGAGCTGCCCAGTACCTCAGTACATTTGATTTGACTTCGTGGTACTGGCAGATTGCCTTAACTTATGGGGGAAAAGAGAGGTCTGCATTTTCAACGCCAGAGGGGCACTTCCAGTTCCGTGTCATGCCCTTTGGGTTGAAGAATGCCCCTGCCACATTCCAGAGACTGGTTAACCAGGTACTGACCGGGCTGGAGGAATTCAGCGCCGCATACCTGGATGACATTGCTGTGTTCAGTTCCACGTGGGAGGAACACCTGCAACACCTCTGCGAAGTGTTGAAGGCTCTGCAAAGGGCAGGCCTCCCTATCAAGGCCAGCAAGTGCCAGATAGGGCAGGGATCTGTGGTGTATTTGGGACACCAGGTGGGGAGCGGCCAGGTGGCGCCCCTACAGTCCAAGATTGATACCATTCTGGCTTGGGAGCCCCCCAAGACCCAGACAGAGGTGAGAGCCTTTTTAGGACTCACCGGGTATTACCGGCGTTTTGTCAAAGGATATGGCACCATTGTCGCCCCTTTGACAGACCTCACTTCCAAGAAGTTGCCCAAAAGAGTTGACTGGACTGACGCCTGCCAAACTGCTTTTGAAACCCTGAAAACTGCTATGTGCACAGCACCGGTGCTCAAGGCACCTGACTTTTCCAGTGAGTTCATAGTTCAGACAGACGCTTCAGAGCATGGTGTGGGAGCAGTACTCTCACAAGTCACTGAGGAGAACGGAGACCAGCCGGTAGCTTTCATTAGTCGGAGGCTACTCCCCAGGGAACAGAGGTGGAGTGCGATTGAGAGAGAAGCATTTGCTGTGGTCTGGGCTCTGAAAAAGTTGAGGCCCTACCTGTTTGGGACTCACTTCCGTGTTCAGACCGACCACAGGCCCCTCAGATGGTTAATGCAGATGAGGGGTGAGAATCCAAAGCTGTTGAGGTGGTCCATCTCCCTACAGGGAATGGACTTTACGGTGGAACACCGCCCTGGTACAGAACACGCCAACGCTGATGGTCTGTCCAGGTTTTTCCGCCTTAGTGAAGAGAACTCCCAAGAGGGTGGGTAGTTCTCCCCACTTTCAGCTGGAGTGGACACGTGTTAGACCTGGCATCTTTGGCGTGGTTTTCCCCTATCTTTTTGCCTCTACCTCCTGTATTTTTTATGCCATGCTGGATTTCGTTTTTGCTGGTTTAGATGCTTTGGACACTCTGCCACTGCTGATCAGTGCCAGAGTGTCAGTGCTCCCTGTGTAAATTGTTATTCTGATTGAATATACATGTTTGGCATATTTGTTTCACCATGAAGTCCCTAGTAAAGTGCACTGGGTGTGCCAGGGCTGGTGATGACAAATGCTACTAGTGGGCCTGCAGCACTGATTGTGCCACCCACAGGAGTAGCTCTAAAAGGGTGTCTCAGGCCTGCCACTGCAGTGCCTATGGGCAGTTTAGAACTGCCATGTCCTCCTGGTCAGTGTCCCCACTGACCAGGCCTAACCCTTCCCTTTCTGTGCACATCAGTCACCCCTATGGAAGGCCCAAGGTACCCCCCTGGGCAGGGTGCAGTGTATGTGAAAGGTAGAGCATGTACTGGTGCAGGTAACATGTTCTGGTAGTGAATTACAGCCATTTTCGTTTTTCACTATTGTAAGGCTATCTTGCTCCATAGATTAACATGGGGGATGCTGGCTACAGTGGTTAACAGCATTTCTTCCCATAGGAACAAGATAGGACATAAGTATCTAGTATCCCTGAACTCAGAATTTAATAACACATCTTTTAGGAAAGGTTGTTTTTAAATCCTGTGTTTGAGAACAGCACTTTTAGAAAGTTGCTGTTCTCTTGTCTGACCCTTCTGTGTGCCTGGGCCTGTTTGTGTATTGACTGTCTGGTTTGTGAGTGACAGGGGCTGGGGAATTCCCCAGGAGGCTGGATGAGTCAGCACTAGGCTGAATGACTGCAGTTGCAACTGGAGTGGTGGGAGGAGTTAGCACCTGGGCTGAATAGGGCTGTGCCTGCCTTCCACAATGCTGGCTCCACCCCCCTGCTGGGCAGCTGAGGACCCTGCCCCTCACTCTGAAAGGAAAGATGCAGCCAGCAAAACTAAGTGCTCAGGATCCACCCAGAACTGGTTTAGACCGGGCTCAGGGCCCACATGCACCAAGAGAACAAAGACTTTAGGGGTATAAGTACAGGACCCCTGACAACAGAAAATTAGATCATCCTGGAAATCAAGAAGGAACCTCTGCCAAGGAGAAAGCTGAAACTGAAGAAGGAAGATTGTCCTGCTGTTGCTCTGCTGGACTGACCTGTTGCTTTGCTGCCAAGGAGAGGGGAAGGACTTTGCTGTGTGCTGTGTCCCCTGTCTTGAAGGAATCTCCAAGGGCCTGAGAAGAGCTGGCTCCCTGTTTTGAAGTCCCAGGAACAAAAGGACTACACCCCCAGCTTCCCTGAACTCTGCTGAGAGAGTTCTGTCCCTCCTAGAGCGCTTGATCCAGTTGTGGGGCCTCTGGAGGTTGGACCTGTGCTGGGAAGCTTGAAACTAAGCTTGAGTGACTTTTGAAACTGAAAAGTGTCGCATCGCTCGCTTGCGGAGCGCATCGCCGACAGTGCGAGAAGTTTCCCGCCGCTACGGAGGTCGAGATGGTCGCAGCGTCTGACGCCGCTGCCAGAGACGTCGCATCCTTCGTTTGCGGGACGCACCAGGCCGGTGCGGGAGAATCGAACATCGCTGCGAGTATCGTCGCAGGGCCTGTCGTCGCTGGGTGAGAACGCCGCACCGCTTGCTTGCGGACCGCATCACGTCACTGCGAGTGTCGTCGCAGAATCATCGCATCGAGGAGCTGCGAGAGAAAGGATCGCCGCTGGACCGCGCATCGTCGCCCAGGAGATCGTCGCAGCACCTATGAGATCGTCGCATCGTGCCTTTGCGAGAACAGACTTCCTATGGAACCTACGCACCGGAATCCATACAAGTGGCCTTCCTCCCCATACAGACCGGATTCGTCGCAACACGCCCGCTGCTGCAGCGGGGCTGTCGCATCGCCTCCCCAGGGTCTCAGGAGCAACGCATCGCTTGTTTTCCACCGCACCAGCTTCTGCTTTTGGAACTTTGTTGCAACTAAAGGTACTGTGAGTAAACGTGACGCAACTGTGAACTTTTCACGCATCTGTGGTTTATTTTACCGCAACTTGAAGAATTTTAACGCAACCTTAAGAACTCTTTTTGAAACCATATTCTTGAACTGTGTATGTTGGATTTTTGTCGTTTTGGTCTTGTGTAGTTTAGATTAAAAATACCTATATTTTTCTAAACTGTTGTGGAGTCAGTTTGTGGTGTTTTCACTGTGTTACTGTGAGTGTTGGTACAAATACTTTACGCATTGCCTCTGGTTAGCCTAGACTGCTCGTGCCAAGCTACCTAGAGGGTGAGCAGGGGTTATCTCAGAGGGTTATCTCCTTGCCCTGACTAGAAGCAAGGGTCCCTATTTGGACAGTGGTACCTACCTCTGCCAACTAGAGACCCCCAGATCTAACAACAAATAACTATAAGAATTTGGGCAGCACCACCGTTTTGGCAATGGCAATTCTACCAGTAAGAGAGATCGGCAGATTAGCCCAAATCTTGATCATCCCTTCCAGCCAAGAAATAGCATGCCCAAAATTTAAATCCCATATCTCTTGCTCATCGAGGCTTAACCAAATGCTCAAATACTTCACCAGTCCTTCTGCCCACTTTAGCAGGTAATCTAGATCGAATGGTTTAGTGGCCTCGGTAAGTGGGAATAAGGTGGATTTGGACCTATTTATATATATTGCCGATAGACAGCCACATTTTGTAAGGCCTCTGAGAAGTGGACTTAGATTTGCCTCTGTATCAGTGACATACAGTGTCATATCGTCCGTGTACAGAGAAATTAGAAGCCCTCTGGTGCTAAAGCCCAACCCCCTGGCCGTGTGATGTAGTCGAATCATAGCCGCTATTGGTTCCATCGCTATGGCGAACAAGAGAGGGGAAAGAGGGCAGCCCTGTCTGGTTCCACAGAATATTAAAAATGGATCTAAAATCATGCCATTCATGCGCAGTCTTGCTAAGGGTGCTGTATAGAGTAATTTAATTTGAGCAATAAACTGCGGGCTAAAGCCAGGCCTCCCCAGTACAGCATGTAAAAGGCTAGAGCGGGCCTGGAGGCAGGACTATTACCCAATTTTAAAGGGATACTATCTGGTAGCCATAAATGATTATTATAGGGCTATCCAGAGAGACAGAGCGGCCTATTATGCGGATGTAATCAGGAACAGCGGCAATCCTGCTAAAAGTATTTTTTCTATACTCAAAGATCTTAAAACCGGAGGATCCCCGACAGTGCCCATGATCACATCTGACCAGCAGTCTGAGGATCTTGCCACCTTCTTCATCGAGAAGGTAGAAAGCATCTACAAGACCTTCCCCCCTATTTGGGGTAATTCATACTCTACTCTGAGACCTCCCACTAGCTGTACTCTCGCTGTCTTTCCTTCAATCTCTCAGGAGGAATTGCGTTGACTCTGCAGCAGGATTAAATCAGGCTCTCCTACAGATCCGCTTAAACCTGATCAATTTCGGAAATCCTTGCCTCTGCTTATTACACCACTGTGCCAGCGGATTAATATGTCCCTGTCTGGGGCTGCTGTTCCGAGGGCCGAGGGCTTGGAAACATGCCAGGGTTATCCCTGTACTAAAAAAAACCTTCCTTGGACCCCAACAAACCCGAGAACTGTGGTCCAATCTCGCTCCTGCCGTGGGTGACCAAGATTACTGAAGCCCATACTAACTCCATCTTGACAGAATTTCTTGAAAAAACATCTTGCTTGATGCCTCTCAGAATGGTTTTTGTTCTGGCCAAAGCATGGAGTCTGCACTCCCAGCTGTGATGAACATCTGTGGCCAGCTTTAGATGCCGTAAGTACTTTGGCACTGATTCTATTAGATCTCAACGCCGCGTTCAACGGGATGTCGCAACTGATCCTGCTACAACATTTGGAGGAGGCTGGTATCAAGGGCTTGGTCCTGAGATGGTACACCTCCTTTCTGGCTGAGAGATCTTTCCCGGTGGTGGCGCCTGTTATGGTTCCGCCCACTCAGCCCGTGCACTGCAGGAACGAAGTGAAGATTGCACCAATCCCCTCTCCCTGCCCACGTGCCACCTCACAGACAAAACAATTGCGGGCGCGCAAATGGACCTGAAAAGAGGGTGGTATTGTAGTGACACCCAGTCTTCCACCCTATAGTAGGTAAAAGGACACTGCTCCCGTCTCCTCGCCTCTGCACCTATGCACACAAACAAGAGGAAGTATACATCACTGACTGTACAACAGACGAGAGAAACCCAAAACCCCCTCCAATGCCAGTGAACATGCCCTGCCAGCACAGTCACCCAGCTTACCTATGTACAATGCAGGCTTTGCCACGAAGAGTACACTTGGCAGTTGGTGGAATCGAGTTTGTTTAAATCCACAGTGACCCAAGAAAAAGACAGGTTTTGTTGTAAGTATGGTGTCGCCCTAATTAAAACGAAGACTGATTTTTAAGGGGGAAAAAGGCAAGAAGTGCTCAAGATTTCATAAGAGCACACCTAAAAAAAAAACTTTCTTAAATGCCAAAACGAAGGCAAGGGACTAGGACAGGCCAAAGAAAAGAAAAACAATCAGTTTCCTCAGCACTCGCGGGTCACTTCCGCATAACGATGTGGAGTGGTTACAGAACCAGGGGGTGTGTCATGAAGCCGAAGCCCCGCAATGTACCGCGTTTCCTCGCCTCTGTAAAACAAGCCAGACCACGAAAAACAAACTGAGGCAGATAGGAGCCCCTATCTCTTGTACTAACCTCCGAAAACGAGTGCAAGGAAATAAAAAAAAAAATAATAAGCAAAACGAAGGGGCAGGGACCAGACTGACTAGCTAGGAAGGGCAAAAGAAAACAAGGAGGCAAATGGAGGACAACGGGTCTGAAGACAAAAAGGAAAAGTACTCTAGGGGAGAGTACTAGATCTATACCTCACGAGCCCGTGAGGAATATCAATTAAGAGCAAGAAGTACTCCAACAGCAACCAGGAACCAGGAACCTCACAGGAAGCAATAACTAGCAAGGAAATAAAGGTAGGACAGCCTTATATCCAGTTCCTGTTTGATCATGTGGTGGCAGTCCATGAACACTAAAAAGGGACTATCCCTACCCTTGCCTCGCATCCTAACAGCGCCCCCCTTCGCTTCCCAATACATGGTTTGAAACAAGGTGTTCCCTAGGGCCCGACGTTATTCAATCTATACGTCCAACCGTTGGCGGCCGTGGCCAGGAGCAGAGGGTTAACATCAGTTTCTTATGCAGATGATACCTAGCTGGTTGTGACACTCTCCAACGACTCCACGCAGTACGTTCTTAAGTTCCGGAGCGATCTCGCATCTGTCGCAGAGTGGTTGTCTGCTAACTGTCTCCAGCTCAACGCCGGCAAATCTGAGATCTTACTGGTGGGGAAAGATCCTGAGAGGTGGAGTGAATGCTGGTGACCACCATCTTTGGGATGTGTACCCACCCCTAAACAGGTGGTAAAAAATCTGGGTGTATGGGAAGATTCGGCCCTCACTTTTCAGGTCCATACCAGAAAAGTCGCGGACACCTGTTTTAGTCTCCTGCGGGGGTTTAAACCGCTGTTAGGGTTTTTTGACCCTGCCACCCGTTAAGTGATCATCCAGGCTACCAACATGTCTCGGCTAGATTATGCCAATTCTTTGTACCTGGGGGCTGATAAGGGTGAAATCTTATGTCTCCAGAGGGTTCAAAATGCGGCTGCCAGAACTCTTTTGTGCAATCCCAGAATGTGTCCACGTCCAATGCCATTCGACGACTCCCCTGGCTTCCGGTAGCTAGGCGTATCGAGTTTAAGTCCCTCTCTATTGCTTTTAAAATTATGAATTCATCTTCACTGAGTATCCTGGCAAATCTGATTTATACCTACACCCCTACTCGCCACCTTCGTTCCATGGGCCAGCACCTGGCAATCGTTCTTCGGGTGAGGAAGGTGCGCGCAGGTGGACAGTCCTTTCCGCCTCCTGGCCGCCAAGCTCTGGAATTCTCTCCTGGCGCACATCTAATGTCTGGATAATTATCTGATCTTTCGTAAGGCTATTAAAACTTACCTTTTACCTCTAATCTAGGTTCTGCTTTTCCTGCAGCCCTCAATTTTTTTATGCCGTCTAGCGCTGAGACGCCCCTTTGCTGGGTCAATATGCGCTTTATAAATTTTAATAGGATACGATACAAACAGATATGGCCATTCTAGTGCATCGAACGCCTTGGTAGCATCGCGAAATGACACCAGCGCCTTCGCCCCTGGATTTAAATAAGTAGAACAGTAAAAAAAGTATGGAGATTGTGAGATGTGGATCTGCCGGGGATAAATCCGGACTGATCGGGTCTCGCTATTAGGGGGAGTAAAGGCTGCACCTGTTAGCAAATAGTGTACCTATAGGGACATGTTGATATTCTTGTCTTGTAAGAACATAGCCTCTAAGCATGGTGATAAGTTGTGCTGTTGCATTAAACATATAAGTTCCTTGCTGAGGTGTATCAGTTTCAATGTGGCAGCAGCCTTGGTACAGCTTTTAAATTCTTCCAGTACTCAGGGTCAGCTTGACATCGCCACAGGAAGTGACATCAAACTAACTCTGAAAATACCATCCCAGGAAGTGATGGAAAAGCATTACAAATTCTCAGCATAGATGCACAATGTATACATCGCAGTGAAACGTTTTCTACAAGGCACCTGCCCTGTAAATGCTTTTTCAAAAAATCTCAGAAAATCCACCGATCTGCCTGCGGATTTTTCTGGTTTATTTTTTTTACAAAGCATTTTAGCCATGGCGGGGTCTCTGTGGGACCCCCGCACCACGGCTGGCGGCTCATGGTGTCTCTACCTCAGACACTTTTGTTTAATCTTTTTTTGTGGGACTCTGCTCAAGCCGAGTTTCAAGATGGCTGTCTGGTTAAACAGTTGACAGCCAATCAGATTTGAGCATGGGGACTGCCTGATCAGCGAAGGATCCATCTCCATATATATGTATATGTATTGGCCTTGAATATCCCTAACACTACTGAACAAATTTACACCAAGTCATATAAAGCATGATTTCCATAACCAAATCTACTTTACTGCCAAATCTGGTGTAATTCCGACCAGCAGTTTGGGCTGTAGGTGTGTTCACAGTTCCTTTGGGAATTAACATGGGGAAAATGCATTTCGGGCCCCCCCTTTTTCTCTGCCCCCACTTGACACATCACCCTGAAACTTTCAACACAGCAGCTGAACCGACTAAAGTATAAGTTTTGAAAAGATCATGAAGTGGCGCCTAAGTTTATGGCAAAACAAAAAGCGCTCTTCCTATGGAAACAAGGTTGTAACTATAACAACCTACTGGCGACTCGTAAAAAATGCATTTCCTATGGAAATGCTGACCTAACACCACGGCCACTGGGTAATAAATATATATATATATATATATATATATATATATATATATATATATATATATCTATATATATATATAGATATATATATATATATATGTATATATATATATATATATATATATATATATATAAAGGCTCAAAATCCTCCCCAGTCCTCGGGAAAGAAGGCAGCACTCTCGAAAGTATTCAGCAAGCAGTGGTTTTATTTATCAAACAGATGCGTTTCGGAAAAACTTCCTTCTTCGGTGTTACAATCTAACGCGCTGCGCGACGCCATTTTGAAGGCAGGCACATCGGCAACAGATACAAAGAAAGGACTTCTGACGGCTCTAAAATTGGAGGCGCCATCTTACAAGAATAATACAAAGCCGCAATTGCTGGTGTTACTTTTACATGGTTATTACCATATAACAACTCACAGATGACGTGAACAAAGTTCGACTCGTCATATGTGAGCAATATATGGGTATATTGATTTCCATGGTCTAATTGAAATGACAACATTCTATTGGGAATCTAATTCAAAGTATGAACTCACTTTGCATTCATAAATTTCTCATGAGTTTATTTCCGAAATATGGTGTGTTTCTTTGTTTTTCTAGCGAGAAGCATTATGTTGATTATCTGTTTTGTAAATGTTTGGTTTTGGTTTTAATTTTGTTTTCTTAAGATCAAGAGACTTGTTGTAAGTAGATACACTAGAATTTAATTGGAAATTGTTGCTATACGAAGGAGGATGTAGAGGCAACCTATAATGGTTGTCATTGCCGATCCACAGCAATATTGGTCACATATGACGAGTCGAACTTTGTTCACGTCATCTGTGAGTTGTTATATGGTATTAACCATGTAAAAGTAACACCAGCAATTGCAGAACTGTCTTTTGCAAATCCACTTGGATTTTATTTTTGGATTATTACGAGGGTGAAGTAAGGCGACTCACTGCAGGATGACTACAGCACTACATGAACCATCAGGCCATGGTGATGGCCACGCCCACCGGGCGGGGAACTAATGAATTAAAGTGTGCTGTGAAACTGCCTGATTCATTCCGTGCCAGCCCAGAGCCCCAGGAAGAAGTGTCTCTCGACAAGAAACGCGTCGGGTGAATGGACTAGAATTTTGCAACAAGCACTATGACGTTGTGAGTGCCTTCTTTCAATAAATTGCAGCAGTATGTAAACTTACCTGCGAGTGGTCCTCTTACAACAGGCAACTTCTGGTTGAATTTTGAGCGGCCCCGCCTGAGCTGCAAGAGGAGCCCCACTGTGCGTTGCACAGCCCTGCTGAAGCGCCACCCGACGAGTCAGCTGAAAGGGCAGGCGAGTGCTTTTGAAGGAAGCAAGCGGCATTCCAGGGTACAAAACTGTCTTTTGCAAATCCACTTGGATTTTATTTTTGGATTATTACGAGGGTGAAGTAAGGCGACTCACTGCAGGATGACTACAGCACTACAGGAACCATCAGGCCACGCTGATGGCCACGCCCACCGGGCGGGGAACTAATGAATTAAAGTGTGCTGTGAAACTGCCTGATTCATTCCTTGCCAGCCCAGAGCCCCAGGAAGAAGTGTCTCTCGACACGAAACGCGTCGGGTGAATGGACTAGAATTTTGCAACAAGCACTATGACACTGTGAGTGCCTTCTTTCAATAAATTGCAGCAGTATTTAAACTTACTTGCGAGTGGTCCTCTTACAACAGGCAACTTCTGGTTGGATTTTGAGCGGCCCCGCCTGAGCCGCAGAAGGAGCCCCACTGTGCGTTGCACAGCCCTGCTGAAGCGCCACCCGACGAGTCAGCTGAAAGGGCAGGCGAGTGCTTTTGAAGGAAGCAAGCGGCATTTCAGGGTACAGAACTGTCTTTTGCAAATCCACTTGGATTTTATTTTTGGATTATTACAAGGGTGAAGTAAGGCGACTCACTGCAGGATGACTACAGCACTACATGAACCATCAGGCCACGGTGATGGCCACGCCCACCGGGCGGGGAACTAATGAATTAAAGTGTGCTGTGAAACTGCCTGATTCATTCCTTGCCAGCCCAGAGCCCCAGGAAGAAGTGTCTCTCGACATGAAACGCGTCGGGTGAATGGACTAGAATTTTGCAACAAGCACTATGACGCTGTGAGTGCCTTCTTTCAATAAATTGCAGCAGTATTTAAACTTACCTGCGAGTGGTCCTCTTACAACAGGCAACTTCTGGTTGGATATATATATATATATATATATATATATATATATATATATATTTATTTATATATATATATATATATATATATATATATAGTACCCTTTCAGACATTTAAGGTGAACAACTTCAGAGTGTCACGTGCGTGCTGTTGCAAGGATTCTGCACATACATATAATTTAAAATGTTTATTTTAACTATCGTGCTCTAACATGCAGTATACGTGCCACAACAAGCAGAAAAATACATAACACGAATATGGTTAGCATTGCAGCTAGGCCATACATCGTAAAGGGAGATTTCATCATATAAAGACAACGAAGAAAGGATTATAGTGCCTAACCTCTCTCCCCATGGTTAGAAGATGTATTATTATATAGATCTCTGGGCTTTGTCAGCAGACCCCATACCTGAGACCGTAGATGGTATTTCTACATCGTAGGTACGTGTTGCTCTTCTCCCTGGAAAAGTCCCTCTCCATGTGTGTCACCTAAACATGTATCCCCGTAATATCAAAGTACTAGCTTCCAGTAGCAGCTGCATTAGTGTGCTTTGTCTAGGTGCTAGGGCCTGACCAGAACAGAATAACAAGGGGCATTGTTTATCGACCTTGCTCACAATGTTCAGACTAAACTCCAGGAACAGGCAGAGAACGAACACAGCAAACTGTTCTCATGTGAAAGGCATAAACAGAGTCTTGCAGAAACAAAGCTTTATGGCTGCAGGGCTTATGCTAACTTAGTGATGTCGAAGATTTACCTATCGGCCATGTGACAGTGTTGTAGAATGCTTTATACCAGAGGTGCTCTCCACCTAAACTTGGGAACTACCCAGAGTTCTCTGCTTCTTTTTTTGAGTGTATACATATATATATGTCCCAGTAACCGTCGTGTTAGGTCAGCGTTTCCATAGGAAATTCATTTTTTGTGTTGCTAAGAACTTTGATGCCATTTGGTGAATCTCTACAAAACCTTTAAAAAAAGGTGCCACGTTTTAACTAGTTGTTTTGTGCATGGAAAATTCTGGGGTGATCCATCTAGTGGGGGCAGAGAGAAAAGGGGGGTCCCAAAACGCAAAATTCCCATACATTTTCCATGCCCTTGTTTAGGCAGGGCTATAGCAAAAACTGCTGAACGGAATTACACCAAATTTGGCAAGAAACTAGATATTGGTCAGCAGATTGTGCTTTCTATGATTTGATGTAATTCTGTTCAGTAGTTTTGAGGAAATAAGATTTTAAAATATTTGCATATCGGGAACCAGGAATCTTCAAGAGGCTCTCAAGAGCCTTTCATGACCGCCAATTAAAAAATAAAGGCTTCTGCTTGCAGAGGGAGCTTTTGTTTCCTTGGGCCATCTAGCCCAGTTTGGGGCAGACTGTTGAGACAAATGTTTTGGGTAGTTCTGGTCTCATAGTCTCACAAATCATATCGCAAGATACTTTCTTGTCTCCTCACCATCATTTATTTGTGTGTGCTCTCATTACATGGGATGAGCAGTCCACAGATATACAGGCCATGATAGATTCAGGAGCTACAGCGAGTGTTATGGACTTACAGTGGGACTAGTAAATGGACATTCCCTTTTTGACCAAAGAGTCTGTAGATGAAGTGAAAACCATTGATGGTAGTACCATAAAGTCAGGTCCCATTACGCAGGCCACTGTTGATCTCTGTCTCACAATACAAGATTGTCATGTGGAATGTGTCTCTTTTGACTTGATTCAATCTCCTTAGTTCCAATCTATATTTGGAATTCCTTGGCTGGTGAAGCGCAATCCAGATATTGATTGCAGGAATCATACTCCCCCTTTTTGTTCTGATGTTTGTGATTCGCATTGCACACAAAGGTTGGAAAGCCAGAAAGAGATTGCTGTGATTACTGATTTGCTTGTACCTGACTTACCTTTGTGTTGCCAAGACTTAGCAGAAGTGTTCAACAAAGGAAAGGCTTCAACTCACCCTCCTCATCAATCATATGATTGTCAATTGATTTAGTTACCGGAGTGCATATTTCATGCAGTAGAATTTATGCATTGACAGAAAAGGAAAACATATACCTCTGGGAATATCTGGATGATATGCTCCTAATCAGGTCTATTAGACACTCTTGTTCACCAGGTTCCTTTCCTCTTTTATTAAATACCAAAAAAGGAGGGTGGTCTTTGTTGTTGCATTGACTATAGAGCCCTCAATGACATTACAGTAAAGAATAGATACCCTTTATCATTAATTAAAACACTTCTAAACAAGTAAAAGATGCTAAAATCTTTACCAAACTGGATTTAAGAGGAGCATACCATTTGGCACGAGTACAGGCAGGAGACAAATGGAAAACTGCTACTTGCACCAAATTAGGATTGTACGAATACCTAGTTATGCCGTTCGAAGTTTTAAAATGCCTTCTGCCTTCCAATTCTTCACAAATTAAGTCTTGAGGGAATATTTGGATGTTTGTGCTATTGCATACATAGACAATATTTTAATCTATTTGTCTTCTGCAGATGAACATACTAAAGCTTTATGTTAAATTCAACAAATGTGAATTCAACGTGTCAGAAGCTACCTTTTTGGAATTTGTGTTATTTCCAGAAGGAGTGAGCATGGATCCTCAAAATCCATTCTTTGATGGAAGTCTCCCCATTTGGTCAAAGAAGTGCAAAGTGTCTTAGGGTTTGCCAATTTTTATTGGCGGTTCATTTACAATTTTTCAGCTTTAGCTTCTCCCATCACTAAGCTTCTGAGAAAGGGAGTGAAGTTTCATTGTTCTACTGAAGCAGACAACGCTTTTCAGAAATAAAAAAAGGCATTTACTAGTGCACCTATATTGAAACACCTAGATCCCTCCCAACCATACATCTTTATTGCAGATGCGTCTAAAGTAGTGATAGGTTGACTACTGTCCCAAAGAGACAAGGAATCCAGTTGTTTGCATCCTGTTGCATTCTATTCCCATAAACTATGTCTCACAGAACAGAATTATTCAGTGGTAGACAAAGAGCTTGTTTCCATAAAAAAGACTTTTGAAGAGTGGCATCAGTATTTGTTAGGAGGCTTACATACTGTTAGAGTCATCACAGACCACAGAAATCTGCAGTTTCTAAAATCAGCTCATGCCCTGTTTATGAGGCAATTATGCTAGACCTAATACTTTAGTGACTTCGATTTTCTAATTCATTTCCATCCTGGGAGGAGACATAGGAAGGCTGATGCTCTCTCACATTTGAGGAATGACTCTCTTGAAACTCCTCTTAATTATCCACCTATAATTGACAAGGAACACATTTTTAGTGCATTGTATTCTGAAGAACAGTTCACTAACTACTTCTTAAAGGCTCAACAATTCAAAGAGGTAGAAGTAGGACACACTCTTGACGGGGTCTGCACTAATTTCCCTTCTCTCACCACCTCACCCCCTCTCCCCCAGATATGGACCGATCACAGTCTGATCCCATTCCATATTATCAAAGTACACCCCCAAACTGTCAATAGAACAAATTCTCATCGCATTAATTCGGTCAACTGGAAAACAGTCCAAGATAACCTTATTCTCAACCCCATTCTCCAATCCCAGTCCCCCGTTTTATCCGGCAACATAGAACAGCACGTAAACATCTTCCATAACTGGATTTCACAAGAAATCACAAACCGGAATCCTACAAATCGCCCCTGCAGAATCCAGAAAACAACAAAAACCAACGCCCCTTGGTTCACCCCTGCTTTAGCTACCGCTCACCTTCTCTGCAGGAAAGCCGAGCGTAAATGGCGCAGAACATACGACAATGCCGACCGTCTCTCTTTTATCCAACAAAGAAAGAACTACCTTTCCAATATTAAATCTGCTAAAAAAATCTTCTATGTCAATGCCATTAATAAAGCCAGTCAGAAACAAAAAACCTTGTTTTCAATCGTTAAATCATTCACCCAGCCTAAAGCACTTCAACCCGAAATCCCCCATCCCAAGATTTTTGCGACGAAATATCAGATTACTTCGACGAAAAAAATCTCCTCCATCATAATGAACTTCCCCCCTCCACCTACTCCTCCATGGCCTCCTACTCCTGACCAATTAGACTCCCCAGTTGGTAGATTTAAAAATTTCACCCCTGTCACCCTAGCTCAAACCAGAGATGCTATCTTATCTTGCAAGTCCGGTTCCCCTCTCGACCCCTGCCCTCCCAAGATTCTTCACCAACTCATAGATGTGGTGAACCCCATCATTAATAACATAGTCAACTTGTCACTCAGCACCGGATCGGTCCCTTACATATGGAAAATGGGCATTGTCAAACCTCTCATGAAGAAGGCTAACAAATCCCCGGCAGACATGACCAATCTCCGCCCGATCACTCTTCTCCCGGCTTTGGGAAAAATAACCGAACAGTTGGTCCACAGAGAGCTCAAAATCTATCTGGATGCTCACAATATACTTCACCCGCAACAATCGGGTTTTCGGCCCAAACACTCAACCGAAACAGCTCTTTTTGAATTATCAGATACAATAAAAACGCTGCAAGACCAGAGGAAGAAGGCTATTCTCATTCTTCTCGACCTCACTGCAGCGTTCAACACCATATCTCACACAATCCTGATCAACAGATTGACGGAAATAGGGATCTCAGCTACCGCCCTATCATGGATTAAATCGTTCCTTACCGATAGGTGCCAAACTGTCACCCTTGGCCCCTTTCAATCCAAAGAGAAAAGGGTCCCCTCAGGAGTACCCCAAGGCTCCATCTTAAGTCCCCTTCTCTTCAATATCTACCTCATCCCTCTCCTATCCCTGATAGAATCATTCGGCATACTAGTAACCTCGTATGCCGATGATACGCAGCTGATTGTACCCCTGGAGGACAACTCAACCAAAGCTGAGCTCAATCTTAAAAACTGTTTAACAGCGGTCTTCCACTGGATGGACACTAACCATCTTAGATGTAACTCTAGCAAAACAGAGATCCTTCCCATCGGAAAGAACATCTCCTTCTGCCCAGCCCTCTGGTGGCCGAATAACTCTGTGGCCCCCCCCCCCCAGACCGTAACAACAGCTAGAAACCTTGGCGTGCTATTCGATTCTGATCTATCATTCGATCAGCACGCCAGGAATGTTGCCAGCAGATGCTTTGGCATAATAAAGTCCCTGAGAAAGTTTTTCGACTTTCTTCCACTTGACGCCAGAAAAACAGTAACAGTGGCACTTATAATCTCACGCCTAGATTACTGTAACGATTCAGAAAAGGGGGTGGTGATGAACAGAGTGTCTGAATTAAGCAGACCACTCTTACCCAGTCCAAAGATCAGGGCTTGATCCATCACCGTTATTTATCTCACTGCCCCATCCCAGCTCAGAACCTGGCTATATGCAAATTAGTCTGTCCCTGGCCCAGTGCATCATGGGAACAGGGCAGACCAAACTACCAAGCCAATTCTTCACCAGAAAGGAGACAAGCTACCGGGGACCGGTTTCTGGCATTTCAGCCTCTTCGGCCCGGCTTGCTTGAATCCTGATGGAGCAGTGAGAAAGGGACTCATGTCTGAGTATACCCTGCCACACCTATAGTGGCCAAAAACGATTCAGAAAAGGGGGTGGTGATGAACAGAGTGTCTGAATTAAGCAGACCACTCTTACCCAGTCCAAAGATCAGGGCTTGATCCATCACCGTTATTTATCTCACTGCCCCATCCCAGCTCAGAACCTGGCTATATGCAAATTAGTCTGTCCCTGGCCCAGTGCATCATGGGAACAGGGCAGACCAAACTACCAAGCCAATTCTTCACCAGAAAGGAGACAACCTACCGGGGACCGGTTTCTGGCATTTCAGCCTCTTCGGCCCGGCTTGCTTGAATCCTGATGGAGCAGTGAGAAAGGGACTCATGTCTGAGTATACCCTGCCACACCTATAGTGGCCAAAAACGATTCAGAAAAGGGGGTGCCCTGTTCCCATGATGCACTGGGCCAGGGACAGACTAATTTGCATACAGCCAGGTTCTGAAACTGGGATGGTGCAATGAGCTAAAAAACGGTGTTGGATCTAGCCCTGATCTCTTGACTGGGTGAGAGTACTCTGCTTAATTCAGAGACTCTGTCCATCACCACCCCTTGTTGTAAATAATTTTGTCCACCCTAAGCGTGGAAGGGTATACTCAGATGTGAGTCCCTTGCTCATTGCACCATCAGGATTCAAGCAAGCCGGGCCGAAGACGGCTGTAATGCCAGAAACCGGTCCCCGGAAGCTTGTTTCCTTCCCAGTGTAAGAATTGGCTTTTGTAGTCTGGTCTGCCCTGTTCCCATGATGCACTGGGCCAGGGACAGACTAATTTGCATACAGCCAGGTTCTGAAACTGGGATGGTGCAATGAGCTAAAAAACGGTGTTGGATCTAGCCCTGATCTCTTGACTGGGTGAGAGTACTCTGCTTAATTCAGAGACTCTGTCCATCACCACCCCTTGTTGTAAATAATTTTGTCCACCCTAAGCGTGGAAGGGTATACTCAGATGTGAGTCCCTTGCTCATTGCACCATCAGGATTCAAGCAAGCCGGGCCGAAGACGGCTGTAATGCCAGAAACCGGTCCCCGGAAGCTTGTTTCCTTCCCAGTGTAAGAATTGGCTTTTGTAGTCTGGTCTGCCCTGTTCCCATGATGCACTGGGCCAGGGACAGACTAATTTGCATACAGCCAGGTTCTGAAACTGGGATGGTGCAATGAGCTAAAAAACGGTGTTGGATCTAGCCCTGATCTCTTGACTGGGTGAGAGTACTCTGCTTAATTCAGAGACTCTGTCCATCACCACCCCTTGTTGTAAATAATTTTGTCCACCCTAAGCGTGGAAGGGTATACTCAGATGTGAGTCCCTTGCTCATTGCACCATCAGGATTCAAGCAAGCCGGGCCGAAGACGGCTGTAATGCCAGAAACCGGTCCCCGGAAGCTTGTTTCCTTCCCAGTGTAAGAATTGGCTTTTGTAGTCTGGTCTGCCCTGTTCCCATGATGCACTGGGCCAGGGACAGACTAATTTGCATACAGCCAGGTTCTGAAACTGGGATGGTGCAATGAGCTAAAAAACGGTGTTGGATCTAGCCCTGATCTCTTGACTGGGTGAGAGTACTCTGCTTAATTCAGAGACTCTGTCCATCACCACCCCTTGTTGTAAATAGATTACTGTAACGGCCTCCTGGCCGGGACTAAAAAGTCCACCTTGACCAAACTTCAAAGCGTTCTTCACACGGCTGCACGACTGGTTCTAAAATTACCCCGTAAATCATATGTCTCTGCAGCCCTTAGATCCCTGCATTGGCTTCCTCTCCATAAAAGAATACTTTTCAAAATTCTCACCATTGCTTTTCGGGCTTTCAACACTTCTGGTCCTAAATATCTAACCAGACGTTTTCCCCACTACACTCCCACTCGTTCCCTCCGTTCTGCTCAAGACAACCTCATGTCCCCTGCCAGGTACAACCTGAAAACGAAAGGTGGAAAAACTCTAAGCTTCTTGGCCATCAAGGCCTGGAATGGCATGCCCAAACACTTGAGACAACAGACCCTTGAGAAACCCTTCAGAAAACTCCTAAAGACTTGGATCTTTAACCTCCCCGATGACTGGACTAAAGCTGCCATCTAGCCGCCGTCTGCCCCCACGACTGGGCCCTTAGGATTTTGAGCGCCATGATGCTCCCTCCGGAGCGAACGTGCGCTTTAGAAATACCCCTTCAAATATCAAAATACAAAGTACAAGCCGCAGATACTTTGTGAGGATGAGGGGGCATCACCCCACACTCGCTGCAGTGCTAAATGTTAAAAATATAATGGCAATGTAATTATTTAATTACCAATTTTCACGTTTAGCTGTGCAGCAGCCTGCAGTCAGGATTAGTGGGGGCGTGTCCTCATCTGCTGCAGATTGGCAGCAGAGGACAACTAGAGGAGCAAGATGGACCCGCCAAAGTGCGCATCTCACTTTGGCTGACTCTCTTGAGCTAGCCAAAGTTGTGTGTGCATTTTGCACCTCTCCACTAAGCTGTCTTATTAGCTTCAAGGAGAACAAGCACAGGCCGCAAAAAACCTGAAGGAGCATCCAGCTAGGACACTCCATACATCCTGGCGCTGCTCCCACGCTGGTGAAAGAAGCACTAGGATTGGTTAGTGGAACTTCCTGGAGCCTGAGAAGCCAACGGAGAAGAAAGAAAAGAGGACATCGGATGTGCAGCAGGCAGGGTAAGTGACTTTACTTTATATTATTTGCCACTCGCCTTGCCTGCATACACGTAACCACCCACCACTTAGTTGTTCGCCCCCCTCACCGGTGCACATTCATGCCAGCTGGCTCTGAGAAGTACTTGAACAAACACATAAAGGGCAGAACGTACAGAATTTGCTATACATACAAGGGGGTTTAGTTATCCCCACAGAACCCCTTCAGCAACAAGCTTTGCAATGGTGATATTCGCACATACTCACTGGTCATCTAGGGAACAAAAAGACTATAGAACTCCTTAGAAGGTATTTCTGGTGGCCCATGCTTTCTAATGATGCTAAACAATATGTACAAAGATGCCATACATGCACACAAAGCAGGAGTTCACATCAGGCACCTGTTTGCTTGTTTACTCCTGTGCCCACACCTCCTGTTCCTTTCCATTAACTTTATTGTCTTATTGACTTATTTACCTAATGCAGAACAGGGCTTCACCGTCCATTTGGTAGTAGTTGATATGTTAACTAAGATGTCCCATTTCATTCCCATGAAAGCATTACCTCCATCCAAGAGTTGTCCATAGCGTTCTTAGAGTACATTTTACACTTACAGGATCTCCCATCTGTTGTAGGTTTTGACAGAGGTCTCCAGTTTGTTAGTAAGTTTTGGAAAGGGTTAGTCACCTACATGCCCCTAGTTTGCTGTGGGTCTTGCCCAGACTGTTACTGGATTCAAGCAAGCCTGGCTGATGAGGGGTGTTACCATGAAACCAGTCCTAGGATGCTTGTTTCCGGTCCAGGGAAGACCTGGCTTGGCAGTTTGGGCTTGACTGTTACCATGAGGAATAGGGTAGAGACTGGTTTGCATACGGCTGGGTCTGAACTTCGTGGCGAAGTGAGCTAAAGATGGATTCAACCAAAATCTGTGACTGGGGGTGTTTCAGCGCTTCGTCCATCATCTCATTGTGTTTGGTTTGTACACCCTAGGTTGGCAGCGTATGCCCAGATGTGTGTCCCTTTCTCACGTTGGATTCAAGCTGATACCCTGCCAATTAGGGTGAACATAGCACACTTTGCCACTGGATGCAAGCAAGCCTTGCTGATGAGGGGTGTTACCCTGAAACTAGTCCCAGGATACTTGTTACCGGTGCTGGAAAGAGCTGGCTTGGAAGTTCTGGCTTGACCGTTCCCATGAGGCACAGGGTCAAGAATGATTTGCATATGGCTTGGTCCGAACTGGGGCGGCAAAGTACGCTAAAGAATACTGATGAATTCAACCCAGATCTGTGACTTGGTGTGAGTGTCTGAAAAGTTTCAGAGCTCCGTCCATCATCTCCTTGTGTTTACACAGAAAGGTATGCCATGTCGACTCTTCGGTTTTCTTTACACCAAGACACGCAGGCTGCAATGGCAGTGTGCATTAGTTTGGTGAGGGGTCTAGGGTGGCACTATTTGGGCTACAGCCTCAGGTACCCTCTTTAGGTCCAAGGTCCTAGGTACTAGGGGTACCACTTACTAGGAACTTACAGGGATCCTAAAGGGGTAGCCACTATGGAAACAGTTTACAATTTAGGGAAAGAACACTGGTACTGGGGACCGGGTTTGCAGGAAGCCAGTACACTTTCAGTCAAAGTTGCAACAGATACCAGGCAAAAAGTGTGGGGTAAGTATGTCAAAAGAGGGACTTTCCTACACAACCCTCCACCCCCGAATGAAAGAGGATGAGACTATCTTTCCCAAGAGAGTCTTCATTGTCTAAGTGGAAAAACTTTGAAAGGCCATCTGGGTTGGCATGGTCAATCCCAGGCCGGTGTTCCACTGTAAAGTCCATTCCCAGTAGGTAGGAGATGCACAACCTCAAAACGTTTGGGTTTTCACCTTTCATCTGCATGAGCCATCTGAGAAGTCTGTGGTCAGCTTGGACAACGAAGTGAGTACCAAACAGGCAAACAGGCATGGTCTCAGCTTCTGCAGGGACCAAACCACAGCAAAGGCTTCCCTTTCAACAATGGCACCCCAACACTATTCCCTGGGAAGAAACCTCCTGCTTTTAAAAGCAACAGGCTGATCATGGCCATCATCCTTGGTTTGGGGATAGGACCACTCCTATCCCTTGCTCGGAGGCATTAGTCTGCACAATGAACTGTCCAGAGTAATCTGGAGCTTTGAGAATGGGTGCTGAGCACATTGCCTCTTTCAGGGTGTCAAAAACCCTTTGACAACTAACTGTCCAGTTTACCTTTTTAGGCATTTTCTTGGAGGTGAGTTCTATGATGGGTGCTACAATGGAACCATGCCCCTTCACAAACCTCCTGCAATACCCAGTCAAGCCAAGGACTTCCCTGAGTTGAGTCAAAGTGGTTGGAGCTTCCCAATCCAGAATGGTCTGGATTTTGGATTGCAAGGGTTGAAGTTGTCCTCCACCTACAAGGTATCCCAAGTTTACAACTGTGTCCTGCCCTATCTGGCATTTGGATACCTTGATAATGAGGCCTGCAGTCTGCAGGGTATGCAAAACCTTGCCAGGGTGGATCAGGTGATACTGCCAGGTGGAACTATAGACAGCAATATCATCAAGATTTGCTGCATTAAAAGCTTCCAGAAAGGACTTAGTTCACCAACCTTAGGAAGGTGGCAGGGGCATTCTTTAGGCCAAAGAGCATAACAGTGAACTGATAATGCCCATCTGGAGTGGAGAACGCTGTCTTTTTTTTTTGCTCCTGGAGCCATGCCAATCTGCCAGTACCCTGACGTCAAGTCAAATGTGCTGAGAAATTTGGCTCCTCCCAATTTGTCTATCAACTCATCAGCTATGGGTATGGGGCGAGCATCTGTCTTAGTGACAACACTGAGACCTCTGTAGTCCATGCAAAACCTCATTTCTGGTTTCCCACCCTTGGGGAGAGGCTTGGGGACTAAAACCACTGGGCTAGCCCAAGGGCTGTCAGAGGATTCAATAACCCCTAACTCCTGCATATTGCTCACTTCAGCTTTGATGCTCTCCTTTACATGGTCAGCTGTCTCTAGTGCCCACATCATGGGTACACCAGTGCGTCGGTACAGCGGTTTAGGAGAAGAGCCCAGCATCCTGGATTTGCCTGCAGTCAGCTTGCTGTTGGGCATAGAGGGTGTCCAAATAGACCACTCCATCCACTGACCTATCTTCAGGGTTGCTGTAAAGGAGATCAGAGAGATGTTCGAGCTAAGGCAGTTAATATGGTACTAGCAGGAGCCCTTTTGGGGCTCCTGCTAGTACCATGGTCAACCGAATGGTTTGCAGCCATTATCCCGCATTTTTTATCCCGCGGACTTTCAGTCCACATACCATTATCCCGCAAGGTCATTGACCTCGCATACCATTATCCCGCATTTTTTCAAAATGCATGTGCATTTATCACGCATGCCTTTACAACGAATTACGTTTTAAAGGCATGTATGGTAAATGCACATGCGTTGTGAAAACCACGATGACGAGAGAGGTAAGTGGGTTTGGGTTAATTTTTTCGTGGGTTAGTGATTGTGTAGTGTAGTGTTGTGTAGTGTAGTGTTGTGTTAGTGTAGTGTAGAGTTGTGGTGGTTGTTTAGTGTAGGGTCGTGCTGGGGGAAGTGTTATAGGGTTTAGGGTAGTGTTGTAGTGTTTGTGTAGTGTAGGGTCATGCTGGGGGTAGTGTGTTAGGGTTTAGGGTAGTGTTGTAGTGTTTGCGTAGTGTAGGGTCATGCTGGGGGTAGTGTTTTAGGGTTTAGGGTAGTGTTGTAGTGTTTGCGTAGTGTAGGGTCATGCTGGGGGTAGTGTTTTAGGGTTTAGGGTAGTGTTGTTGTGTTTGTGTAGTGTAGGGTCATGCTGGGGTAGTGTTTTAGGGTTTAGGGTAGTGTTTTAGTGTTGCGTAGTGTAGGGTCATGCTGGGGGTAGTGTTTTAGGGTTTAGGGTAGTGTTGTAGTGTTTGTGTAGTGTAGGGTCATGCTGAGGGTAGTGTTTTAGGGTAGTGTTGTAGTGTTTGCGTAGTGTAGGGTCATGCTGGGGTTAGTGTTTTTGGGTTTAGGGTAGTGTTGTAGTGTTTGCGTAGTGTAGGGTCATGCTGGGGTGTAGTGTTTTAGGGTTTTGGGTAGTGTTGTAGTGTAGGGTCATGCTGGGGTTAGTGTTTTAGGGTTTAGGGTAGTGTTGTAGTGTTTGTGTAGTGTAGGGTCATGCTGGGGTGTAGTGTTTTAGGGTTTAGGGTAGTGTTGTAGTGTTTGCGTAGTGTAGGGTCATGCCGGGGTTAGTGTTTTAGGGCTTTGGGTAGTGTTGTAGTATAGGGTCATGCTGGGGGTAGAGTTTTAGGGTTTTGGGTAGAGTTGCAGTGTAGGGTCATGCAGGGGTAGTGTTTTAGGGTTTAGGGTAGTGTTGTAGTGTTTGTGTAGTGTAGGGTCATGCTGGGGTGTAGTGGTTTAGGGTTTAGGGTAGTGTTGTAGTGTTTGTGTAGTGTAGGGTCATGCTGGGGTGTAGTGGTTTAGGGTTTGGGTAGTGTTGTAGTGTAGGGTCATGCTGGGGGTAGTGTTTTAGGGTTTAGGGGGTGTAGTGGTTTAGTGTAGTATTGTAGTGTTTGTGTAGGGTCATGCTGGGGGTAGTGTATTAAGGTACTGTTGTAGTGTTTGTGTAGGGAAGTAAAGTGCTTTATGGTAGTGTTGGGGGGTCGTGCTGGGTAGTGTAAATGTAGAAAAAGGACTGTGTGTCAAGGGTGGGTGGTGCAGGGGTACTACATTAGAGTGTAGGGTAGTGTAGGGTAGGGTAGTGTGTTTTACTTACCTTTACAACTTTTACAACTAGTATACCTTTAACATGCATGCCTTTACGTTGTAAAGGCATGCGTGCTAAAGGCATATTCGTTCTAAACGTTTTCGTTCTTTTAATTTGCGGCCTAATAGTACATGCAGGATTATTTTTGCGGACTGATGGTATGCGGGCAGTTTGTCTGCGGGATAACGTCATATATTCCAACCGAATAGGTGACCTCGCCTTTCCTTTCTAGGATAGGGTCGGGATCCCTCCATTTATCCTGGAGGGCCTTAGGTGCCACAGGCTCCAACACCTATACTTCCTGCCCTATTTGGAACTCCACCAGAGCAGTATTTTGGTCATACCAAAGTGTTTGAAACTCTTGGCTGGCCTTAAGGTTTTTGCTTGCTATGTCTATGTACTCTGCCATCCTGGAACATAGGCCTAGTACATAGTCCACAACATATTGTTTAGGCTCTTCGATCGGTATTTCCCAGTTCCTCAATCAGACAAAGTGGTCCCCTCATAGGATGGCCAAACAGACGTACAAAGGTGGAAAGACCTACTACCTTCTGTGGCACTTCTCTGTAGGCAAAAAGCAGGCTTGGACATCCCACCTCCTTCTGAGTTTTTCAGGGAGTCCATTGATCATACTTTTAATGATCTTATTGAATCTCTCAGCCAAGCCATTAGTTTGTGGGTGATATGGTGTAGTGAACTTGTAAGTCACTCCAGATTCAGTCCATATGTGCTTCAGGTAAGCAATCATGAAGTTTGTACTTCTGTCTGACACTACCTCCTCAGGAAAACCCACCCTGATAAAGGTATCAATGAGGGCTCTAGCCACTGCGGGAGCAGTGGTAGTCCTAAGGGGAATTGCCTCAGGATACCTGGTGGCATGATCCACTACTACCAGCATAATTCTATTACTGATGCAGCTAAAGGGTCAAGGGGACCAACAATGCTAATCACTACCATTTCAAAGGGTGCCCCAAACACTGGAAGTGGAATTAAGTGGGGCTTTGGGTGTCCACCTGCTTTGCGACTAGCTGGGCAAGTTGCACAGGAGTAGCAAAACTAATTTGCCTTATGGGACATGTTTGGCCAGTAGAAGTGGCTGACAAGCCTGCTTCAATTTTTGCTCTGGCTGAGATGCCCAGCTAGGGGGATGTAATGTGCCAGTGTAAGGAGAAACTCTCTGAACTGCTGAGGAACTACCACTCTTCTGGTCACACCAGGTTTGGGGTCTCTGGTATCAGGGAAAAGGAGCCCTTCCTCCCAATAGGTCCTGTTAGAACCACTGACATCTCCCTTCTCCTGTGCAACAGCCTGCTGTCTCAGGCTTTCAAGAGTAGGGCAGGTCCTCTTCCTTTGGCATAGTTCTTCCCCAGAGAAGCCCTCTATGCCTAGGAGATTTGCAGTGTACGGCCCAATTTCCTGGAGCTCAGTACCCTCTGGCGCTGACAGGACTTTTCCCTGCGTAGAGGAGACCTGAGCTTGTGGCTGTTTAGTGGCTGCTTTCCTAGTCTTCTTACATTTTCTCTTGGAGTGTTGGTCCATCATTTCAGGCTGCAACTCCTCTTTTTCACCCTGGGCTTTGCACTGGGCTCAGGTGTTTTCGCACACCCATTCAGGAATTCCCAGCATGGCTGCATGGAACCTAAGCTCCACCTCAGCCCAAGCTGAGGACTCCAGATTATTCCCTAGCAGATATTCAACTGGGATTGCAGACGAGACCTGCATTACAGCAGCTAGACGTGTTTGGCAGAGCTCAGGAGTTGTGGGATTTGACCAACCCAGACGTGGGTTTGCGATTCAAGAACATTAATTTCATTCTGCTACTTCATTGGACTGGATAGTCCTTTTAAGATTTTACGAGTGACATTGAATTTGTCTATGGGATAAATCCAATCAGAAATACAGATCTAGTTCTAACAATCAGACAGCCCTGACGAAGTCTATCAGCATAGACTGCTGTAGACGAAACACGTGTTGGCTAAAGGCTAAAGATCTGAAGAAATATCATTTTAAGAACATTAAAAGAAGAAGATTGATACTGAAAGACTTTTTCTTCTTTATTGCTTTTCCTAACGCGGATTGCAACTGCTCGGGATATATTGCTTATAAATGTCTTATATGTAGTTTACTACATTGTTTTTGACGCTGGATAGACGTCACTATTGTCCCTTGTAGCAATATTGAGAATTGATTTAACTTAAATATTAGACATTTGTGCGCAATTTGAAGAACCTTCTATCTTGTCCTTTTTCAAAAAAGAGACCTGTTAGACTTGGCATCTTTGGCGTGGTTTACCCTGACTTTCTGCCTCTACCTCCTGTATTTTTTATGCTGTGCTGGATTTACTTTTTGCTGGCTTAGATGCTTTGGGCACTTTGCCACTGCAGATCAGTATCAAAGTGCAAGTGCTCCCTGAGTAAATTGTGTTTACAACTGGTTCTCCCTAATTGGCCTATTTGATTTACTGGTAACCCCCTAGTAAAGTCGGCCAAGTGTGACAGGGCCTGGAAATCAAATGCTGGTAGGCCTGATGCACTGATTGTGCCACCCACAAGAGTAGCCCTGAGAAGGTACCTCAGACCTGCCACTGCAGTGTCTGTGCGTAGTTTGTTAACTGCCATGTCAACTTGGCAAGTGCACCCACTTGCCAGGCCCTAACCTTCTTTTTTTCTTACATGTAAGGCACCCCTATGGAAACTGGAGGAGGAGCACTGCCCCTTTGCTGTGTGCTGTCTGGAGTTAGCCTGCAGTAGCTGTTTCTGCCAAAGAAAGGACAAGGACTTTGCAGTGTGCTGTGTCCCCCTGCTTGAGGAAGATTTCAATGGGCTTTAGTAGAGCTTGCCTCCTGTTCTGAAGTCTTAGGGACACAAAGACTTCAACCCCAGCTCTCCTGAAATTCCTTGCTGGGAGCTCTGCCCTGCCAAGAAGTGCCTGTGACAGTGTTGGGCCTGGAGGTTGTTCCTGCTGTTGGGAGCTTGAAAAGCAACACAACTACAAGAAAACTGACGCATCGCTCTTCTTGCAGCTGTTTTTCCTACACTGCAGTGTTGTGCGAGAAGAATCATCACGCATTGCCGTGCTGCTCCCGAAACCGACACAGCCCCTATTGCTGCTGCAGGAACTGATGCATCAAGGAATCGCGGCTGAAGAAACCGGTGTAGCGAACCTAGAGGCTGCTGCATCGATTGCCGCTGCATCCCAGATTTCCACGCATTGCACCTGTGCGGCAAGTTTTCCCGACACATCACAAGTGGACCAGAACCATCTCGGAATTGACGCATCACTTCCCCCTACAGACCGGATTCAATGCATCACTCCTCCTGCATGAAGCAGAACTGTTGCATCGCCTCCCCATGATCTCAGGAACTGAAGCATCTCTTTGTTTTGCGACGCTTCCCATCTCTGCAGCTGTTTGGCCTTGTGAATTTTGTCACTACTTTAGGTACTTTGAGAGAAATCAACATCCATAGTTTTCTATGGGCCAAGTTGTTTGAAACTTTTTTAAGTCATATTCTTATTACATGTATGTTGGATTTTTGTTGTTTTGGTCTTGTTTGAGTTTAGATAAAGATACTTTATTATCTGAACTGGTGTGGTGTCCATCTGTGGAGTTATTACAGTATTACTGTGTGCTTTGAGTACAACTACTTTACACATTGCCTTTAGTATAAGTCTGTCTGCTCGTGCCAAGCTACCCAGAGGGTGAGCAGGGTTATCTAGAGTGTGTATCTCCCGTACCCTGACTAGAAGCAAGGGTCCCTATTTGGACAAAGGTACCTACCTCTGCCAACTACAGACCCCCAACAACAAGACCACTACCTCTTTCAGGCCAGTAACCCCTCGCCATTCTAAGAACCATTGCCATGGGATGGATCTTATTGACATTATCAGTGTTGGTGACTGGATAGGTCTGTCCAGTCAGATAATGTCTTGGAGAAACCAGTTTCTCTGTCACCATGGTGACACTGGCAACTGTATCTCGCAGGGATTCTACCCTAATCCCACCAATCAAGGGCTGTTGTTTTAATATTTCCATATTGGTAGGCCAAACAGTGTAAAGTCCACTCCATTCTCAAAGACTAGTGTAGCTTTTGTGTGCACTCTGATTTGCTCAGGGCAGACCATGGATCCCACCTGGAGACTTGCTATTCCAGTGCAAACTGGAACAGTATTAGGGGGAATCGTTTTGGGACAGGCAAAGTCTCCAGTCTATTGACAATTGTGACTACCATGCCTTTTTGGGATCACAATTCTTACCTTGGTACCCAGTTTGTTTTAGGGTCCACCCTCCTTAGCAGGTAGTTTGGCGTTTTAGAAGACTCTCTACTCTTTACCCTGGGAAGGTTTAGTAACCCCTTTCTTTTGATCACCCCCACCAGTGGTAGTTTTGGTCACCCTAGTCTTGATCCAGTTCCCAATTCTTGAGGAGAAGTTGGACCTAGGTCTACCAATCACTGGTGCAACTTTTCATTAAGACAGTTACTCAACAGATGTTCTTTCATAATCAAATTACACAGCTCTTCTTAGTTGCACACCTGGCTTCTTTCTAACCAACCACCTATTGTCTTTACTCAAACATCTACGAAATCAACTCAGGACTGACTCAAAGATTTCTGAGTCCCCCTGAACTTAATCCTATATTCTTCAGTGGTGAGTCTGAATCCTTTGATCAGGGTACACTTAATGTGGTCATTGGACTCAGCATCTGACCCTATCAGTGTCAGGAGTATATTCCCACACTTACTATTGAACAGTTCCCGAAGAAGAGAGCCCCAATGCTACGGACTGACCTTCCTCATACTACAGGCTCTCTCAAATTTTGTGATGTCATCACCATATGTATATTTTGGGACAATCCCTTTGGGGACTTTAGGGTCAAAGATCCCTAGGTATCTGCCCTTTCCTTTTCTATGGCCAGTGTCCTGTCCCCCAGGGCTATTCTGCGGCTCAATCTCTCTAGAAGGATCTCCTCCTCTGAGGGATCTTCTGTGTCCCTTGAGCGCGCAGATCCAACCTCACTAGACGCACAGGCCTTTGTTATGTTGGATCGGTGTTGGGGTAGAAGTGCTGCCCTCTCCCCTGGGAGTAGGGGCAAGCATGAGTCTTCCTCCTCACTCGTTCCACCCTGGTTCTCAGGGTTGGCATTCTAATCCGAAGGATGGGTCGGCACAGACTCTGCCAGCAGCTTCTGAAGAGTTGTAGTAGCCAGTGTTTATTTTGTACCCTTTAAAGAGGGTCCTTAACTGAGCATATTTCAGCTGCAGGTAAGGGGTAAGGTTAAGCTCCTTAGCCTCGTTCCCTGCAGCATCCATTAGCACACTACAGATGGGAACTTAATGGGAACTAAAATAAATCCTAATCCAAGTTTTCCAGTCCTAACTATAGTAAGTTTTAAAATCCTAAACAGTTTTACATTTCAGGGACTTAAGGAAGGCCCGAACATTTAATTATAGAATTTTAGAAAAATCAACCAATTTGCAAAAAATGCAATGTAGCTAAAGGCAATTTTTGGGTTTACTTGTGTAGTCCTTACTGACGAAGTGGTATCAGCAAATGCAAAGTCGTAGACACCACCACTGATCCACCAACGTAGGAAGAGCGCTCTCTATATAGTGTACTAAATCAAGGTACACTGTGCAGAGTACAGTGGGTCCCAAATTGGTTAACAGAGGCAATAGTAGATAATATCAACGCACTATTTTGTGGTAGTGTGGGCAAGCAGTTAGACTTATCACCAGGACTGGGGTGGCACCACCTGGCAGGCTAGATTCACAAATGGCAGAGTCCAGGTGCAAGGTTGCTGGAAGCCCATTATGCCCCTCAAGCTTCAGATCAGGAGGCCAAACAACTAGACATTGGAGTCACTCTGGGGTTCTGGGTTCAAGAGATGCAGGCCCTTCTCACCGAGGCAAGAGGGCATCCGGCTGTAGGGCACAGCAGTTTATTCAGGTCAGCAGTCTAGCTGAGGGGCAGTCCTTCCAGAAGCACAGCAGTACTTCTTCCTGGCAGAGTATCCACAGGTCCAGAAATGAACTGAACAGTTGGTGTCTGAGGTACAGTATGTATACCTAGTTCTGCCTGTGAAGTGCAGAGAAGCTCTAGAGGCATGACTTTGAAGTGCGCAGATGCCCTGCCTTCTGGGCCTGGCCCCAGACTAACTATAGGGGGTATGCAACCCTTTCTGTGGAGGCAGGATACATCCTATTCAAGTGTAAATGGGACTCTCTCAGATCCTGCCACTGAAGACCCATCCAGGCACACTTAAAACTTCCAATTGTTTGTCACTGTCTAGGAGGACTACACAAATCCCAACTGCCAAGTACATACAGTTGTGACCCAGAGACAGACTGCATGCACCAAATTGCAAGGGCAGGAAAATGCAAACTTTCTGAAACTGGCATTTTCAAAATTGTAATTTAAAATCCGATTTCACCATAAGTTAGGATTTTTCATTTCAATTCCAGAGACACCAAACATGAACTGGCTGCCTGTTCCCATTTTAAAAATTCAGCTTATTAAATTCAATAAGGCAACTTCAATGTTATGCTTTTCAAGAGGTAGGTCCTGCAGTTGTGAAAAGCAAATTGTAAAGTGTTTCACTACTAGGACATGTAAAACTTAAAAGTACATGTCCAACTTTTTAAATACTCTGCACAGTGTACTCTGAGCTGTCCAGGGCCTACCCTAGGGGTGACATATGTATTAAAAAGAAAGGTTGGGGCAGGCAAAAGGTTTATTTTGCCAGGTCAAAATGCCAGTTAAAAAAGGCAACCACAAGCTTCAATCAGTAGGTCTGAGACATGTTTAAAGTGATACTTAAGTGGGTGGCACAAACAGTGCTGCAGCAGTAACATTTAATGTACAGGTCATGAGCACAGATAGTGCAACTTTACTAGGGACCTACAGCTAAATTAAATATGCCAATTAGGTAAAAGCCAATTCTTCCATGATTTAAGGAGAGAGAACAAGCACTTTAGCGCTGGTCAGCAGTGCCAAAATGCGAAGAATCCTAAAGCCAGCACAAACGAATTCAACAAAACAGGAGGGTTGAAAGCAAAAGGCAACAAGGTATTCGGAAAACCACACTGAGCAAGCCACATCTAACAACAGCCACGTTATTAGTGGTTCCATTTTGGCCAAGGAGGTCAGGGTTTGCTCTACTTCAGAGACTGTCAATGTAATACTGAAAGATTTCCACAAACCCCTCCACTCTACATTATCCAGTCAAAACTGGACAATTACCTCTCTCGGTCTGGATGGTGCGAACAAATTATTAGAGGAGAAGGTGGTTTCTTTCCATATTGTAGAGGCAATTCAAAATGAAAGAAAAACATTGACTTTGAAAGCAAATGCACAAGACTGGGGTTCATTTAAAAAAATGTATTAAGGATCATTCTTTATCTCTTTTGCATTACCAGCTTTCATGGATTCTAGAGTTTTTGTGTGAGATGGTTTCCACAACAATGTTATCTTCAATCGAAGTCTTTAGAAAGAGGGCGAGGTGATGATAAGCAGACTGTCTGAATGTTTTAGACCCTCACGCTCCCTTGAGGCCCTTTAGCCCCTGCGTGGGATTTAGTTTTAGTTCTTGGGGCTTTGCAGGTGTATCCTTTTGAGCCACTAGATCCGGTTGCAATGAAGATGTCAAAAATTGTCACCAATCAGTCCAGCCTGTCCACAGGTTGGGGTAATCACTAACAAGTTCTGTTCAAGTCATTTTTGATCAGCACTGTGACACACCACTCATATTGAAAGGATATGTGTGCCGGTCCTGAACTCTTCATTTTCTGTTGGTTTTCCTTACTATATGTAATTCTGAAGATGCCCCTGGAGGTCTCAATGCAATTAATGAGTGGTGGCTCCTAGCTAACACTCCGAACCATCTGACAATCCCAAAGCACCGAAACGAGACAAGATCATCCTCTAGGTAAGTGCTACTGGCCAAACATTTAGCCTGGATACGTCCTAAATATGGACACTAGAACTATGATGATCATTTGATGAAAATGCTTCATATTTACTAAAAAATGAAAGGCTTTTGACAGTTTTGGATGCTTTTTTTTTTTTTTGAATCCTCATTTCACCATTGGCAAACACAAATGAACACTAACAGCCCTAGTTGTGTCCTGGGCGCCCGGGCTGAAGTTGTTGCTTATGCCTAGGCCGGCCCGGCCCGGCCTGCCCATTTTGTCCAGGGCTTGGTGTAATCATAGGACCCCGAGGCTTTAGACCAACCTCATTTCTTTTCCCCACTCCAACAAGGGAACCCACACCATACTATTTACATTTTGTGTAATGCCAGCTTCAAGGCGTGCCATTCTCAATACAGCTCTAAGCCAATTCTCGTACAGGGGGGGGCTCGGATCTTTCCAGATCTTACAAATCTCTCTGCGGGCAACAAGAACAAGGTTAAAAAATAAAGCCACATGTGTTTCACCAAATCTACAAACAAAATCCGTGTCTAACCCAAAAAAGATTCTAACTGTGTTCAACTTAATTTTATCCTTATAAATGCCCTCCAAAGCTCTCTCTACATTGTCCCAGAAAAGATCTAAATTGGGACATTCATAAAACATATGGATGTCGTCGACCTCCAGTAAACCACATCTAGGGCAACAGCATGGTGAAGAGGCAAACTTAGATATCTTTTTGGGGGTGTAATATAACCTGTTTAAGACAAAAAAATGTTTTTTCTTAAGAGAAGCAGTCCTGACAAATCTGTAAAGATAGTGAAGAGATGTTTCGTATAATGTGTTTGAAGCAGCCTCTAAGGGAGATGACTTCCAAACAGTATACAATGGTGGTGTATGCCCTTCCTCAACCTCAAGCATACTTCTGTACCAATACCCCACTTCTTTTTTCTTATACCCAGGTGTTAAAAGGGCGGATTCAATGTCCCAATTGCCACAGATGTTAAGCTTCTCTACAGAAAACCAAGAACAAAGTTGTATATATTTGAATCTGGAGAAAGAGTCTCCAATCTTTAGCCTCAACACCTCCCAAGGAAGAACCCCTTCAGATGTTACCAGGTCAGACCACACTGTTATACCAGCCCTTCTGATTGGAATGGAGAGACTGTCTTTAAGGCATATGGGTAAACCCGGGGAATCCCAAATTGGAGCTAGGTCAGAATAATATTTTATGCCCCATCTTGCCTTAACTCTGGACCAAACTAAAAAGGCCATTTTCAAAACCTTTAGACGTACCTTTTTATAGATCTTTGGTGCCCCCAACTTGTACAAGAAACCGGGCCCTCCCACTTCCTGACGAGCCATAATTCCCAAGATCTTTCCCCAATTGGATTCGTCATGGTTAGAGAGGAGACTACGGATGTTCTTTAGTTGGAAAGCTAGGGCATACCCCAGGACATCTGGAAGAGCTAAACCTCCCTTTAACAGTCTTCTTTTCAATTTCATCCACGATAACCTAGAGTTCTTATTAGCCCAGATAAAACTTCCAATTTTTCCTTGAATTCTACCGAGCATTCTTTCAGGGAAAGCCAGGGGAATCATATTGAAAAGGTATGTAATCTTGGGCAGTATCACCATTTTAACCAAGTTGACTCGGCCGTATATCGTTAAGGGGAGGTTCTGCCATCTCAGAAATAGCTGGTCAATGTCCTTGGCCACCCTCTTAATGTTTATCTGGGGTATATTGGTTATATCATGAGTTATTAGTATGCCCAGATATCTGAACTGACTACTTTGAGCTCCATACCAATTGTTAGTCCCCCAGCACATTATTTCAGTTTTTAAAGAATTAGTGAGGTACCCTGAGTATTGGCCGAAATCAGACATAATCTCATCTACTCTGGGGAGAACCTCTGCAGGATTGTTTGTATAGATCATCAAATCGTCCGCATACAGCGCAAGCTTACAGCTGTACTCATCCACTTTGAAAGGAGTTATTCGCTCATCCAACCTCAACGCTTGCGCCAGGGGCTCAATGTAGAGGTTGAACAAGAGGGGCGAAATAGGACACCCCTGCCTTGTTCCCCTACTGATGTTAAAACGAGATGTCAACAGACCATTCAACAATATATTAGCAGAGGCCCCTTGATAGCAGCCTCTCAGTACATGGGGAAAGATTGTCCCGAACCCCATGACGTTCAGGACATCCCATAGATAGCCCCAATTGACACGGTCGAAGGCCTTCGCAGCGTCATATGCAGCCACAGCCAGGGGCTCCGACCGTGCCACAGCCAGATCTATGCTGCCGATCAACTGGGAAGTCAGTTCATGGATGTACCTACCAGGCATAAAACCCTTTTGGTCAGAATTAATGAGTAGGGGAGTCAGTTTGGCCAATCTCCCTGCCAAAATGCTAGTAAAGATCTTGTAGTCTGCATTTAGCAGGGAGATTGGCCGAAAAGAGTCTGCCTTAAGAGGGTCCTTCCCTGGTTTAGGTATAAGAACAATTGTGGACTCCTTCCAAGAAGGAGGTACCCTACCCTCCAAACTATACACATAATTGAAAAGTTGACAAAGTCTTGGAAGTAAAACGTGCTGGAGAACTTAATATAGATCGCCAGGGAGGGCGTCTGGACCGGCTGCTTTGTTATTTTTGATCTTTTTTATATGAAGGCTTACTTCTTCGATCGTAAATGGTCCATTCAAAATCTCACGCCCTTCATCTGTCAGTTTAGGTAGAGCCTTATTTTCTAACCACCGCCGTGAGTTATTAGCGGTTGGGGACTGTTCTTCCTTATATAATTCAGAGAACATGGCAAGAAGGCATTCCTCCATGTCTTCTTGTTTAGAAGAGATGGTACCCTGGTCATCGATAATTAATTTATTGATATTATTTCTCACCCGGTCTGCCCTGATCTTGCTGGCCAGGGTCGGCCCTGCTTTTTCTCCATACTCGTAATTTTCCATGGAGTATGTAGCCCACTGAGCCTTAACTTTCTGGTCCAATAATGCTCGATATTCAGATCGGAGGCACTCTAAATCTACCAGGATCTGAGATAAATTATCTGCATGCGAATTCTGCCTTAAATTCTCTAGATTAGAGATTTTGTCTTCCAAGATTTTAAACTTCAATTTCTCTTTCCTGTTATTAGAACAGATCAGGCTATGGAACTGACCTCGAATATAGGCCTTATATGTATCCCATACTATTTCAGTCGGGGCTGATCCCCAATTATCGGAGAAATAGTTGGTAGTAGCTACGGTTACCATAGAAATCAAATCTGGATCTTTAGGGGCTGTACGTGGTAGAGTCCACCTGGAAGTGGTTGCTCTAATAAACCCCCTTTTTGAAAGAATAAACATCACCGGGGCATGGTCAGATAATATACTGGGCAATACTTCTATCTCTACTAATTTGTCCAGACATAATCTATCCATAAGAACATAATCCAGTCTAGAGGCATGCCCGTGCTTTTTACTAAAATATGTGAAGCCCAGCTCGTTTCCCTTCTTAGCTCTCCAGACATCAATTAGCCCCAACTCATGCATCATATTTTTCATGGTTCGTCGAGATCTCGGGGCTGCAATGTGGCGGCTGTGGTTGGACCGGTCTTGCTGGGGGTCGAGGAGGACGTTAAAATCCCCTCCTATAACTATAGGGGTGTTAACCTGAGCTAGAGTGGACTGTATGTTTAATATACTAGAAGGATCATCTATGTTTGGTCCGTAGTATGATATAATAGTTACTTCCTTTCCACTAAACTCGACCCCTGCTAGGACCCACCGCCCTGATTGATCTGTTAAACTATATTTTAGAGTGCCGCCACTACCTACTTTTATCAGAATGGCTACTCCCTTATTAGTGACAGACTGCCCTGAGCAGCAAAATGAGGCTATCCATCTAATTTTTCCAAAAAATTCCCTTGCTTCAGTAATACTTAAATGGGTCTCCTGAAGGAGAATCATTTTAGCCGTGGACTGTTCTAGATATTTTAAAATTAACATACGCCTCCGAGGACATCTAGGCCCATTGACATTCCAGGAAATACAAGATATGTTATTATCCGTCATCAACTGGTCTCTCTCGCCCTGAAGCGTGGTGAACCCACTTTTCTAAATATATACGCCTGCAATTATTGTGAAATGAGGACATTATTTTTATGTTTTTTCCCCTGCCATCCACCACCCTTTCCTCCCCCCTCCCTCCCTGGGGAACCCTCCCTTCCTTCATGAGCCTTGAGCTCCTTGACGGAACCTGCTCTTTCCCCCCAAACTATGGATTAGTAAACAAAAAGGTGCTTGCTTTTCTGGAATGATTCGGCCTAATTTAGTGTATAAAAAAAAAAAAAAGAAATGCATTGGAACAAAACAAAGAAAAAAAAAGAGAAAAGGAAAGTATAGATATACTGCTCGTGTTGTCCCTACCGCCTGACTACCAACTGCATTGCCTCATCATTCCCTTCTTTTCCGCCCCCCCTAATTCTTTCAATCAGACTGTCTGCTTCTTCTACATGACGGATGTTATGCATGTGGTTATTCCACATTACGCGGAGTGAGGCGGGGAACCTAAGCTGGGCACGCGCCCCTAATGAATTGAGTATCGTAAGTCTCTTCCCCATCTCCCATTGTTTAGACGCAGTGATGTGAGAAACATCAGAACGTATTGTGAAAGAGAAGGGCGTAGAAAAAGATGTTGATCTTATTGAGCCAGCTTTAAGGGCAAGGGAAAGGATCCTCTCTTTAATGGAATACGTCAAGAAGTTGACAAGGATCTTCCTGGGATGCTCCTTTGCAGGGTTTCTTCTGTAAGGATCGCGATGGACTCTCTGGATGTCTGTCAATAAATCCTGATCAACATCAGTTGAGTCCTTTAAGATAGTAGTTTTGAGGACAGCAACGATAAAAGCCTTTATATCTTTTCCCTCGAGGTCCTCAGGCACATTCAAGAATTTCAGATTGTTCTTCCTTGAATGATTTTCAAGTCTTTCGAGGTCATCCTGCATATCTCGGTTTTGTTGAGCCAATTTATCCATGGCTTCTGAGGAAGCGGCAATTGTTTCTTTGATCTTAGGGAGCTCTGCTTCCAAGGCGTCAGTCCTTAGGGAAACCTCCTCCACCTTTTTGGCCACGGCCTCACACGAGGCCTGAATGGCTATCTGATTCGACTCTGATATGGAGAAGCGCTTCCCTATGTCCTCCCTGAGGCCCAATAGAATAGCTGCCAAAGACCCCGAGATAGTGTCTGTCGGAGAGGTTTGACTAGTAGATGAATTACTGTTAATTGGGCCTGTGCTCTCAGGGTTGTGAGTTCTGCCGACCTCCTCTTGGTTAGAGGAATCAGTCTTGGAGCCCCCCAGATCTCTCACAACTAAATCCTGCTCCCCTTCGTCATCTTGGGCATCGTGGATATCTAGGGCAGAAAAGCTATTGGAAAGTTCAATTGCGGGATGAACAGTGCCCAATAATGGCGATGATGACATCTGTGTCTTGTCAGATTTAGCTGGCACCCTCTCTGTGTGCGTTACAGCGGATGTCATATCTGCCTGTGTTTTACTCGAAGTATGGGCAATGTTATTTACGTCAGATTCAGATTGGGATTCAGATTGGATAGGTATAGTACCTATTGCAGCCATTGTCTTTTGCTTTTCAGATCCAGAAGAGGATAGGACCTTGTAGTAGGATTTCAGCGACGGTGTGGCAAAATGCGAAGAATCCTAAAGCCAGCACAAACGAATTCAACAAAACAGGAGGGTTGAAAGCAAAAGGCAACAAGGTATTCGGAAAACCACACGGAGCAAGCCACATCTAACAACAGCCACGTTATTAGTGGTTCCATTTTGGCCAAGGAGGTCAGGGTTTGCTCTACTTCAGAGACTGTCAATGTAATACTGAAAGATTTCCACAAACCCCTCCACTCTACATTATCCAGTCAAAACTGGACAATTACCTCTCTCGGTCTGGATGGTGCGAACAAATTATTAGAGGAGAAGGTGCTTTCTTTCCATATTGTAGAGGCAATTCAAAATGAAAGAAAAACATTGACTTTGAAAGCAAATGCACAAGACTGGGGTTCATTTAAAAAAATGTATTAAGGATCATTCTTTATCTCTTTTGCATTACCAGCTTTCATGGATTCTAGAGTTTTTGTGTGAGATGGTTTCCACAACAATGTTATCTTCAATCGAAGTCTTTAGAAAGAGGGCGAGGTGATAATAAGCAGACTGTCTGAATGTTTTAGACCCTCACGCTCCCTTGAGGCCCTTTAGCCCCTGCGTGGGATTTAGTTTTAGTTCTTGGGGCTTTGCAGGTGTATCCTTTTGAGCCACTAGATCCGGTTGCAATGAAGATGTCAAAAATTGTCACCAATCAGTCCAGCCTGTCCACAGGTTGGGGTAATCACTAACAAGTTCTGTTCAAGTCATTTTTGATCAGCACTGTGACACACCACTCATATTGAAAGGATATGTGTGCCGGTCCTGAACTCTTCATTTTCTGTTGGTTTTCCTTACTATATGTAATTCTGAAGATGCCCCTGGAGGTCTCAATGCAATTAATGAGTGGTGGCTCCTAGCTAACACTCCGAACCATCTGACAATCCCAAAGCACCGAAACGAGACAAGATCATCCTCTAGGTAAGTGCTACTGGCCAAACATTTAGCCTGGATACGTCCTAAATATGGACACTAGAACTATGATGATCATTTGATGAAAATGCTTCATATTTACTAAAAAATCAAAGGCTTTTGACAGTTTTGGATTCTACAAGCTGGGGTGTGAACCCTGAAAGAGAAACATTTATTTGATGTGGTGCTAAAACAGTCCGAGTGGTGTTTTCAGGGAGTAAAAATAAATAATCTGAACATGATCTCTTTATGATATATTAGCTTGAGTGGTGATTTGAGTTTGTGTACTTTTTTATTGTGCAGTACAGTGCCTTTTTATGGAAATGTTTTTGGTGCTTTTTTTAATATTGATGTCATTCACTCAAAAGAATAGTTGGAAATCTGTCTACAAATATTATGTGATATTATATATTATTGTTATATATTAAACATGTCTCAGGCCTACCATTTTCAGGCTGTGGGTGCAGTTTGAAACTGACATTTCAACCTGGCAAAATAAACCTTGTGCCAGCCCCAACCTTCCTTTTTAATACATACAAGTCACCCCAAGGGTAAGCCCTGTACAGCCCAGAGGGCAGGGTGCAGTGTATTTAAAAAGTTGAACGTGTAACTTTAAGTTTTATATGTCCTAGTAGTGAAAAACCCTTAAATTCGCTTTTCACTACTGCAAGGCATACCGCTCCCAAAGGATAATATTGGCGTTGCCTTATCACATTTAATAAGCTGTAATTTCCAAATGGGAGCATGTAGCCAGTTCATGTTTGGTGTCTTTGCAACTGTAATGAAAAATCCCACCTTATGGTAAAATCGGATTTTAAATTACAATTTCATTTTAAAACGTACTCCATAAATAAAATATTTCACAACATGATGGGATTTGAAGTTACAAAGTCCACTGACACACAACATTGCATAGTGTTTTGTAAGTTTTGCAACCTTCATGAAATGTAAAGCTTGTGCAGCTTTTTTGGGACAAAATGAGCAATATCAGCAACCCTTCACAGTTGGGTGAAGCACTGCTGCTGAGAGCTATGGGGAGCAGTGGGTGACTGCCACTATTTGCCAGCGGGCTGCTGCTGGGATCCCTGTCAATCCCCAAAAAGGTGACAGGTGTCCAGCATCAGCACTCAATTTCGTTCATGAGAATACCTTTCCATCTGCTCGCAGAACATTCTGAATCAGGAAATCATCACCATTAGAGGATCTAACCTCAGCCTGGGTAATGTCATGAGCCTGTGTCTACTATTGTGCAATCGTGCTGGAACAATTTTCAGAGTGGGGGGGGGCTCCCATCAATATTAAATCAATGAACTCATAAGGACTTTGAAAAGTCCAAGTGGTGCACAAAGAAGTGTAGCAAATGATGCGCCAATTCAGCAAGGGAGTGGTAAAGGTGTAGAATGTAGCTGGTGGTGAAATTTGGAGCACAATGTTACAAGTATGTAAATAAAGCAGCACAATGTTGCAAATATATTACAAACGCATGGTTTGGAAGCTCAATGTCATTTACAGCCCAACATCACATTTTTACATGACTAACTTTGTACAGACATTGTTTTACTGTTAAAACTATAGAGCGTATAATGTGTGGAACTTAGATTTCACCGACTATTTGTCATTTGGATATCACCAAGTAAAGTGTCTTGAATTTCTTTGATCCTATTACAATCTTTGTTTCCGTCAAACTTCAAAAATACCAAACAAAGCGCTTTATTTGTGCTTTTCTAAGTGTTGACATATTTTGAAAAATGTGTACATTTCTGTTATACGTATTTAAATTTTGTTGTGTTAAAAAAAAACACTACAGGCTTCAGCCTTTTCTTTCACACCAGCAAGACTGCCACATAGTTCCACGGTCAAAAACCTCTCACTTTGCAATTAAAGAACAAAAAGTAAACACCAGTCTCCCTGTTAAAAGAATAAGCAGCAATTTGCCTGGAGACATAGACTGACATTTTTCCTCTGTCTTTCAACACGCAGCAAATGTGACAAAAATAAACTTTAAAGGCATCTTTATTACTCATTCACATTCGGAACTCCAGCATGGTCATTTTGGGCGGTACTGCAGCACCCCATGCACCCCTATATTCAGCACTTATGCTTTTGTAAAGGATCCCAACTCCGCACAACGCAGTGGTTAGAGTTTTAACTTCCTACACCACAATTTTTAAGATAATTCACAAGTAGCTTGAGTAGCTGGGGCCAGTCCTTCAAGTACTTCGTTTGTTGCAAACACTGTGTTAATCGCTTTGGGCTTGTAGCATTAGCATTAGTAAAATCAAAATTGCACTTAAATGTAATTTTTGTGGAGTGGTAAGATGTGATAATTAGTGGTGGATATATTGAATAAATGTGATTAAAAGCACAAGCTAAAACTGCAAGGATTTTAAAAGAAGTATAAAAAAAAACAGGCACAGACAAAGTCCCTTATTTAAAGGTAAGGGCTAAGAGGCACATGCATCATTTGAAACTGAGAATCTGCCCCTTTGCAACCGCAATTTTTGCATTTGGGATGCATCATCCCAAATGCAAAAATCGCAATTTGTGATTGCACTTAAGGAATCGCAAATTGCGATGCCTTAAATGCAATGCAACATTGAAGTTAAAATAGCGATTTCGCTATTATGGACCGCTAAATACCGATCATTTCAACCAGATGGTATTTAGCGGAAACTTTGAAAAATGCACAAGAGTGCATTTTTCAAAGTTTCAGGTTACACACACACATGCCCTTGGGGCATGTGTGTGCGCAACATGGGTGCAAATCACAATTTCAGGGGTGCAACAAGGTGTCCTTTTGACACCCTTGAAATTGTATGCGCAATTTGCAAGTAACTACTGGTCCTCGCAAATTGCGAATGAAATTTCCCATTCATTCCTTAAGTGCGACTCGCAATTTGCAAGTCGCAATTAAGAAATGTTTAGGAATCGCTATTTTTATAGCAATTCCAAATGCATAGGCTTTTGAGAGTCCTTAATTGCGATTCCTTAATAATCACACTTAAGGGCTCACAAAAGCCTACCTTGATGCATGTGCCCCTATATTCTGATCCATGTGCAAAATTGCCACAGTGATCAAAATTACAAGTGTATGATACAAATCGCACCCTCAGAGTTTTGCCCTCAAGATTCCTGCAGGGCAAACCTGCTGAACTTTATCTGCAGAAAACGTCTGAAAAAAAGGCAACATATGCAGAAATCGGTCTTTTAAATACCAATTCTGTATATAATTCCTCATTCCGAATAGGAGGTATTTACCAAATGCGGTAATTATTTCACTCTGCGGTAAAGGCATTTACCATAGGTGGTAAATAGCCACTATATTCCACCCAGCTTGTACTGGATGCTATATGCATGTGATCTGGAAAGTTACAGGCAGGCATGGTGTGTGAGTACATGGTTGAGGGACCCTGTGGTGGGTAAATTAGAGGCCTGTAGCCTGGCTGGGGACACCCATTCCTTTTCCAGTCATAGGAAACTTCATTGGCTAGGCAGCAGCCAGTGAGTGCTGCATGTTTCATGCTGACCTCTCTTATGTCTGCTGCTTGCACTGTGTCTGTCCTGTGGCTGCTCAAGAAGGCCCAACTCTCCACAAAGAGCAGACGTCCTTCTTTCCTTTCCATGCAGCAGATCTGCAGCCTATCCTCCTCGTGGCAGTACCTAACACGCATCTAATGATGGTTGGACACACATGTATATTTACTCATGGTGTCGGTTTGCTCTCCACAGGTACTAACAGGCCCCTCTCGCTATTTACTTGTCTTTGTTATTTTAGTATGTTTTTTTAGTTTATTGTTTGTTTCCAAGCCTTGGGGTTATCGAGTGCATCCTGTTTGTAACTTGCAGTATCCGTCAGGTGATCACGAGAGAGTTCATGTCGGGATACCTGTACCCTAGGAGTGGTAAAAACAAACCCCCAGAGACCTTAAGCAGCATTTCCAGGCACCCCCAAATCAGTATGTTACTTTCTGTTGATGAAAGGACAATCATTCACAAGGAAGTGATACACGGCAATGGTTGCACCAACATTAGAGGACGCTTCCATACCTGTGAGTAAATGAAAGTGACTCATATGCACTGCATTTACCATCATACACCTGGGATAAATTGTGTGACGGCAATGAGGTGCTCCCCTTTGATTATGTACAATATTGTATTCAGTGTCAGAAAAAGTAAAGCACCTGTTCTGTTCTAAGTAAAGGCCCTCTAGTAAACTCGATTACTGATAGTTCATTAAACCAGTCAATCATTACACCCTGAAATATTCAACCGCGTACATTCAAATCGTACCTTTTGAAGTCAAATTCATTCTGTGGCATAAAGCTAGTCGATGCATTTTGAAATGACATTCCTATATTTTACAAATGTACCTATTAAAACCTGCAGGAGTACAAAAACATGTAAAAAAATAGCAGATGAACAGTTTCTTAAGTTCTTTTCTCGTAATTTTGGATTTAAAAGCCTTTTATTTACATTATAAAAGCCAGACTGCCACAGAGTATGTGTGCAAAGGACTCTGTCTAATTTTTATGTTATTTATTTAATGCAATTTTATATAGTGCAGACTTTACCCAAAGGTTTAGAACCAAGACTATTACATGAGAAAAGTTACATACTTGCGCGTTACAACTACAAACCAGATAGATGAAAAAGTAAAATAAAACAATAGATGGTAGTCACACTAAAATCAAAACACAATAGGATTCGGATCGAACAGGCATAGATTACATATTTACAACATTGTAAGAACTTCCATGAGGGGCATGAAAAGGGATGCATTACTAGGTGGTGGAACGGAGTAGTGGAGGAAGCGAGTTCCAGATTCTGACCACATTGCCTGAGGAGGATTAAGCCATCAATCTTTCCCTTTTGAAGGTGGGGGGGCTCAAGCAGGAATTTTTCCGCATTACGTGAAGGTCTAGAGCCTCCAGAGATTTAAAGTTTATTTGCCAGGTATCAAGGGGAGGAAGTGTGCAAGGCTTTGAGGGTGATACAGACAAGCTTGTAGATTGATCTTGCTTCAATGGGAAGCCATCGAAGAGAGAAAAGTATGGGTATGATGTGGTCACTTTTTTTGGCCCCAATGACAACAGGAGCCGCTGAATGGAGTACGGATTTGAGAGGGGAAAGGTGAGATTCGGGGAGGCCAGCAAGCAGAGAATTGTAATAGTCCAATCTAGAAAGAATCAGAGACTGGACCAAGGTTTTTAGGTTCTGCTTCAGGAGGAAATGTTGAATCCCCCAGAGAAGGTGCAGTTGGTAACGTGCATTCTTTGCAATGGAATTGATGTGCGAGTGTGGATTTAGCTTTTTGTCAAGAATGACACCAAAGGATTTAGCGCTGTCAACAGACTTACTGTTTTTCAGTAAGTTCAGGTTATTCATCCAAGATTGAACAGGAGGAGGGGTGAGTGAGGTAGAGAGGAGGGGAATTCAGTTTTGGAATGAGTTGATCAGATAACATCCAGTTTTGAATAGACTTGAGAGTATCGTTGAGGATTGAGAAGTCGTGTGAGGAAGACATAATAGAAATAGAAGGACAGGCTGTATTTACTCTCTTATGTTTCCACCTGTGTGCTGCCTCTCCTGCATCAAATGGTCCAAATAGCAATCTTAAAAAGAAAGTTAGAAGTGTTGTCCCTCATCAAAGCACAAGGTAAAATAAGTTTGCTGTGGTGGTTTTTCATAAGTTCTTGCTATAAGTGAGTTGTGTTGCTAAGTTTTACAAGATTCCAAGTCAGTATCTCTAGATGTATTGCCTTCTGTCTTCTTTAGTATTTGATTGAAGGTACCGTAGGATATATGTCAATTCCAGAGGGATATCATTTGGAGTTACGTTAATATAGTGTCAGTGAATAAATGCCATTGGGTTCTTTTCCCACGCTCACGTTATTGTCATGGTTGGCCTTTGGAAGAGCCCTTTTCTGTTTGTTTTAGTTTGTACCAAAACCTTAGCAGTGTCGCGTTCAGTGCCAGTGTTTGCTCTACAAAATAACATTTGAATCGAATGTGGTCTTGCCTGACTGAGTTCCACAAACGTAATATTACTTTATAAAGTTTAGTCTATTCCTGATTGAACCAGCAGTTTAGTTGACCGGGCACTGCTCCCAACCCTAGGTTAAAGTTGGTGAAAACTTTGCATTTAATACTCTGAACAACAGTTCTAATAATTGATCTGTGAGGTACTGTTCTGTCTTGAATGCTTTACTTTCCGGTACCTGCATGTGTAGTTTGTGATGTCTTGAGGCTTGGTATTCCACCCCTAGATATTTATAAGATGTTGTGCTGCAAAACCGGTTCCAGGATGCTTGTTTCTGGTTCATGGAAGACCTGGCTTGGCAGTTCGGGCTGGACTGTTCCCATGAGGCACAGGGTCAAGACTGATTTGCATATAGCTGGCTCTGAACAGAGATGGCGAAGTGAGCTAAAGAATGATGATGGATTAAACCCAGATCTGTAACTGGGGGTGAGTGCCTGAAAAGTTTCAGCGCTCCGTCCATCACCTCCTCATATTTGCCTTGTTCACCCTAAGTTCACAGGGTATGCCCAGACGTGAGTCCGTTGCTCACTTTGCAACTGGATTTAAGCAAGTCTGGCTGATGAAGGGTGTTACCCAGAAACCGGTCCCAGGATGCTTGTAGCTTGTTTCCGGCTCAGGGAGGACCTGGCTTGGCAGTTCGGGCTGGACTGTTTCCATGAGGCACAGGGTCAAGACTGATTTGCATATAGCTGGGTCTGAACTGAGGTGGCGAAGTGAGCTAAAGAATGATGATAGATTCAACCCAGATCTGTGACTGGGGGTGAGTGTCTGAAAAGTTTCAGCGCTCCGTCCATCAACGTATATAGGTTGTTAAGGGACTGCTGGAGACATATAGCAGTACAATATAGGATAACTGTATCATCAGCAAATTGCAAAACAAATAATGAATGACCATTGATCCTGGACTGACATGCTCCTGGATATGCAACCATCAACTCTATATATTCAACAAACAGGTTAAACAGAATCAGAGCCAGGACACATCCTTGCTTCAATCCTCTGTTTACAAGTATCTTATTGCACAAAGTCCCCTTGGATCCAATTATTTGCATAAAATAAATAAAGGTACTAGTCGGACCCTGATTTACTGACTGGCAGACCAACTCCCTGAGTAAGCCCAGGAGTGTACAACCTCGCTACACCGAGGGTCAAGTGCTAAAGCAGGTGAAAGGCCCAGGACACCAATGGGACAATGCTTTGATTGTTTCAAATGGAAAACAATAACCTCGGTCTGCACTTAGACTCCTGAAATAGGGCCAGAATTATATATTGGCGTACGGACCGCCGTTTCGCCATTGGGATGGAGTAAATTATGTCACAGCGGCATCTGTCAATTCATCGTGCTGTTTGGACAGTGCTCCATCTGAGAGGTTTGGCTATGGCGGAGTTGGAGTAGTCACCACCGTAGCCAAACCTAAGGTCCACCCAAAATTAAATTGGGCAGGCGGACCATTATGTTGGTGGTGTATATACTCCGACGCCGGTGCATGCCGCAAATATATAAATTGGGCCCAAAGTTCCCATCGTTTGTGTGACAGTAAAAATCGAATATATTCCAAACGTTTGTGATCATATGCATGTTTCATCAACACTCTGAGGTGGCCTCCTGACCATGTGTGTGTTTTACAAAAACATCAAATTAATCTAATTGCAAAAATAACATTTTACATTTTAACTTTACTTTTTATAATTTACATAGCTGTTTTCCACCTGTAAATGTGTAATACTAAATGTTGCAACATTGGTAAACAGACCTCTAGAACATGCTAATGCAAACTGCATTTAATGAGTAAATATTGTTTATGCCTCTCTATGCTGTATATGATGCAGCCAGCAGGATGGGGCTTAAAAGCACTCTGAGGTCACAGTTCGAACATATACGATACCTTGTACTGTTAGCCGATGCAGTGTCTGGGCATAAGATGATACAACAAACACCAAACACCCCAGACTCCATCATGGTAGGGTTAAGGGGAACAGACATCCCCACTCTAAAACTAGTGGGGGAACTCCACCCATACCTGCCAAGATACCCCCATTCTGCAGGTGCCACCTGCAATCTGGGAGATAAAGAAATCTTTCAACCGCATACAAATGTAGCAGTAGGCAGACCTGTCAGTGTGATTTTAGCAGGAAATAATCTATTGCCACAAAGATTACCTCACAGAGATTACTGTGAACATACAGCAACACTCAGAGGGGCAGGAATTGTAATTTAGGTAAGGAGAAGAGCCATCCATTTGTGAGGTCGGTGGTCCTGTCTGATGGGGGAGGACCAAAGAGACAGGGCATGATATGGGAGTCCCTTGCTTCAACTGTGCTTAAGAGGTTGCCAAATGACCTGCAAGAGGTACAGCCAGGTGGGGGACGTCCAGGTGGCAGCTGTGAGGGGCGTGGGATAGAGTTTCTTTCAGTAGCAGAGAGCAAAGATGCCGATGGGAGTTAAAATGGGAATTGGTGCTTCTCTGCTCACTCTTTTAAGTGGGTTTGCAAGAAACTCAAAATATCACAAGTAAGCTAAACATGATAAGTATCTGGCAAGTATTGTGCAGATGTGTCAAATTATGCCAAAGTTATAAACACAAGTTTTAAAAAAACAACTGTCCTTATAATTAATTTAAGTCAAATGGTGGTTTTAGTGCACTTATATTAATATATTAATTCACAAACAATACATCATATGATTAAGCAAACATGGATTATGTGCACGACAAACAGCTGACAATCCGAAGATATGAAAAACAACATAGACGTTTGGCAAAGGTTGCTCCAGGTGAAGGTGCATTGCAGTGAATAGTGAGAAAAAGTAACTGATGCACACAGAACATATATACAATGCTAACAAAGGCAAATGGATTAGACCCCAGGCATGCTATTGGATCAGGTGCAGGGGTGTTTACACCACAATGAATGCATGACCAAGTAGAAAGCTGTTGATGTTTCGACCCAAAGGAAAAATTTGAATGGATCTTCTTCAGGACAAACAGACTGGTACCCACCTCTGTTCTTCTATATTGGATCTGAATCATATGTGGCAAAAGTCCTATTGGGCCTGAAAACATGGGACACTTCAAGATGCATGAATGCTGTCTTAATAAATCAGGGCACTTCATTGGTGTAACAACACATTCAGGTCTCCTGGCCACCCCATCATCAACGAAGAATTGGACACATTGTTTATGTGCACCAATGATTTCTCTCACTATCCACTATACCATAGTTTCACCTGGACCACATTTAGGCATACAGGATTATTTTGGCAGTCTTTGAGGTCCTAGTAAGCAAAATAAGTTGATGGATGGAGTGCTGACACTTTTCAGACACATACCCAGCCCCAGATCAGGGTTGATCCATCATCGTTCATCTGCTCACTAAGCCACCCCAGTTTGGACCTAACTATATGCAAATCAGTCTTGACCCTGTTCCTCATGGGAACAGTCCAGCCAAACCTGCCAGGCCAGGTCCTCCTAGGACAGGAAACAAGCATCCTGGGACCGGTTTCGGGGTTTCATCCCTCATCAGCTAGGTTAGCTTGAATCCAGTGGCAAAGTGAGCAAAAGACCCACGTCTGGCAAACCGTGGCCACTTATGTCAAACATAGCAAACATAATAAGATGATAGACAGGGTGCTGACACACACGCCCGTCACAGATCTGGGTTGAATCTATCATCATTTGTCTGCTCACTAGGCCAGCCCAGTTTGAACCAAGCCATATGCAAATCAACGACACCCACCTGATCCTCTCCCTAACCTACGAACCCAAAGTCACCAGGCACAACTTTCAAGAAGGGATTAAAACCATCACCACCTGGATGGAGAATAGCTGCCTTTAGCTCAACTCAGACAAGACAGAAGTCCTCATCCTGGGATCCACCCCATCCCCATGGAACGATGCCAGTGGCCCTCTGCGCTAAGAAATCCCCCCACCCAGACGGACCATGCACGAAACCTCAGCATCATACTAGATGCATTGCTCACTATGGACTGCTTGATCAACTCAGTATCCTTGGCCTGCTTCAATACCCTCCGCCAGCTGCGACAGACCCTTAGATGAATCCCCACCAAATCCAAAAAGACCGTCACTCACGCGTTCATCAGCAGCAGACTCGACTACAACAGCACACTTTACGTTGGTGTTACACAGATAAACCTCAGCAAGCTCCAGAATGTCCAGAATGCCGCAGCCAGACTGGACCTCAACCTCCCCCTGGCACAGCCACATCACTCAACACCTCCACGAACTCCACTGGCTCCCGGCAGACAGAAGAATAACATTCAAACATCTCATCAGGCTTACAAGTCCACCCATAATGCCAGACGAGCATACCTGAACAGCTGCCTCTCCTTCTACATACCCAAAACAGACCTCTGCTCCGCTCAGCTCAGCCTGGCCACTGTCCCACGGATCCACAAAATCAGAACCGGAGTAAAGTCCTTCTCCTTCCTCGCTGCCAAGACCTGGAATACCCTGCCTCTCCCTTGCTACCCCGGTTCAGGAAAGATGACAGGACCTGTCTCTTCAAATGACCCCAGCAATTAGAAAGATCAGCTCCCCACCCACCCCCCTCCCCCACAGTGCCTTGAGACCCTTATGGGTGAACAGTTGTGCTTTACCAACCCTTGATTGTTTGATTGAGTCTTGAACCTGTTCCTCATGAGAACAGTCCAGCCCGAACTGCCAGGCCTGGTCCTCCCTGGACCGGAAACAAGCATCCTGGGACCAGTTTCAGGGTTTCACCCCATATCAGCTAGGCTAGCTTGCCTTCAGTAGCAAAGTGAACAAGGGACCCATGTCTGTTCATACCCTGGCCACTTGGGGCAAACATAGCAAACACAATAAGATGTTAGACTGAGTGCTGAAACTTTTCTGACACTCACTCCCAGTCACAGATCTGGGTTTAATCAACCATCGTTCTTCTGCTCACTAAGCCACTCCAGTTTGGACCCAGCCATATGCAAATCAGTCTTGACCTTGTTACTCATGGGAACAGTCCCGCCCGATCTGCAAGGCCAGTTCCTCCCTGGACCACAAACAAGCATCCTGGGACTAGTGGTGAATTTAAATTAGGAGTGTGTACACTATAGTTGTTCTTTTAAATAGAAATCAAAGATGGACTTGTACACAGAATGCTGAAAGGAGTATTTACACGCTAGGACTCTATGGTCCAGTTGATGGCAGAAACGGCGAAACGCACCGGCCATATTTTCCCCCACTTGCACTAAATGGTGATTCGGTGAATAAAACAAAATAAAAAAGTTTTGTCACCTTGATTGTGTGCCGTTTCCTGCTCCAAGTTCAGGCTCGGGGAAGTACCCCTCTTGTTTCCTCTAGTAAGTCCCACACAACAGGATTGCTGAGAAGTTGTCAGAGGTCATGCCCCCTTTTCCCACCATTCTGCCCCTTGGCTCCAGAGGGACCTTGGGGGCCAAGAAGCCCTCCTGGTATCTCCTGTAAGTCCTACACAGCTGAATTTCTGAGAGCTGGCCAGGCCCCCTGTGGAAAAGTAAATTTTGTCATGTTCTGTGTCCCTACGTGTCATCCATCATATGTTATGTGTGCATGACCAATATGCATATGTTATTCCCCATGTCCGATTCAAGACGCAATTATAGTTGTGTCCACCTCTGGTATGTCATTCCCCAGTCCTCATGAGTAATATGAGTATCAGGCTTATGTAAAGTAATGTTGCCACGCTTCTCAGTGTGCACGTTATTTCATTATAAAGTCCCCGTTTCCAGGCCTCAACAGGGCCCGGACATCAGATTCAGCTCCTGTCTCCTGAAGCCTCGCTGAGGAGCGATTCAGCCCCCACCTGTATCCTCGACCTTTCACTTACTTCCTGCCTCGCAGTGCCCGGTGCAGCTTGGCTCTGCCTCTGAGTCTGCCAAGACTATGTTATGATTCCAGCTATCAGTTTAGTCCTCCTTCTCTGCATTCCTAAGCTACTGAACTGCATCAATAGTTTCCGTCATTGTCTAGCCTATGCGGCTCCATATTAAGAGAAATACTGTATTTAATGGTCATTTAATATTCTTCATCACGCACTATATGTAGAATAAATGCATGCTCTAGTCTTAGAGTCAATTAGCTTTTCCCCTCATGACTTCTAGTTTATATCAACATGTTCCCTAAACATCAGATACTAGATAGGGTTTAGGTACATGTCGCTCCGACCCTCCAGACTTTAGTCTCTGCTCCTAGCACAGAGTTCATAGCCCCCAGCTTCTCCTAGTAACACGTCATTGCCAGTTTGCGCGCACCATCAGGTTAGAGGTCCCGGCTCCTTAGGTAGCCCCCTCCTATGTTTCCGCCCATTCATGACATATCCTGTTACGTCTGCACCACATGTCTATGTATACGCCCAGTTACACCTCTTTTTACTCTTATCTTTCGCGACTGCTACGCGTCACACCCACTGCTACGCCTACCGCAATGTAATGCTATGTGTTCGCGCTATGTATATATGCTCATGTATTGTTATTAAAAGTCAGCGCGCTCATCCCAGACCCAGCCCCAGCAGCTGCTGGGCCCTGTCATCCTATTCCTATGCAGGTTGTCCTGTTCCTGTCCTTATGCTGTATTAAACCTGCAAAAACTCCTACTACCTCGAATCTTGACTCTTATTTATTGAGCTATCTGTTATTCATTCATTCATTCAAAAATAGATCCGGTATTATTTATTTATATACCACATAATGGCGCCCGAACAGGGACTTGCCCTTTCCCCACGCGTCGGTGAAGCCACGCCGACCCCCTGACCCTCTGCAGTCGTGACGGAACTCTTCTGCGCAGTGGCAGATATTTCTGCTCAAGTATCCCTCAGGCCCACGGAGGAGACGGAGGAGGCGGTCCAGCATCCAGACGAGACGGTGGAGGAACGCGGCGAGTCCCGACCAGAGCCCAAGCCAAGAGTCCAAGGTCCGAGGTATCCGGAGGTCCACCCGTAACTGAAGTCCGAGGTCCGAAGTTCGTCGTCGTAGCAGTCCAGTCCAGTCCGAGGCCTTCCGTTCTTGCTGCCCGGTGAGTACCGTTACTGGGGTGGTATCTAGACAGGGTCAATTTGATTGACTCTGGTCTGTGGGTTGGTGGTACACAGTCCCACAAACGAAGTGTTCACTTCGGTGGATGCGGGTCCTGACGTGTCTCTTTATGAGACCGGTAAGTTTCGTACTGTTTCAGCAGTGCATCTAGTTTCTGTTCTAGTCAGTTCTGTTCTCGAGAAATTTCAAGTGTTCTGTTCACGGTATTTTCAGGTAGTATTCTGTTCGAACTGTTATTTTTAAATGTTCTTCATGTATTTTAATGTTGTGGTATGAGTGCGACGTGATTTCGTGTTTATGTGATTTCGTGTTTATTGTGTATTGTATTATGTCCAGATTATAGTCCAGTCATGCCGCTCTTCTCAAAATTACGTCAGTTAAAAACTAGAAAGGGTCTGCTGGAAGCAGCAGTTCCCGTCCCGCCCAGGGACAGTCCAGGTCACTTTATGTATCAGAAGCATGGCATAAGCGCCATATTGTATCTAGATTTATGGGTAGAATATACCAAACAGTTAGAAGAAAAGTATAGATGGCCCGTATCGGGTACATGGGATGCCGAGTGCATCATGAGAGTAGAGGAGGCATTATGGAAAAAGAAAGCCAGACAATCACAGAAAGATGCCATCGAGTTATGGCGCAAAGAAGCTCATAAAAGAACCGAAAGAGAAATCAGAAAGTCAGAACTAAGTAGAGAATCCCAAGAACGAGCCCAAGAAAGAGAATTAATCGAGATAGGTGAACGAGTCAAAGCTGAACAATCAGACAGACAGAGGAATGCCCTCATTAAGGGTATGTATCCTCTTCTTGCTGAGGGCTTGCCAAAAGCGACCCCGGAGGCATCCAGTAATTTCCCGCCACCGTTAGTTCCGACCAAGCTACGTCACAAACCGACCGCAGCTGATATTTTTATTTCGTCCTATCTGGACGACACAGTCCCCGAATATGCAAATCCTGTTCGCGCTCCGCCAGCCCCTGTAAATCAGGTAATTCCTGCTCCTCCAGACACCGGGGTGCCCTTAACAGCCCCCCCGGGTCAGCCCGCCATACAAGTCCAGCCCACGTTACAATTACCGACCCTGCCAGGACGAAAAGCATCAGTTGATGATTCCAGTTTAGGGGCCGCGGGAGGAGGTCTTCCTCAAACCCCGCCGCCATACAAACGTTTATCAGCACTCGAATTACATGCTCAAGCATCACAGCGTACTCCCAAGAGTAATAAGTCTGTTGCAGAAATCAGGCAAACCCTTGGCGAATGTGTCTATGACCCAGTTCCAGGCGAGTTTAATATGGTTTTATATTCCGTACGTGTAAGGAGAGTGACCGAGTATCTAGTCACCCTGCCGAATATGAAAGAAGATCTAGACAGGATATATCGTTTCATCCGTACAGGGGATGACCCACAAAGTATTAGTGATGCCATGTCTCAAAGGAAAGCCGAGATTCAGCGCATGATATTAAAGTTCTTAATTAACTGTCTAATAAGAGAACAAGATTACCCGTCTAAAGACCCGGAAGAAATGAAAACTCTAACAAAGTGGAGTGATAATATAGCCGAAGGAAAGCACAATACCATTGGTGCCATGGAGAGTATGTACAAGAAAATCCGTAGAGAGATAATAAAGATACACGAACAGCGTAAAGCAGCACAAGTAAGCGAGAAAGAAAGTACCTCTGATCCTGAAGAGGAAGACGACGAGAATACTGCCAGAATAGCGTATGTAGGAAAACCCAGATTTCCAGATCGCCATTTACGTCTAGAACACAAGTCTATTTTCCATCATCCAGCACCAGAACAAGGTTCCCTAGAACAAGTATTTCAAGCTACCGATCACATTCTGAAATCACGAATCGGTTATAGTGAGTTAAGTACCATGCATGAACAAGAACTAGTCCGATCAGCAGTCAGATGGATTACTGATTCTACCACTTTTCCGGACGAAATAGTGGCACAAATGTTCCTGAAAATGCCCCCAGCCGAGCAGCGACTGGTGGGTATGTATATGATTCAGCACCTCATTACTCTGTATGAGGGTCAACATTCTGATCCAGGCCCGTTACATGATATCCTGAACGAGTTACTCCAGTACAGATGGAGAGGTCTAGGTACCGATTTAATTAGTGTCATTCTAGAACAGCGTCACAAATATAGAACATTCTTGAACCCGCATTTTGTCCATGTCTCACCCCCAGAAAGTAAATCATTCTACATAGACAGACAGAATCCGTTACGAGAAGTCCACCCAGTCAGAGGAACGGGTGGCGAAATGCAACGAGTGTTTGTATATACTCCGATAACAAAGATGGAACTTCTCGAGATGAAGAAATTAATTCCCTGTCATGATAAAGATCCAGCAGGGTTCCATAGAGAATTAAAAGACATGCTCCGTATGGGAGAATACACTTACCCAGATATCATTAAAATGTTAAAGGTTCTGCTACCCGCAGGGGTGTATGAAAAGCTAAAGGAAAAAGAATGGGAGGTGGGAGAGAAAAAGATAGATTGGGCAGTCCTAGAAGCAGAAGATAAGATACGTGTACCAGGTACTGGTCTTGGAGAGAAATGTAAAGAATTACCAGAATTATTAATTCAAGTTTTACCCAGATTATTAACAACTAGAAAAGAAGACTGGGATGCAATCTCAGCCTGTAAACAGAAACAAGATGAAGATATTAGTGATTTTTATTCGAGGTTTGAAAAGTGCTTTAGTATCAATAGTGGTCTCAAGACAAGTAGTGAGTCATACCCTCACCTTTTCGTTACCAAATTAGTCGAGAATTCAAGTCCACCAATTAAAAACCGAGTTTTGAAAGTCGAAAGCACCTGGCAAGCTAATACCCCGTCCCAGATGCTCCAGATGCTCCAGTACCACCAGAATAGAATCAGGGAAGAACAAGAACACGAGAGAAAACGTATGAAAGACACGAAAATGAAAGTGCTAGTTGCACAATCTGTTCCTCAAGACAGTCAGAAGAGGGGTCCGAATCAAGCCAGTCATCCTGCAGCTCCCGTTAAAGGGAACTGCAATTATTGTAAACAGCCAGGTCATTTTATAAACGAGTGTGCAGTTCTGAAACATAACATAGCTACTGGTAAGACTAAAGAAAGACCACGTCCGCCTAGACAAGAACAAGTTTCACAGACTCCTCAGTCACAGAATGCACCACAGACAGTTACAGCACCGCAGCCTATTGCTGCAACACAGCATGTTACATCGCAGATGTACCAGTATGCACAGTCTGAGTATCCAGAGTACCAGCCATATTCATGAAACAGCCTAGAGAGGGAGGTAGGCTTGCCTCTCATCGAGATACCTGTAGATCAAGAAGGTCCCTATGTTCACAGTCAAGTATTAGGGAAAGACAGAAAGTTTTTGATTGATACAGGGGCAAGTAGGACCACAATTAGTCACGCCGAAGTTCCAGGGGCTCCGCTCTCAGGCTCAAGAAATGTTTCCCTTGGATTTTCAGGAAAGCCTATCGTTAATGAGATTTCAAAGCCAGTCACTCTAGAAGTAGGTCCATTGTCCCGCACTACTGATCTGTTACTTACTAAGTCATGTCCAGAAAATCTATTAGGCATTAAAACACTGAAAGAGTTAGGTGCCGTTATATGTTGTTCCCCAGAGGGAATACGATTGTTCCTACGTGACTTTAAGGGTCACTATGTATTACGAGATTTTGATTCCAGACTGTCTAATGTCCCGCAGCATTTATGGGCGCAAGGTCCAACTGATGTAGGTTATATGCAAATCACACCCCATCGTGTGACCCTCAAACCAGGTGTAGTGTTACCACGAATCAGGCAGTATAGATTGCCACCTGAGGCTGTAGCGGCCTTATCCAAAATTATTGACGAGCTCATCGCTCAAGGAGTAGTTGTAGAAACTGACTCCAATGTATGTAATTCTCCGATCATTCCAGTCATGAAACGTACTGATCCAAATGCACCCCCAGTATATCGATTAGTGATTGATTTACGGGAACTTAACAAATGTATTATTCCTCAGTACCCAGTTGTCCCAGATATCTCTTCCCTATTGACAGCCATTGATTCCGAAGCCACGTTCTTCACTGTCATAGACCTCAAGAATGCATTTTTCAGTGTTCCTATTCATCCAGACAGCCAGTTTCTTTTCGGATTTTGTTTAAATGGAAGGAGCTATATGTTTACACGCGCTCCTCAAGGTTTCACAGAAAGTCCTAGTATTTACAGTCAAGCACTCAAGAGACAACTAGACAACATTCACATGCCAACTGACACTGCCCTGCTCCAGTATGTCGATGATCTACTGATCACAGCTCGTTCTGAACGTGACTGCGAGCGAGCGTCACTGACGGTTCTGTATTTCCTAGCCGAGATGGGGCACAAGGTGTCACCTTCGAAGCTTCAATTCTGTGTCCAGCAAGTGGTCTACTTAGGACACTTACTGTCCAAGAGGGGTAGGCAGTTGACACCAGACCGTATCCAGTTAATAGCGAGTCTTCCTCAGCCCAGAACCCAGAAGGAGGTGCGTGCTTTTATCGGCCTTACTTCTTACTGCAGACAATGGATTCCCCAGTATGCATTTCTAGCCAAGCCACTGATACAGTTAACGACACAGGAGGCAGCCGTATCGACTGTCCTCCCTTGGACATCTGAACATACACTTAGTTTCAACGAGTTAAAGAAAGCTTTATGTCAAGCTCCAGTTCTAGCTACACCGAACTACAGTAAGCCTTTTACACTTTTCGTTACTGAACGTGAAGGTACAGCATTATCTGTTCTTACACAAGATCAAGCAGGACAATACAAGCCCTGTGCTTATTTTTCTAGCACACTAGATCCAGTCGCCCAGGCGTTGCCTGCGTGCCTCAAGTCAGTTGCAGCCACAGCACTAGCTATCAGACAAAGTGATTCCATAGTTTTAGGACATACCTTGACAGTACAAGTCCCACACTCCGTGGAAGTTCTTTTAAACCGAACACAAACACAGCACTTGACAATTGCACGTTTAACAGGTTATGAATTGACATTGTTTCAGCCACACATAGAAATTAGACGCTGCAACATCCTGAATCCTGCTACACTGTTACCATCAGTTAATTCAAATCCAGCCACACATGATTGCGTGGAAGTAGTTAACATTACGACAAAGCCAAGACAAGATCTGACAGATACTCCGTTACCAGACCCCGACCTGACACTTTATGTGGATGGTTCATGTATGAGAACTAGTACAGGAGAACTAGTCGCCGCGTATGCAGTGACCACTGACACCGAAGTTATTGAAACACACCGCATTGATACCCTGTCCGCTCAAGCAGCAGAGCTAGTTGCTCTGACACAAGCCTGTATACACGCCAAGAACCTGAAAGTTAATGTTTACACAGATTCACGTTACGCATTTGGAGTTGTACACGACTTTGGAGTGCTCTGGCAGGAGAGAGGTTTCATGACTTCTCATGGAACCAAGATTCAGCATGGTATCCTTATCCAAGCTCTGTTAGATGCAATACATTTACCGACATCTATCGCTATCATGAAATGCAAAGCACATACGAAAGTTACTGACATTATTTCCCAAGGTAATGATCTAGCAGATCGCACAGCCAAGCTTACAGCACAGACTCCAGACATTCAAGTTAATCCGACACAGACACATACTCCAGATCCGACTACATGTATGACAGTTAAAGACCCTACTCAAGATGTCATAGATATCCAGTTACATGCTACTCCCGATGAAATCAAGAAATGGTCTGAACAAGGAGGGGTCCAGACAGATCAAGGATGGTTAACGAAGGGTAGAACCGCATGGTTTCTCCCCGACTCTATGGTTCAAGTCCTCATTAATACCGCACATAGTCCAGCACATTTAGGAGAAAAAGCAATGTTAGATAGTATCCAGAACATTTGGTTCAACAAGCATTTACGAGCTGCAGCCAAGCAGAAAGTCCGTACCTGTATGATATGTTGTCAGTTTAATCCAGGTAAAAGTGTCCCGGTGGAACAAGGGGGATTCCAGCCTCCTGACCACCCTTTTGAGGTCCTCCAGATGGATTATATTCAGATGGAGCGATGTCGAGGTTTCAAGTATGTCCTTGTAGTTGTATGCGCTTTGTCCAGATGGACAGAAGCATATCCAGTCCCAGATTACACAGCCGCGACCACTGCCAAGCAGTTGGTTCGTGAATTCTTCCCTCGATATGGACTCCCTAGAGTCGTATATTCTGATAACGGTCAGCCATTCTCATCTGAACTGATGAAGCACGTTTCCCTGTTGTTGGGGTACCAGTGGAAGTTTCATTGTGTACGCCATCCTGAAGCAGCCGGTCTAGTCGAGAGACATAATCAGACTCTGAAAATAAATTCGAATTGCCAAAATATGTAAAGATAAGGGTGTGGACTGGCTAGTAGCTCTGCCAGTTGCTTTGTTTTATATGCGCATGGTCGCACATTCCAGATCAGGTCTGTCCCCGTATGAGGTCGTTTTCGGCCGCCCCCCTAACATGTGGGGTACTCCTAGACCCCGAAGTATTACTGATGTTTCATGTAATATGCTGACAGATTACCTAGCTTCCTTGATGTCTGCCCTCAACTCATGTCGTTCACAGGTTGCCGCCGCATTTCCAGACAATACCGAGGTGGCACCGCATGAGATTGTTCCAGGTTCGATGGTGCTCGTCCGGAACTTCGACAGATCAAGTCCGCTGGAGCCACGTTGGAAGGAGCCCCGTCAGGTCCTCCTCACCACCCGTACAGCCGTGAAATTGGAAGGACGCCGCGGCTGGGTGCACCTTTCGCACGTCAAGAAATTCTACGGATTAAAGCCGGTCTTTAAAAACATTTCCCAGGATATCAAGACTTGTCAAAACATTGTTCCTAAGGACTGTCCCGCAAATGACATTGATACAACCCCTCCCTTGGTAGAGAAAACTCCGCAGCAGGAGTATAAGCAAAAGCTAAGGTCTAGTAAAATAAGTCAGTCAGTTTGATTGTATAAGTCCTCCCCTAGGTGAAACGGTTAGACTGTTTCTGACATGTATAAAATAGACCCCCATAGTGAGAGAGTTAGTCAAAACTCAAACCGATGTATCGTTTTTCTGAGTTTCATATTATTCATCAGCATAATGATTTCCTGCACCAGTTACGCATTTTTCCTGTGTTTTCCAGTTCCTCATGTAAATAAGCATTCTAATGTTACAGTAGAGCACACGTTTAGTGATCTGCCTCCTCACGAATATTCATACCGCCTCGCTATGCGTAACAATACCTTCATCCGTATGTTGCATTATTCACACCAGACCAGCAATGCCACTAATTGTTGGGTGTGTGGTCGACTCCCCCCTTTCCAGACGTCGAAGGGAGTTCTGCCACTGTTTCCTTATCCATTTTCACATAATGGTTCGTGTGGAGCATGGTCCACGTTAACGTCATCCTCAACAGATATGTCTTTTCTTAACAGCACATGTTTCCCAGACAAGCAAGGTTTCCCCCACAGAACAGGTTTAGATCTAGAAAATGAAGTGTATAATTTAGGTAACTATTCTTCGAATTTCATGGTCCTGAATGTCCAGTCTGATTCTACTCCAGACCTACCTGCTATTTCAGTACTACCAGTCAAAGGCGAATTATGTGTCCGTAATTATGGTTCTGTACACGTAGGACATAGTGATTGTACTACTATTATCCAGTATAGTGACAGTGGGAAATCTATTTTTAAAGCTTCACGTCATTCTTATTTTGTTTGTGGTCAAACTGCATATGCTCGTCTGCCCCTCGATTGGGAGGGAACCTGTTACATTGCCTTCCTACTGCCACCTGTTTTCCTAGCCCCACCTGACTACCATAGGAATTCCTTCCTAGTACATACTAGACACAAGAGAAACCTCCCGATTGTCGATTATACTGAAACTGCTGCAGAGCAATTCATTGATATTGATAAAGGTGTGTTCCCTTATTTAGGTACAGTTGTAAACAGTAAGCTAATCCGTAGGTTAACAAGAACCCTTGAAGCAGTAGTAGATGAGACTGCCTCCGCTCTAGGTAACTTAACCGAAGAGCAATCCTTTATGAGAATTGTTGTGCTCCAGAATCGTCTCGTCCTTGACGTCATACTGGCCGATAGGGGCGGGGCCTGTAGAGTCATCGGATCCAGTTGTTGCATTTTCATTCCAAATAACGCGCCGTCTGTTTATTCAGCTATAACCAGACTTCATAAAATTGCCCATCTGTTACACCAAGATCCAGGCACCTGGACATGGTCCGGTTGGTTCTGGAATATAATTTCCGCCTGGGGATGGAAAGTCCTTTCTAGGTATCGCAGTAGCGATCATATTCAGCTGCTGCCTCTGTATACAATGTGGCCCTGCGATTTGCGGCATTTGTGCTACCTCTTGTATTCCTAGTCCCAAGCCCCGTTCTAAATCCCGTTCCAAGACAATTCGAGATGAACAAATGGTACTGTATGAAATGATAGATGGTATCATGAATATTGATGTTTCCTGATGGAAACGTAGTGACAAGGAGGGAATGTGGAAAAGTAAATTTTGTCATGTTCTGTGTCCCTACGTGTCATCCATCATATGTTATGTGTGCATGACCAATATGCATATGTTATTCCCCATGTCCGATTCAAGACGCAATTATAGTTGTGTCCACCTCTGGTATGTCATTCCCCAGTCCTCATGAGTAATATGAGTATCAGGCTTATGTAAAGTAATGTTGCCACGCTTCTCAGTGTGCACGTTATTTCATTATAAAGTCCCCGTTTCCAGGCCTCAACAGGGCCCGGACATCAGATTCAGCTCCTGTCTCCTGAAGCCTCGCTGAGGAGCGATTCAGCCCCCACCTGTATCCTCGACCTTTCACTTACTTCCTGCCTCGCAGTGCCCGGTGCAGCTTGGCTCTGCCTCTGAGTCTGCCAAGACTATGTTATGATTCCAGCTATCAGTTTAGTCCTCCTTCTCTGCATTCCTAAGCTACTGAACTGCATCAATAGTTTCCGTCATTGTCTAGCCTATGCGGCTCCATATTAAGAGAAATACTGTATTTAATGGTCATTTAATATTCTTCATCACGCACTATATGTAGAATAAATGCATGCTCTAGTCTTAGAGTCAATTAGCTTTTCCCCTCATGACTTCTAGTTTATATCAACATGTTCCCTAAACATCAGATACTAGATAGGGTTTAGGTACATGTCGCTCCGACCCTCCAGACTTTAGTCTCTGCTCCTAGCACAGAGTTCATAGCCCCCAGCTTCTCCTAGTAACACGTCATTGCCAGTTTGCGCGCACCATCAGGTTAGAGGTCCCGGCTCCTTAGGTAGCCCCCTCCTATGTTTCCGCCCATTCATGACATATCCTGTTACGTCTGCACCACATGTCTATGTATACGCCCAGTTACACCTCTTTTTACTCTTATCTTTCGCGACTGCTACGCGTCACACCCACTGCTACGCCTACCGCAATGTAATGCTATGTGTTCGCGCTATGTATATATGCTCATGTATTGTTATTAAAAGTCAGCGCGCTCATCCCAGACCCAGCCCCAGCAGCTGCTGGGCCCTGTCATCCTATTCCTATGCAGGTTGTCCTGTTCCTGTCCTTATGCTGTATTAAACCTGCAAAAACTCCTACTACCTCGAATCTTGACTCTTATTTATTGAGCTATCTGTTATTCATTCATTCATTCAAAAATAGATCCGGTATTATTTATTTATATACCACACCCCTTTCTCCACCACTCTGCAAACATGACTGCTAGCTAAAAAAAACATAGAAATTCACACAAAAAAAAAACAAAGGTTAAAGGGACGTTATAGTTAGGATCACATTTTATTCATAAAAAACCAGAGAAAATTCAGCCGTTATAGTTTCCTGAGTTAACTATAACTCACGCCCCTGCAATGCACTGCTTACGACCTCACATATTACATCACTCATGACATAGTCATTGACATCACTCATGACATCTCAAATTACACCACTGATGACATCAGTGATGACGTCATCCAGTGACTGTTTTTAAAAGGTTTACAAGTGTAATATATACACTAAGGTGTATTGGTGAATCAGTGGGTGTATGAGTGTCTGTATGGATAACTCAGTGGGTGCATGACTGACTGTATAAGTGAGTGTTTAGGTGTCTCAGTGAATGTATAGGTGAGTGACTGGTTATGTAAATGAGTGAATCGGTCTGTCAGTTGATGTCTAAGTGTGCGTATGGGTTGGTGAGTGAGTATGTAAGTGGCTGTATGGGTGATTGACTGCTTGTCTGAGTACCTATATGGATTTATAAGTGTCTGGGTGGGTGGGTCAGGGGGTGTGTGACAGCCTGCATGGGTGAGTAAGTGGGTGAGTCAGTGGATGTATGGTTTAGTAAATGTGTATGTGAGGGGCTGTATGGGAGAGTATGTTTATGGCTATATCGGCTATATCGGTGAGTGAATGGATGTGTCAGTGGTATATGGATAACTGGGTATGTGATAGGTGAATGATGAGGTATGTGAGTGACTGTATGGTTGAGTAACTGAATGTGAAAGTGGCTGTATGGGTGAGTATGTGCTTGTGTTAGTGACTGTATGGGTGGGTTAGCAAGTGTGTGTGTATAACTGTATGGGTAAGTGGCTATGTGATTGCCTGTATGGGTAAGTGAGTAGGCGTGTGCGTAACTCTATGGCTGTCTGTGGGACCTGGAGATTATCGGCATGGGACCTACTGACCAAGGAGGTGCTCGAGGGCATCGGAGCTGATACTAAAGTCTTCTTTTATGAAAATGTGGGTTTGTACAGTCGGGGATGGTGCTCTGGGAGGCATATAAAACATTTCTCAGAGATCCGGCGCAAAACCGGATAGCCTGGGAAAAGAGGAAGGCTCAGGAAGAACTCACCACACTAGAGGCACAGATCCTCACACTGGAACGACGGAGCACAGAGCAGAGAGACTCCCAGGTCCTACGGCAGCAAAAGGATGTGCAGCATCAATACAGGGCTTTAGCCACTCAGGAGGCCAAGGCGCAGACCATGGCGACCCTGCATAGGCTGTATGATGTGGGGGACAAGTGGAGTAAGCTCTTGGCATGGCTTAGTCGTAGGGAGGGGGAGGCCAGATGGGTAGTGATTATTACAGACCCTTAGGGATCACACAGATACGGGATAAGCAGATAGTGCAGATGTTTGCGTCCTACTATCAGACCTTCTATGAGGCGAGGCCCCGGAGTACACCCTCGGCTATCTCGGAGTATTTGGCAGAGATTCACACGCCATTACTGGATGAGACTGACAGGGAAGGGCTAGACTCGGACATCACTGTTGAAGAAATTAAACTGGCTATAGCCAGATTACGCCCCGGGAAGACCCCGGGTCCCAACGGCCTGCCTGCGGAACTTTATAAGAAGTGTGCAGATCTTTTTAGCCCCCACCTACTGAATCTTTTTCAGGATGCGTCTCAAGAGGGAACCCTGCCCTTGAACCTGCGAATGGCCACGATCATCCCTATTCATAAGCAGGGAAAGCCCCCTAATGACTGTACGTCATACCGCCCAATATTCCTTCTTAATATAGAGGTGAAAATACTGGCTACGATCCTTGCCATGAGGTTCCGTCAGGTGATCACGACGTTAGTACATCAAGATCAGATAGGTTTCTTGCCTGGCTGGGCGATTCACCTGAATCTGCGTAGAATCTATAATTGGCTGATGGAGGTCCAGGATTGCAATTCTCCACACCTGCTCCTGTCCTTAGTCGCGGAAAAGGTGTTTGATGCCTTCAACTGGATCTTCTTGGAGGCCACCCTGGCCAAATTCGGTATCGGTCCCAATTTCCAGAAATGGGTGGGACTCCTTTACGGGGACCCCCGAGCACAGGACAGGGTCAATGGTCAGACTTCTGATGAATTCCCTATCAGATGAGGTACCCGTCAGGGCTGTCCTCTTTCCCCACTGCTCTTTGCTCTCACGATCGAAATGGTGGCTTGTGCGATTCGGCAGTGCCCAGATATTCGGGGGTTCTGCATTGAACCGGGAGACACATGGGAGGAAAAGATTTCTCTATATGCGGATGATATCATTCTGTATGTTACGCACCCAGACATCACGATTCCCACCCTGTTTTCCACCATGGACGTTTATAAGACCCACTCGGGGTACACCATCAACTGGCATAAGTCCATCACATATAGCCCGGGTACCATCTCCGTCTGCCCTGCCCTCCCTGTGGCTCTCCAGATAGCTCATTCTAGGTTTACATACTTAGGGATTTACCTCACAATAGATAAGAACCTCCACTTCCAGAGAAACATCTAACGAGTACTCACCAACTTTGCAGAAGACGCAAAGAGATGGAAATCTCTCCCTCTCACTATTCTAGGTCGGGCTGCCATGTTCAAAATGATCATTCTGCCTAGCTTCCTATATGCGCTACAAAATGTGTATTTTCCCCTGTCGAGACTAACTTTCCGAGCGATTGAAGCGGAATACCGCTCCCTCCTATGGCCGGGGAAACAACCAATGATTGCTATGACCACGCTGCAACACAATCAATATAATGAAGGGATCTCGCTGCCAGACATAGAGACCTACTAATGGGCGGAACACCTAACCACGGTGAAGGACTGGATACACGCCATGGCAGACCATTCCACCTACAGACTGGAGAGGGAAACCATGATGGGACGCACCTGCTTGAATTATCTCTACAGGATACGGGGTTAGGGGAGTCTTCTCCCGGCTACCCAAGCCACGATAGCAGTTTGGGAGAGAGCAACGAAGGCACTGGGATGGGATCACAAACCCACTAAACAAAAGCCCCTTTGGCATTGTCCCTGGCTGACAGAAATTCAAAAACTGAGCGGCTTCGAGGGGTGGGGCGCCATAGGTATTTCTACTGTAGGTGATATCATGGCTAAGGGTAAACTTAAAAGCTTTCACACGCTACAGACAGACTTGCATTGCATACCTTCGAGTTATTTAAGTAAGCGCAACTCTGACATGCCTGGCAGGCAGAGACCCTACTTTCCTACTCGCTAACGAACTATGCACCACTGGAAGGGCGCCTACTACAGGAACACGTGCTGACCAAGGCGGTATCCCTTACCTATCGAACTTTAAATAATAATGAACCAGACAGGCTGGGTAAGCTGCAGGAGACCTGGGAATAGAACTTAGGCATCCTTGAAAACATAGATTGGGAAGCAGCGTTGATGCACCACAGGGAGGTGGCTATTAAGTCTCGCCTCATCCAATATAAAATACTCCACAGAGTCTACTATGATAGGGCCAGACTCTTCCGCGTGGGCCGAGCCAGAGACCCTAGTTGTCAGAGATAAGGCTATAAGAGGGGGGATTTTTATCACATCATTTGGGACTGCACTGAGATACAGGCCTACTGGGGGCAGGTATTGGGGGAACTGAGCAAGGTCCTAGAATCACCGAACTATGTTGGCCCTGGTGGTAGCGAAAAGAGCCGTAGCACAAACCTGGGGGGCTGCAGCCGCTCCCCTGCTCCGTGACTGGAAATCAGGGATGGATATGTACATGGCGGCAGAAAGGGTCACCTATAAGGCGAGGGGGTGCCCGAAGAAATTCAGCAGGGTGTGGGGCAAATGGAGGGCATATTATGGCCTAGAAGGGCAGCTGGGAACTGGTTAGTTGGCCTTTTGAGGGGCCTTTCCTTCCATTCTGTACACCAGCCTGGGCCCCCTAGCTTTCAAACATCCCAGACAATGAGGGGCCTGGTGATACGACAATGGGCAGAACTGGATTCTTCCAGGCGCCCTAAGGAGTTATGATTTGGGATTGTATGACGCATGACCGATATATGTATGTCACTACAGGACTGTAACTAATCTTGTGTTGAATTATTTTGTTTTATGTAACTGGCAAAATGCGAATACAAATATTTTTTTTTTAAACAAAAAACTCTATGGCTGTCTGGATACGGCAGTAGGTGTATGAGTGACTGTATGGATGAGTGAGTGGATGTGAGTATTGATCTATGAATCACTGAGTAGCTGCTTAAGTACTCGCATGGGAGTGTGAATGGCTTTGAGAGTGGTAGTGTGAAAGTTGGAGTGGGTTTATTATATGGGGTGTGAGTGGGTATGTCAGAGATACTCTGGATGATGTCATCACTGATGCCATTTGAGATGTCATCAGTGATGTCACTGACCATGTCATGAGTGATGTAATATCTGAGGTCATAAGCAGTGCTTTGCGGGGCGCAAGTTATAGTTAACTCAGGTAACTAGAACAGCTGAAATTCCCTGGATTTGTATGAGTAAAATATGACCCTAACTATAACGTCCTTCTAACCTTGTTTTACTAAGGTTTTTTAAATTGTATTTGCTAACTATAATGTCCTTCTAACCTCAATGAATAAATATATTTTTTATATATATATATATATATATATATATATATATATATATATATATATATATATATATATGCCAAGTCACAGACTAATGAGAGACAACCCACCAGATTTATCACAAAGTTTTGTAGTCAGTCCAACCAGATTCGCAAAAACCTCAAAAACAGATGGGATATTCTTAGACAAGACCCAATTCTACGTAATGTGATAGGAGTAACACCATCCATCACATACGAAAGGAACACATCACTTAGTGACATATTGTTACAGAGCCACCTCCAACCCAAAGAGAATAACTGGTTGAAACAAACGAAAGGGTTCCGCAAATGCGGTGATTGTAAGGCCTGTAAATATAGCAATAATGTCACCAAGACAATCCTTGAAAGAACCAAAACTAAATGGAGGATACCGCAACTGATTACCTGCCGTACTGAATATGTTGTGTACGCCATTGTAGCCCTTGTAGCCTTTGGTACATAGGGTCCACCACTTTTGCAGTAAAAAAGTGTATCCTAGAGCACTGGCGTGCTATCCAATGGCGATCAAAGTAACACAAGGCACTTCACGAGGGAACATGAGGCAGACTGGACCAAGGCCAGATTCTTTGGACTGGACACAGTCAGCCCCAATCCAAGAGGAGGTAATCCTATTGCCTCATTCCGGAAACGCGAATCATGTTTCATTCTCCTTGCTGGTACGAAATTTCCATATGGCCTTAACCAGGATGAGGAATTACACCAAATTTTGCTAAAAAGTAGCCATTGTTTCAGAAAGAACTCATTATCTTAAAAGGTGTAAATCCATTCAGTAGTTGCTGAGAAAATCAAAAAATTATAATATCGATTTATAGAAGCACGGAGGATCCGTGCACCCTGCCGATCACGTGCTGCATTCTAATTGGCTGTCAACACTTCAAACCAGGAAGTGTTGGCAGCATCTTGTGCCTCGGTAGAACAGAGACACAAGAAAACAGAAAAACAAAGGCAAAAAACAAGAAAAGGGGCACGGTAGAAACACCCTGAATTTGCGCTGGGTGTGCGAACCCGGGCGAGAAGATAAAAAAAACGAAGCGCGGGCTCCCGCACTTCGTTTAATTGAAGCCCCCCCACACTGCCCCAGGGACTTGGCCGCCGTCCCTGGGGCTTGTTTTCTAAACGTGTGGGGGGGCCTTGGAGGCCTCTCAAGCCCCTGGGACCGCCACCCCTGGGGCTTTTATTCATCAATTAGAGGGGGCCACACAGCCCCCCACTGCCCTGGGGACCGCCACCCCGGGGCTTTATTTTTAAAAATACAAACACCTTTGTGGTGGGGGCTTGCACCGCCCCGCACTCCCTGGGGACCGCCACCTCCCCGGGGCACTAATATTTATATGTGGGGGTCCGTAACGGCCCCCCTGGCCCCAGGGCTCACAACCCCAGGGGCTTTGTCAATGTTGGGAGGGCTGTTCAGAGGCCACGCCCCTTTTTACACCTCTCTGCAACGCAGCTCTGTGGCGCCTACTGGAGGTACCTTTTGGGCTAGTTGGATCCCAGGAACCCTCAGGATTCAAGGGGACGTAATCTTCCAACTTAAAACACGCCACGGGGCGCATTTGCACAGTGGTGAAGGGAAGGGGCAGGGCCTAAGGTGACAAGTGTGCACACACGCCCTGTGGCGCGTTTTATTTTGGGGAATTAATTCCTCTTCAATCCTGAGGGTCCTTGGGGGCCAACAACCCCACCAGGTACCTCCAGTGAGCGCCACGGCGCTGCTTTGCAGAGAGGTGTTCAGAGGCCACACCCCTTTTTACACCTCTCTGCAATACAGCTCTGTGGCGCTTACTGGAGGTACCTTGTGGGCTAGTTAGACCCCGGGGACCCTCAGGATTTAAGGGGCTTAATCTCTCAACTTAAAACGCACCACAGGGTGTGTTTGCACACATGTCACCTGAGGCGTCCTCCTCCCTTCACCATTGTGCAAACGCGCCCCATAGTGCCTTTTAAGAGGTAGTTTTAATCCCCCTGCCCTATTATGTACTAGGGCCTTACAGAGGTCATGCTAATCATAGGGGTACCCCAACGCATAGTGTTCCCTAGTGTATGTAGGTGTTTTCACTGTATTCTAAGTGTCTTTTAGCATAGCACTGGCTCTAGGCCTGGTAAGCCAGAGTCAGTTACCACCAGTACCCGTCTGAAAAAGTTGTGGGCACATGATGATTTTGCAACAAGGCCTCTTTCTGCTCCTCTGTTGCTTCTTCCTGCACTTTTCTTCGTCTTTGTTTAGTTTAGTTTAGTTTAGTTTTAAATTTATAATGCGCAACAGCTACCCAAAAAGGGTTTCCCGGCGCAGAAGCAGGTCAAGGCGTGATAGACAGAGGGCGTTCTATTTATCAAACAACCAGGTTTTAAGCAACTTGTGGAAATTTATATAGTTTGTCTCATTACGGAGAACGATGGGAAGAGATTCCAAAGTGAGGGCCCTAGGTGTGAGAAGGATTTGCCGCCCATCCGGGCTCATTTACATTTCGGGATGACAAACCTTCCTTGAGTGGCTGATCGAAGATTGCGAGAAGGAATGTATGGCTTAGCCAGGGCAAGCAGGTAGCAGGGAGCCCTGCTAGATTAATTTTTGTGCATATAGATAAGCACCTTGAATTTTATTCAACTCTCGATTTTCAGCCAATGTAATTTGCGTCGATAAGTTGAGATAGAAATGGTCTTAGGGACTCCACATAGGAGCCTAACTGCGGCATTCTGAGCCATATGCAGTCTATGAATTACCGATTTGTTTGATCCCACGTAGAGCACATTTCCGTAGTCAAACCTTGATGTACTTAAGGCATTGACTACGGTTTTTATGGTCGCTTCTGGTAGCATCCAACAAATTTTCCGCAGCCATTTAATGATGGTGAAGCAGGTGGCTGCGACTTTGACTGATTGGAGATGCACACTAAGGGCCTCATCAATTATTATACCTAAGTTACGCACTTGTGATGAGGGAGATAGAAGATCACCCATTTTGCACGGCCAATGTTGCTAGTTCCAGAGATCTTTCTGTTTTCCTAACACCAGTACCTCTGTTTTCTCTCCATTTAATTTCAGAAAATTATTTTGCATCCATAATGTCATGTTATTTAAGCCAGTTTTTAGAGTAGAGGGGTTGGCTGTGTTAAGTGCAGATAGGGATAAAATAATTTGAGAATCATCGGCATAGGAAAACCTGGATAATCCAGATTTATCAGCCATCTCAGCCAGTGGTCTTACATAAAGATTAAACAGTAAAGGGCTGAGGATGGATCCCTGTGGCACCCCATGGCCAAAAGAGTGGACTTCAGAGCAGGCAGTTTGAGAAAATATTTGGAAAGTGCAGTTGGAGAGGAAGGCAGTGAGCCAGTTTAGGGCAGCCCCTCCAATACCCTGTGATATGAGTGTGTTTATAAGCACCGTATAGGATACCGTATGAAAAGCGGCGCTCAAATCCAAAAGAATGAGCGTCACTGTGTCTCCGTTGTCTAGATGGCGACAAATGCCTTCCATAACCCCCAGTAGGGTGGTTCAGTAGAAAAGCCCGCTCTGAAGCCTGATTGAGAGGAATGGAGAAGGTGGTGTGTTGTGGCATACTGAGTTAAGTGAGCATGAATGTGTTTTTCTAAAATTTTGGACAACACAGGGAGCAGTGATATAGGACGGTAGTTGCTGGACAACTCTCGGTCCGCGTTCGCCTTTTTAAGAAGGGGATGTATCATCGCATGTTTCATTGTTGACGGGATATTGGATTCCTCTATTGAAGCATTTAAGAGATGGGTTATCACAGATAGTGCTGGGGTGTTCAACTGTTTTAGTATAGATATGGGTAATGGATCTTTCGGAGATCCAGATTTGATGTTCTTTAAGAGGCCATGCCCTCAGAGAGTGATCTGGGTCATTGAATTTATCCACTTGATTAGAGGAAAAATGTGACATATCGAGAGGGGGTGGTGAAGGATGGGTTAGGGTAGGATGTGCTTTCAGTTCTGATACGATATCTTGATACATTTTATCAACTTTATGGATAAAAAATTAAGCTAACTCCTCACATTTAGACCGAGTCAGTGCAGGAGGCTGCATTGAGGTTTTAGATCCGGCTAATTCTTTTACAGTGTTAAAAAGGGTTTTAGAGCAATTTGCCGCTTTGGAAATGGTTGCAGTAACAAAGTTTGCTTGTGCCTGTTTACAGAGTTTATCATATTTGTTCAAAGCAATTTTGTAGACCTGTTTGGACGCAGAGGCGTCATCCTTTCTCCATTTTCTTTCTAAGATCTTACAATAGGTTTTTACAGTTTTAAGTGACTCATCATACCATGGCGCAGGTGGACGATGGTTGTTAATTTTTTGATTAATTAGAGGAAGACAGGTATCTATGGCATCAGTGAGCCAACTTTGCACTAAGGTTGAGAAATGATCTGCACTTTGCTCAAAGAATGGCTTTTGGGCATCTAAGAGATCATTGAGACTGTTTATATCTAGTTTTTTCCAATTTCTTTTCAGTTTCAGTGCCCCCCTTGAGCTGACAGTGGTGCCTTTGTCTATTGGCAGTGTGAGAACAAATTTGACCGGATAATGGTCTGACCAACTAGTTGGAAGGGCCGGTGAGGCAGAAATCGCTGTTAGATTAGAAAAAATAGGATCCAAGAAATGCCCCGCGGCATGTGTAGGATCTGAATTTAATAAGTTTAGATTTAGGGAAGCCATTTCAGAAATAAAATTGGCGCTATTTTTACAAGCTGTGTCTTTTAGATGTAAGTTTATATCTCCTAAAAAGGTGAAGTTGGCTGTTTTTATGGCATATGGAGCAATATGTTCAGCGGAAGTTGAAGAAAAGGCTGAAGGGGAATCTGGGGGACGATAAACAACTATGCCTGAAAACGTAAAATTAGGGGAAAGAGTCAGCTTGAATAAGGCAGCTTCACATATAGGGATGGAAAGATGTTCAAAGTCGCATTTGAATATATTCTTAAAAATAATCGCAATCCCTCCACATATTTTTGCATTGCGATCCTTCCTTAGTATGGCGTAATTTGTGGATAGCGCTGCTGCGATGTCTGGGCCTGAGCTCTCATGGAGCCAGGTCTCTGTAAGAAAGACTGCATCAGGTTGCTCATTAAATAATAATTCGAAGATGTCAGACTTGTGTTTCGGCAGCGAGCGACAATTAATACTAATAAAGGTGGGGGATTTATTAGAACGAGTTTGTAGATTTGGGTCGAGAGATGAATTAATGATCCTGGCTTCTAGATTGGGAGTAAAACTAAAACCGCAATTTGCACATGCTTTGAACTCTATAATGGAGTGGGCTCTAGTACAATTAGGCATCAACGGTATCTGGAAAGCCTTCAATTTTTCAGTGGGGTGAATATAATCACGTCTTTATTGCCGGATTTAGGTTGTGAGGAACACCTACCTACGCTACAGCAGGGCCAGTGGTACTGGCCCTGGGCCCAGTCCAGGCGCGGACGGGCGCAGACGGGCTTGCCTTTGGCACGCCCGCTGCGCGCATCCGCTGCGCTTCCGCATTGTGTCGTACATTTGAGCCTGGGCCCCGCAACTGACTCCTCCCCCTCTTGGCCGAGTGGCTAAGGCCTAGGGGTGTTGTCTGGAGCGTCGGAGTGATGACGAGCGATTTAGTTCAATTTTAAAATTAGTGAGTGATGAATTCTAACACACAAAGTTCAACAGTGACAATTTTTAAAAAACAAAGAGAGCTGGCAGCACCAATCTTACGCAATGATAACAAGCCTAAAATCGCCTGCTCTCGCACTACGGAGTGCTTTTGAGCCTGGACCCTGCCTCTGACTCCTCCCCCTCTTGGCCGATTGGCTAAGGCCTAGGGGTGTTGTCTGGAGCGTCGGAGTGATGACAAGCGATTTAGTTCAATTTTAAAATTAGTGAGTGATGAATTCTAACACACAAAGTTCAACAGTGACAATTTTTTTAAAACAGACTTGCGCAATGATAATAAGCCTAAAATCGTGGACTTCTGTTGCTTCTTTCTGCATTTCTTTTGCTTCTTTCTGTGTGTTTTTTCTTCTTTCTTCACACCTCCTACCTCTGTAGGCATAGTTAGATACTAGCATTTGAAAAACGTTTGAAATTCACTGAAAAAACCATAGGTTTCAGGCACGTTATAGTTATAAATTAGCATTTAAAAAACCTTAGAAATTGGGGTGTTATAGTTAGCTGGACATTTCACTCGTACAAAACCATAGAAATGACTCCGTTATAGTTAGTTCTGCTAACTATAACTCGCGCGCCCGCAATCCACTGCTGATGATATCACATATTACATCATTCATGACATGGTCAATGACATCTCAAATTACATCACTGATGACATCATCCATGTGACAATCTGATGCACCTCATCACACACTAGTATAACCTTTGATCACTCACTGTAGAATACAGAGTACCATTTTTGAAACCATTGACACACCAATACCAGTTACTACATACCCACTTACTGATTCCTAGGTCTACATGGACATCTACTCATTCACCCATAGGTAGGGAGACGGTGGCAGTGTCTCCCCGACCCTCTGTTCACCCGATGGCAGAGTGAGATCATAGACTGTCTGTCTTGACTGCGAGGGCTGCGAGGAGTTAGGAAGCATTTTTTAAAACTTGGTATCGTTTTTAACATGTGTGATTGATTTAATAATCCATATTACAAACTGCTGGAAACTATCCTGACACTCTCCCCGCATTGCCTGGGCTCGATACTGCAGCCTGCCCGCCCCGGTCCAACTCGGCAATTAATGCCGTAGAGCGGAGGGCGGACAGGTAAGAGCCAGGCACATTAATATCCACTTCCGCTAGAGCGGAGGTCAGCGCTCTAGTCGCTACTGTAATCAGGGCTATTTAGACCGGACAGAACATCGAGTGGCTGCGGTAGGGAGACGGTGGCAGTGTCTCCCCGACCCGCTGTTCACCCGATGGCAGAGTGAGATCATAGACTGTCTGTCTTGACTGCGAGGGCTGCGAGGAGTTAGGAAGCATTTTTTTAAACTTGCTATCGTTTTTAACATTTGTGATTGATTTAATAATCCATATTACTAACTGCTGGAAACTATCCTGACACTCTCCCCGCATTGCCTGGGCTCGATACTACAGCCTGCCCGCCCCGGTCCGACTCGGCAATTAATGCCGTAGAGCGGAGGGCGGACAGGTAAGAGCCAGGCACATTAACATCCACTTCCGCTAGAGCGGATGTCAGCGCTCTAGTCGCTACCGTAATCAGGGCTATTTAGCCACGCCTCCCCATCAAGCGCGCAGCGGTTGCGCACAGGGGGCGCCTTCGAGCGCGCCTAAGAAGCGCTGAAGAAAAGCCCGTCTGCGCCCGTCCGCGACAGGACGGGACTAAGGGACATGGCTCCAACATCTGGTACTCCCGACTCACAGGTTAGCACTATCATATCCTATTCAAGGAAAAAACTTCTCAGTCTGATACCTATCTCCCCTGCTACCTGTATGTGCGAGATCTGGCCTAATTTTGAGGGTCCATTCTCATGTGCAAACTGTCGCTTTCAGGCTGGTTATACATGTTCAACAAGGGATAACTTATCAGGCGCCCTCACTACAGCCCCTGCAGGGCAGCCCCCTCAGATACCCTCCTTGTCCTGTGTAGCCAGTATACTCGCCGATAGCTATATTGCCGGAAAGGGACCTTCTGGACTAAAATGTTTTCTACTGAACATACGCTCCCTACCTAAACACTACCAGCAACTATGGGACCTTATCAATACAGACATGCCAGACATCTGTTTTCTCACGGAGACCTGGCTAAAACCCCATACAGTCCCCGCAATTATGCTAGGAATCCCTGTTGGATATAAGATTCTTCATCTAGATAGCTCGATAAAAATAGGAGGGGGTGTGGCTGTCGTTTATAAAGAGAGTCTAAAAGTCACAGTACTTGATCAAAGATGTGATGCTCAGATGGAAATAATGATTTTCAGATTTTCCCTCTCCTCTAAAACACAGTGGAAAGGAGCACTAGTGAATCGCCCTCCTGGCCCATGCTCTGATTTCTCACTCACTCTTATGGAACTATTAGCCCCTTATTTTAGAGCCAAGGAAGATTTCATTCTCCTTGGAGATTTTAATGTTCACTTAGACCTACCAAATCACCCTGATAGCATGTCCCTGCTCGCCGATCTCTCTAGTTTGGGACTGAAAATCCAGAACAAGGGCCCAACACACTTGGGTGGGCACACACTTGACCTAATCTTAACTAATTGCCCCAAAATAACATGCTGCCCTCCCACTATTATTAGTTGGTCAGACCACTATATGTTAACTTTTACCTTATTAGGTCCTCAACCACCACGCCAAAAACCTCTCCCTGCAATATGGAAACGGAAATGGCACAAAATAACTCTAGAAGGATTACAGAAAGTATGGAAAGAACCCACTCTCTCCGAAGACGATGACATTAAACAAGGTCTATTTAAGTTTAATAAAGCACTCCTGGAAGCAATTGATCTACTTGCACTGCTGGAATTACATAAGCAATGCTCTAAAACTAAGCAAGAAATATTATACACGGAAGATCTAAGGGCAGAGAAACAACAATGTAGGAGATTGGAGAAAATGTGGAGGAAAACACATACACCCATTAGTAAAAAAACACTATTTGGAGGCACAATCTAACTATTATAAACACATAAAACAAGCCAGGAGAAATAGACTCGAGTTACAGATAACAGAGGCAGGGAACTCCACTAGAGAACTTTATAAAATCTTGCAATTATTTGTCAAGCCTATAGCCTGCGAAAGCCCGGATGATTTTAGTCAAACTTTATGCGATGATGTCTCCGCATTTTTCGAGGATAAGATTGAACTAATTTACGAGAAAATCACCAAAGCATCAAATATTAGGGATACTGCTGACTCTCCCTGCCCCTGGCCAGCCAAGAGCGAAAGCAGCAGGCTCACTGTGATTCCAGAGATCAGCCTGACAGAAGTCACTACCCTATATAACCTAATCAAATCAGGCTCACCCACAGACCTATTACCTGCTAAGATGATAGCTCCACTAGGCAGCCTGTTAGCCCCGAGCTTTAAATCACTGATTAATCTCTCCCTTAAGGAAGGAAAGATTCCCAGTGTCTGGAAAAAGGCAGTCGTGAACCCTGTCCGCAAAAATACCGCGTTACCATGGTCTGACCTTAACAACCTCCGTCCAATATCTCTCCTTCCCCACCTGAGTAAGATGACTGAGAGGCATGTCAACATTCACCTGTCTAAATACATCGAGGCAGCGGACGGTCTGGACCCTTCTCAATCTGGGTTCAGACCAAATCACAGCACAGAATCAGCTCTCCTCTCCGTGACCAATACCATCCGGATGGCACAGGATAGAGGAGGCTCTGTGATTCTGGTGCTGTTAGATTTGTCCGCTGCCTTCGACATGGTGTCTCATGACACCCTCATCAGTCGTCTGGAGGGGGTAGGAGTCGACGGAACGGCTCTATCATGGTTAAAAAGCTTCATATCCGGTCGCTCACAAAGTGTTCGTTTGGGCTCCCATTCTTCCATCTTCAGGGAGCTCACAAAGGGGGTTCCACAGGGCTCATGCCTAAGCCCCACATTGTTTAATGTGTATGTGGCCCCCCTGGCGAAAATTGTGAGAGAACATGGGTTGACACCAATATCTTATGCTGATGACACCCAGCTACTATTCCCTTTCCAGAATATGACACCAACAGTAAAAAGCTCTTTTGCTGCAGGAATGAGAGCGATCGCCGGATGGATGACCTCCAATTGCCTGCAGTGTAATGTAGGCAAAATGGAGGTCATGCTCTTTGGAGATGCCCCACTCCTCTGGTCACCTGAGTGGTGGCCTCCTGAATTAGGTATGGCCCCATGCCCAAAAGAAACTGTAAAAAACCTAGGTGTTAAGCTTGATCAATCCTTGGTACTTAAAGATCATGCCACACAGGTTACAGGAACCTGCATGAGGGTGATTGGCTTATTGAGGAGAGTCTTCCCCTACTTAGCAGACCATCATAGAAAAACACTAGTGCAGACCCTAGTAATCAGCAGGCTGGATTACTGCAATGGGCTGCTCATATCTGCTAATGAGGAACAGCTAGGCAGGCTACAAGTAGCCCAGAACACGGCTGCTAGGCTGATCTTAAATGCTCCAGCCAGATCCCCTCCCGTCCTCTGCTAAATAAGCTACACTGGCTACCCATTTGCCAGAGAGTGAAATTTAAGATCTGCTGCATCATTCATAAATGTCTGTTCGGATCTGGCCCCAGGTACCTAACGAAAATCTTTAAACCTTATGAACCAGGTCGAACCCTACGCTCCAAAAATCAAGCCTTGCTCCAGATCCCTACTCTCTGGAACTCTCTGCCTCTCACTCTTAGGCTAAACTCTAATCTGCCTGCATTTAGGAAATGCCTGAAGACGCACCTATTCTCCATCTAGTAGCCTCTCACCAATGTTATACAGATGTCTCTGTCTGGCTCAGCACACGGAAAGAACAAAAGCGCGGAGATACCTCTTCGGAGGTCGAATTCCTGCGCTATAAAAGAGCTTAAAATAAATAAATAAAATAAATAAAATAATCACTCGTACATGCAGTCACTGATCAATAGAACACTATGAAATGCACTCATACACCTATATAGACATTGACACACCAGCACTCATCCTAGTCGGTTATGCAGTCATCCTACTCACTCATGCAAACAACAATCAATCACACTTACTCACCTACACAGTTATACAAACACCACCTGATTTATTCATACAGATAGTAACTCATACTTACTGTCTTATAAAATCACTATTACAAGTATACACTTATCCATACAGTCACTCTCACAATCACTAACGTTTACGTATAGTTATTTATATAAACCAACTCTCACATACACTGCCTTTTATTTTTCTACTTTGTTGGAGATGTACCACTGAGACATACATTCGCTCACCAATACACCCTTAAACACACTCACTCACCCAAACAACTGTTTCCACATGCACTCTTAAATTCATACACCTAGTCAATCAACCACTCACACATCTATCTATGCACAGTCACACCCCCCACCCAACCACACACACACACTCAGTTTCCCATACAAATACTCAGCCAACTAATCAATAACTAATTTAGACACTCATGTAGCTAGTGACCAACTGATGCAGCAGATTATACAACAACAGAGACAGTGATGCACACATTCACATAGTTTAGTCACTAACCCATGTATTTAGTACGACACTTTTAATTACTTACTTAAACAGTCAGTCACACAGCTACTAAATCCTCCATCCAGACATTTATATATCCACTCATTCTTCAATACAGATTGGTGTATATATATAATACATATTTAAATTTCAAACAAAACCACATTCAATGGATGATATCATCAGTGATGTCATTTGTGATGTCACCAGTGCTGCCATCAGTGATGTCACTGACCATGTCATGAATGATGTAATAAGTGGCATCATCAGCAGTGCATTGCGGGTGTGCGAGTTATAGTTAGCAGAACTATAACAGAGGAATTTCTATGGTTTTGTACGAGTGAAATGTTCAGCTAACTATAACACCCCTGAAACCTATGGTTTGTTCAGTGAATTTCTAAGGTTTTTTAAATGCTAATTTCTAACTATAACGTGCCTGAAACTTTGATTTTAGATATATATATATATATATATCCAGTCAAGCATCTCCCCCGCTCGGGAAAAATGACAGGACACAGCGGGGCTTAATTTCACGGATTTCTTTATTCAGACCAGCGTCGCATGACCGGTTTCGGCAAAACTGCCTTCCTCAAATGCTCGTAGTCCCAGCATTACGTTTCCCATTCTTTAATTATGTTTGGCTCTTCCTTGCCCAGTGATGGTTGGCTCCCCTGCACCTCGTGCTGACACTTGCGAATAGGAGGGGACTACCAGTCCCATAATGCCACAAGATGCCGCATTAGTGCAGTGTAGTCCGGGAACATAACTTGCATTAAATGTCATTTGCCCCTTCTCTCGTCCACCAACCTCCGTGCTCAAAGCAGTACTCAGAAGTCACAACCAGTGACTTGTTGGAGGGTGCGGTGGAGGGCCAGGAAAGTACTCCGTTACCACGGTTAACATCAAGAATTACCCCATGATTCTCTGGCCACAAATATGAGAGGGTCCTGCATGCGCATCGTGGGTAACGCGATTACATCCAGTCAAGCATCTCCTCCGCTCGGGAAAAATGACAGGACACAGCGGGGCTTCATTTCACGGATTTCTTTATTCAGACCAGCGTCGCATGACCGGTTTCGGCAAAACTGCCTTCCTCAAATGCTCGTAGTCCCAGCATTACGTTTCCCGTTCTTTAATTCTGTTTGGCTCCTCCTTGCCCAGTGGTGGTTGGCTCCCCTGCACCTCGTGCTGACACTTGCGAATAGGAGGGGACTACCAGTCCCATAATGCCGCAAGATGCCGCATTAGTGCAGTGTAGTCCGGGAACATAACTTGCATTAAATGTCATTTGCCCCATCTCTCGTCCACCAACCTCCGTGCTCAAAGCAGTTCTCAGAAGTCACAACCAGTGACTTGTCGGAGGGTGCGGTGGAGGGCCAGGAAAGTACTCCGTTACCACGGTTAACATCAAGAATTATCCCATGATTCTCTGGCCACAAATATGAGAGGGTCCTGCATGCGCGTCGTGGGTAACGCGATTACATCCAGTCAAGCATCTCCTCCGCTCGGGAAAAATGACAGGACACAGCGGGGCTTCATTTCACGGATTTCTTTATTCAGACCAGCGTCGCATGACCGGTTTCGGCAAAACTGCCTTCCTCAAATGCTCGTAGTCCCAGCATTACGTTTCCCGTTCTTTAATTCTGTTTGGTTCCTCCTTGCCCAGTGGTGGTTGGCTCCCCTGCACCTCGTGCTGACACTTGCGAATAGGAGGGGACTACCAGTCCCATAATGCCGCAAGATGCCACATTAGTGCAGTGTAGTCTGGGAACATAACTTGCATTAAATGTCATTTGCCCCTTCTCTCGTCCACCAACCTCCGTGCTCAAAGCAGTTCTCAGAAGTCACAACCAGTGACTTGTCGGAGGGTGCGGTGGAGGGCCAGGAAAGTACTCCGTTACCACGGTTAACATCAAGAATTATCCCATGATTCTCTGGCCACAAATATGAGAGGGTCCTGCATGCGCGTCGTGGGTAACGCGATTACATCCAGTCAAGCATCTCCTCCGCTCGTGAAAAATGACAGGACACAGCGGGGCTTCATTTCACGGATTTCTTTATTCAGACCAGCGTCGCATGACCGGTTTCGGCAAAACTGCCTTCCTCAAATGCTCGTAGTCCCAGCATTACGTTTCCCGTTCTTTAATTCTGTTTGGCTCCTCCTTGCCCAGTGGTGGTTGGCTCCCCTGCACCTCGTGCTGACACTTGCGAATAGGAGGGGACTACCAGTCCCATAATGTCGCAAGATGCCGCATTAGTGCAGTGTAGTCCGGGAACATAACTTGCATTAAATGTCATTTGCCCCTTCTCTCGTCCACCAACCTCCGTGCTCAAAGCAGTTCTCAGAAGTCACAACCAGTGACTTGTCGGAGGGTGCGGTGGAGGGCCAGGAAAGTACTCCGTTACCACGGTTAACATCAAGAATTATCCCATGATTCTCTGGCCACAAATATGAGAGGGTCCTGCATGCGCGTCGTGGGTAACGCGATTACATCCAGTCAAGCATCTCCTCCCCCGAGAAAAATGACAGGACACAGCGGGGCTTCATTTCACGGATTTCTTTATTCAGACCAGCGTCGCATGACCGGTTTCGGTATATATATATATATAGTTAAAGTTAGGAAAACGTTATATTTCTATACAAACCAAACTTAAACTGCACCAACATTAGAAATTCTGAAGTATTAGCTATACATTACATTTATAAAGTAAGTACCAACTCCAAATTACTATAACTCTGGCACCCCAGCTCACAGTGTTGTCAACACACTAGCCACACTATATTAACTATCAGTCGCTTCTCTACCATGCACAGTGTTGTCATAAATGATGTCATAAGTGCTGTTATGAATGCTACTATTTCATTTGCTATAAGTGATTTAACATGAAGGGGTAGAAGCCGTGCATCTTAACAGCACAAGTGGAGTGGCGTAGAGTGGGGTACAGTTAAGTGGCATAGAGTGGAATACCTTGGAGTGGAGTGGCATGGAGTAGAGTGGCAAAGAGTAAAAATCATAGAGTGGAGTGGCGTTGAGTAGCATATAGTTGAATGGAGTAGAATGGAATGGAGTAGGGTGCAGTGGTATAGAGTGCAAGTGCATACAGTGGAGTGGCGTACAGGTGAATGGCATAAAGTGGAGTGACATTGAGCAGAATAGTTAGAGAGGAATGGCATACAATGGCATAGAGTGAAATAGCCAGGAATAGCATACAGTGAATTAGCCTGGAGTTGAGTGGGGGAGAGACAGAACAGGCATACAGTGGAGTAGCATATAGTGGAGTGGCGTTGAATGGAATAGTGTAGAGCGGAGTGGTGTAAAGAGGAGTGCCATACAGTGGATTGGCGTACTGTATAGTGAGGTTAAGTGTAATGGCGAACACTGGCATAGAGTTTAGTAGCGTACAGTGAAATAGTGAAGCAGGGAGCGGTGGAACACATGAGGTGGCATATAATAGATTAGCGGACAGTGGACTGACATGCAGTGGAGTGGCGTAGAATGGAATAGCATTGAGTGGAGTGGAATAGAGTGGAGTGGGGAGAGTGTAGTGGTATACAGGAGTGGTGTAAAGTGGAGTGCCATAGAGGTTGGTTTGGCGTACTGTACAGTGGTGTAAAGTGTGGATTGGTGTACTGTATAGTGATGTCCAGTGTAATGGCGAACACTGGCATAGAGTTGGGTAGCAACCTCTTATGCGACCTGTCTGATTCAAGAAATGGCAATAACTCTAATTGCAATATTCACTGTACAGCATGAATACACAGAAGTGAAATGGTTTTCATTTCCATTATATGTATTTATCAAAAAGCAAATTCTTTTGTATATTTAGTTTTTTATATGCTTTTTTCTTTATAAAGATTTTTTAACATTGATAGACACATTACATACAAAACATTAACAAAAATATTTAATTAGGAGAAAGACATTTCTTCACTTTTCTAAACATAAATTTATATGTAGATAGTCCCCAAAACGAATAGAAAAAATTGTTAACATTCTGTCATTCATCCATTCTCACCTTTCAAACCTATTATACATACCAACTATCATACTACACAAACAAATTCATACAAAACACACCTTGAGTGAAAATCCTACTACAATAATTCAATTCGCCTTATGTCACTGTATTCCAAAACACAATCATTTGTCCGTCTTTTAGGTTTAGAATGATCGTTTTCTTGTCGTAATTCTTTGGTGGATTTCACAGATGTGTGATGCTGGCCTACGTACGTTTCGGTGAAAACAGGTTGTTATCACCTTCTTCAGGGCCAATAGAATACACGTTCCATCTTTAAAATTGTCTGGGGGGTTCTATCTGTAATAATACAATGTTATGTGTGAATATCTAAGCTTTACCTGTTCACAAAACATATTCAGATATTTTGCATGTTTTCGTGCCCAAAGGTAAAAATAGTGTGACTACTCCAAACAAACTATAGAGAAAAGGTAGGTGATGTAGTTCTAAATAACAGGGAATGAGAAAAACCTAAATTTAAGATAGTTGACATACAGATGCAACCCAATAGATGAAACAAGAAAAAAGTATACATTGGGTTTAGACTTGCCTTCACCAGAGATAAGGTAACATTTAAGAACTGACTTGGACCTACATGTCTAAATAGTAGGCTGAAGATGTGTTATCGTTTTCCACGGTGTGGAAATATCCACATTGAGATTTAGGCAGTACTTACAATAAAAATATGTGTACATGTTAGGTTATATTTTAGCCTATGATGTCAATTATAGGGAGATTTCTTGTTAGTAATATCCTTCTTACACAGTTGGAAAGAAAAATCACGATCATATATGAAAGGCGCTTGAGTCAGCAATGACTATTCATATATTAAAAAATGTAGTGGCTTTCAACCGCAACCTGTAATACAGGAAATGTCTGGTCATTTAAGTTATCATGTATATTGGTAGGCCTTTCGACATGACTGGCTTAAAAAGGAATCTTACCTAAGTATAAAGTCAAGATCAAGTATTATTTAGAGGTCCTTCCAGATTATTCATTTTCGCCTATTTAAAGGTGTCTGTAAATTTAAAACCAGGAAGAGCCAATCTGTGTAAGCAAAAAGACAATGACTAGAAAGGGATATTCATAAATCAGAGTATCATACAGATAAGAGTACAAATGTATTGTATGACTGCTTATTATAGCCTATCCTGTTAGGTAAAACTGGGATTATGTTTTCGGGCATTCACAACTGTTTTAAAAGAATGGGCCAATGGTGTCTAGTACAGGGTCATTCGTTATTGTGAGATTTTACTTTTGTTCTTGGAATGGCTACTAAGAACTAGGAACAGGTAAGGCTCAATAGCATTGCAGCCTATTTTTGGTGTTGTGCATTATATTGACTCACGTGCCTTATAAGGTCTAAATATAAATAAAGGTCAACAGACTTAAGACAAAAGACAAAAAATTGGAATGATGTATTGTTTTTAAACGTGCCTCATTTTAATTGTCCTATTCACAGATCTAACTGTATTTGACGGCGATATCGGCATTGGTAATGTCTAAGAATTTAGAAATTTAACCTAGCAATGCCACTGCTCTCCTAAAAATTACACTGATGCGGCCAACTAAGCGATTTAGTGCCACGATAAACGAAGGAAGTGTCAATAGGGGTTAGACTTCCAACTAAAGTAGTCCGTACAGAGAGTTGTTATTTTGTGGCATTTCTCGTATGGTTTTTTCTTTCCTAATGTGTCCATGTTGAAAATTTGTATTTTGGCGATATATGCGGCAAGGTCCATTATTACTAACTGCATGAGCTAATGTCAATAAAAAAACACCCAACGTGTTTACTGGCTAAGTAATAGGCTCAGCGCGAGCTTTAGGTTAATGTTAAAACCTCTGCTAATATTGCTAACGAAGTGATCTAATTATATCTATGGCCGTAAAACCAAGTCACCTAACCAGAATGGAGCAAGTACTAAGGGGTGCAAGGGAGCGTGACTTACCCGAGACTACAGCTTTCAAATAACATCTGTTGTCATCCGTAACAGCACTGCCAGAGGCGGTGTAAATGTGGCAGACATATTTTATATGTAAATCTCGCGGGAAACTAGAAAGAGGTATGACCGCGATATTTTGACAAACTAGACACAGGTGATATGTCAATGGGTGCCATCTTAGAGAAGGTTATACCGTCAGTGGCAGTCTATGTTATTATTACTTTAGAATCGTAAAGTGTCATTTTGGAGAAAAACTCTGCCGTCTTACCAATGTGCTTTATAGGATTTAAATAGATAAAAAAAACAAAATTACAAATTAATGTCGATACTTGGAGCAACTAGTGACAGGCAAAATACCGCGATATGAGTTTTTCTGATGGAGCAAACTACTGTGTTAGTATGGGCGCCATCTTAGAGCAAAAATACAGAATACCTGCAGTATTAGGTATAATGTGTTTCTACAATTATAACATAAGAGAAACATGTTAAAAAATCATTCTGACTGTTACAAAACGTGACAAGGTCATGTCACAGTTTGTGTGATTAATGTATTGGTACGACATATATTTTCTTGACATTAGGAAAACATATTTCAACCAATAAATTATTGGCGAGATTATGTCTCAGTTGGTGAAGATGATCTACTAACACAGCCTCAGTATTCATTATTACTCGAGAGACCGTAGAGAGATGTCTAAGGTCAATCAATCAATCAATCAATCAGAGTACTTGTAATGTGCGCTACTCACCCGTGAGGGTCTCAAGGCGCTGAGGGGAGAGGGGTGACGCTACTGCTCGAAGAGCCAGGTCTTGAGGAGTCTTCTAAAGGCGAGTAGGTCTTGGATCTGCCGTAGGTGGGCAGGGAGCGTGTTCCAGGTCTTGGCGGCAAGGTAGGAGAAGGATCTGCCACCGGAGGTTGTTCGTTTGATGCGGGGGACAGCGGCGATGGCGAGGCTGGCGGAGGTGAGCTGGCTGATGGCAGTGTAGAAGCTGAGTCTGCTGTTCAGGTAGGTTGGTCCGGTGTTGTGGAGTGCTTTGTGTGCATGGGTGAGGAGCTTGAAGGTGATACTCTTGTTGACGGGGACCCAGTGTAGGTCTCTCAGGTGAGGGGTGATGTGGCTGCAGCGTGGGACATTGAGGATCAGTCGGACGGAGGCGTTTTGGATGCGTTGTAGTCATCGTAGGTGTTTGGCTGGGATTCCTGCGTAGAGTGCGTTGCCGTAGTCCAGTCTGCTGCTGACAAGGGCCTGTGTCACTGTTCTTCTTGTTTTGTTCGGGATCCACTTGTAGATCCTGCGCAGCATGCGGAGGGTGTTGTAGCAGGAGGAGGAGACGGCGTTGACCTGTTTGGACATGGAGAGGGAGGAGTCGAGGATGAATCCTATGTTGCATGCATGGTCGGTGGGTGTCGGTGCTGGTCCCAGTGTGGTCAGCCACCAGGAGTCGTCCCAGGCTGGGGGGGTGGGTCCGAGGATGTGGACCTCCGTCTTGTCCGAGTTCAGTTTCAGATGGCTGCTTCTCATCCAGTCGGCGACAGCCTTCATTCCCTCGTGGAGGTTGGTTTTGGCGGTGTGTGGGTCCTTGGTGAGGCAGAGGATGAGCTGGGTGTCGTCGGCGTAGGAGATGATGTTGAGGTCGTGGTGGTGGGCCACTTGTGCGAGGGGGGCCATGTAGACGTTGAACAGCGTCGGGCTGAGGGATGAGCCCTGGGGGACGCCGCAGATGATGTTGGTGGCTTCGGATCCGAAGGTTGGGAGGCGGACGCTCTGGGTTCTGCCGGAGAGGATTCCGGCTTCTTGGAGGCGTGTCTTTAGGGTGCGATGGCAGACCGTGTCGAAGGCGGCTGACAGGTCCAGAAGGATGAGGGCTGATGTTTCCCCATTGTCTAGTTGGCGCCTGATGTCGTATGTGGCGGCGATGCGGGCAGTCTCTGTGCTGTGGTTTTATCTGAATCCAGACTGGGAAGGGTCCAAGATGTTGTTGTCTTTGAGGTGGTGGGCCAATTGTATGTTGACTATTTTCTCGATCACCTTCGCTGGGAACGGGAGCAGGGAGATAGGCTGGGAGTTCTTGAGGTCCTTGGGGTCTGCCTTGGGCTTCTTGAAGAGGGTGTTGATTTCGGCGTGCTTCCAGCTTTCCGGGAATGTCGCTGTTTCGAAGGAGATGTTGATGACCTTCCGTAGTTGGGGTGCGATGGCTGAGTCTGCTTTGTTGAATACGTGGTGTAGGCACGGGTCTGTCGGAGATCCTGAGTGGATGGAGTTCATGACCTTGCGTGTCTCGTCGTCGTTGACGTTGGACCAGGAGGTCAGGCGGTTGGTGCTGGTTGTGTTCACTGGGGAGGTGGAGTCTGGTGTAGTCGGGCGGTCGTGGTGTTGAAGCTGTCGTGGATGTCAGGTATCTTGCGGTGGAAGAAGGTGGCCAGTGAGTCGCACAGTTCTTGTGAGGGCGGATTGTCGTTGGCGTTGGCGCTGGGGTTGAAGAGTTCCTTTACGATGCTGAAGAGCTCTTTGCTGTCAAAGATGTATGGACTATCATAAGTGTAGTCTTCTATAAAAAAGTCAAATTTGTTTATACTGAGTCTACAAAGGACTTAATTAGTTACAAAGTATAACAAGCATTTACAATGCAATAGGTCTCGCAGCATTAAAGTTTGAGTTATTGGCATTGTGTATGACAATGCATTGCATAAAATATTTAGCAAACTTTGAATTGGTGAGCAGTGAGAGTGTGTGCAAGAGTATGCTGTTGCTCACAGCTGTTATTCACACAGCTCTGATGATGCACCTCACGCACGGGGCTGACGCAGTTATTATTCACACGGCTCTGATGATGCACCTCAGGCAAGGGCTCACAGCTGTTATTATTCACACATCTCTGATGATGCACCTCACGCACGGGGCTGATGCAGTTATTATTCACACAGCTCTGATGATGCACCTCAGGCACGGGCTCACAGCTGTTATTATTCACACAGCTCTGATCATGCACCTCAGCACGGGGCTGACGCAGTTATTATTCACACAGCTCTGATGATGCACCTCAGCACGGGGCTGACGAGTTATTATTCACACAGCTCTGATGATGCACCTCAGCACGGGGCTGCCGGCAGTTATTATTCACACAGCTCTGATGATGCACCTCAGGCACGGGACTCACAGCTGTTATTATTCACACAGCTCTTATGATGCACCTCAGCCACGGGGCTGACGCAGTTATTATTCACACAGCTCTGATGATGCACCTCAGCACGTGGCTCAGAGCTGTTAATATTCACACAGCTCTGATGATGCACCTCAGGCACTGGGCTGACAGTTATTATTCACACAGCTCTGATGATGCAACTCAGGCACGGGGCTCACAGCTGTTATTATTCACACAGCTCTGATGATGCACCTCACGCACGGGGCTGACGCCTCATGAAAGTGCCTGTATTTCTGTGCCACCCTTGAAACTTGAAAGAGAGGCAAATAAGTTCCCTAAATATTATAGGAGAGGATAAATTACTATTCTACCATTATTCTTCGTTTGCTTCAACAAAGTGTTTGTGGGTCTTGAAGTACTTTGGCCAAATAGGGAGACTAAAAATACCAGCATGCAAGTGCTTTTTATTTACTTTCAGATGACGACCGCGTCGTACGTCATGGACGCTCTGACGTTCCTGCGCGTAGTGTGATCGTATTGCACTGTCCTGCCCTCCCACTGCAGCGGCGCGAGGCAGGGCTTGGCCTCAGTGGTCCAGGAAGGGTGCGTTCCCTCAAGGCTCAGCCAGCAGCAGGACTCTCATGGTGCCCGTATCGCCCCCGTGATGCCTCTCCCCTGGGTAGGAAATGCCAGTGTGACCAGCAGTCTCCACGGAAGAAGCAGGACTAACGCTGGTGGGGCGCCGGGATCTAGGCGATGTGGCTGGTGGGTCGGAATCCGATGCCCCACCTGGGCCGGGAGGAGTGGCGCCGATGCGGTGAGTTGGCCTTAGTTGGAGGGGGGCGGCCGGGGGTCTCTGTGCGCTTGTGTGTGTGTGCGGCGGCGGGGGGGGTGTCTCTGTATGTGTGCGTGCGTGTATGTGCGCTCGTGTATGCGTGTGTGTGTGTCTCTCTGTGTGCGCATGCGTGTTTGAAAGCAGGGGGAGGTGTGGCTGTGTGTGTTTGCGCTTCCCAGGATACAGGAGATGGCCACAGCGTGCGCCTTCTCACACAGGCGGCCCGCTCCGATCCGATTTTTCAAGATGCGCGTGGCCATGGCTTGTCTCCTGGGAAGCTGAGCCAGTGACAATAGGTCTCTGGCGAGACCGCACTTTCGCGCGGTTAACGCCACGAGACCTAAAAAGCAGTTAAGGCTTTAGAAAGCCAGATGAAGGACTTGGCCAACTCAATGTAGGCCGAGAAGAAGGAACAGAAGACTGCAAAGTAGTGACTCCAAACCTGGGGGAAACTTAAAAATCGATGCGGTGAAGGTCCTGAATGCCAAGATTGAGCATCTCGATAATCTTTCACGAGGAAAGCAGCTGAGAGTACTCCGAGTCTCATCATGAATCCAGGCTGACACTTTGAGAAAAATGTAAAGTACAGCAGAATTCAACTTGGTTGGGAAGGAGATCGAGAACTCCTACCGTTAGCGGCGCAAATGTATACACCTCCCCACAATACTTGGAGAAACAATATGGTCACTGTGGGAACAGAGATGGTGAACTTGGAAAATGTGAACCTGCACAAAGAATTATCAGCCACTATCAAAAAATGCACAGTGATGATGGAGGAGGAACAGCTCCTCTTATTTTCCAAGCTAAGCCCAGAGATGATTTCATGCACTTTCATGCAAGAGGGCTATTCTGGGGGTGAACAGAAACCTGGAGGGGAAGGGTATTGTGGCTTTGACAGGTACCTGGCGAAGTTTGAGGTGGAACATGGTGGGAACAAAATATGTGCTATCCCAGCAGACTGATTCATCAAAGAGTTTCTGAGAAAGTTTGTAATTGAAAGTTTGTCCCCTTAATGGGTGTGTACCCGACTGCTTATAACACTGGTATCTCAACTTTTTACCATGACCCTAGTGTTATGCTATCCTAGCGTGTCCACAGAGGCATAGGCCTATCTCCAGTAATGCAAGGTCCAGAAACTGTTCGGCGACTTGGAGAGATGCACATAGCTCTGGACTAGTATTACTGTCCCATGTGCATCACATAAAGCGGTGCTGGCAGGGTACCATGTTTTGTCAATCTTTAGTGAGACCAAACCTTATGGTTATAAAGGGTGCAGACTTCTGACCCCTCTAATGTAAAGTTCTGCTATTGTGTAAAACCCAAAATCTTGCTTTGACATTCCTTATCCATTTTGACCGAGTGTATGTGTAGTAAGTGTCTATCACATGTTTGGTAGTAAGATTCAGTGTGTGGTATAAGCCTGAGTTCTGGGACCAGTGGGATCCATTTTGAATGCCCTTGGGTTAGCATAGCACAAGATGGAGGAGGACAGCTTCCCAGACATTGAAGCAGATTGCCTGCATTCTTGTGGATGGAAGATGGGAGGGCCAGGTACCAAACTGAGGGAGGATGGAGACAGGGCTCAGTTAGAAATTGAATGAGGACCTTGATTTGAAAGGACTGCTGGTTTGGTAGGTACCAGAGTAGAGAGGCGGGACTATAGTTTCTGTTGTTCAAGTTGAGGACGTTTTTAGGTGTCTGCATGCCAGGCAGTTTTGCAGAGGGTAAGGGACAATACCTGAAATCAGCACAACTGCTAGAGAAGCAGGTGATCTACCTTCCTAGCGTCTAAACACCTGCCTCCCTTGCTTCAGGGGAAGGAAGGAGAGTGCTAAGGCCATTAATGAAGAGAAAATGTTCAGGAGGAGTTTTCCTGGCATGAGTAACACCCAGAGACTGCTAACTGCACTTAGAAGCGAAGACATAACCAAAGCATTTCGTGCAGATTCTCCAGTAGCAGCCCCTACAGTCGACCAGGTACATCAATCAAGCCAAGTAGTCATTCTGTGCAGTCAAACACCCATGTGATGCCTGAAGTCTTGGTCCTATTGCAGCCGACCCTCAGGAGGATCCCTAGGAGAAACTGCAATTGCTGCTGAGGCAGATCACAGCTCAGGGACCACAAATGCCTAAAGGAGCAACCCTTCATGTGAACCAGGCCAGAGTCCACACCTACCTATAACATTCCTGTAGGCTGCATAGGCCAGGACAGACACCTGCTGAGCTCCTTCCCTATCGCCAACTTCAGTGCCAAGTTAAATTGATTGGGTGAGCAGATAACGGAACATTTCACAAAAGGCTGAACTAAACATGCAGATTTCTGCAGCAGAAATAGTGACTGTTGCATAAGCAATCCCGTTAATTTGGGTACGTTCATTGAACTGAACTACCCCGAATGACTAATGGCCTAGTGAATGGCACCGCTTCTCAGTAAACACAGCTAAACACTGGAACAGTCTTCCCCGGAAACTGAGAACCGAACCAAATCTCCTCCACTTCAGGAAAGCACTGAAAACTCTTCTATTTCCCTGATCCTCCCGTCCGTCCCGCTGCTTCTCCCTCTTGACTACCAGGTTCTAGCGCCGGGATGCTCTTGGGTTACTGCGCGCTCTACAAAAACCTTAAAATAAATAAATAAAATAAACATGTGCTTGTAAGTGCATTAGAATGTAAGATCTAGACACGAAAACCACTCTCGAAACGCCACACTGCTGGTGGGCTGCTTCACTAGACATCGTACTCGGATTTACGACGTTGCAGCTGAGCCCTATTTGATACTGTCCTATTAGACTCTGCTGTGATAATAAAAGGCTTTGTTTCCACCAAAATAAGTATATGGTTTGACAAAGCATTTATTGTGGTTGTTGTTTGAAAGTTGAGTTCTGAGATCTTGACCCCGACCCCAACACCATCATCCAGACAAAACAGTTGACCACTGAAAGCTGCTACCCCAAGAGTCAATTGCAGAAAGGGTGTTTATGGACCAGTTTGGAGCCATAGCAGAACAAAGCCCAGGACACAAGTTGCAAATGAGTTGGGACCCAGCCTGTCTGCCCTGCAGCCCCCAAATGTACCCTACACACTGAACAACAGCTCCTAGTCCTTTACTCATCATCACCATTATGTACAAAGTAAAACCAGTATGAGAAGTCTGGCAACAAATACAAAAGCTGAAATTACTATGAACATGGTCTTGGCTTTACACTAATAACGAGTTATGTTTTCCAACATCTTTTGGAGACGTGCTGCTGGGCATTCTCTTAAGAACTGTTTGGACACAGTTACACAAATCGGAAAAGGGAATTTGAGGGGGAAAAGATAATCCTCAGTTAACATTACAATAAGTAAAAATGCTAGTAAGAAAAGCAGAGCATTGGGCGAATCTTAAATGTAGACCTCCAAGGATATCATAGCAAAAACAAATTATTCTTACAAGTCCAAAACAAAGTTAAAACAAAACAAGCATTCAACTTGTGCGCACATTTAGCTGTAGCAAAAAAAACAAGCAAACTCACCGCCGCAGCCCGGCTTCAACAGGAAGCCAGGCAACCTTTGTTGGACGGGGGCGGGGCCGGACAAATACAGGAAGCAGACGGGAGTCTACCCCGCGCTCCTGTGCCCTCCGGAAGATTTGCGTCTCAGCTAGCGGGGCTCCCGTGCTTGTGGAGAGCCACGCGGCCCCCCGCCTGTTGCCCAGAATGACCCGCTGGCTGCCGAGGGACACGCGAGAAGAACCTGGTGAGTGGGGTGTGGGGGGGTGTGTGCGCACGTGTGTATGTGTGCGACGGCGGGGGTGGGAGGGGTTCTCTGTATGTATGTGTGCGTGCGTGCATGGGCGCTCGTGTATGTGTCTCTATATATGCGCATGCGTGTGTGGTGTGTGGTGTTGGAGCTTCCCAGGAGACAGCAACTGGCCACAGCGCGCACGTTCGCGTGCGCGTGGCCTGCTCCGATCGCCTTCTCGGAGAGGAAATGAGCGCGGCTAGGTGCTGTCTCCTGGAAAGCAGAGTCGCTCACAATAGGTCTCTGGCGAGACAGCGCTTCGCGCTGTAATCGCCACGAGGCCTAAAAACGAGACATGCTTTTGAGAGCATGGGTTATGGTGGCGACACTGTTCTTGTGTTGGCATTTTTTGATATTCAAAAGTGAATATACTAAATTTAACGATTGGTCTCTTAGCTCTTATGTATTTACTGGAAATGATGGTGTACTCCTAGCAGGCCAAGGATATGAACCTGTTCATCTCGTTACTCAACAGCGCCAGAAGCGGACGGCCTGGCAGAGGTTGTTGTCGTTTTTGTAGTCTATAAGTTTGGTTCAGAGGGAAACGTGTGTTATAGGCAGAGGGGCAACAGATTCTTCTCCATATTTCAGATTGTAACTACCCATACTATTTCTTCATTTAATCCTTTCTGGACTGTGTCCAGAGAGAAAATCCAGTAGGTTTCTCTTTGTTTTCTTGTTTTTGTGGTTTTTTTTCCTGTGATCACTTTAACGCGTTCTAAAATCAGCCATTTCATATCCTTTTCTGTGTGATGTTGGTTATAAAAATGATTGACTAGTGGTGCGTGTTGTTTTTATTGCAGATTTGTGTTCCGAGAATCTAATTCGTAACTCTCTTGAAGTTTCCCCAATATTGCCTAGTCCGCATGGGCATAGTATCAGGTAGATGACATTTGAGCATTTATAATTTGCTATATGTCGTATGGTTCATGATTTAGGTCCATGTCTGGGTCATGATAGCAGAATCACAGGTGTGGCAATTTCCACATCTGTGGTTCCCTGTTGGGGGTGGTAAGCCATCTATCGTGGTTTGTCTAGACTCGGCCTGAGACTTAAATCTGCTGTGTACCAGTTTGTCTTTTAGATTGGGGTTTCTCCTAAAAGCTACCATGGGTTTCTGTATGGTATCTTCCCCTTCATTTGCCGTCAGGATCTTCCAATTTTGTTTTCCAGTATCTGCTTGATCTTATAATTGATACTGGAATGGTCCACTAAGCATTCCAATTTGTCTGAGGTTTCCTTAGGGGTGTTGTTAATGAGTGCATCTCTGTTGTAATAGTTTTCTCTTTTTAGAGACTGGCGAACCAGTCTTCTGAGACACCCTCGAAGTAGTAGGCGTTTCTGCAGCTGCTCTGCATGGTACATGAAATCTATCATTTGAGTACAGTTTCTTCGAATTCGTAAGAATTCCCCAAAGGGGATAGAGTCTTTTTGGCATAAAGGATGGAAACTACTGTGTTCCAATATTGTATTTTTAGCTGTGGGTTTTCTAAAAAGACTGACTTCCAGCTGACCTTCTGTTAGACCTGGCATCATTGGCGTGGTTTCCCCCTATCTTTTTGCCTCTACCTCCTGTATTTTTGATGCTGTGCTGGATTTCGTTTTTGCTGGTTTAGATGCTTTGGACACTCTGCCACTGCTGATCAGTGCTAGAGTGTAAGTGCTCCCTATGTAAATTGTTATTATGATTGGATATACATGATTGGCATATTTGTATCACTATGTAGTCCCTAGTAAAGTGCACTGGGTGTGCCAGGGCTGGTGATGACAAATGCTACTAGTGGGCCTGCAGCACTGATTGTGCCACCCACATGAGTAGCCCCCAAAATGGTGTCTCAGGCCTGCCACCGCAATGCCTGTGTGTAGTCTGTGAACTGCCATGTCCTCCTGGTCAGTGTCCCCACTGACCAGGCCTAACCCTTCCCTTTTTTGTGCACATTGGTCACCCCTATGGAAGGCCCAAGGTACCCCCCTGGGCAGGGTGCAGTGTATGTGAAAGGTAGAGCATGTACTGGTGCAGGTGACATGCTCTGGTAGTAAATTACAGCCATTTTCGTTTTTCACTATTGTAAGGCTATCTTGCTCCATAGATTAACAATGGGGGATGCTGGCTGCAGTGGCTACCAGCATTTCTTCTCATAGTAACAAGATAGGGCATACGAGTCTAGTATCCCTGAACTCAAAATTTAATAACACATCTTTTAGGAAAGGTTGTTTTTAAATCCTGTGTTTGAGAACAGCACTTTTAGAAAGTTGCTGTTCTCTTGTCTGACCCTTCTGTGTGCCTTGGCCTGTTTGTGTATTGACTGTCTGGTTTGAGAGTGACAGGGGCTGGGCATTCCCCAGGAGGCTGGCTGAGTCAGCCCTAGGCTGAATGACTGCATTTGCAACTTGAGTGGTGGGAGGAGATAGCACCTGGGCCTGAATAGGGCTGTGCCTGCCTTCCACAATGTTGGCTCCACCTCCTGCTGGGCGGCTGACGACCCTGCCCCTCACTCTGAAAGGAAAGGAGAAGCTAGGAAAACAAAGTGCTCAAGAAAGGATGTAAACTACTGTGTTCCAGTATTGTATTTTTAGCTGTGGGTTTTCTAAAAAGACTGACTTCCAGCTGACCTTCTATGCCTTTAATCCAGATATCTAAAAATTCCACTTGGTTAGCTGAAAAATTGCAAGTAAATTTCAAGTTGTCATCAGCCATGTTAAGCCAGGATATGTATTCCAAGAGGTCTGATTCTGAGCCTGTTCATGTGAAAAAAATGTTGTCTATGAATCTGTGCCATTTAGCTACATTTTCATAGAAGGGTGCTGCCTCGTTGAAAATATGTTTACATTCAAACTCACCCATAAAGATATTCACTACACTGGGGGCACAGGATGCCCCCATGCTGGTACCCTTGATCTGATGGCAGTGACTCTGTTTGAACTCAAAATAGTTGTGTTCTAGTACTGTTTTGAGACACTCTAGAATAAAGGTGTCTGGTCTCTCCCCAGGTACTCTAGCCAAGTGTGCTGCCACCGACTCAATGGCTAGGTCCTGGGGAATGTTGGTATAGAGCGATTCGATGTCAAGTGTGACAAGGAGCGGTCTTTCATGGTTAAAAGGAGCATGTTCTAATGTTGCTATCATGTGCCCCGTGTCTTTCATATAAGATGCATATTGGGTGGTGAGCGGACACAAAAAAGTGTCAACATACTGTGACAGTGGCTCCGTGCAAGAATTTATGGACAGTACTATTGGTCTCAGAGGATGATCAGAAGTGTCTTTGTAAAAGCTCAAATGTCATCTACTTGATACTATGCCCATGCGGACTAGGCTATATTGGGGAAACCTCAAGAGAGTTCCGAATTAGATTCTCGGAATACAAATCTGCAATAAAAACAAACAGCAAGCACCACTAGTCAATAATTTTTATAACCAACATCACACAGAAAATGATATGAAATGGCTGATTTTCGAACGCGTTAAAGTGACCACAGGCAAAGACCCCACAAAAACAAGAAAACAAAGAGAAACCTACTGGATTTTCTCTCTGGACGCGGTCAGGAAAGGATTAAATGAAGAAATAGTTTGGGTGGTCACAATCTGAAATATAGACAAGAATCTGTTGCCCCTCTGCCTATAACACACGTTTCCCTGTGAACCAAAGTTTTAGACTACAAAAACTACACCAAACTCTGCCAGGCCGTCCGCCTCAGGCGCTGTTGAGGAACGAGATGAACAGGTTCTTATCCTTGGCCTGCTAGGACTACAACACCATTTCCAGTAAATACATAAGAGCTAAAAGACCAATCGTTACATTTAGTATGTTCACTTTTGAATATCAAAAAATGTCAACACAATAACAGTGTCGCCACCATAACCCATGCTCTCAAAAGCATGTCTCGTTTTTATAATTTGTAACTAATTAGGTCCTTTGTAGACTCAGTATAAACAACTTTAAGTTTTTTATCTAAGACTACACTTATGTTAGTACATACATCCTGACCTTAGACATCTCTCTACGGTCTCTCGAGTAATAATGAATACAGAGGCTGTGTTAGTAGATCATCTTCACAAACTGAGACATAATCTCGCCAATAATTTATTGGTTAAGATTAAAAAAAAATTAAAAATGTAAATATGTTTTCCTAATGTCAAGAAAATATATGTCATACCAATAAATTAATCACACAAACTGTGACACAACCTTGTCACGTTTTGTAACAGTCAGAATGGTTTTTAAACATGTTTCTCTTATGTTATAATTGTAGAAACACATTATACCTAATACTGCAGGTATTCTGCATTTTTGGTCTAAGATGGCGCCCATACTAATACAGTAGTTTGTTCAATCAAAAAAACTCATATCACGGTATTTTGCATGTCACTAGACGCTCCAAGTATCGACATTAATTTGTAATTTTGTTTTTTTTATCTATTTAAATCCTATAAAGCACATTGGTAAGACGGCAGAGTTTTTGTACAAAACGACACTTTCCGATTCTAAAGTAATAATAACATAGACTGCCACTGACGGTATAACCTTTTCCAAGAATTGGCGCCCATTGACATATCACCTGTGTCTCGTTTGTCAAAATATCGCAGTCATACCTCTTTCTAGTTTCCAGCAAGATTTCCCTAAAAAATATGTCTGCCACATTTACACCGCCTCTGGCAGTGCTGTTACGGATGACAACAGGTGTTATTTGAAAGCCGTAGACTCGAGTAAGTCATGCTCCTTTGCACCCCTTTAGTACTGGCTTCTTTCAGGTTAGATGACTTCGTTTTACGGCCATAGATATAATTAGATCACTTCGTTAGCAATAATAGCAGAGTTTTTAACATTAACCTAAACCTCACGCTGAACCTATTACTTAGCCAGTAAACACGTTGGGTGTTTTTTATTGACATTAGCTCATTCCGTTAGTAATAGTGGACCTTGCCGCATATATTGCCAAAATAAAAAATTTCATCATGGACACATTAGGAAAGAAAAAACTATACGAGACATGCCACAAAATAACAACTCTCCGTACGGACTACTTTAGTTGGAAGTCTAACCCCTATTGACATTTCCTTCGTTTATCGTGGCACTAAATCGCTTAGTTGGCCGCATCCGTGTAATTTTTAGGAGAGCAGTGGCATTGCTAGGTTAAATTTCTAAATTCTTAGACATTACCAATGCCGACATCGCCGTAAAATACAGTTAGATTTGTGAATAGGACAATTCAAATGAGGCACATTTAAAAACAATGCATCATTTCATTTTTTTGTCTTAAGTCTGTTGACCTTTATTTATATTTAGACCTTATATGGCACGTGAGTCAATATAATGCACAACACCCAAAATAGGCTGCAATCCTATTGTACCTTACCTGTACCTAGAACTTCGTAGCCATTCCAAGAACAAGAGTAAAATCTCACAATAACGAATGACCCTGTACTAGACACCATTGGACCATAATTCTTTTAAGACAGTTGTAAATGCCCTAAAACAGAATCCCAGTCTTACCTAACAGGATAGGCTATATTAAGCAGTCGTACAATACATTTGTACTCTTATCTGTATAATACTCTGATTTATGAATATCCCTTTCTATTGTATGTCTTTTTGCTTACACAGATTGGCTCTTCCTGGTTTTAAATTTACAGACACCTTTAAATAGGTGAAAATGAATACTCTCGAAGGACCTCTAAATAATACTTAATCCTGACTTTATACTTAGGTAAGATTCCTTTTTCAGCCAGTCATGTCTAAAGGCCTACCAATATACATAACAACTTAAATGACCAGACATTTCCTGTATTACAGGTTGCGGTTGAAAGTCACTACATTTTTTAATATTGGGACAATCATTGCTGACTCAAGCACCTTTCATATAAGATCGTGATTTTTCTTTCCAACTGTGTAAGTAGGATATCACTAACAAGAAATCTCCCTATAATTGACATCATAGGCGGTGCAGGAACATTGATTGGGGGCATTTCGTTTCTTACCTGCCGCTTTGCTTTGGACCTCTGGACCTCTAATCCTCCGGTGGCTGTGCAGTCCTGCTGTGTCTCCCTCCCGCCGCCGCAGCTCATTATCCTGTGGCCACCGAGCGGAGGGAGACCACAACTCCCAGGCTCCTCAGCGCCCCAGCACCGGAAGTGACTTTGCCTGGTTGGCGCCCGGAGGCGCTTTAAAATCACTGCATCCCCCGCGTCGCGGAACCGCGTATGGGCATCGCCGGGCTAAGCCCGGGCAAAGGGCGGGCCCTCTGTGGCCCTCGGAGGCAAGAGGAGGCTGGGCTGGGCCATATTATTGACATCTCCCCCCTTCCATTCAACTGACATTCTAGGTTAAAGGTACTGTGGATATCTGACCTTGGACTGTATTTATATATCTGCTTGTTATATTGTGTTTCATTGGTAGGTTGTGGTCTTACTTTGTCAACCTTTTAATTAGCATACATATTACCCTAACACAAAGCTGATCATGCCATCAAGGGGAAGGAAATCATTAGTAGGGGGGTCCATGAGGGGGACACTGGATGCATTCATTACTAGGGCGGCTACCATGCTTGAGCATGAGATAACTATCACTGAACGCCGTATTTCAACCGAGCTTCAAAATAAACGTTCATCCTTAGGTCCCCTGAAGTTAGCCACTACCCCCGTACAGAACTCAGATAATAAGAGCTCTTTGTATAGTAATATTAGCACTCCCCCCCCCAGCTAAAAGATCTCACAAATGTAACTGAACCTAACAGCTCATACAGTAGTGAAAATTCCAGCTTGGAGGATCCCTTAGTTATAATATCTGACGAACCCCCCGAACAAGGACCTCAAAACCCTATACCATCTAAGAAACCACACGCCCAAATACCAAAAAAAGGACCCTTATTAAAGATAAAAAGGGAGGATAGAAGACAGGGGGGCAGACAAGCGAAAATAACCAAGCCTAATCTACATCCTCCCCAACAGCAGATTGCAGGACTTAAGCTAACCACAACAGATTTAAATTCAGGTGAGGCGCCAATGTCCTCTTCCTTAATACATCAACTTATAGGGAATATAGAAGTCCTGGTAAAATCTCTAATCCTCCCGATTGCTGAAAGAACGAGAAGGATGGCTTTGCAACTCGATTCTATTGAGGCAGCCGTTAAATTAAACACAGGCCTATTAAGGGATGCACCAAACAATGCCGCTAATAAATCCATTATTACTGAAGCTGGGAGATCTAATACCAACCCCACTAAGAGGATTAACAATTCAGAACATACACAAACATTGGTAGAGAGTATTCAGATTCTAACTCCTACTAAAACAACGATAAGAGTAGAGGGCACCAAGGGAAAGGAGACCAGGCCCGAGGTAACAATGGGTGACGTAAATAGAACGGACCCATGAAGAACAGTGGGTTCAGTGGGGTGTGAAACTGGCTTATTACCAACACAATGTCAAAATTTAAGATCGCATCCTGAGAGTGGCAAAACTACCCGCCCAATTGTTCAAATTGACCTTCCCCCAGAATCAGCTCTTTATGTTGCTGTTTTAACTGGGGTCCCTGAATTACCAATAGGGAAGACGGAAGGGTATAGGGAACTCAAAAACAAGGTCATATATTGGCTTAAAAACAACAGACCGTTACCCCCTAATATCAATGGAGAAATCCTTTTCGCGAGAAGGTTGGATTGGGTGGGACAGAGGCCAAAGGATACAAAAGGCGATGTTATAATAATCAATTTTAGAGATCATAGGGTCACTTCGTATCTAAATGATTGGTACCACGAGAGTGGGAGGCCAGGGATTCAGATTCGCAATTTAAACTATTTTTATCCTTGATCCTTATTACTCCATCAACCTGCTTTGAATTTTCCCTGCCAGAGAACTCAAGGGGCCTCTATCTTTCAAATCCCGGTTGCTAATAGATTTGATGCCTTTACAGGACTAGACGGAGTAGACTGACTTAATTTGGACAATTGTCTGGAGCCACCCCTACAAGATCATAGGGATGGGTCACTTGTTCGTTTAGTGCTCAACTGCCCAACTGAAATCGACTCCATAGAGTCTACCTCCATTGTTCCACCAGCAGGTAGTGTGGAACCTTTTTCCTTGGCAACTAGTGAACCTACCACCTCCTTGCAACCTGCAATCCCAGGAAGTGTTATAACCTGGAATGTGGCGGGTTTGTCCACTAAAATCAATAATGCAATTTGGCAATGATTGATCTTGACCCATGGCATTATATGCCTGCAAGAAACGTGGGCTACCGAAGAATCACATCTCTTGGGTTACAAAACTTTTTTCACTCCAGCTTCACCTAGCATAAGAGGAAGACACAAGGGCGGTCTATGTACCTACATATCAATTACCACTGGCCCCTCTAATGTTAAATGTTCTATTGATAACAATTATTATCAAATTTTAAGTACATCTTGGGGTCATGTACAAAATTTGGTGTTAGTAAATTTCTACAACAACATTCCTCCCGCACAAAGAGAGAAGGTCATTAATAATCTCCTAAAAGCACTGATTAAAATTGAAGAACGTATGTCAGGAGACATGGTCTTGTTGTGGGCAGGGGATTTTAATTGTTCTTTGTGCCTTCGGGCCACACAGGGTATGTGTGGTATGCAGGAAGAAAATTAGGGGCCTATGACTCACTTTACTCATACCAAGTTAGGGGATCTGCTTAACAACATATTGGCCCAGTTTTCTGTCTCCTATATAAATGAACTTTGTAACCCTCCGAAAGTATTTAAACCTACCTTTAATGGGAGGGGGTCAAACACAATTATTGATTTTATTCTCTTCCCAACACGCTATGTTGCTATGGTGGCTAAATGGGAGACTATTGTCTCTGGTTTGAGTGATCATTTTCCTATTTCTGTAATACTCAACCTCAAGCAGGGCGATTTAAGTTCCAAAAATAACGTTAAATACGACTTAAATCCGATTCTTTCTGCAAAAAATGGGTTCTGCATCAAGTGGGAAAAGGTGACACCCATGATTTTTTTAGAAAAACTGGTCTCTAATGTGTATGGTGAAATTAAAATCTGCCTTTCACCAAAGGAGGACTCCCATACCATTCTTGGAGCTTTCATTAAAATCTGCTCGTCGATAAAAGAACTGCTGACTAGAACGTCACGAAATGTTCCTAAGGGGTCCCAGGGTTGGTTTGATGGTACCTGTACCAAGGCACTTGCTGCCCTGAAAAAAGCTTTGCATTCCTCCCCACAATCAAGACCAAATGTCCAGCTAGCAAGGCGTACCTATCGTATCGCTTTATTAAATAGGAAGAAAGAGCTTAAAGCACAGGCATGGTCAGCCGTGCACTTAGCCTCTGAGTTAAAAGACAATACGGCCTTCTGGAAGGCCGTCAATGCCCCATTTTTGCAAGCACACCGGGGTCCTCGGATAGAAAACGCCATTACTGCACAGGACTGGGTTAATTACTTCCAGAGACTTTATACTGAAATAGCCCCTCTCAGAAGATTTCTAACCGAGCCCGCCCCATTGATGACTGAGGAAACATGTTCTTCTTTCCCATTGGGTATCGAGTTCCAACTGGAAGAAGTGATCAAGGCTCTTGCAGAAAGTCCTATGGGTAAGGCTCCAGGGCCGGACTGCGTCCCAAGTGACATCTTCAAAAATGTACCTGACCTCTGGGCACCCTTACTTACTGGAGTATTGAACTCCTCAAATAAAATTGGCTTTATTGCCACCTGGTCAGAGGCAGTAGTTGTCCCAATCTACAAAAAGGGGGACAGGAATGATCCTGCCTGCTATCGGCCAATCTCCTTGCTTGATGGCCTAATGAAGATCGCAGGCAGGATCATTCTTGCCCGAATGCAGGATTAGTTGGATGAACAAGAGATACTTTCCAACCTTCAATATTGGTTCAGGACTGGAAAAGGGATGATCGAGCAGGGTCTTAATTTAGCTTTAATAACATCTAAATACATTCATGCTAAAAAAAGAAATCTCATTATAACATTTGTAGACCCCAGCTCTGCATTTGATTGTGTTGACCACGAAGTACTTTGGCAAACTTTAAGGGACATTGGTCTGGACAATCAAATCCTTATTTTCATTAAAGAGCTGTATAATGGGGCGGGTGCGCGTGTGAGATACGGCAGGATGGGGGAATGTTCCGACCTGTTTCGTATCCGTAGAGGAGTAAGGCAGGGGTGCATACTTGCTCCCCTGCTTTCTACTTTATATATAAACAATATCGGGCCCATCCTTACTGAACACTATTATGATTACCCCACAGTAAAAGGGAAGCCCATTCCCATACTTCTCTACGCCGACGATGCGGCAATTCTTTCCCAGACAAAGGTGGGTCTACAAAAAGCCGTCCAAAAAGTCTCTGAATTTATGCAAAAAAGGGGTCTCCGCGTGAACGTATCAAAGACGTTTACTATGTCATGCGGACCCAAGATACGCAGAACACCTTGTCCGATTTCTTTGGATGGCAGGCGGGTAGAGCTTGCTGATAGATTTTGCTATCTGGGGGTACAATTTGAGAGAAAGGGTTCATGGAACGCAGCGGTAAATGCAGGGGGCTCTGGCATTTACCAGAGCCTCTGGTGCTCTGGTAAATTTTGCCAAAAAGTTAGGGGGCAGGCCAGTACGGGAGTTGCTGCAGATCTTTAAGGCCAAATGTGTCTCTACTGGAACGTATGGGGCGGGTCTCTGGGGGATTGAGCCAGTGGAAGTTATACAACGCATAGAGAACCGGTTCTTAAGGTACCTACTGGCCGCCCCAAAGAGCACGTCAACCTATGTAACTCACTTGGAAGTGGCCCTTCGCTACATTTCAGACATTATTAAATCTGCCCCGGTTCTATTATGGCGCAATGTCTGGACTAATTCATGTACGACTCTGAACAGAGAAATAATAGAAGACTGCTTGGCATGTCATGGAGCTTCTAATATCAAATGGTTCAGCTATGTCAAAAATTTGTTGCATGAAATTGGACATCTTGAATATTTCTCCAACCCAGTTACTATGGAGAGTGTGTCCAGAACTGTTTTAAAAAAGCCCCTTCAACAGCACCTTGAGACTAAAAGATGGCAGGAAGAAAGATCTAAGAAAACCGTCATGGACCATGACCTGATAACAGTACATAAGGGCACTCAGTTGGATCTTTTGGCTGATCAACCTCTATATCATCGTATGCTCTTGACCTATTTTCGTCTGGAAACTTTTTATAGTCTTGTTACTTTTCCACTGTGCAACGACTGGTCAAGAGAAAAAAGAACTTGTTCCTGCGACGATGTGTCTGTCCAGTCAAACATACATTGTATTATTTTTTGCGCCTTTTACAGTTATCCAAGGAGGAAATTGCTCAAACCACTGCTTGTTTCATGGGGCCTGAGGTCATGTAGAGGGGAATACGACAAATTAAGAATTTTAGAGGATGAGCGCACCATTAGTACTGTATCCTCTTTCTTGAGAGCAATTGTGAGATATAGAAATACAATGTAAATTGAAACTTGCTTGTTCCATTTTTTCGCCCCTATCAGTTAGAATGTCTGCAACTCAAAATGAATTTTTACATTACCAAATGGTATTTTATTACTTTTCTTCTACTTTTTAAATACTTTTTAATACAGTCCTTTTTACCTCTTTTAAACTGTGTACTGTAGCATGAAGAGACTTTAGACTGATTATATTTGCTGTTCTTAAATGTGATTTTATTTGTACGCTTTTATGAATTTGTCTCTACAATTCGAATAAAGCTTTTTGAAAAAAAAAAAAGACATCATAGGCTAAAATATAACCTAACATGTACAAATCTTTTTATTGTAGCTACTGCCAAAATCTCAATGTGGATATTTCCACACCGTGGAAAACGATAACCCGTCTTCAGCCTACTATTTAGACATATCGGTCCAAGTCAGTTCTTAAATGTTACCTTATCTCTGGTGAAGGCATATCTAAAAGCACGTATCCTTTTTTCTTCTTTCACCTATGGGTTGTATCTGTATGTCAACTATCTTAAATTTAGGTTTTTCTCATTTCCTACTATTTAGAACTACATCACCTGCCTTTTCTGTATAGTTTGTTTGGAGTAGTCACACTATTTTTACCTATGGGCACGAAAACATGCAAAATATCTGAATATGTTTTGTGAAAAGGTACAGCGTAGATATTCACACATAATATTGTATTATTACAGATAGAACCCCCAGACAATTTTAAAGATGGAACGTGAATTCTATTGGCACTGAAGAAGGTGATAACAACCTGTTCTCACCGAAACGTACGTAGGCCAGCAACACACATCCTTGAAATCCACCAAAGAATTACGACAAGAAAATGATCATTCTAAACCTAAAAGACGGACACATGTTTGTGTTTTGAAATACAATGACATAAAGCGAATTGAATTATTGCAGTAGGATTTGCACTCAAGATGTGGTTTTTATTAATTTGTTTGTGTAGTATGATAGTTGGTATGTATTAGAGGTTTGAAAGGTGAGAATGGATGAATGACAGAATGTTAAAAAAAAATTCTATTCGCTTTTCGGGCTATCTACATATACATTTATGTTCAGAAAAGTGAAGAAATGTCTTTCTCCTTTATGAAATATTTATGTAAATGTTTTTTATGTAATGTATCTATCAATGTTAAAAAATCTTTATAAAGAAAAAAGCATATAAAAAATTAAATATACAAAACAATTTGCTTTGTGATAAATAAATATAATGAAAATGAAAAGCATTTCACATCTGTGTATTTATGCTGTACAGTGAATATTGCAATTAAAGCTTTTGCCATTTTTTAAATTAGACAGGTCGCATAAGAGGTTGCTCTATTTTGTATTTACGCTACCCAACTCTATGCCAGTGTTCGCCATTACAATAGACATCACTATACAGTACACCAATCCACACTTTACACTACTGTACAGTACGCCAAACCAACCTCTATGGCACTCCACTTTACACCACTCCTGTATACCACTCCACTCTCCCCACTCCACTCTATTCCACTCCACTCAATGCTATTCCACTCTACGCCACTCCACTGCATGTCAGTCCATCAGACAGATCGGATAAGAGGTTGCTCTATTTTGTATTTACGTTCCCCCTCCTCTTAGGCCTCGAAGAAACCGGAGGTACCTTAGTATAATTGCATAGAGTAGGGTAGCGTACAGTGAAATAGTGAAGCGTGGAGGGGTGGAACACTTGAGGTGGCATATAATGGATTAGCGGACAATGGACTGGCATGCAGTGGAGTGGCGTAGAGTAGAGTGGAATAGAGTGGAGTGGGTATAGTGGAGTGGTATACTTGAGTGGTGGCATACAGGAGTGGTGTAAAGTGGTGTGCCATACAGTGGTTTGGCGTACTGTACAGTTGTGTAAAGTGTAATGGCAAACCCTGGCATAGAGTTGAGTAGCGTACAGTGAAATAGTGAAGCATGGAGGGGTGGAACACTTGAGGTGGCATATAATGGATTAGCGGAAAGTGGACTGGCATGCAGTGGAGTGGCGGAGAGTGGAATAGCATTGAGTGGAGTGGAATAGAGTGGAGTGGCATAGAGTGGAGTGTCATAGAGTGGAGTGGAATACAGTGGAAAGGGGAGAGTGGAGTGCCACAGAGTGGAATCGCATACACTGGAATAGCGTAGTTTGGAGTGGTGTAGCGTGGAGTGGCATAGAGTGCATTTGTTTGCAGTGAAGTTGCATAGAGTACAATTGCATGAAGTGGTTTATAGTGTGTGATATAGTAGAGTGTAATTTGAAGAGACATACAGCCAGATTCATCAAGCAAAATTGCGATCGCAATAGCTGCGAATTAGCTATTGCGATCGCAATTCAATGAAAAGCAATTCATGAAAGGAAAATGTAAAAAATAGCGAAATCGCAAAAAAACAATTGCGAATTCGCAAAATAATTCACAGAATCTAGGAGGAACCCCTATAGCGATTCGGATATAGCGAGAATCCATGGATTCTGCGAAATATTTTGCAAACTCGCAAAATAATCGCAAACGCAATTCATGAAAACTCGCAAATAGCGAAAAATCTGAAAATCGCATTTTGCGAGGCACAATTTAAGGAGAACCCAAACCAGGTGGTAACCATGAAGAAAAAAAAAGAAAAAAATCAACGAGCCACAGGTGCAGGCCTCATCAAACACAGTTAAGGAGGCACAGTAGGAGCATGAGGACTCTCATAATGCCTGGACTCTACATGGTGGTCAGACGGCAAAGGCTCCAGGCTGCAGCAAGGAACAGATGCAGGATCCAGGAGCGAATATTCCGGCTGCAGGTCACCCTTCTGGGACAAACTGCGGAGCAAATCTACTCCAAGTACCGCCTGAATGGGGCAATGATCACTAAGCTGATCCGGGACCTAGACCCCCTGCTGCAGCACCCAACAAGAAGGACCAATGCCGTGCCCACCCATGTCCAGGTTTTGTGCTGCCTGCACCTCCTGGCCTCCGGAAGCTTCCAGGGGATAGTCGCTGTTGCAGGGGGGATCTCCCAGAGCATCATGTCCCGCTGCCTAAGGAGTTTCCTGGAGGCTATGCTGACCCGGCTACACCATTATATCACATTCCCCACCACCCAACAGGACTTGAATCAAACCAAGCTTCAATTCTACAACATTGCGCAATTCCCACATGTAATAGGATGCATTGACTGTACCCACATCCACATCTGCCCACCTGCACAAACCGAATACATGTACCGGAACCGCAAGTCCTACAACTCCCTGAATATCCAGATGGTGTGCAACGCTAAGACAATCATCACGGACATAGTGGCACAATACCCGGGGAGCACACATGACTCCTTCATATTCCGGCACAGCGGCATGCACACACGACTGGCCAGGGGAGACTTTGGCGAAGGACACCTACTTGGTAAGTACACATGCCACCAAAATCTACACTGTGACCATGTAGCTGCGCATAACATGCACTCACCCTCTGCTCCTTACATTCAGGTGACAGCGCCTACGGACTCCGTGAGTACCTCAATCAATCAATCAATCAATCATAGCACTTGTATAGCGCACTACTCACCCGGAAGGGTCTCAAGGCGCTTGGGGGAAGGGGTCCGCTATTGCTCGAACAGCCAGGTCTTGAGTTGCTTCCTGAAGGCGAGATGGTCCTGGGTCAGTCGAAGGTGGATGGGGAGGGAGTTCCATGTCTTGGCCGCCAGGTAGGAGAAGGATCTTCCTCCGGTGGTGGCTCTTCGGATGCGTGGTACGGCGGCGAGGGCGAGGCTGGTAGAACGTAGCTGGCGGGTGGGCGTGTAGAAGGTCAGGTGCTCGTTGAGGTACTTGGGGCCCAGGTCGTGGAGAGACTTGTGTGCGTGGGTGAGGAGCCTGAATGTGATCCTCTTGTTGACGGGGAGCCAGTGCAGGTCTCTCAGGTGGCTGGAGATGTGGCTGCGTCGGGGGATGTCCAGGATGAGTCGGGCGGAGGCGTTCTGGATGCGTTGGAGTCTTTTCTGTAGCTTGGCTGTGGTTCCGGCGTAGAGGGTGTTCCCGTAGTCCAGTCGGCTGGTGATGAGTGCCTGGGTGACCGTCTTCCTGGTTTCGGTCGGGATCCATCGGAAGATCTTGCGGAGCATGCGAAGGGTGTGAAAGCAGGATGACGAGACGGCGTTGACTTGTCTGGTCATCGAGAGGGAGGAGTCCAGGATGAAGCCCAGGTTGCGTGCGTGGTCTGTTGGCTTGGGAGCGGTACCCAGGGCGGGGGGCCACCAGGAGTCGTCCCAGGCGGAGGGCGATGGTCCCAGGATGAGGACTTCCGTCTTGTCTGAGTTCAGTTTCAGGCGGCTGTTCTTCATCCACTCGGCGACGTCTTTCATCCCTTCGTGTAGGCAGGTTCTGGCGGTGTCTGGGTCTGGTGAGGGAGAGGATCAGCTGGGTGTCGTCGGCGTAGGTGATGATGTTGAGGTTGTGCTGGCGTGCGATGGCTGCAAGAGGTCTCATGTAGATGTTGAAGAGGGTCGGGCTGAGTGATGATCCTTGCGGAACTCCACAGATGACTTTGGTGGCCTCGGATCGAAACGGGGGGAGGCGGACTCTCTGTGTTCTTCCGGCGAGGAACGAGGAGATCCACTCCAGTGCCTTCTCTTGGATGCCGATGTTGCTGAGGCGTTGAACTAGGCTGCGGTGGCAGACAGTGTCGAACGCTGCAGAGAGGTCCAGGAGGATGAGTGCCGCTGTTTCCCCGTTGTCGAGCAGGGCTCGGATGTCGTCGGTGGCTGCGATGAGGGCGGTCTCGGTGCTGTGGTTGGCTCTGAAACCGGACTGCGAGGGGTCGAGGGATCCGTTCGTCTCGAGGAAGGTGGCAAGCTGTCTGTTGACGATCTTCTCGATGACTTTGGCAGGAAAAGGGAGGAGCGAGATGGGGCGGAAGTTCTTGAGGTCGGTGGGGTCCGCTGTAGGTTTCTTCAGTAGGGCGCTGAGCTCGGCATGCTTCCAGCTCTCTGGGAAGGTGGCGGTGTTGAAGGAGGTGTTGATGATGTTCCGGAGTTGGGGTGCGATGGTTGAGTCGGCCTTGTTGAAGACGTGGTGGGGGCAGGGGTCGGTTGGAGATCCGGAGTGGATTGTGTTCATCGTGCGCGCTGTGTCTTCGGTGCTGACCGGGGTCCAGGTGCGGGGGGTGGCGGTGGGGTGCGATGGTTCGATGGTTGGTTGCGTGGGTGGTGCTCCGAAGCTGTTGTGGATGTCGATGATCTTGCGATGGAAGAACGAGGCGAGAGAGTCGCAGAGGTCTTGTGAAGAAGTGATGTCGTTGTTGCTGGTGCTGGGGTTGGAGAACTCCTTGACGATGCTGAAGAGTTCCTTGCTGTCGTGGGCGTTGCTGTCCAGTCGTTCCTTCAGTGACTTCTTCTTGGTGGTGCGGATGAGCTGGTGGTGCTTGCGGGTGGCTTGTTTGAGGGTGGTCATGTTGTCGGTGGTCTGGTCGAGGAGCCAGGCCTTCTCGAGGGTGCGGCAGGTCTTCTTGGAGTCCTTGAGTTTGTCGGTGAACCAGGGGGCCTTCTTGCTTCTGGGTCTGCTGGGAGGGTTCTTCAGTGGTGCGAGGTCATCGGCGCAGGCGGTCAGCCACTGCGTGAAGTTGCGGGATGCTTCGTTTGGGTCCGTTGTGCTGGCGGGTGGGTTCTGGCTGAGGGAGTTGGTGAGCTGGTCGGCGGTGATCTTGCTCCAGCTCCTGTGTGGGACCTGTTGCAGGTGGTGGTGGGTCGTGGTTCTTCTGAAGCTGTAGTGGACGCAGCTGTGGTCGGTCCAGTGGAGTTCAGTGGAGTGGCTGAAGGTGATGTGCTTGCTCGATGAGAAGACGGGATCAAGCGTGTGGCCGGCGTAGTGGGTGGGGGTGTTGACCAGTTGCTTGAGTCCGAGGTTGGCAAGGTTTTCCAGCAGGGCGGCGGTGTTGCGGTCCTTGTTGTTCTCCAGGTGGAAGTTGAGGTCCCCTAGGAGGATGTAGTCGGCGGAGGGGAGGGCGAGTGGGCTGATGAAGTCCGCGATGTCTTCGCTGAATTGTGTGCGTGGTCCCGGGGGTCTGTAGACGAGGGTGCCTCTGAGGGTCGTCTTTGGGTCGGTGTGAATCTGGAAGTGGAGGTGCTCGGCGGCGGCGAAGGTGTTGTTGGAGTCGGTCGTGATGCGGATGGTATTCTTGTGGACAATGGCGATGCCTCCTCCGGTCTGGTTGATGCGGTCCCTCCTGATGATCTTGTACCCGTCCGGGATGGCGATGGCGATGTTGGGGGCTGAGGAGGCGTTCATCCAGGTTTCCATGAGGAAGGCGATGTCTGGTGATGTTGTGGAGAGGAGGTTCCAGAGTTCCACGGCGTGTCTGTGGACGGAGCGGGTGTTGAGCAGGATGCACTTGAGGTGGTTGCTGCTGGTGCTTGGCTTGGCAGGTGCGGTGCAGGTTCGGAGACAGGAGAACTTGCAGGTCTTGCAGGTGAAGGGTCCGTGGATGCGCTTTGGGGTGGCACGGCAGCAGGCGGGTTTCCGGCCGGCATTGAGTGCTTTGAGGGCGGCGGCGTCGTAGGTCTGTCGGGTCGTCTTGCGTTGGCGGGGGCCAGGGGTCCTGGCGCTGGGCGCGGGCCAGGCGCGGACGGGCGCAGACGGGCTTGCCTTTGGCGTGCCTTCGGCGCACAATCGGCGCGCCCGCTGCGCGTCAACGCTGCGCGTGCGTGGGGGCGTCATAAGAAGGGAGCCGGTAGGGAGGGTCCGCTGGGTGGCGGGAGCGGGGGGGCCAATCGGCTGGCGGGGGGGCGGGGCCGCAGGGAGGCAGCGGCGGGAAGACGAGTGCGGGCGGCTCAGAGGCAGCTGGGTCGCCTGCAGCGGTGAGAGGAGTCCGGCAGGAGTGGCGGCAGAATCAGGCAGCAAGCGGGAGGAGGGTGGGGGCGACCCTGCCTAGGTAAGGCACAGTGGTACCTCCTCACCCCATACCTCAACCCTGCAACACCACAGCAACGGCGTTACAATGCTGCACACATACGCACATGAAATTGCATTGAGAGGACATTTGGCCTTTTGAAGAGCCGATTCCGCATACTTCACAAGACTGGTGGGGCCCTCAAATACGAGCCTGAGGTCTGCTGCCGCATCGTGGCCGTGTGTGCAATACTCCACAACATTGCTACCAAGCGCAGGATACCTGTAGAGATCTCTGGCAGTGAGTCGGAAGGGGACAACCGCCCACCTGCACATGAGCGTCATGCACGCGGGGAGAATCCTGCAGAAGGACACAGGTGCCGCAACCAAATCACTATTAACTGTTTCTAGTGCACCCACTAAATCACTATTAACTGTTTCTAGTGCACCCACTCCCCTCACCCAACACTTCACTCATGCATGACAATTCAAATAATGACATGAGTCAGATTAACTGGTACTGAATTTTTGGTTATTGTTTTGTTCACAATAAATTTGGAATTTCTCACACAGTAACATGAGAGCTATATTGAGTCATATGTTCCAATGTATTTGAGGAGGGCATGCTTGTCTCAGCAGCATGGCCCTTCATGGTACTAAAGAAATGGTCAATGGTGCCTCCGCGCGGACGCTCCCAGTCGTCTTTCCAGCTCTACCTCAGATTTGCCCGTGAGGCAGCAGTTGGCCTGGTGCTGCGGCGGGGATCTATCACCAGTGGCGCAGATTGGCTGCTGTGGCTTGAGTTTGCCTCACTAGTGTTATCCCCCCCACCCGCCTGGCCATGGCCAGTTGCCTGCAGACCCTGCACTGCAGTGGTAACTGTCTCCAGTGCCCTTGCGACATCCTGGCAGCACTGGACCATTTGCACTTGCATCGCCAACGAGCGTCGTGAGAGTTGGGAGGTGGCATTCCCTATTATGTAGTTTGACCGCGTGTACGCAGACAGGCGAGTCAGCAGCTGGCGGTGGCGGCGCCGGTTGACGTCCCGCTGGGTCAACATGGCCTGGGTGTTGGCCTCCACTGCAGCGGTCATCCTCTCCATCCTGTCTGACAGCTGTCCCACATTGCTAGCGGTCTTGTGCAGCTGTAGGTGAATTGCTGCGAGATGACGGGCTTGTTTCTGGTGTATGCGGAGCATACGGCGCTCAATGGAGAGCCCAGTTGCCCGCACATTCACCCCCCTGCCAGCGGGTGGTGTTGTGGTGCGCGCCTCCTTCACCAGTCCGCTAGACTGGATTCTCACAGCGGCAGTGTGCCGGGTTTGTTTACGTGCTGCAGCTGTTGTTGTCAGTCCCACTGGCATGTGTGTCACACGCTGCGGTTGTTGCGCGCCTGTTGGCGCTGAGGTGGCACTGTCCACAGGGGCAGGTGGTGGTACTACTGCTGGTGCTGCAGCCTGCCCTGATGGTCCTGGTTGAGGGGATGGATGGACGTCTCCCTCGGTGACCTCAGGATCATCAACTATTTGCAGTGCCTCGCTGTCAGTGCTCGGTTCTGCAGCGCCACCTGTGATGTAAAGTGGACGGTAATTAATGACATGTATCTTGCACATAGAAGGTTGCTACATGAATGCAGGCTAACATTCCCTGACTGGCTGTAGGATTGACTCTCACTGGACAGGACTTGCTGTATGGGGCTAGATGGAAAATGTGGTCAGACTACATGTCCCACAATGCAACAGGACTTTTCTGGTGTGCATGGTCTGCATGACTGGGGTTGCTGATGGGTTGCTCTGGGGTCATGGCCATTGTCAGGGGACTGGGTCGCAGTCGCATGGCACTTACCTTGTGAATCTTGGGTGGGTCGGGAGGAGTCCAGCTGGGTTACCCCCACGCATGCCTAGGGGTTCAGGGTGTCTTCCACGAGATCCTCAATTGGGGTGTTGGGTGGGACTGTGGCCTCTCCTCCTCCTGTTGCGACACGCTCCCCCAGCCTCTCTGCGATCCTCTCCTTGGCACGCACTCTGAGGTCGTAAAACCTCTTCTTTAAATCTTCTATGGAGCGCTGAGTCACTCCCACGGAATTTACTTTGGCGCGGATGCGCATCCATATCCTTCTTTTGTCCGCCTCAGGCACCCTCCTTGAGTCCTTCCCAAAGAGACGGTCGAGGTCTTTACTCACTCCCTCTATGAGGTATTCCAATTTTTGTTCGGAAAACTTTATTTTCCTTTTCCTTTCTGAGGTACTGCCCCCTGCTGCTTCCTGGGTCATTTTCTGCACTGGGGTGTCTCCTGATTTTGAGCTGGAGGTGGTCAGGAGTGGAGCTCAGGACAGTGCTGCTTCCACTTCAGGCTCAGTATGCAGAATGAGGGTGGGAACTTCCTGCTTCCTGGTTGTGATGTCATCACTGTGCTCGAAATGCGACTTCCCGTTTTTGCAATCTCGCAATTAGCGAGATCGCATTTTGCGATTTCGGTAATTGCGAGGTCGCAATTTCAACAGGGAAAACTGCCGATTCTGCGATTTTTGTGCGATATTGGGAAAATCGCAATCGGCAATTGCGGCCGAGTGCGATTCGCTTTTTTTTATCGCAGTTTTTCATGCATACCATTCTGCGATTTCTAAATTGCGATTCGGTATTTCTCGCAATTTAGAAATCGCAGAATTCGGGTTTGATTAATCTGGGGGATAGTGTGAAAGTGGCTGAATGAATGCAGATAAAATTTTACATGAATCTATAGAATGTGAAGGAAAGAAATATGTTGGTATTAGTTCTAAATTGGTTAAGTAGTAATACCATGATACATGCTAAAATACTTAGGGGCCTATTATGCTGGTCGGAGGCTTTCCAAACGCCATCATCTGTTTCAGTTCTGGCCGGCTTATTATGAATCAGCCGGTTGGAATTTCATCTAGCCAGTCATTCCAGCTGCCTTCCAACAGGCTCAAGGAGCCTGTCTAAATCGGCTCGTAATCCCAAAGGGCAGGCCTTTCCGCCCTTGGGATTACAATGCATGGTTTCCAGCATGGTTTTCATGCCGGCCTGTCCGACATGGAAACCATGTCAGAAAGCGTGTTTGGGGGCCCGTAGCTTGGCCCCATTGTGTGCATGCGCTCTGTTGTGGGCAAGGGTGCTCCCCTGTAAATCCCTGCACCCAGTGGCAGGTACCTTTAGGTGCCTGTCACATGGTGCAGAGATTCACACCACCTCCCGTTTCTCTATGGGAGCATGTAATACAGACGGTTTATGGCCATAATGTGACCAATCAGTTTTCGGTCGCATCCAAATCAGGCAGTCGGAACCGTCTACCGGGGGTGGTCAGTCCCGTTTACGAGTCGGTGTCGGGCAAAAGCAAATCCACCTGACATCGAAATCGGGCCCTTAGTTACATAATGTGCCGCGATATATTGAGGTACATACCAATCAAAAGGCAGTAAATGATTGGCTAATGGCTGTGTTTATTAAAGTAAACTCAGCCATGTCGTTTTCACCACACTTTGGCTAAGTTCTGGGTTAATGCCTTAGATATAGGCAAGTAGTAGGTTTTATTGTTATTAAAGTGGTATAGGTAGGGAAAATAATTAATACTTTTTCTATGTATTTTTAAAAAGGATTAAGCACTACAGTGCTCATACCTAAAAAAGTACTGCAGGAGTTACAGGAAAACTAAAAAAAAATGTGAGAAATAAAAAATACACTGTAGTACACTATATTTTTTCTAACATAGTGTCTGTTAGAAAGGCGATCCCGGGGGAGGCAGAAGATGTCTGACTGACCACCCCTAGGTCCACCTCTCCATCTAGAAGTAGCCGAGCGTTATCGAGAGGCCTCCTGGGTGAGCGTCCTCTCCGAGGATCGTACAGTAGAGTAACCACAACACTACAAACGGACACCACACAAGAGGTTAAGTTCTTAGGCTTTATCAGGGATAAAGGTTGCTGGATCTCAGCGGTATATACAGGCAGATCGAGGGATCTGTAGAGTCTCGTAAAAGGGACAAGGTAGCGGGACAATCTCAATGTGGGTGTAGGAAGGGATACCCTGCGCACAGCTCTCAATCCTCGAGCCGGGGGTTCCGAGAGGTCGGGCCGCGGCAGCGCCAGCAGGACTCGACGGGTGGTCTTCACGGAGAGGAGGCCGCGGCAGCACCAGCAGGCCTCGAGGTGGTTTCGGCGAAGAAGGGCCGCGGCAGCGCCAGCAGGCTCTCAAGATGGTTCAGCCGCGGCAGCGCCAGCAGGCTCTCAAGATGGTTCAGCCGCGGCAGCGCCAGCAGGCTCTCAAGATGGTTCAGCCGCGGCAGCGCCAGCAGGCTCTAAAGATGGTTCAGCCGCGGCAGCGCCAGCAGGCTCTCAGGGTATCTTCAGGTTACAGGAAATGAGTTCGTCTGGTGTCGGCCGTGACAGCGTCGGCAGGGCTTCCAGTCCAGGATACAACTGGCGTCCTACTCCGGGGCTGGCCCAGATATAGGACGGGGGTCCTTTGATGTCCGGACCCTCGCGCCTGGGGGCCAGAGGGGCCGGGATGATCGTGTCCTGACACCCAGCAGGGGGTGGAGCCAGCGTCCAGGGAGGCCGGAGGGCGATCGATACCAGGCGTCCGGGGACGGCTGGAGGGCCATCGAAACTCCCCTTCCTCCGGGATCTGTCGAGTGGCCACTCGACCACCTGGGTGGATCTTGGTGCCTCGATGTCGGGGCTTCGCTGGGGCCTGGGCCGGGGCCGAGGCCACGTGTTCGTGACATGGTGGGCCCAAGATGGAGTCGGGCGCGGCCTCGTGCTCAGGACGTGATGGGCCTAAGATGGAGCCAGGCCGGTGGTGGGGGGTCCGGGATGGTAGCCGGACCTGTAGTGTTGGGGCGTGCAGGGTCGGGCAAAAGGGGCCGCCCGAGGCTCGGTGGAGGGCTGATGTCGTCCTGGGCCCGCCATGCGGGAAGGGTAGGACCACGCCATGAGGCCGGGTCCAACACGCGTCCCCCCCAGCTGAAGGCAGGGGAGAGTCACCCATCTCCTTGGGGGTTCTCCTCGCCGAGGCGGAAGAATCGGGACAGGCCGTCAGCATTGGCGTGGTCGTTGCCGGGGCGATGCTCCACAGTGAAGTCCATCCCTTGCAGGGAGATGGACCATCGCAACAGTTTCGGGTTTTCTCCCCGCATCTGCATCAACCACCGCAGGGGCCGGTGGTCGGTCTGGACCCGGAAGTGGGTGCCGAAGAGGTAGGGCCGGAGCTTCTTTAGGGCCCACACGACGGCGAAGGCCTCCCTCTCGATGGTGCTCCATCGCTGTTCTCTGGCCAGCAGCCGCCGGCTGATGAAAGCAACGGGAAGGTCGGCCCCCTCAAGGTTTACTTGGGAGAGGACCGCCCCAATGCCGTGCTCCGAGGCGTCGGTTTGGACCACAAACTCTCGGCTGTAGTCGGGGGCTTGGAGCACAGGGGCGGTGCACATGGCAGTCTTTAAAGTCTCGAAGGCTGCTTGGCACTCTGGGGTCCAGCGTACCTTTTGGGGTAGCCTCTTGGAGGTCAGCTCTGTGAGGGGCCCCACAATGCTTCCATAGTCCTTTATGAAGCGCTGATAATATCCTGTGAGCCCCAGGAAGGCCGGTGGTCGGTCTGGACCCGGAAGTGGGTGCCGAAGAGGTAGGGCCGGAGCTACTTTAGGGCCCACACGACGGCGAAGGCCTCCCTCTCGATGGTGCTCCATAGCTGTTATCTGGCCAGCAGCCGCCGGCTGATGAAAGCAACGGGAAGGTCGGCCCCCTCAGGGTTTACTTGGGAGAGACCGCCCCAATGCCGTGCTCCGAGGCGTCGGTTTGGACCACAAACTCTCCCCAGGAAGGCTCGGACTGCTGTCTGGGTGATAGGGGGCTCCCAGGCCCGGATGGCATCAATCTTTGGCTGGAGGGGAGCCACCTGGCCGCTCCCCACTTGGTGTCCCAGATACGTCACGGACCCTTGGCCTATCTGGTACTTGCTGGCCTTTATTGTTAGTCCGGCCCGTCGGAGGGCCGCCAGGACCTCCCAGAGGTGGGTCAAGTGCTCATCCCAGTGGCGGCTGTACACCGCAATGTTGTCTAGGTAGGCGGCACTGAATTCTTCTAGCCCGGCCAGTACCCTGTTCACGAGTCTCTGGAAGGTGGCCGGGACGTTTTTCATGCCGAAGGGCATCACTTTGAAGTGGTAGTGGCCATCAGGGGTCGAGAAGGCCGATCGCTCTTGTGCTCCAGGGGTGAGGCCGATCTGCCAATACCCAGCCGTGAGGTCGAAGGTGCTGAGATATTTGGCGGCCCCCAGGCGATCGATTAGTTCATCCGCCCGGGGGATAGGATGGGCGTCGGTCCTGGTGACTGCATTCAGCCCCCGGTAGTCAACACAGAACCGGAGCTCCGGGGGCGTGCCGGGGCGGCGGCTTTAGGGACCAGGACAACAGGACTGGCCCTGGGACTGTTGGAGGGTTCGACTACCCCCAGAGCTAGCATCTTGGCCACTTCGGATTGGATGGAGGCCCGAACTCGATTGGGCACTCGGAAAGCTCGGTGTCTTACAGGCGGTCTCCGGTGTCCACATCGTGGACACACCACCGGGTGACTCCAGGGGTGAGGGAAAATAGGTCTGAAAATTGCCCCAGCAGCTTCCGGCAGTCTTGGCGCTGCTCTGGGGTCAGGGTAGAGGAGAGCGTGACCCCTTCGATGGAGCCGTCTTTCTCGGTGATGCCCATAAGATCTGGTAAAGGTTCGGAGTCGTCCTCAGCTCCGTCATCGGTCGCTAGCAGCAGGCTTAGTTCAGTGCGGGCAAAGTGCGGCTTGAGCCGGTTAGCGTGCAGAACCCGGAGGGGGTTCCGGGGGGATTCCAGGTCCACCAAGTAAGTGACGGGGCTCTTGCGCTCCACCACTTTGAAGGGCCCCGTCCATTTGTCCTGGAGGGCGCAAGGTTCAACCGGGGACATGACCCAGACCTGCTGGCCCGGCTCGAACTCGATGGACGAGGCGTTCTGGTCATACCAGCGTTTCATCTCCTCCTGACTGGCTTCCAGGTTGGCCTCGGCAAGCTCCCGGAACTTCCGAGTCTGGTTGCGGAGGGTCAGAAGGTACTGGTAGACATCGGGTGGAGCACCTCGGACAGCCGTCTTCCAGCCTTCTTTGACCAGGCTGAGGGGGCCTCGGACCGGGTGCCCATACAATAGTTCGAAGGGGCTGAACCCCAGGGACTTCTGGGGTACCTCTCGATATGCAAACAGGAGGCAGGGCAGCAGGACGTCCCATCTGCGTCGTAGCGGTTCTTCTAAGCCCTTGATCATCCCCTTCAGTGTCCGGTTAAATCGTTCTACAAGTCCATTTCCTTGGGGGTGATATGGGGTGGTGAACTTATATGTGACCCCGCACTGTTGCCACAGGGACCGCATATACTTGGAGATAAAGTTGGTGCCCCGATCACTCACGACCTCTCGGGGGAAGCCGACTCTGGAGAAGATCCCCATTAGGGCTCGGCCTACTACTGGGGCCGTGATGGTTCGGAGGGGGATGGCCTCAGGATAGCGGGTGGCATGGTCCACCAGAACGAGGATGAAGCGGTGCCCCTGAGAGGTGCGGGGGTCCAAGGGTCCCACTATGTTCATCCCCACTCGCTCGAAGGGGGTGGTGACCACCGGGAAAGGCTGAAGTGGAGCTTTGACTTTTCCCCCGCTCTTCCCGCTGGCTTGACACGTCGGACAGGATCGGCAGTGGTTGTGCACATCGTTGCGCATCTTCGGCCAGTAGAAGTGGGTCACCAGGCGGCGTTTTGTCCTGCCCCAGGTGCCCGGCGAGGGGCACGTCGTGTGCCAAGTTCAAAAGGAAGTCTCTGAAACGGAGGGGAACGACCAGCACCCGGCTGGCCCCTAGTTCGGCAATTCTCTGCTCGCGGTAGAGAAGGTCGTGGTCCCAATAGACCCAGTGGGACCCCGAGGGGTCTCCAGCGGCTTGAGTGGCGGCTTGTTGTCGGAGTCCCTCGAGGGAGGGACAGGTTTTCTGTTCCTGCCGGAATTGTTCGCGGGTGGGGCCACCTTCCTGGCGCAATTGAGCTAGTTCTGGAAGGTGGCCGAGCTCGGTGAGATCTTCATGGTTGGACCCTTGGGGGCCGGGTTCAGGGTCGGCGTCCTTGGGGACGGCAGGCGGTGGAGGTGCGGGCCACTCTGGTTCCTTGGTCGGGGCATCCTCCGTTGGGGTGGAGGCTCGGGCGGACATGTAGCGGGTGGTCGCACAGACCCACTCTGGAAGGCCTAGCATCCCCAGATGCTCTCTCCGCTCGACGCTGGCCCAGGGGGAACTTTCCAGGTCGTTCCCGAGGAGGCAGTCCACGGGGGCATCGTCTCGGACGGTCACCTTCAGCATACCCGACACCCCTCCCCATTCGAAGGGGATGCGGGCCATCTGGCACAAACTCTCGGAGTTGTCCGCCGTGCGTACGGGGCACAGGACATTGGGGAGAATTTGTTCAGGGGTCACCAAGTGGCAGCGGACCGCCGTCATGCTGGCCCCAGTGTCACGGAGGGCTTCGGCCCGGCGTCCATTGATGGTGACCCACTGGCGGTATTTCTGGGTGTTGCCTGGGATCGGGTCTCGGGGGACCATGTCTCGATCACCCAGGCATGCCAAGATCATGGAGGCGGGCTCCCACTCCGCTTGTTCGGGGTCGTTGTCTTCCTCCTCGCCTCTTTCTTCGCCCAGGGCGGCGGCCGCGATCTGGCGGTTTGGAGGCCCGGTGGTGCCGGGTCGCTGATTCATCGGGCAGAGGGGGTCATTCGCGTAATGACCCTGTTGCTGGCATCTGTGGCACGTCACATTCAGGCGGGGCCCCGGTCTTGCTGGGGGAACCCCCCTTCGGCCCAGGGCTGGTGAGGTGGCGGTAGGGGAGGACCCCGCGGGGGTGTCTCGGCCCCTGCTCTGGCCTCCTCCACTGCCGCGTGGTCGGTGGTTCCCCGGGGATCCCCGGCCGTAGTCACCCATCGGACTCCGGGGGACTCGGGTGCTCACCCATCTATCAGCCTCGACAGCGAGTTTTCGTGGCTCAGTCAGTTTGCTGTCGAGAAGGTGCTGCCGGAGTTCGACGAAGCAGTTGTTGGACAGATGTTCCCAGATAATGAGGTCGACCAACTGCTGGTAGGTGGTGACCTTGCTGCCTTTGACCCACCCCTCGAAGGCTCTGCTGTAAAAGTTCACGTATTCCACCCACGTGGTACCGGGGATTTTTTTACAGTCTCTGAATCGCTGCCGGTACATCTCGGGGGTGAGTCCGTAGCGAGTGAGGAGAGCGGTTTTCATGTGCTCGTACGAGGTCATCTCGGCGTCGGGGAGCTCTAGCAGGGCATCTCTCCCTTCGTTGACGAACTTCCCCCAGAGGCCTGCGCCCCAGTCCTTGAGGGGTACTCGATGGCCGGTCATAGCTACTTCATAGGCTTTGAACCACTGTTGGATGTCGTCGTTCTTGTAGTATTCTTTGACGACATCTTTGGGTATGTGCACCTTTGTGTCCAAGGGCGGGGGCGAGGTCTTGCCCCCGGATGCGTTGGCATCATTCGTTTTGGCCTTGAGTTCTAGTTCCTTTAAGCCGTGCTCGTGCTCGAGCATGAGTCTCTTCTCCTCGAGGTCTCTTTGTCTTCGTTTTTCTTCCAGGTCTCCTTCTAGCCGTAGTTGCTCGAGGGCTATTTTTCTCTCTGCCAGCTGCAGTTCTCCGTCCAGCCGGAGTCGGGCGAGTTCCAATTCGTGGAGCCGGTTCCTCACTCGTTCTCGGGCGTCTTCGTGGGAGAGGCCCATGTCTGGGTTTGCGGGTCTCTCCCCCGCTGGGGTCGCGTCGGTCTCAGGGCGTCCGCTCGGGCCCGGGTTGTCTTCATTCTGGCGTGGCGTGTCACCGGCGTCCACCCATGCTTGTAGGGCTGATTTAAAGTCTTCCTTGGTGCTTAGCCCAGTGGTAGCGATGCCTAGGTCTTTGCAGAATTGTTTTAATTCTTTGTGACTGTAGTCTTCCATTTTCTCTTTCTGGAATTCCGTAGTCGGTCTTGTTTCTGGCGTAGTCATGGTCGCGGTGTGTTTCTCACGGTAGTGAGTGAATCACTCTCTGTACGATCTGCGTCAGCTCGGATCCCGTCGCTTGCCACCACTGTTAGAAAGGCGATCCCGGGGGAGGCAGAAGATGTCTGACTGACCACCCCTAGGTCCACCTCTCCGTCTAGAAGTAGCCGAGCGTTATCGAGAGGCCTCCTGGGTGAGGGTCCTCTCCTAGGATCGTACAGTAGAGTAACCACAACACTACAAACGGACACCACACAAGAGGTTAAGTTCTTAGGCTTTATCAGGGATAAAGGTTGCTGGATCTCAGCGGTATATACAGGCAGATCGAGGGATCTGTAGAGTCTCGTAAAAGGGACAAGGTAGGGGGACAATCTCAATGTGGGTGCAGGAAGGGATACCCTGCGCACAGCTCTCAATCCTCGAGCCGGGGGTTCCGAGAGGTCGGGCCGCGGCAGCGCCAGCAGGACTCGACGGGTGGTCTTCACGGAGAGGAGGCCGCGGCAGCACCAGCAGGCCTCGAGGTGGTTTCGGCAAAGAAGGGCCGCGGCAGCGCCAGCAGGCTCTCAAGATGGTTCAGCCGCGGCAGCGCCAGCAGGCTCTCCAGATGGTTCAGCCGCGGCAGCGCCAGCAGGCTCTCAAGATGGTTCAGCCGCGGCAGCGCCAGCAGGCTCTAAAGATGGTTCAGCCGCGGCAGCGCCAGCAGGCTCTCAGGGTATCTTCAGGTTACAGGAAATGAGTTCGTCTGGTGTCGGCCGTGACAGCGTCGGCAGGGCTTCCAGTCCAGGATACAACTGGCGTCCTACTCCGGGGCTGGCCCAGATATAGAACGGGGGTCCTTTGATGTCCGGACCCTCGCGCCTGGGGGCCAGAGGGGCCGGGATGATGGTGTCCAGACACCCAGCAGGGGGGTGGAGCCAGCGCCCAGGGAGGCCGGAGGGCGATCGATACCAGGCGTTCGGGGACGGCTGGAGGGCCATCGAAACTCCCCTTCCTCCGGGATCTGTCGAGTGGCCACTCGACCACCTGGGTGGATCTTGGTGCCTCGATGTCGGGGCTTCGCTGGGGCCTGGGCCGGGGCCGAGGCCACGTGTTCGTGACGTGGTGGGCCCAAGATGGAGTCGGGCGCGGCCTCGTGCTCAGGACGTGATGGGACTAAGATGGAGCCAGGCCGGTGGTGGGGGGTCCGGGATGGTAGCCGGACCTGTAGTGTTGGGGCGTGCAGGGTTGGGCAAAAGGGGCCGCCCGAGGCTCGGTGGAGGGCTGATGTCGTCCTGGGCCCGCTGTTAAAACCTGAGTCGGGTCGGGGACAATCGATATTTGCCCGGCGGTATTGCCTCTGTGACCCTCTAGTTATTTTAATCAATGAAGAGGCAGGCGCTGGAGACTGGAAAGCAGGAAACAAGGTTTTTATTCTCTCCGGAGGAGAACACAACGAAACGGACAGAAGGTATCGTTCTGAGGTGCTCTAGATACATTTCTGAGGCCTGGCCTCTTATACACTGTTTTATGACTTTATTGTAGATTACACATTCACGTTAAAGCTTTGATGTATGGAAAAGACATTTCCGGAACTCCCCTTTGGGCCCGTTCCCACACACATTTACAGTTGAAGTCCCCACCCTAGTCACAACAGGTGATGAGTATCACGCAGCTGGATATTCCGCCGATTCACGGAATGTGGGGGGTTTGATCGGATCTCATGGAGTGGGGGCTTTGATCAACCCGGGGATCCTTTGATGGGGGAAGCTTTCTATTGTACGGGGAGGGGCAAGGAATGGTATCGGCAGAGCTGGGTGTCGGCCTGGGAACGGGGAAGACAAAACGGGCACACGGGGAAAAAGGGGGTTTGCATCTAAGGGCCGGAGATCATGAAAGGGAAGCAGGGAGGTGTCGCGCTGGGAACAGGATGAGGGCCTGGGGCAGAGCAGCGCCGAAGAGGGGTTTATGACTCAAGGCAGGTGCAAGCAGGGGGTGGTCAGCGTGCAGGCTTAGTGAAGGCAAAGGGCTATGTCAGGGGCCAGCGGCATGCAAAAGGGTTCGTTCTGATCGGGGCATCTTAAAAAAATGGCGGGCGCGCACGACAAAAGTGTGGCATCAGGGGAAGAGGCAAGATGGCGCAGATAATGTTCACCAAAACGTACTAATTTTCAACAGTCCTCCCTTTAACATATTCAAGACATCTTGCTGGTTCATTTTCTACTCGGTTCTATTGTGGTGGGCATGAGAAAGAAAACGGTAGGAACCCTAGATGAAAAGAGTTGTAAACAATACATTTTAACATTTCTAGTTTTTAGGAGGTGAGCCTATTTGATAAACTTTGATCAATTTGTTTAGCAGGAAAGTCATAGGAATGCAATACAAAAACGATTCTGTAGCGAGAGCAGCAAGCATATTTCATACTGGCAGGTTATTACATATCTATCAGGTTCGGATTGGAGCATGATCAATACAATGGCGGCTGGGAGAGAAATGAGGTCTAGCAGAAACGGCGATTGGGGATGTCAAATGTTCGAAGTTTAACGAGTTCTCATCATTCTTTGTTGCCTTTCGTTGGCGCTGTTGAGCACCGGCGGTGGAGCTACAAGTCCAGCTCTGTTCTAAGTTCTGCGTTGCAGGGCACGACCCTTTCCTCGCGTTTCTGGTCGGAAAGGTCCTTTTCGCCCTGTGTCCTTTGAGGTGATTGTCAGAAAGTTCAGATGGAGGAAGAGCTTACAAAACAGTCCATAGGGTAGGTCAGAGGAAAAGGGGGATGGAGCAAGGCCAAATTAGGAACAAACTAGGGGAACGAGAGACTTCAAATAGGCGGGCGTGTGACCGAATTCAGAGAGCGGGGACTTGTCGACAAACACTGGACATCGAGCAGGGGCATCAGGTCGACCCTTTCTTCTCATGTTGTCGAAAACAGTGACTCGTCCTGCAGCTCTTTTCTGTCGTGGTCTCGCCTTGGCTAATGTCGCAGGTGTTCCTTAGTCTGCAGTCAGGCCTCGTGCTCCCACATCCGGTCCTTCTCTCCTCCAACAGCAGTACCCTTAAACAAGTTTGAAAAGACAGTCTTTAGAGAATTTGCAGATGAAGATAATCAAAAAGTCTATTTCTCTCCCAGCCCCAGGCAAAGAATGAAAATGCCCGTTATAGACGAACCTGGCAAAGATATGCCGACTACACAGGTATTTTGCTGAGAGACGATCATGGCTAAACATTTCCTTTCTATCGATGCATCCTGCTTTTCAACTACTACGGGGTTCATTTCGATGATTTCTTTACCTTGGACTAGTCTGTTAACCTTGTAAAACATCATTCTGGATCCTACGTAACCTTTTACAGCCCGATTACTTAATTAGGAAGGACAGGGGTTTTATGGGAAACAACCAGGGACATAGGAAACTTGTGGTAAGGGCATAAATCGACCCATCTCTCACAACCGGAAATGAGGGGTAGTTTCATAATTCCAGTTTTTGGGCGGCTGATACAGGGGAGGTAACAAGGGTGATCATTTTTCCGGTTTGGGTATTGCGACAATTCGGGGAAGGGAGGGTCGCGTATTCTGAGGTCCTTGTTTTATACCATAGGAGCCGTTGACATGTAGTTCCCTTATTTCGGGTCAGATTAGGGAACCTCTGTCGTCTTACCTGTCCTTTCCCTTACGGCCCAACCTCGGTTCATTGACTTCTAGCGGAAAAGGAGAGGTAATGACGCGGCCTCAGGGTGATTGCATTAAAGACAAGTTTTTGTGCAAATACTGACGGTATTTGAAGCCAATTAGGTGGTGTGCTAGGGGTGGCAGTCTGCCAATTTCGGGGCTAATCACTCGGAAGAGTGGGAGTGCAAAAATAGAGGGAGAGAGAGAGAGAGAGAGAGAGAGAGAGAGAGAGAGAGAGAGAGAGAGAGCGCAACGGCAGGCTAAATAGTACACGTGCAACAGAGAGGGTGGCAGTGTATTCAAGAAAGTCTATTTAGTGCATTACACAGTAAAGGGCATTCACGGGTCTGCGTTAGAATCTTGTAATCATGCAGTTTGAGCATTAGACAGGGTAGAGGGGACGTGCCTTGAGAAAAAGGAAAGAAGAAAGGAGGTACCATTTTGTCGCACTTTCTCGCATTCTCGGTCCTTCGACCAGTTGGGTCAACGCCTCAGTCACACACACACGTTCCCTCATAGTTTCGCATCATACGTGACATGGGTTCATTCGTCCGGTCTGGTTTAAGGGTGATCATTTTTTATCAGGTCGTGCTAATTTTTCGGGTTTGTTCGATACGTGAGTAGTTTGCAGGCGTGCTTAGACACCACCTTGCGGCGCTAGTCCGCTTCGTGTATTAGACATGGCAAGGCTTCAGATCTTCGCCACACCTCGGCTGTAATCTCTGATGTAACCTGCAGAGGGAGGAAAAAAGGGGGGTGGGGGAGACAGCATTCGCGCATATTCAAATACATGGATTCATAAGTTCTTTACTTACCTCTTACTCGTCTTTCCTCCTCGGGGCAGGGTCCCCGGGGATATGGTTTCTGGAGTCGAGGGGGGTAGTGTGTCCATATAGGTCATGTGCGGGGAAACGTAAAAAGGAAACCAGAGGTGCTTAGTGCGAGGTATCTAGTCAAAGGATGTATCTCACTATCGGGATCCTTAAACCTCTTTCAACGCTGTGGCGTTCTAAGGTTCTTCGGTTCTTGGGTCAGCTCCGTTCCCTGATACTTTGGAACGTTGTACTTTATAACATTTACATTATTTCATTTCACCCTCCTTTTACATTCCCTCATTTACACCGTTCGTTTTACCCATCCTTGGAAGTCAAGGTCTTCCTCTGCGCGAGAGTTCATGGGTCAGTCGCGTACTTTGAAGGCGGAGTGTCGTGTTGTCGATCCGATCCGTCCTCCAGGGCTGGGCAACCATCTTCTTTTAACCTCAAAGAGAGAGCAGAGTAGGGTGCACAGAAAAGAACTTTCCCACCGATCCCACATTTTTAAAATAAAGCATGCAATACCCGTCCATAGTTTCAAAAACTTTATTTTGCAAAATCATTTCAGCATGTGGATTATGAGGGTGCGGTCGTATTTGGCCGGTCGTGGCAATGGCTAAAGTGCGTACAGTGGGGGGTGTCGTTTGCAGCAAAAAACATCGGAAAGTTTTACTCATTCATTTGTAAGAAACTAAAAACGTCTATTAATTGGCTGGGGGTTCGGGGGCATTTATTTTCATAATTTAGAAGCATAATCATAATAGTTGTAATCAGATTTCCTATATGCATACCGTACGTGTGCGTCGTAAATGAGGTTTACATCAGTTATAAAAATATAATACATTGTACATTTGTAATCAACATTTGTAACGGGGATCCTTTCATACTGTTCGTCGAGTGAGTTCTCCTTGTCTTTTCTAGCCAAGTGTACAAAGGATCATATAAAATCTCAGAACGTCAAGTTTATATTAGTGCGAAGGAACACCACGAGGTGTTCGTAAGTTCCGATTGATACCAGCGCCATTTTGGGCGGGGCCGGCTCAGTCCGGAAGCAGCATCAGGGGGAAATGTTTCCCATTACTGGCAGTTTGGACCAGAGTCCTTTTCGGCAGTTCTAGAATTCATGCTAACAGAAGGAGTGGCAATGTCATGTTTGTTTCGTTGGCGATCAAGGCAGCCGTCCCTTACCGGAAGCCTGCAAAGGCCGAAGGTTCCGCCGGGGACCTTTGTAGGATCTTCAAGGCTGCGGAGATGCTGTCGGAGATGGGGGCTCGTGCTCCAGGGGGCAAATGTTCGAGTTATATTGCTGGCCAAAGTTACTCTAGTGGCCGGGGCCCGCCTTCCAGCGGACCCAGACGCCATTTTGAGGCCCTACAGGGGCCACTCTCGTCGAGTTTGCAAGAGTGGGAGAGATCCTTCGGAGTGAAAGGAAGAGGTCCCTGTTGTGTGAAAGCGGGACGTTCAGCTGGGGTGCAGCTGTGATGCCCCCACCTGGGGGGGGGGGGGCGAGGGAGACTCGTCCGCATCGTCTCCTTCTCCCGGTGCACCCCATGCCGCTCCTTTTCATCGCCCCGCATGAAGGTCTCTCCACATCCGGTGTTCCCCAAGTCCTGTGCTCAGTGCTGTGGGAGTATGGCCACCTGTGGCGCGCATTCGGCGCGGCACGAGTATCAGTGCAGTCATTGCAGGTTCGGTGTTCCGAAAATATGGCCACCATTGCACGTTCGGTGCTGCGCAAGTACTGGGGTGCCACCATGGTGTGTTCGGTGCTGTGGAAGTATTGGCACCATCGCCTGACTGGGGGTGTTCGGCGTCGGGCCGGGGGCTGGGAGACCTCCTATCGGTGGAGGTGGGAGAGGCTCGTCCGCGTCGCCTCTCCCTCCCAGCCCAACTTGGACAAATTGTTGTGGAGGTACGTGCAGGACATCCCGCCGTCCAGAGCTGCTGCGGCTGTTACGGAAGGGAAAAGGAAGAGGTGCCTCGTTCTTCTCTGGACATGTGGCGGGACTACTTAAGTCTATCCAGGCCCGTTGCGGCTGGCTGAGGAGGCATGTGGCGGGACTACCTACAACTGCCCGGGCTGCTGGCTCCTGCCTCTCCTCCGGCTCCCCCATACGTTAAGATTTCCTGACCAAGAGTTGGCGGCCGGGCCCGCCTTATATGGGTTGCCGTTGGTTGGGCGTAGCCGTAACCCTGCCCTACTTTGGAAGGTTCCAGAATGGGGGGGGGGCGAATGTTCTGTTTGACTTTCATTTTTTTACAGTTTACCGTTATTATTCCTTGTCTGTTGTGCTAAATTAAAAGTTCAAGTTCATTAATGGTCTACGGATTTTGTTTTACCATTTCTTTCTTTCCAGGTTGCTTTTATGCTAAGTTTCTGCTAACAGAGGTTGAGTAACACGGAAACACGTGTAGAGGGATGACGCAGATTTGTACATTACATACACACAAACTCAGACGGGGGACAGTGCAAGTACGACATACAAAGACCCAAGACGAATATAAAACAGTTATTGGTCATAATTATCTCTTTCCGTCTGCGAATTTGAAACGAGGCTGGGTTCCCGTCTTGACGTTGCCTGACCTAGGAGAACTTGAGCATGCCGCTGAAATTGTCCTGGCGAAATCTGTGCCATCGGGCATAATCAAACGTGGTGGTTCTGTCTGGTCTGTCTATGTAAGTCGGGTTCTTCTTTGTCTCGCGCTTTTTCTCGTACTGCCGGTCTGTCGTTCCTGTCGGCCCTTTGCCTTTACTCACGCTCAGTAGAGTCGGGCATTGGGCTTTCCAGTGTCCGACATACCTACAAAAAGCGCATTGGTCTGGCCCTAAGTCTGGTCGTCTTTTGCATAGTGTCGGGGGATAAGTTGTGGGTAGCGGTGTCCTGGGGTTGTCCTGTCGGTATATTTCTCTACTTGGTTTGTCCTCGTCTTTTCTCTGTCGTTGCATAGCCTCTCTGCGCCACATACCGAGACTGTCGAGCATAATTGGCGTTGTCTTATTATTTCGAAGGGCTATTTCTAACGTTTCTATTTTATCAAGGTCAAAGGATCCTGCCAGTGGCCACTGTTTGTCTTGACTCTCTTCGGTATACCTGTGCCACAATTTATTATAGGCTATGGTGACTAATCCATAGTTTATGAACATGTCCTTATTAGGGGTGCCTTCTAGTGGAGCTATATGGTCCACCTCTAATACACGGTCCGGGCTAAACAGGCTATTAATCAGTGGGGAGAAGACAGACATGACGGCTCGTAACGAGGGACTAAAAAGTCAGCACTGCCTATCTTATCACTAGGTGCAAAGACTGGACAGAATATTTCTATTCTACGTTGTTTGCAGGCAGTGAATACCTCATGGATCAAAATAACAAAAAGACCAATAAATAACAATGGGGAGAATGAGTAGGTCCGCAAAGATCTGCGTTACCTACCCTTTTCACTATCTGCAAAAAGGGTGGTCTCTTCCCTGTTTGCAGACAGGGAATCTCCAGGAAACAATAGTTTTGCGAACAACAGTTCAGTTTCAAGTAATTATTGAGTGGGGGAGAAAAAATAAGCACGGCTGCTGCCCTACCTATCCTCCACTGCTTGCAAAGAGAGAGCCCGTTGTTTCTCCGTTTGTAGACAGTGAATCTCCAAATAAATAAAGAGCAATACTAGTATTTTTAAACAATCAAACAATCAAGCAATCATTTCGCAACTTGTCGTGATTACACGACCTTACCCGGACCATGTGGACAGTTTCTTGTCTTCCGAATCCAGCGCCCGATCGTCCTCTTTTTCTCGTATTTCTCACGGCACTCCTGATGGTCCCCAGTCAGGACCGTAGATCACTCGAGAGAGGTCTGTTCGGAACTAGTGAAGTTCGGATGATCGGCTGCCAGACGAGGGTCTATTGGGCAAGAGCTCTCCCGATCGTTGCAGTCGTTCACTCTGTCGTCGGGACCTCTCCCACTGGATCCACGAGTCGCTGATGGGCCCCACGCTTGGGACGCCAATTGTTAAAACCTGAGTCGGGTCGGGGACAATCGATATTTGCCCGGCGGTATTGCCTCTGTGACCCTCTAGTTATTTTAATCAATGAAGAGGCAGGCGCTGGAGACTGGAAAGCAGGAAACAAGGTTTTTATTCTCTCCGGAGGAGAACACAACGAAACGGACAGAAGGTATCGTTCTGAGGTGCTCTAGATACATTTCTGAGGCCTGGCCTCTTATACACTGTTTTATGACTTTATTGTAGATTACACATTCACGTTAAAGCTTTGATGTATGGAAAAGACATTTCCGGAACTCCCCTTTGGGCCCGTTCCCACACACATTTACAGTTGAAGTCCCCACCCTAGTCACAACAGGTGATGAGTATCACGCAGCTGGATATTCCGCCGATTCACGGAATGTGGGGGGTTTGATCGGATCTCATGGAGTGGGGGCTTTGATCAACCCGGGGATCCTTTGATGGGGGAAGCTTTCTATTGTACGGGGAGGGGCAAGGAATGGTATCGGCAGAGCTGGGTGTCGGCCTGGGAACGGGGAAGACAAAACGGGCACACGGGGAAAAAGGGGGTTTGCATCTAAGGGCCGGAGATCATGAAAGGGAAGCAGGGAGGTGTCGCGCTGGGAACAGGATGAGGGCCTGGGGCAGAGCAGCGCCGAAGAGGGGTTTATGACTCAAGGCAGGTGCAAGCAGGGGGTGGTCAGCGTGCAGGCTTAGTGAAGGCGAAGGGCTATGTCAGGGGCCAGCGGCATGCAAAAGGGTTCGTTCTGATCGGGGCATCTTAAAAAAATGGCGGGCGCGCACGACAAAAGTGTGGCATCAGGGGAAGAGGCAAGATGGCGCAGATAATGTTCACCAAAACGTACTAATTTTCAACACCGCCATGCGGGAAGGGTAGGACCACGCCATGAGGCCGGGTCCAACAGTGTCCTATTGTGTATTTCATTTTTTGGCATTTTTTTCTTAATATATTTCTAGGTACCGCAGTACTTTCTAAGTAGTACAGCGGTACTGCATTAATTTATTTTTTACAAAAAGTAAATATGTAAAAAATGAAAATTCACTTTAGTACATTATAATTGTGAAATATAATGTAGTACAGTGTATTTTGAACTTTTTACCATAATTATAATTCGTTCAATGTTTTTTAAAGTACCACAGTACTTTGTAGAAAGAACTGGCGCTTTTAAAAATATACGGAATCTTTTAGATAGTTTTCCCTAGCTGGTACCACTTTAATAAAGTGGTAATAGGTAGGGGAAAAATATAATACCGAGGGGGTCATTAAGCCGCCCGCCATCCCATCGGTGAATGGGACCGCCCGCCATAAGGGCGGGGGTCCCGTTGGGGGCATTAGGATGCGCCCGCCACTGTGGCGGGCGCATCTTGCATGTTTAGCATTGTGGCGGGCGGTGCACTCGGCCCCGCCCGCCACAATGCTAAACATGCTTGTGACGCATTTACATCAACAAAACGGCAGGCACCATGCGGTGCCTGTCGCTTTGTTTATGCAAATGCAGGGGGGGTACCACAGGTACCCCCCGTGTGCACCCCACCCCTCCTTCACTGTGAAGACCGCATGCCTTTCCGTGGCGGCATCACCACCACGGAAAGGCATCTGTCCTGGCCCATCTTAATATGGCTGGCGGTGTCTAATAGACACCGCCACCATATTAAACCTTTCCAGCCCCAGGGAAAGCGGCAGATGGTCTTCCCGTCCACCGCGGTCCCCCCCGCCATACTAATATGGCGGGGGGGCATTCAGGAGAGGATGTCCGGTGGATTGCCCCCGCCAGGCCGGCGGTGGCTACCGACTGCCAGGCGGGGGCAATCCGCCCGACATCCTAATGGGTCCCCTAGTATTTACCTTTATCGAATGACCTAACCCAGAACACAGGCAAAGTGTACTTAAAAAAACATTGGTCACTTTAACTTTTATAAAGGCAGTAATAAACCAACCAATCCCATATTGCCTTGTCATCACTATTTATGGCAGTACTTTCAGATTATTTCCTGAAACAACAGCGACCTGAGACATCCCTACGTTTAAATGCCTTATAACTTTATAAATACCAACCCTACTTACCTGTACTCGATGGCAGAAGAATCCATTTTCAAAGATCCAACAGAAAAGAAAACAGATTTCTCATTAAAGAAGGCATACGGGAGCTTGAACTTTGGCAAAAGAGCTGTTTTAAGGTGTATACGCAGCACAATCATCGGCCTAAGACTGTAAAAAGTTGTTTCAAGCTTAGAAAGTGCAGCTGAATGTTCGTTCATCTTTACTAGACGTAAAGGAGGAGCAAGTTTCTGACTTATATTTTGATGCTGTGAGGGAGTCACCATCTGCCAGTGGTGCTACAAATGCGTCAAGAAGAAATCTGTTGATAAAGGAGTGACATACATATTTTGCTCAAAAATCCAAATTCATTGTGGGTGCCTTTTCTAAGTAACAGACCTTTTAGTGCCTGAAGAGAAGTTGCATAAGATACGTAAGGAAAATAAGTAGTTTTCTTCCGACAGTCAACAACAACACTCCTGTTCGGAAAAAAAGTAATTTAGCCCTTGAGAAGACAGCAGGCTGATTCAAGATCCAAAAAGATAAAAATGTGGGTCCTATCCTGGTAAAGGTTTCCACAAGCAGAAGCACCAGGAAAGCAAATATGGCAATTATTTCACAAAAGAAACAAAAGCATGGAGAGGAGGTCACATTTGCCACTTTGTGACCACATGAGAAACATTTACTTTTGATACTTCAGTCCTGTAGATTGTGAAGAGGTTATTGATATAATTCAATAATTGCCTTCCAGAGTCTGGAATCAGGCCAACCAAATGATCAAAGTGTCAGCAGAAGAGACAAGTACTGACAGAGGCCATCCACTTAATCCTTAAAAGAGAGGCACAAGTTTCTTCTGAAAATCCAGAAATAGCAGCCGATTCCCTCTCAAGACTAAACTGTTCTTGGGTATTGGTTCATAGCAGACATTCACAGAGTATGTATTCCTCAGGAAAGAAAAAAAACACAGAGATCTCTGTTACTGGAGCTTTGTGGAAAGGGAAAATAATAGAGCATGGTTTTGGTTATTAAAAATACAGAGGCATGTGACGACATGCCTTTTCACTGCACTGGGCTCATCTCTACCCATAGATACTGATGAATCACCTAATGAAATGTTGTAGATAGGTTTGTCTTCCAGGAATGGTCCTGAAAGTCATAACAATAAATGATAGTGCAATTTGATGAGGAACTTGTTTAGACATCTTGCCTAAGCAAGCAGAGTGATCCATGTAAGCCAGTCAGAAATCCTCCAAATGGAAGGAATAAGAGATGCTTTTCAATGTCTTAATCTTCTTTCTCCTACAAATAAGAGGTCACCATATCTTGCTTAGGTCAGACAATATGATAGACTTCACATATTTAAATCAACAGGGACATACATCCTTGGCAACACATTTGGAATGCATGCTTTCCATAGAGAGTTAACATTTTTGTCCAACAGATCATTTTTTGGTGACTTAATTCAGAATAAAGGGACAGAAAGAATGAAATGTTACCATTAGTAGGTGGAAATTATCAACAAGTATGTTGGCTTACTCTCTATCTGGTTCTTTTTCACAGAAAGAATCCAGGGAAGCTCTAGATAGGCGTTATGGGCTGAGGTCCAAGAAGTGTCTATAACAGAGTGTTGTTGTGCAGCACGATGGTCCTCTGTGAACACGTTCGTTTGAATAGACTGAAGAAATATGGCACAAAAAAAGAATTTTGGTGAGGTGGGTTTAGAGATCTAACTGTATGAAATCACTTAATTTGCCTTAATAAATCAATGCAGCGTTGCATTAATTATGGCCCAATTTATAATTTAAGGGTTGGGTAAATTATTCCGTCGCCCTGGTGGGGTCCCAATGATCACATTTTGAAATGTCCGTCGGGCCGGCAGACATTTTACCCTTGATGGTGGTACCAACTGATGTATTGTAACTTATCCATACGGCTTCATCGAACATGACGGAGCCATCGGCAAAGTTAAAAAATATATTTTCAAAAATAATCCCCCCAAGTGGGGTTTTAGTTTTGATGTTAATAAAAAAAATACCCTTTTGCCATGGGAATGATCTTCCATGGCTAGGGAGTCCTTTTGCAGTTTTCACCAGGCCAAAATATAGAGCAGCCTTTTAATTTTATTTTGGTAGTCGAAGTCCAAGCAATTCCTTGGTTATTCATCGTGAGTAATGACTACTATGAAGAGAAGGGAAGTAGAGGTAATGCCTCAATTTCTTACCAGTAAACCTCATTAACCTTACTCCCACTTATACCAGAAATTACACCCTGCCTTTCCTCCCAAATTTACTACTCTTTGACATATAAGCTTGGCATGTCAGGAGGATGCTGGGATTGTATATTTTTTTTATGGCTGTTAAGTAGGATTGTGGCGAGCTAAATCAAAGCTATCTTCCAAAGATGCTCTTCCTGTCTCAAGGAGCTGGTAATGACTGGTAAAGTAAATTGAATTATTAATTGGGGTGGATTGTAGTCTACCATAAGGTATAAAGAAACTAAATTGTTAGGTCCAGTCAAAGATTTCAGTCATTTATACCTGATCAAACCCCCTGCTAGCTATGACACATGGCAGACAGGATTAGGTGTGAGGCATTTTGAAGTACTAAAACAGTTAAAAAGTCAGACACAGTATAATAACAATTGATCTCCAATTTATAAAAATAGAGAAACATGTGACTAGCACAATAGAAAAAAAAGAACTAAAAATACAAAAAGGGAACCGAGGATATGTATTTTTAAATATCTCAGTGGAAAAGGGGCCAAGAAAAATGAAGTTTCCAATGTGAATCAATGAAAATGGTAGACCTGGACCAGGTTTCAATTTCAAGCTGACCCCAATGGAATACGGGTCGGATTCAGCAAGTGAATTAGTCCTGGTAAAAGGCTGCATGTCGAAAAATTGGAAAACAAATCTAAGACTCACTTCAGAATGGAACTTTGTCACTTTCTGAGAAGAAAAACATCCTCGTGTGGATCTCCTCTGTAATTGTAGCCACTGCAGTCGAACCAAAGGCCGGATACCTGAAGCAGGTTGGTCCAGATGAAGCTCTAAAGCTTTCGAGAAAGGAACTTGGGCTTTTTCTCAGAAGTGCAAATATCTTTGAATTGGACTAAGCTGAAATTCAATCTGATGCTGTGGAACTGCCAGTCCGATGCTTTTTCTGTAGAGACATGCTGAAGCTGGAACAAAAGGTTTTGAACGTTTTCAAATTTTCTTCTGGTGCCCAAACAACCATAGTACCCTAAGGGGGGCCCTAGAAACTCTCAGGGTGTCAGGCAAAGGCCAACAGCAGGGTCCAGTTGCTACTGGTTAGCTGTGCACTTCAGGTAAAATGGCTCTTACATCATGTGTGTCCCTGTAGCCACACACAGATTTGCCAACTGACTCTTAGAGTCCCCTTCTTTGTCCTGGATACAATTGGGACCGAGTTCAGCCCTCCTGGCCTCTCAGGACTCGACCAGCAGGTGCAGTTCTTCCTCCATTTTTCCACAGGACCAGAGAGTGTTCTAACAAGGGTGCCCTCGGGTGCCACATTTATGTCTGGCACCAGCTACGTGGGGTGACTTACCTAACCAATGCGATAAAAGTTCCCAGAGGCAACCCTACATAATTTTTCAGTAGTTCCAGTTTGCCTATTATAAAAAAAAAAAAAAATGCCACGTCACATGCCACTCCAGGATTGCTGAATTCTTCAGCCACACTAAATTTAGACTCTGAGAGTTTGGGGTGTGTGGGACTGTACTTTGGAAATCACAAGTGTTCTCCCACATCCAACACTGAACTCCAGTTTGAAGCAGGCCCTAGACATACTACTAGATAGGAGACAGAAGCCTAGCCCATCAGCAACCAGGCAGGGAATACACAAGACTTGCTCTCTGGGCCTGTTTAATCCTTTTTATTTATGGAAGCAAAAGTTTTACATGTGCATCAGATAGACCTATCAAGCAGGATTTGGCACTGTTGTGCTAACAAACTGGCATACTGCTGAGCTCAGAGTCATCAACCCCACTCATACAGGTCGACATATCAATCAAAGTAGAATATTGTGTGGTTCATGAGAGGAAATTCACACTTCATTAAAGTGAAGTACCTGATTTGACAACAGCTGGAGAGCTAATGTAAATTATCCTTCAGGAACTTCCGGCAGAGAAAACTCCAATTTCTTTAAGTTCGTTTTCCGAAATGTTTATTAAAAATCAAACTTCATCATTGAATTTGGTTGTAATAATTATTAGAAAGAGTGGTTGAATTATTTTTCTAGATATTCTCAAACTCATGATAGCAGAATTAATATTATAATCTATATTTAGTTTCCTCATAGGCCAGCCAGAGCCTTCCATAGTAAAAATACCTTTTAGGGTTTTGTCACTGCAGTAACATGATAACATTCAATTTCTACATGGGCAACTTTTAAATACAATGCACTCTGCCTTGTAGGCTACTAGACCTACACAGGGATACCTGTTCAATATTTGAAGGGAAATGTTTTCCCTCTGTCAAAAGTGTTATTTTGAAAGGTCAGGCTGCAGTTGTAAACTGCTTCAGTCAGGATTCACTGACAACAACATCACACTGTCACAAAACCTCTGCAGCTCCCTCGCCACGTTCTTTCACTGCAAGATCGCCGATATCCACAACAGCTTCGGCGCCCAGACTCCGCCCCCAGCCACCGATCCAACGCCCCCTACAACCACCCTCAGCGCTTGGACTCCCATCAGCACCAAAGACACCGCCCACGCTATGAACACCATCCACTCCGGCTCTCCTTCCGACCCATGCCCTCACCACATCTTCAACAAAGCCAACACCATCATCAATCCCCACCTACGGAACGTCATAAACAACTCCCTCGCGTCTGCCACCTTCCCAGACGCTGGAAGCACGCAGAGATAAACGCCCTACTGAAGAAACCCACAGCGGACCCTAAAGACCTCAAAAACTTCCAACTCATCTCTCTTCTTCCCTTCCCGGCGAAAGTGATCGAGAAGATCATCAATAAACAGCTGACCGCATTCCTCGAGGCCTATGGATCCCTCGACCCATCCCAATCCAGATTTTAAGCCAACCACAGCACCGAGACCGCCCTCATCGCAACCACCAACGACATTAGGACCCTACTCGACAATGGGAAAACTATCGCCCTCATCCTCCTAGACCTCTCAGCCGCCTTTGATACAGTCTGCCATCACACCTTAATAACCCGCCTCCACAACACCGGGATCCAAGGTAAAGCCCTGCACTGGATCACCTCGTTCCTCTCCGACAGAACCCAGGGAGTCCACCTCCCTCCCTTCCGGTCCGCGGCCACCGAGATCATCTGTGGCGTACCCCAAGGCTCATCGCTCAGCCCGACCGTCTTCAATATCTACATGAGCCCCCTCGCCACCATTGCACGCAAACACAACCTCAACATCATTTCATACGCCGACGACACCCAGCTGATACTCTCCCTCACCAAAGACCCAGCCACCTGCAAGCTCAACCTCCAGGAAGGAATGAAAAACGTCGCTGAATGGATGAAACTCAGCCGTCTGAAACTTAACTCAGACAAGACGGAGGTACTCATCCTCGGACCATCCCCATCCACCTGGGATGACTCCTGGTGGCCCACAGAACTGGGCACCACACCAACACCCACTGACCACGCACGCAACCTGGGATTCATCCTGGACTCCTCTCTCACGATGACCAAGCAAATCAACGCCATCTCATCTTCATGCTTCAACACCCTGCGCATGCTCCATTTGATCTTCAGGTGGATCCCCACCGGAACTAGAAAGACGGTCACCCAGGCCCTCGTCACCAGCCGACTGGACTACGGGAACGCCCTATATGCAGGAACCACAGTCAAACTTCAGAAAAGACTCCAACGCATACAGAACACATCAGCACGACTCATCCTCGACATCCCTCGCCACAGCCAAATATCAGCCCACCTGAGAGACCTGCACTGGCTCCCCGTCAACAAAAGGATCACGTTCAGGCCGAAGGCGCGCCAAAGGCAAGCCCGTCTGCGCCCGTCCGCGCCTGGCATGGGCCCAGGGCCAGAACCCCTGCCTCGAGCGGAGGGAACACAAACACAAATAGGAAGATTTACAGTGGCACAGACCTTTTAAAACTCCAGATTAGTACGCCCTGCACTGTGCTCAACCCGTCCGATGAAAATAAACAATGCCCCAGCTGCCCATTGTCCTTCAGCTATACACCTTGCGAGGCTCACATGGCCCAATACCAGCAGGTCAACACGTATAAACACACAGAAATAAAAGCTGCTCTGGTGAATGCAAGGTCGCTTGTAAAACACAATACAGAGGTGGCCATCCTTATCGACTCCCACGATCTCGACCTGCTATTTATAACAGAGACTTGGGCAAACGAATCCTCAGAGACAGACTTATCTCTAGCAGTACCTGACGGTTACTCCATTCCTCGAGCAGACCGAATCGGGAAACAAGGGGGGAGCTTAGCCATCATTAGCAAAGAGGGTCTACATGTCCGGGGTTTGGAGGCCCGATGTTCCCCGGACTGCGAGTCCCTTCTGTTTAAAATTGGCATCACACACAACTATACCTTTGACGGCCTTCTACTGTATAGACCGCCTAATGCGAAAAACTCCCTATCTCAAACCCTAGGCCCTGCTCTTGAATCTAGCCTCGCAGGGGCCGACTATACCATTCTGGGAGATTTTAATATTCATCTCGAAAAAACCTCTGATAGCAATACAGCACTCATCTCAGAGACCATGGCGGGCTGTGGCCTGTCCCAACGGGTTCATCAAGGAACACATGTTGCTGGCCATAATTTAGATGGGATTTTTTCCTCCAACCCCAACATTACAATAAACGACAATATCCCGGTCCCTTGGTCAGATCACAAAGCTGTCCCTTTCACTATAACCATTGACCAGACCAACTCCATTAGGGCCCCCAGCGCAAAGAATTCTCATTCCAAGAATGGGATAAAATTGATATAGCTAAACTCCACTCACATCTGGAGGCGACAATTACGGGGCTTGCAATCTGGCTAACGAGCAAGTAAACAATTGGATTAAAACCGCAGTGCTGTCCGTTGCACCTCTTAAAACAAAGCTCGCCAACAGGAGGAAAACCTCTGAACCCTGGTTCTCGGACAGGCTTAGACTGCAAAAGCAGACTTGTAGACGGGCTGAAAGGAGATGGAGGGCCAACTATGAGGACAGGGAGAAACATACTTATTGTAAGACCCTAGCCACCTACAAGAAATGTATTATTGAAAACAAATCGGCCTACTTCACCCAAAAAATTAAAGAGGCAAATAGCTCCAGTAAAGAGCTTTTTAACACGGTCAAAAAGCTTACAAAAATCCAGCCCAAACAGATTGAAGGCAGTATAGGGCTTTGCAACAAACTGGGTCAATTATTCACAGACAAAGTCAAAATTATTTATGACTCAATCCCTACCCCTAACCAAGACATACCGACATCGGGAGAACCCCAGTATGTTATTAGCAATCACATAGAGCCAGCGAAAGCAGTATTTCAGTTCTCCGCACCTGCGGTGGACCAGGTGCATCAACTCATACTAACGACAAAGTAAGGGGGCCACCTGGATCCGTGCCCGCCCAAAGTCTCAGAACAGCTTAGCAAACAACTCCAGCAGCTTTTTGCTGGGGTTATTTAGTCATCCTGTTTCCCGAGGGCCTGGAAAGATACCTCTGTCCTCCATCTCTTAAAAAAAACGAATCTGGACCCTTCGATCCCAGCCAACTATAGACCTATCTCGAGAATCCCTTTTCCGGCTAAAATTCTGGAAAAACACCTGAACATGCAACTGTCAAAATTTATCAAAGACTCCCAGGCTCTCGACATTTCACAACACAGGTTCCGGGGAGAACATGGGACGGAAACCGCCCTGATCACCGCGGCTGAGGAGATCAGGAGGATTCTGGACAGGGGTGGGAAGGCTGCCTTGATTTTATTAGATCTGTCGGCAGCCTTTGACCCCGTCAACCACACGCTGCTTCTGTCCCGTCTTAAAGAAATAGGTCTGCATGCATCGGCTACCACAGTTATGGCCTCCTTTCTTGGAGAAAGATCCTTTACAGTGCAGCTGGGGGATTTTTCATCTAAATCCTTTAAATCCCCTTGGGGGATCCCCAGGGCTCCTCCTTGAGCCCCATCCTTTTTAATGTTTATACAGTGCCGCTAGCAAACATTATTAGGGATCACGGTTTTATACCTGTTTCTTACGCTCATGACACACAAATAGTGGTGGACATATCCAATAATATCTCAGAGACGGCAGGTAAATTCCGTCTCTGTATGAATCAGGTTAGCCTCTGGATGCAAGCGAACTGCTTCAAACTAAACGGAGACAAGTCCGAGGTTATGCTGCTGCGAGCTGATACCAACATCTGGTCACTCAACTGGTGGCCGGACAGCTTAGGCAACTGTCCATCACCTGTGGAAAGTGTAAGAAACCTGGGTTTTATGTTCGACTCTAAACTTACGTTTAAGGCCCAAATCAACAAACTTACACCCTCAGTATGGTTTACCCTGAAGCTTATTCATAAAATACTGCCGTACATCCCGTCTGACGGCTGTAAACACTGGTAACCATGCTGGCCTTGTCCAAAATAGATTATGGGAATGCCTTATACGCAGGCCTACAAAAACAGCTTATTTCTAAACTTCAGCGTTTGCAGAATGCTGCAGCCCGGTTGATTTTGAACATCCCCAGGTTTGAGCCGGTGGCCTCCAAGCTCAGTAACCTTCACTGGTTACCGGTCGAAAAACGAATACAATTCAAGTTGGCTTGCCTGGCATATAAATCCATGCATGGGTCAGGGCCACATTTCCTGAAAACAAACATGACACCTTATATTCCAGCTAGGACGCTGAGATCTAGTGGTGCTAACCTCCTCCGAATCCCACATTTCAAACAACTGAGATGGGGAGGGAGAGGTTTTCTGCTGCACTCTGCGACAACCTGGAATAAACTCCCGGCAGAAATAAAAAACAGCCCATCTTTGTCAATCTTTAGAAAGAATATAAAGACCTGGCTCTTTTCGGGATAGCCTGGCCCCGACTACCCTAGGCCCTCCGCTAAATCGGTCTCAGTCATGTTAGCGCCAAGACGACCGCGGGCATTCCTGCGCTCTACAAATCCTATAATCAAATCAAATCAAATCCTCACCCACGCACACAAAGCGCTCCACGAAATAGGTCCCGAATACCTCAACAACTGCCTCACGTTCTACACTCCAACACGCAAACTCCGCTCCGCCAGCCTCGCCCCCGCCACCGTCCCACGGATCCACAGAACCCCAGCCGGAGGAAGATCATTCTCCTACCTGGCGGCCAAGACGTGGAACTCCCTCCCCGCCCACCTACGACTGACCCAGGACCACCTCACATTCAGGAAACACCTCAAGACCTGGCTCTTTGGGGGGAGGAGCCAAGATGGCGATCGGAACAGTCGCATAAACGCTTGGCTCTGAGGGCCCTTCCTCCCCGCACGTCTATCCTGCAGATAATCCTGAGCGAGGTTTGCTGATCTACGTTGTTGAAGGGAAACGATTACTTACCGTCTGTTTCTGGGGCTCCACCGTGCAGTAGACCCGAAGAACTGTCCCCGTCTGCTTGCCGGCCTTCTCGAACCCGAGATATTGCCGAGCCGGAGAGAGCCCATGTTGCCCGGTTCCCCTTGGGTGAGACGCCCGGCCATGTTAATAGTCCCGTCCGGGAGCCAGCGGGTGGCTCCCGGCCAACATGCGTGGAACACGTCCGGCCTTTTGGTGACTCTCCTTTCTGCGGCAAGCGCCGACTGTTGAGGTCCAGCCATGGGACCTGCTGACTCTAGTGGTCGGACGGGGCTCGGAGGTGGAGGGGAAGTGAAGGAGAACGAGATGGCTGAAATGGCGGATGGCGCCTCGGAGTGCACCCCTCCCTCGGACAGAGAAACCGCTGAACTTGAGACCCCCGGAGTTCGGCTACGTGGGGAAACGCTTATGCGTAGCCATGTAATGGCTGCACTGACAACCTTGCGGACTGCTCTGCTCCGGGGAGCCCGGGACTTGGAAGGAAGGATCGTCGCCATTGCTGACCCGCCATTTTGTAGCGGAGTGGTTTGCTTCCGAGTCAGTGCCGATGCGTCTCCCTCTGCCGCAGTGTCATGTTCCCCGGGTGAGTCTACAGTCTCGGAGGCGCGATTAGATTTGGTTCCTGAGCTTATTGTCGTCACTTAAACAAAAAAGAGGGGGGACCAAGGAGCTAATAAAGGTCCAGTGTCCATGCTCCTAATACAAGTCTGATAACAAAAAGGAGGACAAAGTTCCTATACAAGGGTGCAAAGGTCACCGGTGTATCAGGGTGCAAACAGTCACCCATGCATTAAAAACAGGGAAGGATAAGGGAAAGGTAATCCTAGGTATAAAGTACCCTAATATGAGAGGGAAAGACATTCAACATCCTCTGCTGCCCTCACACACCCCGAAGGATGTCATGCTTCATCATCGGGCATTTTGCTCCTCGTAGGGCCGGCGCTGCAATTCCCTACGGGACCCCTGAAGGGTCACTTCGTCGGAGATCTTTTTGAGGAAATGCCGGATGTTGCATGAGGGTGTGTGGGGAAGGGTAAAGGAGGGTAATTCATGTACGTGCAAATGTGATAGTGTGATAAAATTCCAAGGGTATGAAAGCAGCGGTAAGTTTTTCTTGGTAAACCCTTGGCAGTTAAGAATACTGCTTAAAAATGACTGACCCCAAAAGGCCCACTATGCCTGGGTGTCTATAGTCGCGGTCGACATGTTTCGCGCCTCTGTCGCCCGTAGGTCATTGGCGCTTCTTCAGGACCAAACAAAAAACAGTGAAGTGCACGTGAACATAATACATAAAAGTTAAAATGAGAACCCTCTTATCTCAGCCAGGGCGGGTAAGGAAGCCTCTATGTAAATTCAGCTGCTACACAGAAGCTGCTCCTGGTTGATACCTAGGAAACAAGAAAACAAGATAAACCACATGTGAGCGTCAGTAACTACTTGAGGCATCACGAGGTGCCACATTTGTGTACACCTATTGTCGTCACACCTGTTCCGCAAGTGGTTGTCTCATCGGGGCCTTTTTCTGACCAGCGAGTTGAGAAGCTACATCGATCCATGGTACATGAGGCCCGGACTGTGCTGCGATGCTTCCCACATCCTGTGCTTTCCTTTCCGTGCTTGGCGGACCTGTTTTTGGATTTGGAACTGTTGGTGGTCTGGGTGTTGTTGCATTCCGGCCTCCGCCATGCATCGTCAGTTGTCTCTCGGTGGCTAGGACCATGTTGGGCGGCGGCGCTACCTGGTCTGCCTGGAACGATTGAACCTTTTGTATCGAATTGTCTCCCGACTGCAAAGCTGTTCAACATTGCTACTATTGACAGAAGTGGCCAGGGGTGACCTCGCTTGGGACTTGGAGGGACTCCTTGCTGGTTAATGGTGATTCAAGGGCACGTTTAGTGGGGCTGTAATTGATTGCGTTTTATGTGCTTGCTGATATTTGTACTTTTCCATTGCTCCTGTTTATACGATTTTAGTATGCGGGGGTGGGAGGGACTGGGTAACCGGATCGCCGGCCCTTCTCCTCACATTTTTTCTCTTTTCTTTTCTATATTTCGGGTCTCTTATTTAGGACGACAGGCACGCTGCTGGGGGGGTAGGCCGTAGCCTTTTGCAGGGGTGCAGGGTGGGGGGTTGGGGGATGGGTTTGTTTTCTGCTTCCTTTTTTTGTTTCTATGGCCCTTTGCCCTTTCCTTTTTCGATGTCGTCGTCTTCATGTCTCCCATAGCACGTTCCCTTTAGGGGTGGGGTTCGCATGCCGTGCTTGGTACGTTACTATTGCATTTATCCTGACTTTGGTACTCTTCTCCTTTCCCATTCCATCTATGTTCATCATCGGAGTGATAATGTGTTCTAACTGACTGTGTTGGGAGCGGGAATGACAATGCGATATCGATTTTTGATTTAATTTTTGGTTATTTAAAAATGAACCTTTTCTAATCCTTGTTATCACGTATTGTCTTGATTCTCTGCTGTATCCTGGATGTGGCTTGGTTTTTATTCACCGGATTGATGTGATACTTCTTGCTTAATTTCTGCTCGATTTCAATAGCGGCCGGCCACACTGGTTGTAGGCCCGTGTTTGTAATCTCATGCTAATGGAAATAAAGGTTCTTTAAAAAAAAAAAAAAAAAAGACCTGGCTCTTTGAGCAGTAGCAGCACCTTCCCCCCCCCCCCCCCCCCCAGCGCCTTGAGACCCTCACGGGTGAGTAGCGCGCTCTACAAGTGTACTGATTGATTGATTGGTTTTCCTTGCCACACGAATGTATGGCACAATAAGTGCTGCAGTCTGCAGGTGACATTTAGGTTTTTATGCCATTGGTGTAACCTAACCAGAGAAAGGCTATTATTGTTCCAATCTGAGCACAGTACCCCTTGTCTGCTATGGGACTCCTCAAGAAAGTTTCCACTGTTTATGAGATATTAATAATCTAACATGATGCATAAGCATTGTGATCATGTGCATATTTTATCAGTACTGCTACACAAACATCAGCTTATTGTAGTGACAGAGATGTGAACATTATATTTTTCATGACTTTTTATGAATCACATGGCTGTGTCAACATTTTTGATCAGACAAATGGAACTTGCTAACAAACTTAATTTACTGAGTAAATATTGCAGTTCATGCCTCAGTCTTTTGTTGGCATTTTTCAATTTTAAAGAACAAAACTACCTCGCATTTAGACTTCTTTAAGGAATGAAAGAGTTAATGGTGAGCAGTTGAGTGATTCAAAGATAACAACCTCGGGGATAATTCTCACAAATAAATAGGATACTGCTACCCTGAAAATCCTTATGACACAGTTCAAATACATGTGATACCTTGCACTGTTAGCAAATGTAAGAAGATGCAAAGGCATGGCACAAAGACATATAATTATCACCTCAGACTCCGTTATACTCAGGCTAAGGGGAATGGGCGTTTTCTCTCTAAAAAGTGTGTGGGGGGGGGGGACCAGACGTATACTTGTCAACTGACTCGCATTCTGAGGAGATCCCTCACAATTAGGGGGACATTTGCAAAATATGAGTTTCAGCTGCATACAAACTTAGATGTAAGCAGACCTACTTCTCGGGGCGATTTCTACCAGATTACATCTGGAAGAATACTGTGGGGATAAAGCAACATCTGGAAGGGAAGGACTTGTGATTAAAGACAGGTGCCTGCCATTTTTGAGGTTGGAGAATCCGTCTGAGGTGGGTTCCTTGCATTTACTGTGTAGGGGTGACTGTTCAATGACCTGGAAGGGGCTTTGCCAGGCTAAGGACGTTCGGGTGACTTCTGTTAGGGAGCAGAGAGCAAAGATTTCTATGGAAGTGAAAATGGGAACTGCTGGTGTGTTGACCACCCTTTAAGTGAACTGCCCTCAAAGGGATTACATGAAAATCAAATTTTTACAAGTAAGCTAAATATGTTAATGGCCTGCCAAAAGCTGTGCACATTTGTAAAGGTGGACCAAATGTATTAGCAAATCAATGTTTTTTTTGATGACCTTTCCATGTAACTTTCCCACCTACTTCTCGGTGCGTATTAAACCAGTGATTCCTGCACTGAGTTAAGAGCCTGCCAATTGTCATGCAGTTTCATTACAGAGCACCAAGGTTATTTAATTTATTTTATTGTACTTATAGAGTGCAACATTCATCCTAAGGGACATAATGGCGCTAAGAAAGCAAGAACAGGTTTGAAAGATGTTTGGTTGCATGAGACATCAACAATTGGGATTTAGACAGCTGGCCCCTAGGCGTCAGCAATTAAGTCCTAGGAATAGCCACGTCTTCAGCTTCTTCCGGAACCTCCTATGATCGTCTGTGAGGCAAAGCTCTAAAGGGAGTTTATTCCAGTGTGTGGCTGCCAGATAAGAGAAGGAATGACCCCCTGCTCTGACTTTTCTATGAGTCTAGTTTTAGCCAGAGCGCAGTTACATGATCTCAGATCTTGTGGGGGGACATAGAATTCAACTTTGTCCTGTAAGATTCTGGGTCTAAATTTGTATAAAGCTCTATGCGCATAGCACAATAGTTTCAACGTGGCCCTTTGTCTCATAGGCAGCCAGTGAAGCTCCTTCAGACAGTCAGAAGCCGAGCTGTGCTTGTTATGAACCAGTCTGGCAAGTGCATTCTGAACTACTTGCAGACGAGAGAATAAATAGTCGGCCATGCCAACATAAAGCGCATTCCCATTGTCCAATTTAGCACATTAAATTGTTTTTTTGACACCCCGTTCAACTTTAGCCGCCTTTATGGATCTGGACAATACGTACCACACCCACAGAAGATTAAATATGCCTTACATATGGTCCAGCACTCTTAAGATATTTCCATTTTGTTTTCTATATTCAATTTTAATGAATGAGGGAACATATCACAAGGTGTATCCAATGTGTAATCTTCAAAGAATGTCCCAACAGTCAGTAATATTCATAATAAGTTATCCATTATTAATGAGTGAATTCAAAAAATATGATTTTTCATTTGTAGCCAACGTGTTTCCTTCTCTATGAACTTCAGGGCTACAATAAAATATATTTATACATTAGCTTTATATACAAAATGAAAAAACCGTGAAAACCGTGAAAACAATCAAGTGGGGGATTCATATAACCATCCCTCTGCTATCATTGAAATCTATATTTGGGTAACTGTACTGTTAGATGAAATATGATGTGGATATGGCTTACTACAGGATTTTACCTTTGTGATGAAAATTAAGGTGCACACGTGACATGTACTGATTTCATGTACACTATGCAAAGATTGCCCCGCAATAGGACTTTATAATTTTTTTTTATTATTATATAATATTCAAAGAGAATGGAGAACAATAGCTACACAAAATGCAATATGTGATAAGTGGGAATTGTTATTTTGAGAACGGATCAGGGTGCATGATGAAGTGTAAATAGATTGCAATGATAGCAATGAGATGGTTTTATACATACTTCATTTGATTGTATTAAAAGTTTTCTAGTTTTTTAAATTTTATATATAAAACAAACGTATAAATATATTTTAGTGTAGCCCTGAAGTTCATAGAGAACAAAACATGTTGGTTACAAATGAGAAATCATACTTGGCTACAAATAAGAAATCGTTTTTGAAATTCACTCATTAATAAAGGATAACTTATTATAAAAATTACGGACTGTTGGGACATTCTTTGAATATTATACCTTGATACACCATGTGATATATTCCTCCTTATAGAAAATAATGTAATATATGTTAGGAGTGCTGGACCATATTATATAAAGTATTTAGAAAATAATGTCTCCATTTAGGGAGAATGTGCATTGGCTGCTTTCCTCGGTCCGAATGCACTTGAAGTGAACTTAGAGGGTTGACATTGGCAATAGTGACAGGAGTGGCTTGTTCTGATAGGGTCTCAGGCATTCAAACAGCACTGAAAATATGTGTAAATACAACAACATACAGCTTTCCAACTGTCAGGATATCTCTAGCATTTAATCTCTTCATACCCAAATGAAACACCTCTTTAAACAATAATTTCTTGAAAACTACTTAATAGATTTACACCACATTCTGGTGATTCTGACCTGAAATTATATCAGATTGGCGGGGAAACCCAATTCAGGAAAGCAGCAAAAACATGGCTTTTTAACCTAAATTAATCTCCGGGGTTATGGGTTGTTTTAGGACTCTCGCGTGTCACCTGTTGCTATAGTGCTGGGACACCTCCTTGGAGGTAGCTGTTCACGCTCCATAAATGGCTGTATTATTATTATTATTATTATATCATGACAATAGACCTGCATGACACTTGATCAATATTCTGAAGCAAAACAGCATCAGCATTGTTTCAGGAACTGTACCAAGTACAGTCTTGCTGATTTTCATGTTCTATAATTTGGGTAAAAGACAGCTTCCAGTGTGTTATTGAAAACTGTACCGCCATTGGTAGAGCATCTACATCTTCACGGTCAAGCAGCCTATCCTTATCTGGATGACTGACTGCTTCATCCGCCCACAATTCAGGAAACAGAGAAAAGACTAGAAGTGATGTAGCAATGCCTGAAGTAGTACACGTTTCTTCTGAAAATCAAGAAATGGCAGCGGACTCTCTCTCAAGACCGACCACTTATTGTAGCTCAGTCTGGAACATTCATATACTGAGATTTCTGTTATGCGAGCTTTGTGGAAAGGAAGAAGCTACAGCCCAGTTTTTATGTTTAGACTTTAGGGGCATACACGGCACCATGTATTTTCTGGGTACAATGGGCTCCAAAATCACAAAGCCTCCAAATCTAGAACACATGCAACATCACAATATAAGGGGAGTGTCATTTGAAATAAAGCAGGTCTATTGGCTTTGTCAATGGTCACAACATCAAAATATAAGGCAAGCCTATTGGGTATTTTAAGGGGTCAACACATTAAAATATAAGGGAACAATTACATACTAAGATTTATCATTAGGACCAATTGGTTCAGTAATCATTCCCTATCAATAAGGATTGCATTGCTCCTCTACAAAGCTGTCAATAAAGCATTTATATTCAAAATCACATTAAACATGTGTTATTAAAGTCTTTCTCTTACCACTTCATACCCCATACATTGCAACCATAGGACCAACCACTCGGACTCCCTGCACTACCGTTCTCTAGAGTAAACTCTCTAGTTCAGGCAGTGCTTAAACTTAATGTACACCTCTCCTGGGGTATGCTTTCTAGGCCCCAGAAGAGCTAGGGTCAGTTTTAAATTGAACTTTTTAGAGGGCTATGGTACTCCTTGCATCCTCCACCTATTCATATTCATTAAAAGGCACCGGTGGTACTCCTGCCCTCCTTAGGACAACACGGGCAAGACCCCTCATAAAGAAGTTATTCTCGAAAAGAAAGTTTGTAGCAAGAAATAACTCATCCCTGGAGTTATCACGACGTTGTGGCAGATGAAAACCCCAAAGTACGGCACCGACAGCGAGGTGCGCGGCGTCAGGCCCGTAGTCGCATGGAGTCCCAAAGAACAGTACCTTGGAAACAATGAAAGCAAAGACTGTGCACGGTGTCAGGGAGGTGATGCTACGTTGGCACCGGGCAGCGTCGGTTCCTTACGACCGCAGCGGAGGAGATGAGTCGGTTCCTTATGACCCCAGGAGAGATGAGACCTCTGTTCCTTACTGCGATGCAGGGAAGGTGAGGCGGTGATTCCTTACTGTTGTCGGAGCGGTGTGGCATCGGTTTCTTACTGGTGTCGAGGAGGTGACATCACGATGGGGGCGAGGCAGTTGTTCCTCTCGACAGTGCAGTGTCAATGGATTCGGGAGTCACCCACGTCGAGTATTGGCTCCGAACTGATGAAGCACCGACGTCGGTGAAGTCGGGGCTGTAGTGCGAGTCAGGTTGTGTGCGTCGTGAGTGTCATGAGCAGTGTCCTCGGCTCCGATGCAGCAGCGGCCTCAGAACGGCTTTGGAGTCGAGGCGGCAACCGCAGGCGTCAGACCTACGGTCAAGTCGGGGCAGTGCGTCGTGCCCTTCATGAGTGGTGCCCATGGCTTCGGTGCCGGTTACGGCGTCGCTCACCGGTGTCAGTATTGCAATTTCCCTCTGTGGCAACTGAAACAGCAGTTCCAGTTACAGGACGACAGAGGGTATGAAGCCTTTGTGTCCCTGAGACTTCAGAACAGGAGGCAAGCTCTATTTCAAGCCCTTGGAGATCTTCCTCAAGCAGGTGATATAACACACATCAATATCATTGTCCTTTCCTTGGCAGAAACAGCCCCTGCACGCCAAGCCAGACACCACACAGCAAAGGGGCAGTACTCCTCCTTCAGTTTCTCCAGCTCTTCTCCTTGGCAAAGGTCCCTCTTAAATCCCAGAAGTGATCTAACGTTTAGTGGTCTGCAGTCCAACATTTATAGTCCATTTCTCTTTGTTCTCTGGTGTCAAAGAAGCTCTATGCTCAGTCCAAACCAGTTCTGTCCTCTCTGGTGCAGATGGATTTAGAGACAGCATTATGTAAGGTAGATCCGGCTCATTCAGGTGAAAGAAAATCTCTTCCCCCTACTCTAAATAGAGCCCAGGTCTATTCAGCCCAGCCCTGACCCCCTCCAGGAAAGCCAGGACGCACCTTGAAACCACGAGCGGCTGTCTACAGTGAATGCACATCCCCAGCCCCTATCACTCCAAAGCCAGACAGTCAATTCACAAACCAGCAGAGGCACACAGATGGCTAAGCAAGTGGTATTTTCAAACACAGAATGTAAAAATCATCCTCACTAAAAGATGCATCTTTATATTCTGAGTTCAGGCCTACTAAACGTTACCTTCAGATCTTGTCCCAATGGAAAGTTATATTCATAAGATGTTATAATAAACTCCCATTGTATCCTATGGGACAGATAGCCTTTCAATAGTGAAAAACGAAATTCACTGCAGTTCACTATCAGGACATGTTACACACATCACAACATGTCCTAACTTTCCCAGACAGTGCACCCTGCCCACAGGGTTACCTTGGTCTTACCTTAGGGTGACTCACATGTCAGAAAAGGGAAGGTTAGAGCCTGGCAAGTGGGTGCACTTGCCAGGTCGACATGGCAGTTTTAAATGGCACACAGACACTGCAGTGGCAGGTCTGAGAACCTACTGCAGGGATGCTGGTGTGGGTGGCACAATCAGTGTTGCAGGCCCACTAGCAGCATTTGACTTACAGGCCCTGGGCCCACACAGTGCACTGTACTACGGACTTAGTAGTAAGTAAATCAAGCCAATTATGGAAACACCAATCCATAGTCACAATTTACAAAGGGAGCAATTGCACTTTGGCACTGGTCGCAGTGACAAAGTGCCCATAGCCTCTATCACAAGCAAAAATGAAATTCAGCACACAGCAAAAATACAGGAGGCAAAGGCAAAAATGCAGAAGAAAAACCACGCCAAGGACGCCAGATCTACCATGGCCCACCTGTCCTGTTGAGAACAAAGGTCCATGTCCTACCACCCATGTTATGTTATTTGTTATGTTATTTATTTTTGTAGAGCGCACGGTTACCCAAAGGTGTCCTGGCGCTAGGTGCTGACTGTAAGAGAGGGAATAGCTTTATTGAGAAAAGAGCAAAGTTTTCAAACCCTTGCGAAAGGACAGGAGGTCTGGGGCATTCCTAAGCATAAACGGCAGGTAGTTCCAAGCTCTAGATGCACAAACAATAAAACCTCTACCTCCCCAGTTGTTTTTTTTAAAGGAGGCCACATGTACTTGTTTAGCACTTGAGGATCTTAAGTTCCTGCCTGGAATATACCATTGTAGCCTACGTCTAAGGAACTCTGGACCAATTCCATTCACTGCCTTAAAAACAGTGCAAAGAGCTTTGAAGTGAGTTCTAAGTCTCACTGGAAGCCAGTGAAGTTTTTTCAGTTCGCTTCTAACAGAGACAAACTTAGGAGTTTCAGTCACCAGTCTTGCCGCTGCGTTCTGAACCAGTTGCAGTCGGTTAAGGTGTTGTTCTTGGGCATTGAGGTATAGGCAATTACAATAATCCAAGCGTGACAGTATAAGAGCTGTTACTATTGTCCTCAGATTTTTCTAAGTCAAAAAAGCCTTAATTTTCCTGATTACACTTAGAACCATAAAGCAGGCTGAGGACACCATGCTCACCTGTTCTCCCATGGAGAGCCTAGTGTCCACCAAGGCCCCGAGGTTCTTAGCTTTCCTAACAGGTTCCGGGCATTTACCAAGTTCCTCAGGCCACCACTTCGGGGTCCAGACCCGGGGATTGTTCCCGAATTTCAAGACCTCGGTCTTGGAGGAATTTAATTTTAGGCAGTTGGAGGACATCCAGATTGATGTAGCCCTCATACAATCATGAAAACGGGACCCAGTCTCCTTTTTAGCTGCCTCTGTCAGCGATAACACAATCTGAGTGTCATCAGCGTAGGAGGTGAGCTGAAATCCAAAAGACCTAATAACTTCCGCTAGTAGGACTACATAAATGTTGAATAAGGTCGGACTAAGTGCTGAACCTTGTGGCACCCCACATGGAAGCGTGAAAGGTTCCGAAGCCATCCCATCAAGAATAACGGTCTGCGACCTATTGGATAGGAAGGGATGTATAAGCCTCCATGCAGACCCTTTGACGCCAACTTCCGACAACCGATCCATCAATATTTCGTGATGGACGGTGTCGAAATCCGCGGATAGATCCAACAGGATGAGTACCGCCTGTCCTCCTCTATCCATAGCTTCTATAATCTCCTCCGTAGACTTTAACAGAGCCAACTCGGTGCTATGGTAGGCTCTGAAGCCATATTGTGATATATCCAGAGAGTTATTGAGATGGATAAACTCACTAAGTTGGGCGTTCATGCCCTTCTCCAGTATCTTATCTGGGAAAGGGATCCTGGAAATAGGTCTATAGTTATTGGGGTCCAAATTGTTCTTTTTTAAAAGGGGAAGAATAGATGCCTTTTTCCATGCATTCGGGAACACACCTGCGGTCAAAATAGGATTAAGTAGCGGAGTTAGTGCTGTGCTTATAGTTTCGGGGATTTGTTTTATTATTCGCACAGGACAAGGGTCACTAGGTGCTCTGGATTTAATCATATTGAGCACTTTGATTATATCTTCCCTCTCCAAAGGAGAAAACATATTAAATGACAGTAGGGATCCAGGGTTTCCCGTACCTGTTCCTTTAGTGCTGATTTGTTTTTTTGTAGCTGTTTCAGAAAAAGATTTTAAAAAATTGTCAATTTTTTGTTTAAAAAAGCCTGCTATTTCATTACAAAAATCAGAGTGGGCATGACTTTTGGCAGTTGCAGGGGTAGATAGTTTCATAATTATATTAAAAAGTTCTTTAACATCGATTCAGCCAACTCAAATTGCCTTGAGTAGTAGTCCTTCTTTACTGTTAACAATAAAAGTTTATATTCTGTAATGCAGATTTTATATTTTGTTTCAGTCTCTTCGATATAGTCTTTACGCCATGCCCTTTTGGCTTGTTTACATGCCAGCTTCTTGGCTTTAAGTTCATCCGAATACCAAGGAGCTGTGGGTAAGGCTCGTTTGGGGATCCATTTTTTTATAGGGATCAGTGCATCACTAGCTTTAATTAACCAGTCATTGTACATCTCCGTTGCCTCATCCACATCGCCTGGGGGGTTCGCCAATGTATTTACAAGAAGGTTATCAAAATTTGCAATGTCTAATTTTGCCCAGGACCTAGTGGGAATCTCTTGCATTGGTTTTATGATAGTAGGGTGAGCCCAATGGTTATTCAATTCAAACTGAATGGCACAGTGATCAGACCACGGAATAGGGGTGACTAAAATATTCCCTATATCCTTGTTATTAGAGAATATCCCATCCAGTGTGTGGCCTTTCTCGTGCGTGGGGGGCTCCACCAATTGAGTGAGGCCTCCAGCCTCCATAATTTGTTCCCAACGAATCGTGTCAGAATTAGTGGAATCTTCAAGGTAAAAGTTAAAATCACCCAACACAAAATAGGATTCTAAGCTCATTCATTCTTCTAATAGTGACCCCACCGAGTCTAAAAACCCACTTTTAGATCCTGGTAGGTGGTACACTAATAAGCCCCTAAGGGTTCTGCGGTTATCAGCATAAATATTAAATGCTAGGGCCTCACAACTCAAATTAGAGACAGGAGTTGAGGTCATTGTAAGCGAGTCATGGTAAATAATTGCCAGACCTCCCCCCTTTTTTCCATGCCGATCCAGGGTAAGGGATCGATACCCAGGCGGGGTAGCCTTAACCAGGTCTGGACCGGAGGAACTATCAGTCCATGTCTCTGTGAGAAAAGCCACTTTAGCTTTGGATTCCTCAAGTAGTAATGAACACTCTGTACTGTGCTTGACCAGAGATCGTGTGTTCAACAGGACACATTTTAGAGAGTCCTTATCTAGACCAGCCACATTTTTAGTTTCAGGTATAGCTTTCTGTGAGATGGAAAGGTTCAAGATGGCCGGGAAATATAGGTGACAGCTACCGCACGGAGAGCTCTTTTTTACATAACAAACAGTGTCAGGGAACAATTGAGAGCAGCGTGCGATATTCTTACCAGGATCTAGATTGAGGAGTTCCTCCCTTGAGTAGCAGACACCCCTAAACGGAGCCGGACCAGGGGGAGAGACCCTGGGCCCGGCTGGAGCGTGGACGGGCGCAGACGGGCTTGCCTTAGGCACGCCTTCGGCGCACCCGCTGTGCGGTTTCGACAGCGTTCTGTTTGTATTGGCCAGCATCAGAGCAGCTAGACCGCCCCGCTACTGGACCGCTAAACCGGAAGAGTAGCTTCCTCCCCTCTGTGCCGGACCCCGAACTACACAAAGGTATGTGCAAAATAGGCAACGCGGTTAAAATACAGTTAAAACAAAGGTATTAAGTTTAAAAATGAAACCTGTTTCTTTACGAAGCTATCCCCTGGCGAGCATTGAACACAGCTTCGCCCAGGGAGTCATCCATGGACTGTCAAGCCCCACCAGGTCAACCGAAAGGGCCACTGGGCGCAGTGAATGCTATATTTTACCCAGGCTCAGTGCAGGACCACTTCCAGGCTTCCAAGCAGTCAAACTGGACACCAACTAGGAACCATGATGATCTCCCAGGGATATTTGACAGGTCACCCTGAAGGCACACATTGCCACCCTCCACCTCACTCAGCAGAGGAGCATCCCTATCTGTGGATTGCCTGCTTGGTAGACCAGGCCTCCTGAGGGGCCTCTCAGTATCGCGCTTCCAAAGCTGGTACACTTGGGTGCACCAGGCAGGAATCTGGCAGGCAAATTCCAAGGCAGCCACCCTTCCGAGAGCCCAATGTGACATCCCAGACAAAAGTGCCAAACACCAACCAAGATTCCTGCACAGGATCCCTCCTAAAGAGTGGGTATCCCTTGTCTCCTCATTATGCCGCTACGGGTGCAGCCACCTTCTGCACCATCACGCTAGGGGCCACAGCCACCAGCCAAACCAATGTCTGGCAAACCAGGACTTCAAGGGGCATCAGGGCTGCACTCCAAGTCTGATAGACCTATAGTGCACCAGGCAGGAGCCTGCTAAGGCAGAGCCTTGGTAGCCTGTCCTTCTGATAGCTCACAGCAACAATCCCTAACAAGTGAGCTTTCCTAACTCCAGACTAATGCTCCATGCCCAATCACTTAAGAAAGGCCCCACATGACCACCTGAGTATGTCACTGGGGGCTCACACAGCTCCTGCAAGTCCTACATCTACAGGGTCCTCCAACCTCTTTCCTGGGGTCTGGCCTCACATGACATACCTGATTGGCCACAAAGCGGGGTTCAGGCAAAACAGTCTATACGGTGACATCCTGAACTCGAGCAGTTGCCTTGCCCTCTCCCGACATCTCAGGGTCCACCACTAACCTATCTTGGGAATCTAGCGACTTCACCCCCTCTCCCCCTGATCTCCTCAGGGTCAGTCCCTATACCTTCTACCCGGGAAACCATCTCCATACTGGGCCACCCACCACTATGGGCCACCTCTGACCTGCTCCCCCTCCCCAACAGATAACCTTTGGGGACCTTAGGAACCACAACTTTCTGGCACCCTCCCCCTATGGGAAAGTTTCTTAGGGACCACCCAACCCTCCTAGCGAGAACCCCTACAGGGGCCTCTTCTTCTATGTACACTCCCACCCCTTCCATACAGTACGGTTTGCCTGTGTCAATTAGGGAAAATCTCTACAAAACCTTAAGACTCAAGGTGGGCTGCCTTACTGGAAATATGCTTTTCCATGCCAAGCACAAACATTTCCTGGAGCACCCAAACACCTCCTGGCCCAGAAGTGGGCCTCTCCTTCGCCCAAATCTATGGTATAGCTGCTTGTCTCAGTCCCTGAACCTATGGACAACCATCCTCCTGATCCAGGCCTGGTGTTTGTAGTTTTGTAGTTAAAAGGACAGTCTGGCTAGACACACTTTGATAATCCACCCCACCTTCACATAGTTTAAAAATTAAATCTTGTCATAATAAACACAGTTAATACATCAACCAACCATTATTGTTTTCACATGACATGTGTGCAGGGCTTTCCTTTCCCACATCTTGAGTTTACATAACCAATCCCATTATCCCCTCTCAGAGCCTAAAACTCTAATATTTGCTCATAAATGCATAGGTAATAGGTAGCAAAAATGAACTTATCAAGTGCTATCAATGTGTTAAGCAACAGGATAGTCTTGATCCCAGTGCTGAACATCAATGTGATCGGTTATTCGTTGTGCAGGTTGTGAGGCCATCGCAAGTAATATGTGAACACTTACCACCTAACTGGGAATCAAGTACCCCATGGTAGCACTTGACTCTCAGGGTAGTGATAGAGAGCAGTCCAAGGCATACCCAAGGGTTGGTGTGGGCTAGAAATCCAAATTCGCTGACACGCACAACAACACTAATAAATCATTGCCCAGTCAGTGCTTTTCCTATGAAAAGGACACACCAAATGTTACACACAAACTATTAAATACTCTGCATTAATTTACAGATATATACATAAGTTAGATTGAAAATACTGTTAATCATGTTTACCCCTATTGGGTCCCGAACCCCAAATCCACAATACCCCCACCTATCTCAGAGGAACATCACAAAATAAGGGGACGCCATTTGAAATAAACCAGGCTTTGTCAAGGGATCACGACATCAAAATATAAGGCAAGCCTGTCGGCTTTGTCATGAGGTCATAATATTGAAGTATAAGGTCATAATCAGATTCAGTAATCATGTTTAAATGCATTCACTATCAATAAAAATTGCATTGCTCAACAACAAAGATGTCAATGAAGCATTTTTTACCACTTATGGCCACATAAAAAAAGCCAGAGGACCAACCACTAAATATCCCAGCACTGCTGATCTATAGAGCAAAATCGCCTGCTCCATGAGTACTTAAAATTGATATAAACCTCTCCTGGGGTCATGCTTTCTAGGCCGCAGGAATGTAAGGGTCAGTTTTAAAATAAACTTTTCTGGTGGCTACTGTACTCCTTGCAGCCCCCACCTATTCATCAAAAGGCATTTATGTTGCCCCTGCCCTCTTTTGGGTACCACAGGCAAGAAGACAACCAGTTAAACAAAGCCCCTCAGAAGGTATTACAAGGCGCTCCCAAGTTGAATTCTTGAATAACAGTTGTGCAGATGTTTTCCAGCTGCAATAGGGTAAGGTAGTCTTGAATCATATGATTCTTTATCTTTGTTGGGGTGTTTTAGTCCCATACATTCAAAAAGGAGCTTTAGAGGGAAGAAAAAACACAGGTCGCCCTCCACTCAACAGTCAATCAAAAACAAGGCACCTATTGTCAGTCTACACAATTTCAAAACGGAGGCGAGGATTCACAAACTGTAAATTCAATATATTCCTCTCTTTCCTTTTATGAGGTAATCGCCAAAAGTTTTCCGCCTTTACTAAAGAGTAAAACAGTTTTTACAACTGGCAGTCACCACATCTTGTAATATTTCCATCAACGTGTAACAATGTGAAAAGAACCCAGAGGTTTCAAAGAGGAAAAAGGAAAAAGTGTGAAAAGGCAAAATGACCCCTCACGTGCGCACCACCAACGGGTTCACTGGTTGGTACTCAGCAGTTGTGCCCCCTTTCTCATCATTGGTGGTCATTTTGTCTGAAAAAATGAGAATTGGTGTTCAAAAGAAAATAACCTGGGTGCATTAAAGTGAACAGGTCACATCTCACGATGTGACCGTGTGTAATTAAAATTGAAAAAACACACTATGTTAGCAACCCCTTTATTATTCAAATGTGTATTTTTTGTGTATTTTTTCAAATTAAAAACCGGTTGCTTATCATGCATACTGTTTCCAGGGCCAACATGTTTCTTTGCCACATCAATTTTAGGCAAATTCATCAGGACAAGCCACTTCGTCAAGGCACCAGTATAGGACACACCATACACCGTTATTGGAGACCTTAAGAAGCCACTGTTCCACTTACCAGCTTGTTCTATTGAGGTCACACAGTAAACTCCATCTGTGAGTCCTCAAAGTGGATTGATCATTCAGCTATAATGTCAATCGACCAGGGCCTCACGGAGTGCATTTCATCCTTCGGTGTTTTAGTCCCACCCAGCGACACCTACAGAGTAAGCCATTTTGTTGGGGCTGTGTACTCCTGTGCTGCCCAGCCAGTTCCCCACCCGGCCAACACTCTCTCATGCTGGTGCGAAAACCTGCTTGTTCGTTTCCCAGTCTGGGTTCTTGTGGGCGAGCCGCCATCTGTGACGGCCTTCCACCTTCCCTCAGTCCTGTATGTGGAGAGCTTGAGACCACATAATGGCACTGCCCCCTCACAATGGGGACCCGGAATGGGGCCTCTGTCGTGTAGTACCACATGGGACCAAATGAGAGTCTGGGGTCCCCAAGCTGGCACTGTTCCCAAATAATTATTACATACAAATGTGCCAACCTCAGAGGCTTTGGTCCTCTGCGGGGGAATTTTCTTGAAATGGCAGCAGAGCTGGCACATGTGAATAGGCCAATAAATCTTTCAAAGTGTATAACTTAGGGCCTGTTTTGCCAATTTTCATGATTACAGGCTCATTTTGCTCATGGTGGATAGCTCCAACCGACCGGAGCATTTTCAGCAGGCCTCCTGGCCTCTAAAGGGGTGCAATTTGTGGGAAGCTGGTTTTATAGACTCCCTGCACCACTGTTCTCTTCTCCTGGTGCTCTTCTGGTGGAGATGGCTTTTGCGCATTCCATTCACTCTTAGCCAACAGAGCATCCCCCTGCCAACACTCTCAAGCCCACGAACCTCCTGGCTGTCTTACGGGACAGTTGGGATGGTAGTGGAGTCCAGATCTACTTTCAACTGGTCATCGGGGCCAGCTCCCCTGACCCCAGTGAGACTCACACAGTTCTGTGGGTCAGTTGTAGGCAAAGTCACTAGTTCATCAGAGGCATCCGGTGGCTTCTCCTTCCAGCTGTCCATGATTCTGGCATCATTGCTGTCCCTGTTCTTGCCCTCCATCTCTCTCTTGTGCAGCTGTAATGTTCTAGGTGCCAGGCACTCCTGTCCATTCTTAGGATGCCCACTCATTCTTCTACCCCTGTCCCAACCCACCTGCAGAGAATTGTGGGAAAATCCAATATGGCAGAACCCTTCTTCCCCTGGTTGGAGCTCCTATGCCAATCCAAAGGTGTAGTTACGATAATGGGCAAACCTTCCCTCGTGGCCACCCCAAACCAGGTCAGCTCCCTCCTCCCACTGGTTTTGGGGCTGAGTTGCGTAGGAAGACAAAAGGGAGGTGGGCGCAAGTGTGAGGTGCAACTGGCAGTGATAGGCTAGGCATCCTTTGAGGCTTGGAAACAGACTGGTCACAGCTCACAGAGCCTCCTGCGCAAGGAATAAAGACATCTCCTCAAACCCAAGACCTTTGACCACCATCTGGTTATCTCACCACAGGGGAGTCACCCAGCTGCCAGACGACAGTTAAATGCTTACAGGAAAATGCTAACTTGTTAAAAATGCCCTTTGCTCAATAGATAGACAAAATTCGATTTCACCATTAAATTGGATTTTGGATAAGCATTAAAATACGTCCTTGAATTATTTCTCTAGTTGCTGCTGGCCTGAATTTAGCACTTATTAAATGTAACAATGTTTCCCTGTCGAAGCAGCTAGCCTTGCTACAGTTAAAATAGCTTTTGGCACTACTTCACTATAAGGATATGTTTAACTTTTAAATATTATGCAGCCTGCATTTATGGGCAATATGACCTACTTAGGAGTGACTTATTAATATCTAAAAGAAATGTTTATGCCTGTCAAAGGGGTTATTTTCACTGCTCGAATTTGAGCAATGGTGACGAAGAGAAATGTAGCCAGGGCAGGAGCTATGAATCCTACTCCGAGGGTGGTGGATTATAAAATCGACCTGGACTGGTGTTGTGCAGCTGGGAAGGTGGTCCATATAAGCCGAGGATGCCCACGGAAATAGGAAAAGGTCTGGTACCAGAGGGTGACATATGGGGTTTACTAATGATTTCTTTTGGGAAATGTTTTGAGAGGGACTGTTGTGGGATCCTCAAGTGATATTACCACCAATGTGTAAAGATACCAGCGTGAGGGGCATTGTCTATTTATTTGTAATTGGTGTACTGGGTAAAAGTGATATATATGGCAATCTTCTGCACTTTCCGTCATTCATCTTTTTATTGTACCACTGTTCTGTGCAACTGAGCAAATGCAAAGAATTAAAAAAAAAGACTTCCACAGGCATGTTACCAGTGTGCAGCTACCAGGCTGTGAACGATGGTAGTCTCGCTCATGCATCATGCACACGTGCTCATGTGTAACCAGCCCCTTACCCTAGCTGTGTGGATGCAGCCTAATCTGAAAAGGCAGACACTGACGGTAAACATCCGCAGTCCAATTTGCCATGAAATTACCATGAGTGAGGCTGAACATTCAGGCTCACCAAAGTAAAGACCCAAAAATCATGTAAAGGAAAGCAAACAAATCTTGCCTGACTAAAGAGGTTGAATCCATTTGCAATTTGCAAATGGATTCTACCTCACAGGTATAGAAGACTGTATGTTGCAAATTGCAACATACACACTTCAATACCTGTGAGCGTTACAATCTAAGCCCAGTGACCGCTGACTCTCTGGGACTCCTGCTAAAGTTCACACAGTTTGGAAGACATAACAAATCTGGCATGGTGCATAAGGTTCATGATCATGTGCATATTTCATCAGCACTCTCAGGTAGCCTCCTGGCTGAGGGCGTGCTTCACAAAAACATCAAATTAATGTAGTGATACAGAAAAGTTACAATAATGTTTGCTTTGAGGTTTGCTTATTATAAATCACATATCTAGACCAACATTTACGGACAGACCACAAGAACCTCCTAATTTTAACTTCATTTAGTGAGTAAATATTGTTATTAATCGCTCTTTCTTATGGTGGCGAATTTTAATTTTAAAGAACAAAACTCTTCTGAAATCTGGACTTCTTTAAGTGATGAAAGGGGTAATGGTGAACTGCTGACCCATCCAAGGATAAATTCCTTGGATGGGTCAGCAGTACAAATAATTGGGATGCTGACAGCAGGATGGAGGGTTAAAACACCCTGAAGCCACAGTTCTAGCATATGATACCTTGCACTGTTAGCAAATGTGAGAAGATGAATAGAAGGGACACAAGGGGATTACACTAACGCCTGCCTGTTACGAGGTGTACGGACGGAAAACACAAGAGAGGACGTATCACGGTCCTACATGCGTAGATGAGTTTGATGTTCTACACGGTCCACGACACAAATTTACGCAAGATACAACAGGGATTGATACAACTAATAGTCGGGCCGCTTTTTTACATTCACTGGTACAATCACGATCGAATGCACACAATTGGACTATTGTGAGCTGAGACATGACATGATATTGAACTCAGTTTTTTTTTATTCAAGCCTTGAGAAAGCCCAGGGGGGCGAAACGCACTTCGGCTACTTCTGAATGGTATGCTATGCTGATGATACTCAGCTGGTGGTGGGCCTCACTCAGCTGGCGGAACAACCCAATGTGTTACATGACTGCCTGGCCAATGTCTACCATTGGATGTCCAACTCGGCTCTAAAGCTCAATGGAGGAAAAACTGAGCTGATGCTCTTGGGCAACTCCAGTCCCTCCATTATTGCCAGCTGTTGGCCCCGGTCTCTTGGCGATCCACCATCCCCCAAGAAGGAGATCAAGTCCTTGGGAGTATGGTTGGAGGAAGATCTGTCCTTTAGGACTCACGCCAGGAAGACCGCGGGGGTTTGCTTCGGTCTACTGAAGTCAGCCCGAAAGGTGCTACCACTGCTTCCGGATCCAGCTAAGAAGCTTTTGATGCGTGGTTTAATCCTGTCGAGGCTCGACTATGGAAATGCCCTGTTTCTTGGCGCCCCCGAAGCGACCTTTAAAACCCTCCAACAGGTGCAAAACGCAGCCGCCAGAGTCTTGATGGAGATCCCTAGAAGGCAGTCTGCTGCCCCGGCCCTCAAAGCGCTTCACTGGCTCCCTGTTAAGGAGCGGGTGAAATTCAAGGCGCTGTGTACGGCCCATAAAATTCTACATGGCAAAGGCCCCCCCATCCTTTTTAATATGGCCCGTCCTTATAAACCTCCACGCCTTCTGCGCTCGGACCAGCAACATCTTTTGCAATCTGCGAGAGTTAAGAGAGCTCGGACTGGGGGCAGGCGTTTTTCGGTACAGGTGGCATCTCTGTGGAACTCTCTGCCCCTTAAGATTCGCTCAGAGCCCAAGATCCTACTATTCAGGAAACTCCTAAAAACCTATTTGTTTCCTCAGTAGTGAGTAATCGAGTCTCTCCTTCTTGGTCTGTCGCGCCGGGATGCCCCCGGGTAAGCTGAGCGCGTTACAAGTTTCATATAATAATAATAATTATGTGTAATGAAAAGGAATAAATCAAACAAAAGGACCTGACACAACAATTGTGGTGGAATTCTTCATGAGGAAATTTTTTTGTCCGGTTGATCCAGAGAGTTTTACACATTGGATGATAGTTACAACCATCTGGTATGCTTTGGTGTCTTTGGTTGGATATTGTTCTAGGCTGTTTTCAGTCCTGGTTGATTTATACCCTGGTGGGAGGGTATTGTGACACCAGAAGCGCACTCTACAATATTCTAGTAACAAGAACATGGTGGAGCCAAATTGAACATTGTCATTCATAGATGTGCAGATCATAAAGCATACCCACAATCTTTGGAAATACCCTCAGACTATATCATCCCCTGGAAAATGGGAAGTGGAATACTCGCACTAAAAACAGTGGACTCAGCCCGTACCGGTCAACTGAACCAGGTTCTCCAGATGTCCCCCACAGTTTGGGGGTCAAGTGCAAAATAGGACTTTCACCTGCATACAAACCTCTCATTCAGCAGGAATGGATCTATTACCACCGATATGACTTCTCAAAGATCACTGTGGGGATAGAACACCACCCAGTCAGGCAAGAGTATCATCAGCGGTCCTGATGAGGGTGGTGGAGGAGAGGTGGGCAGGCCTTCTTTGGTGCTCCCTTGCATGTACTGTGCAGGCGAGAATGCTCAATGTCCTCTATCAGACATGAGGTCCAGGAGGCTGTGTGAGGGGGCCTGGAAAGGAGGGCGGGGAGGAGTCAGTCAACCACTTGGGTGTGACAACTCTTCCTCCAGCTCAACAGGACATTTTTAGGGGGGTCCGACTAAACGCTCTGGGGACCTGGGGACAAATGTGCTTGATCTGACCACGGGAGGCGAGCAATGGTCTATCACTGAGCACCTCCAGCAACAAAGCAGTTCCTGCTTCATTGTAATAGCAAAGAAACGTGTTAAAAAGAAATACTGTGTTTTATTGAAACACAAACTCAGAAAAACATGTAAAACTGGTTATTTGTAAAGTAAGGCTTTACAAAAATGCTGAAAACAAATGAATTTTGCATCAATGTAAAGGAAAACAAACACAAATCCATGAGCAAATATTAACTGTTAGGTGTTAGTAGTGGCATGTAAACATGGTAAAACAATGCTAAATGAAAGTGACAAAAATGCATACTGCAAATTCCAGCCATTCCTTCCCTCTGATAATATTGGAAAAGAATGCAGTCAGCTTAAAAGAGACCACGGAAAAACATTCAATAATGTGCCCTACTTACTTAGTCCTGCAGACGCTCTTTATATGTGTGTGGAGTGGGTGAAAAGTGTTTACTATTAATGCTCTTGTATAACAAACACAGCATGAGGCAACTGTAGCAGCTCTCAGTAAGATATGGAATCTGGAAGAATAGGGTGCCTAGAATCACACAGTTCATTCCAGAGAGAAGCAGCGATTTAAACCATGCATCCTGGGCTGAAGTATGTAACATATCCACAAGTTTCCCACTTTCCTCCCATTCCTGATAAAGTTGCCAAACATGTAAACACACTGTCTGGCGTATGCATGCCACAGTAGAGGTGGCCAATCTATCTGGAGGCATTCACCCCAACACAGTAAACCCAGGGAAACTGACATGCATACTACAGTGATTGTGTTTACAAAGACTGACGTTTAAATGCGCCCTATCTGTTGTGCCAGAGTGATCTTCTTGGGCACTTCAACGTCTTTGCTGGTGCACATAAATAATTATAGTCCCATATTTTTATTCACCAATGTAATCAGCAAAAGTAGGATAGGTTGTATATTACTTACAACCATGTATTTCACTTAATTGGTATTGACAGATGGCCACCGTGGGTCTATATTGGAATTCGTACGTATAGGCTTTTAATTTGTCCCTTCAATGTTTTGATAAGGATGGTGTATTTCTACGATATATAGGATAACTAAAATTAAACTAAATCATAAGTGTATACAATGATGATTTAATGAAATCAAAAGTGCATAAAATGATAATATTTTGAATCAAGGCGTATAAAATTATATGTGTGCGGATTAAGGTGTATAATATGATTGGGCTGGCGAGATCAGATTTTTCAATTTTTCAGAGCTTGCCCGGGAATGGCTTGTGTAGCACTGGGTCAGGATCTATTTAAGAACCATCTTAGGTGTGTATCACTCAATATTATAGGCAGTAAGATTATCAAATTGTTGAAAAGAATGATAACAAGGTCCTTGTCAAATTTGATTTTATGAAATGTAAAAGAGGAGCAGAGGAAGTTTTATTTTGACACATTATCTACACTTCCGTTTCATTGAAACCAGCTTTACATAACATCAAAAATGCAGAGGTATTTAATTACAATTTTATCACTTGAAATTACATATATTTTCTTTACCTTAGAAATTATATAAATATAGAAAAATGCATATTCAGATGTAATAGTTGTACAATGAATGAGCTAGTTATAAAATACATTATGGCATATGCTATTAGGCATAACATACTACACAAAAATACTTGACTATTTTAACTAGAGATAAAAATGAAGTAGTTACGTAAAAACAAGAAATTACAGCTTATTTTGTTTCCCAGCATAAATACAGATCTCAATACCACATTGAATGCAGCAATGAAAACAAAATGCCCATAACATCAGTTTGATTGGAAAACAAATAGTATACAAACAAAGCAATCTCTTGAAGGACTTTCTTTTCCTTTTTTTGGGCAAGAGTCCTCTGTGGGAGGTTAATCAGTCGTGAGTTTTGTCAGGGTAACTCAGGGGGTCATGCGCAAGAGTTTTTCGAGGGTCGTGGAAAAACGATGCAGGTGGAGAACGGATATCAAAAGGTTGTCAGCATAGTTTTTTACATTTTCTAAACAGATTTGAAGCCCATCAATGCCGCAGCACAGATGATGGAAGGTTTAGTTCTTCTAGACTCTGCATGAAGGCGTCCCAATCAATAGGTGCTTTCTTATTAGCAAATATGTGTGTTGCTTCTCTGACCAAGCTGAGCAGGTTTGAGCCCTTATGGCATTACCCAGTTGCGGCTGGCATAGGTAAGAGTGGTGAGGCGGGGTGGTGTGGGGCCGGGTAAATCATACGACATGAGAAGTAAAATTAAATAAATAATAAAAAAACACTTACCTTGCGCTCGCCGCATTGTCGAGTCGTTTTATTGCTTCGTTTTTTAACAAGTTTACATTTCTCTTTAAGTACTCTAATTTGCTAACAACTCAAAGGGACATAGCCCTTCAAGGTATTTAGGGCTATCTCCGAGATAGTGGCTACTAAATGTTCACAAGCTACACTCAGTATAGCTTTTCTTTGTTGGGGTGACTACGAGACCAGCTTAAAGGAGTTAGATTTCGTAGTTCCCTGGTGGACATGTCCATCTGGCGATGTGGCTATGTGGCTGTAAAGTGGTCTGGAGCTTTTTCTTTCACCTTCTTTTTATACCCGGGTAGATCTTTTTGAGACAATAGCCTAGAGAAAGATCATGGGGAAAAGCCCTGGCCACACTCTATAATCCTCAGGCGTGTCACCATTCAAATCTAAAAAAAAAGGTACTAATAGAGTCTAAGTGTGGCAACCTCAAAAGCTTCTCTAAAGAAATTAGAGTATCCAGTGAATATCTGTCTGGCTAGAGCCGTTATTTGAAGATTGTCTCAAGAGTTTTATAAAAGAACCATATAGTTGGAATTCAGGTCAATGGTTTCTGAGCTCTGTCCTTTGCGGAAAATATTCCGGATAATATATACCATGTTGAGATTCTTATGGTGTACATACTGAGGAAAAGCTTTTTCAATATTATCGCTGTCACAAGCAGAGGTCATCAACTCATCTATAATCAACATATTAATGTTAAAGGTTGAAAATAAATTGTGCAACAAAACTCCTTGGTGTCTTTAGACATGTAAGGCCAGTAAAAGTGAGGGACAAGCCTGTTCCAAGTTTTGCTTTGCCCAAGATGTCCTACAAGGGGTATGTCATGTGCCAGGACCCCCAGAATTTCTGAGGTATGTCTAACCTCCTGGTGGCACCAGGCTTGTGGTCTCTACTCTGAGACCCACAGACATTCCCTGTCTCCTCAGCCGAAGCTTGTTGTCTGAGCTGATCAAGAGAGAGGCAGGTTTTCTGCTCCAGACTGAAGTCTGCCCTGGAAGTTCCCTCAGCCCCAAGTACTCTTCTGTGTCATGCCCAAGTTCCCCTGGGACAGTTCCATCACAGGGGCTGAGGTCATCTCACTCAGCAGACTAATCCTCATTGGGAGTCTGGGAGATGGATAAGTCCTTACCCTTCCAGCTCCTTCTCTTGGGAGCTGGCTTGTCCTTTCTTTTAGGATCCAGAGCTCCCTCTGTGCTCACCTTTTTGGGCTGAGTCCTAGTAACAGCAAAGGCACTTGGTGAGATTCCTATCATCTCTGCATGTGTCCTAAACTCCACTTCAGGCCAGGCTGAAGTTTCTAAATCATTGCCCAGCAGACCGTCCACAGGTAGGTCTGGGGAAACCACAACTTTTTTAGGGTCAGTTACCCCTCCCCAGCTGGGATTCACAACTGCCAAGCAATTATCTGTCCTGAGATTGCTAGCATTGGTGACTTGGTACACTTGTCTAAGTAGGGTCTGGTGAGGGGACACAACTTTTTCTGTAAACATAGTGCCGTTGGCCCCGGTGTCCCTGTAAGCTACAGCTTTCTGGCCATTGATGGAAGGCTTCTGTTTGTACTTTCCCAAGTTAGTGGGAGTTACTAGTAAGGTGGCATGGTTCATGCCACCATCACAAACTAAAACAACCTGAGTGGTTGTCCTTACTAGCCAGAACCCAAGGGTAACCCTACTAATTCCTTGGGGGCACTACCACTACTTGTACTGGTGCTAGTATTGTTCAGAGGTTAAACCATCCCCATCTATGAGAGCACTCTTCAGGACTGAGTAATTATCTGCATCATCCTCCCTAAAAGTGAGAAGTTTGTCTCTACCATTGTTAGCAAAGGAGAGCCACGTAATAGCTTCCCACTGCCCATGAGGGACCATCTGAACTTTAAAGGCCATCTCCAAAGCGGGGATCCATTTATGGATGTCATCCCCCTCCTGATAAGGAGGGACTATCCTGCTCAGGTTCCTAGTATCAAAGGAATGTTCCCTGACCCAAGATTTGATAGTGCTGACACCGTGGGACCCTAGTCCCAAATTATGTCTAGTCCTCTGAACTACCAGGGACTCCTTATTAAGGGCCAACTGCTGCTTCTTGATCTTGAGGTTGGCTCTCTCAACCTTGAGTGGGTGGTACTCCCTTTCTAAGGCTAGAGATGGAGGTCCCTATGGAGTGGTTAGATGATGTAGAATTTACAGAGGAGACCTGGACGCCCAAGGAATCCCTGCACCCTCCCACGGGGAAGAAAGGGGGACCTACCTCTAGGGACTGCCACTGTACGATCTGCACTATTCCCTGGGGATTTGAGTTGAGGGGTCTTCAGCCTCCTCCTGGTCGGGTTCCGAATTGTGGTCACTGGGGTGAGCCACCGCTGTCTCTTTTTCTTGGGCCTCACCCAACCCAGTGTTATCCTGCTCTTCTGGCTTCTCAGGATTCTGGAGGTCATGCTGAAGGAGCATCTCATAGAGCTGCTCTGTGTTAGGGTTATTACCTGTCTTTATCTTCCTAAATCGCCTTGACTATTGTAATGTGCTTTGATCTTGATGAATTAGTCGTCTCTGCAGCGTTTGCAGGTGGTTCAAAATACCGCTGCACACCTTGTTCTGAATGCCCCCCCCAGGACTCCGTCCCTTCCACTTCTCCACCGATTCCACTGACTTCCAGTACAGCAGCGGGTGCTGTTGAAGATATGGTGTGCGGTGTATAAGACTCTTTATAATGAAGGCCCCTCCTACCTTGCCGAAACACTCACCAGATACTCCCCTATTAGAACCCTCCACTCTGGCACCAAATCCCTTCTCAAGGTACCCCGGATTAAGAGAACAAGGTTAGGAGGGAAGGCCTTTTCTCACCTTGCTCCGTCTTACTGGAATAAGCTTCCCATAGAACTTCGACAATGTTCCGATTACCTTTTCTTTAGAAAGCGTCTTAAAAACCTTTCTTTTCTAGCCTTTGTTCTTTCAGCTTAGCCTGCGGTGTCCATTGCACTGACCCCTTACGCGGGTGATAAAACCTATCAATAAATAAATAAATATATGCAGCTATGGTCCTGAGTTCCTCGAACTTGAGATCACTGTACCTAGAGGGTTTAGACTCACTGACCTCCTCAACTAAAGACACTGTAAATAGGTTTAGTGTGGTGTTGCACATACCTCCCACAGTGAAAATTAAACTTCCAAAGATTGGAGAAAGGGTTGTGCTAGACCCTTAACTACCAATCCAAAAAGTTCAGTAGCACTTACTAAATTGCAAATGTATTTATATGTGCCTAATAGTGATGATTTTTCATGTAATCAACACTTAAATGGTAAAACATTGCAGGCTTAAATCCTAACCGCTGCTTATCAATGTTGGAGCTTGGCGCAGTATATGGTACACACTTCTTTAAGTGATACATCTTGCACTAATCCAGACAACTCTTATAGTGGTTTGCTGGTGCTAGGTGGCACACGACCAAGATGGCCGCGCACCAGTAAGGCTCCTGCCAGCCCGGGCGGAAAAACATACTTAAGACAAAGAACCGAAACACGGATTGCGGTGGTAGAGGGGACGAGGCCAGGTCCTACTGACTGGAACACGCAGCATACTGCACTCCGGGCACGGATGGAAGAAGAAACGCCGGTAAGAAGAGCATACCGAAGTCGCATAGGGATGTACAGTGAAACCCAGGCACAAACTGAAGGGGAGAGGAATTTAAACACCTACACGCGCGAATAATGCTACATACCCCATCGCTGTGTTAATGTAGGAGGAGACGGGCCGCCATCTTAGCCACCACTCAAAGCTGCAGGAGTGAGGGGAATCACGGTTGAGGCAGGCCCCTGCAGGGCACGCCCCCGAATTGAACATCGAGACCCAGTGGAGACCGGATGCATATACTGCCCCTGAGGAGGATTCCAGGGGGAAAGACACACCTGAAAGTGCAGAACACTCGGAGGAAGGCGAGGAGCTGGGCGTCCATCTTAGAAGAGTGGAGCTACCCTGACTGGGTGACACTGAATAAGGCCTAACAGGGACGTGAACACAAGGCCCACGAACCTTTTGTGAGCATTGCGAAAGCAACTAATCCAACCACAGACTGTATACCCACAGAGGTACCAGGAACTCAGCAAGTGAGAACGCGCTTTGGCAGGGACTGATTAGATCTGACACGCTTAGCTGCAGAGTGGCCTGAATTACATTAGCACATTCAGTAAAACCAAACGAAACTGCAAACTGAAGCCTGATACTGCTAGCTGCTGTAGGATCAGCTACCAGAGGCCAACTTATGTGAATTTGGAGCTCAGGGTCTGCACACTTGCCTGGCGCCCACAGTCGGCACCACTCATCAGGTATAAAGCCAGCACGCGAAAGGCGCTGAGGGCCACAAGCGGGGTGCAGCTACAAAACAGTGAACTGAGGCCGAGAAACCCAGATATCTGCCCGAAATCACCAACGGGCAGGCACCATGGGGCGCACCGATACCAAGCAAACAAAACTATCGCTTGACTCGCCCAAGGTGCCTCGATCCAATTCAGCGGAGCAGACAGACTCGGACACAGCGTACCACCAGGCGGAGGACTGGAAAGCATTACTACTGGGCATGAAGCAAAGCCTAACACCTATAGACACGAAAATAGATACCATGAATGCCAGGATGGATTCCTTGGTAATCAAACTGGAACAGCATGATCAGCGGATCTAAGAAGCTGAAACCAGGGAGTCAGAGATGTAAGATGGCACTGTAGCAAGTAGGGAGCATGTACTCCAAATGGATAAACTGCTTAAAATAATCTCGGAGAAGAACGAGGATTTGGAGGCACGTTCCAGGAGGAATGGCGTCTGAGTACTAGGCCTAGCGGAATCAACCAACAAGGGCCGCATGGAAGACTTTATGGAAAATCTAGTGATTGAGCTATTTGGAAGAGACTCTTTTTCCGCACCTATGAGGGTTGAATGGGCCCTCAGTTCGCTAGCAGCGTGCCCACCACCAGGAGCACCGCCGCAACCAGTAATAGTGCCCTTCCTGAACTACCGTGATAGGGACACAGTTTTACGCCTGGCCCGAGAGAAGAAGCAAGTTCGCTATGAGGACACTACCGCGGCATTCTTCCCTGATTTTACACAGACCGTGCAGGAGGCTTGACGCAAATTCGCAGCAGTGAAGAAAAAACTCCAAACACAGGACATAACATATGCCATGATGTATCCCGCGAAGCTGAGAATAAACCACCTTGGGAAACAACACTTCTTTACTAATCCCCAACAAGCAGAAGACTATCTCCGACAGGCATGTCGAGCAGCATCCACAGAGGCGGAAACACGAAGGCGCTCCAGATCCCACTCGCAATGTCGAACCCAGGATGAGGAGACCGATCCCAGCTACTGCACAAATGATTGCTACGATTGGACTGCTGACTGAGAACTGTTCCATGTTGGTGACGTATTCAATTTGATCATAGTTGTGTAATCAGTTCCACCCGGACACTCGCCTCCGTCCCGCTAAAGCTGCCTGCTTAATTAAGTGGTGCAGCAGGCGGGTGAAACAGGGGAGGAGAGTGGGCATGTTGTGGGCCCCTAGTGACTCTCACTCGAGGGTGAACCCCCAATTTTCCTCTTGTGAGGGTTGGTAACTTACTGACTTTGAATTTGTTGAGGGGGAGGGTACGTATGCCCGGCAAGTTGGGGAAGCCGGAGTGGGTGGGGAGAGGGAATTTACAAGGGAATATTGCTTATTACAAGATTGAGTAATGGAAACGGCAAATATGTAGTAGTCATAATTATGATCAGAGGAAATGGCAGACACCGTAGGAGACACAAATAGGATTAATGTATTGTCTTGGAACGTACGGGGACTGAATAACCCACTGAAAAAGAGGCAGGTATTGGGGTATTTAGACAGACACCATGTCAGTGTGGCCCTATTGCAGGAAACTCACTTGGATCCAAAAGTTACTCCCCAGTTTGCAGCAAAATGGGCATCTCAGAGGAGTGACTATACTTATCAAACGGGGGTGCAGTTTGTGACGGGGGTTTGGACACTGATGCTAATGGGAGACACTCTCTGATCTGGGGAAGGTTGAACTCACAAGATGTAACCTTTGCCAATTATTATGGACCTAACACTGATGAGCCACGGGCTGTGCTCCTTCTGTGGAGTAAAATTCAAACGCTTGGCACTACTTATGTCATCTGGGGGGAGACTTCAACATGGTGGTGAGCCCGCAGATGGACAGATCCCGAGCCTCCCCCATGCATTATACTAATATGCAATGAACACTAAAAGATATGATAGAATCTAACTGTTTACTAGACACATGGAGGTATAAACACCCCACGCAGAAGGAAGGGAGACACCACTCTGCAGTACACTTGTCATGGGCCAGGATAGATTACTTGATAGTATCGGTGGGAATGGCACATTAGCTGGAAAAAGTGGCCCACCTAGCCCGTACATATTCTGACCACTCGCCCGTTGTAGCTACCCTGCAGGCTCTGGTTAACCAGTCCCCTTATATTAGCTGGTGCCTCAATCCCTTGAATCTATAAGACTCCATTTTTAGAGCAGACATAGAACAGGAAATGTAAGTCTTCTTTGCGCGTAATGTGAAATCGGTAGCGAGCATAACAACAGTATGTGAGGCATTCAAGGTCACAGCCTGGGGGTGGTGTATCTCTAAAGGAGGCAGCATTCTTAAAGACCTACGCAGGGACTTACACAAATTGGAGGGTGAAATAAAAGCCCTTGAGAGAGACCTCTCAGCCGGTAACGAGGACGGTGCTACGAGGGCCAAATTGCGTAGCAAAATGACAGATTATGAAGATACTGCAGACCGAGAATGTAGATTCCGAGGGAAGCCCCACATGGCACGGGTCTATGGTGAGGGGGACCGCCCAGGGAAGGCTTTGGCGAACGCAGTACACCCTCCCAAATTCGCTAACTATATAGTGGAAATACAGGATGAGCAAGGCCAGACGCAAAGGAACCTCCCAGAACAATTGACTACATTCGTAAATTACTATAAAAAGTTATACACCTCCCAAAGAGGCTCCCCACTAGATTAGCAGGAGTACTTTGAGGACCCTGCCCTGGCGTGGCTGGGGGAAACCCAGCAAAAATTCTTGAATCTGGACCTGGAGGTGGACGAGATCAAGGATGCAATAATGAGCATGCAATCGGGGCGAGCACCGGGGTCAGATGGGCTGCCGGTAGAATTTTACAAAACCTACATGCATATACTGGCCCCTATTCTGAAGGATGTCTACTATGAGGCATTGGAAGAGGGAAGTCTGCCGGAAACCACGCGAGAGGCCCAGACAATTTCCTTGCTAAAACCGGGTAAACCTCCGATAAGCTGTGACTCATACCGCCCCCTCTCACTGCTAAACTGTGACACTAAAATCCTAGCAAAAGTCCTGGCTACCCGGCTCCACCTCTCGATGGAACGGCTGGTGTTACCGGACCAGGCGGGATTTGTCCCAAACTGGGCTATGTCCCATAATCTCAGGACTCGACTGGCTGTAATGCAAGACATAGACCCTAATTGCTTGGCTGTGGCGGTCTTTTTAGACGTCACCAAGGCGTTTGACTCTGTGGAGTGGGACTACCTGATGGGAACTCTGGGTTACATGGATATGCCATTCACTTTCCTAAACTGGGGGCAGCTGCTGTATAGTCAGCCATGGGCTACTGTGCTATTAAATGGGGCCAGATCAGCCAACTTTACTGTCTCTAGGGGCACGAGACAAGGATGCCCGCTGTCCCCTATTTTATTTGTTCTGGCGATTGAACCCTTGGCAGCGAAGCTAAGACAACACCATAAGGGCAGTGCACTGGTTTACCCGACTAGGCAACTGCTCATCTCCCTATATGCGGAAGATAGGACACTGTATATTAAAAAAAAAACAGGAAAATCTCAACCCGGTACTACGCAAAATAACCAAATTGGGGGCCATCTCCGGAGTATAAATAAATTGGGCTAAATCTGCCATATTTCAACTGACGAATAAGACCGCTCAGCATCAGCTAGACTACCCCTTGGTATGGGAGACAGATGACTTTAAATACTTAGGAATACACATTGCCAGGGACAAAGAAGTACTAATGCGCGCTAACTATGGAACGGCCATTGACAAGGTAACGGATAATATATACAAATGGATAAGATTGCCCCTCTCGATGGCCGGACGGATATCCCTAATTAAGATGACAATACTGCCAAAATTTCTATATCCATTTAATAACATACCTTACCACCCGGGCAGATTTTTTTTTTAACACGCTCAGATCGCAGCTCATATGGCTCCTTTAAGGGGAGGAAACAGGCACGACTCAACCTAGGCACACTGATGCTGCCTAGGTCACTAGGGAGGGTACGATGTTCCCAATTTTGAACAATATTACTCCTGCGCAAGGCACTCTTTGCCATTTACAGGCTCCACCCGCCCCCTTACATGGCGCACTTGGCAGTGGAGGATGGTTATATGACTCCGACACCCCCAGAGGAGTATCTATTCACTTCTGTGAAAGAACTAGAGCAGGACCCGTCCACCGTGGACTGTACTGTAGGTGCATGGAGATGGATAGCACACAGATTGAAGATGCCCCTGATGTACTCCCCTAGGGGGGCACTGGCACGCACCCCACTGTTGCAAGTTACATACGAGGGGATATGCAGTAGGCTGCTGGACACACTACACTATAGTACCCGGGGAGATCTGTACACTGGAGGACAGTTCCGTACCAAGGAGCAATTTTTGGGGGATCACTCATCGACAATCATGGATGTATTCATGTACACCCGACTCAGACAAAGCATGAAAGCCATAACCTCAAAGTTCCCTGCCGAGCCAGATACATTGGTGCCCCTACATACATTATTGCAAAAACAGAGGCCCCTAGGCATGTCATATGCCTGTTGTACAAGCAAGTAAGAAACACCCCTCCCCCCATCCATTGCGAGCCAGAGCAGAGTTGGATAACGACCTGGAAGTACCTCTAACAGACGAACAATGGGAAAATTGCTGTGTACAGACAGAGGCGGTCACTAGTAATAGTAGGTTACGTCTGATACATTTTAAACTTCTACAAAGGTTGTACCACACCCCGGTCAAATTGCATAAATTTCTTTTCAGGGACGATGACAAATGTGAATGATGCGGGAGGGAAGGGGCGAACTTCATGCATCTGGCATGGCAATGCCAAAGGGTGGTGATCTACTGGGAGGAGGTGTTCGAAGGTATGTCCACTATGATAGGAGTGTAGATACCCCATCTCCACTGACAGCTCTACTGGGCCTGACTCAAGACATACAAACAGTCCACAAGAAATTTTTGGCAATGGGCCTACTGATAGCAAAGCGACAGGTAGCCTGTAGATGGGGAAGGGGGTGTGCGCCCAAATTCAAGGACTGGTTACAGGACCTTAGCACCTGGCAGGAACATCTACACAACTATGCAGACCCCCTGCCCATGAAATCCCGCCCTAAAGACATATGGGGTCCACTAACTTCCTACCTCCTGGCACAAGAGGCAGACAGTGAGGGAGCAATGGAGGAGGAAGAGTAAATAACTAGGGGCGGAGTGGTCTGAAGACTGGCCGAATCGGTAGACACTGGCACAATACCAATGCATGGTGCAGGAAGAACTGACAGGAATGTTTACTAAATGGGAATGGACATGAAATTAGGCACTGTAGACCGCAAGAGAGGAACTAGGGATATACAAGAAATGACTCGAACTATACAATTTCAGTACCCTGTTGTAAGATAACAAATGCTGTCAGACTCTGTAATAATCAGGAATGGCGTAGTACATAGGGTGGGGAGGGATCCGATGTTGTGGGAGGGTCAGAGGGAGGGAATGTTTGTAAAGTTTACTGAACTTGTAACTGACACAATATGCGGACTAAGAAAGGAGCAGCACTGACTAAGTGCAAAGAACTGATTTGACATTGTACTGTGTGAAGCTTCAATAAAGGTTTTGAAACAAAACAAAAAAACAAAAAAACTCTTATAGTGGTTTTAGTGGTCTTTGATAACCATAGAAAGCTCTCAAAGTGGTGCCTGTGGAGAGCAGCCTTCAAGCTTGTCTTGAAGGAGTGTAAGCAGATTCTTTTGCTAGTTTAACCTTAAGATGTAAGTTATATATAAAAATACTTATATTTATTACACAACACTCACTAACACACTGGGATATCTCCTACCCGGAGATATCAACACAAATACAAAATAATACTTCCAATGCATTAAAGTAAGTATCACAAAATACAGTGGTCGTCAGGGGGAGACCAAACCATATTCTAAGAAAGTGGAATGCGAACTGAAGAAGAGGACGTGGCTTAGACCGGAAGATCCAATGGAGCCGGGGACACAAGGACCCACCCAGGGCAAGTACCCAGGAGCCGCACAGAGGCTGTGTGCAGAATGGGAACACAGCCACGTGCCCAAAGAAAGTCAATAGAGAAGTTGTGGCTGTCGTTTTTCAGAAGGACCCTTCCCAAAGGATCCCGAAGAATTCCCTTGGAGGAAGGCAGGTGGGCGAGCCACCCAACCCGTGGATACCACGGAGACTCGGTTACCTACACCAGGGAAGCCAGGTGCATAGGGGTGATGAGACGTCGGAAACCTCTGTAGACAACAATGGAAGACTTGGAGAAAAATGCCTCTGTAGAAGACGGGGAAGAAGTCTGATGGAATCCAAGGGTGTATTCTGGAAGTGAAGAACCTGCAAGCAGAGGTGATAGAGTCTTTGCCACTCAGGAGAGACCAGGAGTCACAAAAGATCAATTTCCACAGATATTGGACGGTTCAGAAGAGTTGACAGTGATCTTGTTGCTGCAATTGTGAGCACCAGGTGATGCGAGGAAGACCAAGTGCCATGCACCAGCTGTCCCACATCGAATGCTGGTGACTAGGTGGTCAGTGTCCGTAGGGAGCACCAATAAGCCTTGGTAGCCGCAACTGGCATGGAGAATAGAGATGGAGCGACGTTGGAACCAGCAAGGTCCAAGGGACTCCCCAACAACAGGAGAGTCAGAGCAGGCCTCTGGCAAGCAGGGAAGCCCTCTGGAGCAGGAGAAGACCCTCAGGAGGACCCACAGGTACAGGAGTCGCATGTGCACCCCGAGCAGCTCACCAAGAAACGAAGCCCCACGGTGCAGAGGATCCAGTAAAGACGCTGAGCTTAGAGAGAGAAGATGCTGGAGACTGGAGCTTCTTGTAGCCCCAAGATCTCTGGAGTGCTGAGCCAACAAGCCTTGGCAACGGCAAGTCGACGCAGAGCACAGGGGTTTGGGTCCAACGGTTCCGACAAGGAATACTGGCCTCAAAATTGCAGAGAGAACAAGTCAGGCCTTGAGGGTGTGGCAGTACCATGGCTTATGTTGCTGGGCCTCTTAAAGTCCTCAAGAAGATAGGAGGAGCAGACCGGTCAGCTTCATTGCAGTGCTTGCAGATGCATGGGAGTGACTCATTCACTCCAAGTGACATTTCTTTGGGTGTCCTTGATACCCACAGGTCTGTTGAAGAACCTGAAAGAAGCACAGATACAGACGATGAAGAAGACTTTTTTTTTTTTGCAGAGTTTTATATAGCGCGAACTAGACCCGAACCGAATCAGGTATCAGAGCGCTTTACATAGCACCAGTTACGTTACATGAGGACACACTTTCATTTTTAGGCACGGGGAGATTAAGTGATTTGCCCAGAATCACAGGAGGTTTTTGGCGTCGTTACCGAGGCTCGAACCCAGATCCCCAGGTCCGAGGTCGAGCGCCTTAGCCGTTAGGCCAACTCCTCTCCCCACTTGAAGAACAGTGAGACCATGAGCAGCAGGAGACTTCCTTGGTGCAGTCTTGGGTCCAGAATAAGTCCAACGTAGTCCAAGTGTCCAGAAGGTCATAAAGCGACATACTTTCAGGCTTGAGTCTTTTCCCATGATGAATCTAAGGACCCACCCACAGGTGAGCCCTTAGGTACCCTAGGGAAGGGTTGGAACAACTCAAGGGTCCCTCCCAGAGGAGAGGCTCGAGAGAGGGGAGGATACTTCCATGTCCTTTGACCAGTTTCGTGCCAGACAACATCCTGTGATTCTGGGCTTTCAGTGACTTTCAGCCAGCCATACTGAACAGCAGATGTGCTGCTAGACAACATGTCAAAAAGACATTCACATTGACAAGGCCAATAGTTTGGGCACTGCTAAGGTCTATTGGCTTTGCCACTGCTTGTTCAGTGTTGAAGGAAACTTGCTGAAGAAATGTGGAAGTGATAGTGACAAACATTTGTGCTTTGAAGTGAAGTGAGGATGTGGTGTAAGGGCCAGAGCTGAAGTCAGGGGAACTGGGGAACCAGATTTGCATCTCTGCGTCGGCTGAACAATTTGTGATTCTGGGAAAATCACTTACACTTCACATTGCCTACGACAATGACTGTGTCATTGTGTAATGGAACTGGTGATGTCTTAAAGCTCTCCAATACCATCAGCTTGTGTTAGCTCTATGGGAAAATGTAGGACGTAACAAACACTCCAATACCATTGAATCCTGAAAAAAAAGAAAGTGCTGTTGGTGTTTTAACAACTTTTTCAGAAATGCAATTGTTTATGTACACGCGCATGCATTTTGTGGTGTGTGTATGTGTACAAGGGAGATGGCCTGAAAACACAAGCACTCCAATGGAGTGCTTGAAAACAAAGAAACAACATCGCTCCACAAACCTGTAGCAGTGTAAGGAGACATGTACTTGGTCTACAATCCAATCCAAAACAGTCTGTCCTGCTCCAATCTGCCCACTCCTGTCCAAAACAATTTTACCGGCTCCAATCTGCCCTACTCCAATCCAAAACAATCATCCCCACTCCAATCCAACATATTCTTCCCCACTCCAATCCAACATAATCTGCCCCACTCCAATCCAACATATTCGGCCCCACTCCAATCCAACATAATCTGCCCCACTCCAATACAAAACAATCTGCCCCACTCAATACAAAACAATCAGCCCCACTCCAATACAAAACAATATGTCCCACTCCAATACAAAACACTCTGCCCCACTCCAATACAAAACACTTCGCCCCACTCCAATACAATACAATCTGCCCTACTCCCATCCAAAACAATCTGATCGGCTACAATCTGCACCACGCCAATACAAAACAATTTGCCTACTCCAATCCAGCCCATTCCAATGTACCCCACTGCAATTCAATACACCTCACCCCAATCACATCTACTTCACTCCAATTCAATCCACACGCTCCAATCCAATACACCCCACACCAATCCAGCCAAATTCAGTCTACCCCACTCCAATCAACCCCAATCCAATCAACCTCAATCCAATCAAGCCCACCCAAATCCAGTTTAATCCCCCTCAATCCAATCCACCCCACTACAATCCAAACTACTCCACTCCAGTTTGCCCCAATCCAAACAATCTACACCACTCCAATCCAAAACAGCCTCCCCACTCCAATCCAAAAAAGTCTGTCCAGCTCCAATCTACCCCACTCCAGTCCAAAACAATCTGCCTCACTCATTAATTTGATAACTTTATTTCGGTCAAAGACCATAAAAGTGCAATAAGATATATACAGGCACAACAATAAAACCATAAATACAGTCAAGTTAAAAAGTTATTAAACGTTGAGTTATCAAAGGGTGAAAGTAAAGTGGATAGTAGTGGGCTATTATTTCATATTAATAAAGTGAGTTCTTCTCCGCCACATGCCGTGTAAAAAACGGGAGACAGCAAAAACAATGGGAGGGGCAGTATCGTAGGTTAAAACTCTGGAAGCTTGTGCACATTGTCTAAAAACCAGATTTTTACACAGTGGAAGGATCCAGCATTTCCGAATTTCACTGTATGCCGGGCAGAAAAAGAATATATGTACAATGTCTTCCCTCCAGTAGTTACAAGCAGGGCAGTTGGCCTCCGTCGATTTTGCCCATCTGGATGTTAGTGCCCCTATCGGTATAGAGCCATGCCTCAGTTGAATGTATAATTTTCTTGCAAGTGGAGGCTGCACCAAGTCCAAGAACACCTCCGTCCTGGATTCAACTTTCATCAATAAGAACTCTGTAGACAGCCTGCCCAGGGAGGTCGAGCAATATAATGTTTTAAGGTTATATGACCTTACAGCCGCCACTAATAGAGACCTTTGCGTCCTCACACAGCTGTCCTCTGGTGCGTCCCAAAGTTGGGGCATACCAATTTGGTAGAGGAAAGCCTTCACATGAGCCAACCAGGGTATATTCTTATTCTTTAGCTGCCCCCAAATTGCAATGAACTCTGCTCTAAAGGATACAAGCTCTGGCACAGACCAGAGCCTTCTCCAATAGAGCAGAGGTCGTGCAGCAGCCAATTCGTCAATGGGTTCCAAGCCCAGGTCCAAGCGTAGTGGTATGAGGGGCGTGCTTTGGGGAGGGCAACCAGGTGTCGCATGAAGGCCTGTTCAACCTTCAATAAGTTGTATACATTTGTGTGTCCCCAAAGTTCTGCAGCATACAAAGCTGCAGACCTGACCTGCGTTTTGTATATCTCAAGGGCAGGGGTAACATGTTTAAAAGTTGAGGCTCTATGAAATCTACCTATGCCTCCCATAATCTGGGCCAGTCTCAGGGAAGATTTAGAGATTTGGTGGTCCCATGTAAAGTGCTCAGTCAGCGTGACCCCCAGGTATACAAAAGTCTTGACTCGCTCTAGGGGAGTTCCGTTCAGTGTGGGATTTGGGCGGGTGTGCCTCGGGGGATTGAAGATCATGAACTTGGTTTTCTCCAAGTTGACCTCCAATCCCCGTGAGGCACAAAAGGACACAAACCCGTCCAAGACCCGCTGGATGCCCATTGATGTTCGTGATAACAACAAGGTGTCGTCCGCGAACATCAGAGCGGGCACCCTACCAGTGGCCAGGCGAGGAGCATCGTTATCCCTAACGCCATTGAGTACATCCATCAGACCATTGACATACAGGCTAAAGAGAGTGGGGGCCAGTACGCAGCCCTGGTGTACGCCCCGGGTAACGGGGAAGCGAGCTGATAATTCCCCGTCCCTCCCACACCTCACCAGTGTGGAGTCTGATAAGGGCATCTAATAAGTAGGGAGGGAGACCAAGCTCCTCCAACACCGTCCAGAGCCTCTCCCTGGGAACCAGATCGAATGCGGCCGCAGGTCCACAAAGACAAGGTAGAGGCTGCCACCCTCTACTCTTGCAGTTTTCCAGTATAGGACCTGGAGCCGGAAGATCTGGCCCATGGTCGAGACCCCTGATCTAAATCCGGCTTGGAGGGTGGTCAAGGTTTTATACTCCTCCATCCAGCCCAATAATCTATTGAGTAGGATTCGGCCCATCAGCTTCTGGGTGGTATCAAGTAAGCTGATTGGTCTGTAGTTAGATGGGGCGAGCGGGCAACCCTTTTTAAACATCGGAAAAATCTCGGCTCCAAGCCAGGTCTCAGGCAATGCGGAACCCTGTAAGACCGCATTAAACAAGACCATCAGGTATGGAGCCCAGATTTTTGGTTGAGAACGAAAAAGATCTCCCGGGAGCCTGTCAAGGCCGGGAGCTTTGTTCGGAAGCAGTCTCTTGATTGCTGATTCAACTTCCTTGAGGGAGATAGAATCGAGATTAACAGTGGCGATCCTCTCATGGGCACCCAATTGCTCTATCCGGTTTCCAGGGCCCAAGGCCCCCGGCAGTCTATGCTCGTGCGGGGGGTCTGGGGCCGTGGAAACCCCAGGGACTAGCAGGGTGTCCTGACTTTTACAAAAGGAAGCCCCGGGCCCCCAGACCCCCGGCAGTCGATACTCGTGTGGGGGGTCTGGGACCGTGGGAGTCCCGGGAACTAACATAGTGGCCCGATTTTTACGGGAGGAAGCCCCGGGCCCCGGGACCCCCGGCAGTCGATACTCGTGCCGGAGGGCCTGGGCCATACAGGTTTGAGAGGGCAGAGTCACTCTAGACAAGTTGTCCCGACCTTGGCGCACAAGTGCCCCCAACTCAGGACTTGTGTAAAGTGACTTAAAGTGCGTCTCCCAAACTATGGGAGCGATGTTCGAGGCCCCAGCGTCTCGCTCACCTCCCGCCGAGGAGGTAGCAATGGCCCAGAAGGTCTTGGAATCTTTTAGGAGGAGTGCCTGTCTCATCTCATCCCATCTGGATATCTCCCACTCACTCTTGCCCCTGGTGAGTTCCTTCTTGTACAGCAATCTTGATGCTTGAATTTTTAGGGTGTCCTTAGATTTAATTGCTGTAAGAAGATCTTTCTTTGATTTTTTACAGGCATGGTCATGCTAAGGGTGGGTTTTAATCCTACGCAACTTAGTCCCACTAACTGGATAGAATACATCCCCTAGACTCAAAACTAACTTTCTGTGGATCTCAATAATCTGCTCATGGGAGGTAGAGCTCCCCATGTCACTTATTAGTGGGGTAGCAATCTGGTAGATTTCTGCAAGACGGCTTGAAGAATCCACACAAGAAGGCCATTTAACCCTTCTCCTGTTGTTAGATATAATATAGGGTGGCACTACCAAATTAGGGCTGGAGTCAGGGTTAGTTAGTCCAAATGAGCCAGGCTTGAGTGTCAGGACCAGCGCGTTATGGTCGCTGTCGTGCCTTGGAATGACCCTAAAATCTTTGATAACCAACGTAGAGGGACAGGGGTTGGGGGACAATATTTAGATGGGTCCAGTGTGCACGTCCCATAAGATACTGTTCAACACCGATGCACAAAGTTCCCCTGGGGGGTGTATGTGTATGAGTGATCTATCTACCTCTCTCCAGGGGTGGTTGTATGTGGGAGACAGGGACAGATGTCCCTTATCGGAATTAGGGAAACCTCACACAACAGGTCGGTTCTACGGCTACTGTCATATTACCAACCGATTGTTTCGTGTCATCATCGGCTTCCTGCTCCTACGTCAGGCCGGCGCTGCAATGCCTGACGGGTAGCACGGGGTGCTACTCTTTTGCGGAGGTCTTTTATTCCTGGCCGATGTGTGAGTGAGTATGAGGGGCCCAAGTGAACAAGTAGTGAGCGTGGGGTGTGGTTAAAAAAAGTTAGTATAGTCTACTCTGGGCATTTTTATTCTTGTAGCTAACTACTTTGTTTAAAAATGTTTAAAAATGAGAGGGGTATGGGGAATCAACCAGGCTATGTGTGGGAAACCCGTTCAACCCTCTTAAGTGGTCAGGTCGACATGTTTCATGCCATCACGGCAATTCATCAGGACCTAAAAGTGCTCATATACTAGGAAAGAGCCCAAGATGGGCCGCACAGTTAAATGAATACAACCTGAGGGGTCAGGAACTGGAACAGGAGGAGTTCCTGTGTTGTAGTCCGCCCCTCAGTAGTTGTTTACGGTCCCCGCAGACTGCTCAAGCGGGACCAGTGTTATCAACTGTTAATCTTGATGGTGTGAGGAAGTTACCTCAGTACCTAGGTCCGCATGACCGGCGCTGCTCGGTCGTAAATCTTTGAACCTGTCCCAATGTTTGTCTTCTAACATGAGATAATCAATGGTGGAAGTCCGATTAGTCTGATTATATGTGGGTAGGCCGGAACTGTCGTTATTGGCCCTTCCGTTACATGCCCACAGAGACATTGCAAGGGTCAAGGATTTGATTTGTAGTACTAACGAGGTCCAGGCCCTTACCGGGGAAATACTTGGGGCAGGGATATGCCAGAGCAGATCGACCTCATCCTCATCGCACAACTCAGATCCACCCAGGGGCTCGAACTGGCAATTAAAATCGCCGCCAAGAATTATCGAAGTTGTGGGGTCAAGTGTTTGGAGAAAAAGATCGAGCGCTTTAATAGTGCTCGATTCCTTTCCATTCGCGGTGGGCCTGGAGTAGATATTTATAAAAGCCACACAGGATTTATCAATGGTCTTTAGTAAGACACATTGTATATCGGGTGATTTTGTATCCACATGGGTAGCCTGTGCACCTAAGTGTACGCCTACCCATATGGATAGGCCACCCGAAGGACGGCCCTTCCCCCCAGAGACTGCAGAAATGTCATAGGTGGCAAAACCGGGGCTGGCACTCTCCTCTAGGGACCAAGTTTCTTGCATCAGACAAATATCATGTGTGGCCATAAAAGAAGACCACCCAGGTGCAAGTAGCTTACTCTTTAGCCCGGCTACATTCCAAGAAAGGATTTTTATACTTCCTTCCATGATCTTTTTTATACCTTGCGCATCCCCTTGTTCTAAAGGGGGACTAGTCTCCACCCTTATTACTTCATTAGGAAAGGAATTCTCGCCAATAACCGTGGGTAAAATCTTCTCCTTTGTTCCAGGACCCTCCACTAGGTTACCGTTGTTAAGTTGTAGTGGGGGGGTGCCTTTCGGGGTGAGTCAATCAACCTCCTCGAGGACACTAAACCTGTTCCAGTGGGCTTGCAGCGGGTAGGTAGGAATAGGTGGAAAGATACCCTCCCCAAATGGCTGCCAGTGGTGAATCCTATTAGGAGGGGAGTGGCGATTTCTAATAAGTTGAGGCCTCCTATGGAAAGTCAATTTGTGAGTAGGGGTAGGATAGAAATAGGATAAGTGCAGAGGAAATATTTGGGAATCTCTATGGGAAGGGGCTTTACAGATGTGATCCACAGCGGAAGAGTCCCTAAAATTGATTGTAACGACATCCCCTGCCACTGTTTTAGGGCCCCTTCCAATCCAATCTATTCTTCTCACTGCCAGTATTTCCCCCGAGATGTTTGGAGGCAAAGGTCTATTTAGGTTCAACCACTGGACACACTTATTATATAAGTCTGCCTCGTGTTCTCTTTTCACCTCACTAAAGGCCGGGACACCCACTAAGGCAACCACGTATGGTTGTGCTTCCGGGGGCAGATTTATTGACGGCAATTGGCTAGAGACTGCCTTGGGCACAGGAGGTCTCGGTAATGGTGCTGTGCTGTTTGTTCCCACATTTTTACCCTCTTTGTGATGTCGTCTAGATTTGCCAGTAGGGTCCCCTACGGGGAGAATGGTATGTCCTGGTATGATGGTAGTTGATGTGGGGGGAGGTACGGGGTTTAAGGGCTTGGCGGTAGTTGATGCTAACCCTAAATTTTTATTCAATACTACTGGGACAGTGGACTTGGCTACTTCAGGACTTGGTGTCTTTGTAGATGCACCTGCAGATGTAGGGGGTACCAAATTGCCTTGGGGATTTAGTAACTGTGTTGTCCCTATAGTTATATTATTTAAGATGGAAGTTAGTCTGTCCAGTTTTGACACAGGAGGTTTAATATGGGAGGCAATAGTTTGCTCCAAACTTGCCTGAAGGTCGGCCACCATATTGGTGACCCAACATGGGATCCCTGTAGATGAGTGCAGGGTGTTATCAGACGGGGTCACCAAGTTATGGTTGGCCTGCTTCTTTTTACCCATATTTTTAGGGAAACTATCCTTTTTCGTCTTGGGACCTACTCTACCAGGTTTTAGAATTGCCGCCGGGGGAGGAGAAGTCAGGGTATAGAGTTGATCGTCGTTGTTTATATGGGACCCTACTAGGACCTGTGCTAATTCAACATCTACTGGAGTCTCAGCTGGCATCTGCGCACAGGGCAGCTCAGCGTAAGTAGATGTTAAATAAGAGTCCAAGATCGTGGGATCGATCGCAATAACTGAGCAATCCTCGCCACGGTCTTTGGAACATGCTGTGGGTGGGAAGGATAATCTTCTTTCTGTGTTTACAATTGCATTGGCCACCACCCCTATAGTTTGTTGTAGCATTTTGTCAGTAGCCGTCAATGTGGGCAGGGGCTGTGGTAATGTTGCCTGAAGTCTAGTGTTTGGGCGAGATGCAGGTAATTTAGATTTCCTGCCCAGAGTGCTCATTTTTGCTAAGGAATGATGGCTCAGCTAGCGGCTATAAAGTAACAAGTCCCGTAAAAATCAAATAATGTACTCTCAGTCCAATGATAACCCGGTGGATCAGTGAGCAGTAGCTAAAGGGCGAAGGTGCTCCAAATAACAGTACCTATATAGTAGATGCCGAGTCCTTGTGAACTGGGATATCACTGATAAGGGGGATGGCCCGCCCCGTCCCTCGTCGTCCCCGGATGGCCACAGACGGCCCGCCCTTTGCCCGGGCTTCGCCCGGCTCGTCCCGCGCGCGTTCCCGCGACGCGAGATGTAAGCGGAGTTTAAAGCGCCTCGGGGCGCGGTGAATCGCGAGGGCGGGCTCAGCCGCTGAGGAGTCAGGATGCCGTAGTCCTCCTCACTGCGGCCGCGATGGTATGTGCGGCGGCGGGAGGCCAAGGGCACAGCAGGGCAGCAGCGTCGGGTCAAGACCCTCCAGGAACCAACAGGAGGCACGAGGCGGAATGTCAAATGCCCCAAGAAGTTTGTCACACAACCCGCTCCACCGGAGGCAAGCGGAGTGTAAAGCGCCTCTGGGCGCGGTGATTGGGGAGGGCGGGCTCAGCCGCTGAGGAGTCTGGATGCCGTAGTCCTCCTCACTGCGGCCGCGATGGTATGGGCGGCGGCGGGAGGCCAAGGGCACAGCAGGGCAGCAGCGTCGGGTCAAGACCCTCCAGGAGCCAACAGGAGGCACGAGGCGGAATGTCAAATGCCCCAAGAAGTTTGTCACACAACCCGCTCCACCGGAGGCAAGCGGAGTTTAAAGCGCCTCTGGGCGCGGTGATTGGCGAGGGCGGGCTCAGCCGCTGAGGAGTCTGGATGCCGTAGTCCTCCTCACTGCGGCCGCGATGGTATGTGCGGCGGCGGGAGGCCAAGGGCACAGCAGGGCAGCAGCGTCAGGTCAAGACCCTCCAGGAACCAACAGGAGGCACGAGGCGGAATGTCAAATGCCCCAAGAAGTTTGTCACACAACCCGCTCCACCGGAGGCAAGCGGAGTGTAAAGCGCCTCTGGGCGCGGTGATTGGCGAGGGCGGGCTCAGCCGCTGAGGAGTCTGGATGCCGTAGTCCTCCTCACTGCGGCCGCGATGGTATGTGCGGCGGCGGGAGGCCAAGGGCACAGCAGGGCAGCAGCGTCGGGTCAAGACCCTCCAGGAACCAACAGGAGGCACGAGGCGGAATGTCAAATGCCTCAAGAAGTTTGTCACACAACCCGCTCCACCGGAGGCAAGCGGAATTTAAAGCGCCTCTGGGCGGGGTGATTGGCGAGGGCGGGCTCAGCCGCTGAGGAGTCTGGATGCCGTATTCCTCCTCACTGCAGCCGCGATGGTATTTGCGGCGGCGGGAGGCCAATGGCACAGCAGGGCAGCAGCGTCGGGTCAAGACCCTCCAGGAACCAACAGGAGGCACGAGGCGGAATGTCAAATGCCCCAAGAAGTTTGTCACACAACCCGCTCCACCGGAGACAAGCGGAGTGTAAAGCGCCTCTGGGCGCGGTGATTGGGGAGGGCGGGCTCAGCGCTGAGGAGTCTGGATGCTGTAGTCCTCCTCACTGCGGCCGCGATGGTATGTGCGGCGGCGGGAGGCCAAGGGCACAGCAGGGCAGCAGCGTTGGGTCAAGACCCTCCAGGAACCAACAGGAGGCACGAGGCGGAATGTCAAATGCCCCAAGAAGTTTGTCACACAACCCGCTCCACCGGAGGCAAGCGGAGTTTAAAGCGCCTCTGGGCGCGGTGATTGGCGAGGGCGGGCTCAGCCGCTGAGGAGTCTGGATGCCGTAGTCCTCCTCACTGCGGCCGCGATGGTATGTGCGGCGGCGGGAGGCCAAGGGCACAGCAGGGCAGCAGCGTCGGGTCAAGACCCTCCAGGAACCAACAGGAGGCACGAGGCGGAATGTCAAATGCCCCAAGAAGTTTGTCACACAACCCGCTCCACCGGAGGCAAGCGGAGTGTAAAGCGCCTCTGGGCGCGGTGATTGGCGAGGGCGGGCTCAGCCGCTGAGGAGTCTGGATGGCGTAGTCCTCCTCACTGCGGCCGCGATGGTATGTGCGGCGGCGGGAGGCCAAGGGCACAGCAGGGCAGCAGCGTCGGGTCAAGACCCTCCAGGAACCAACAGGAGGCACGAGGCGGAATGTCAAATGCCCCAAGAAGTTTGTCACACAACCCGCTCCACCGGAGGCAAGCGGAGTGTAAAGCGCCTCTGGGCGCGGTGATTGGCGAGGGCGGGCTCAGCCGCTGAGGAGTCTGGATGGCGTAGTCCTCCTCACTGCGGCCGCGATGGTATGTGCGGCGGCGGGAGGCCAAGGGCACAGCAGGGCAGCAGCGTCGGGTCAAGACCCTCCAGGAACCAACAGGAGGCACGAGGCGGAATGTCAAATGCCCCAAGAAGTTTGTCACACAACCCGCTCCACCGGAGACAAGCGGAGTGTAAAGCGCCTCTGGGCGCGGTGATTGGGGAGGGCGGGCTCAGCGCTGAGGAGTCTGGATGCTGTAGTCCTCCTCACTGCGGCCGCGATGGTATGTGCGGCGGCGGGAGGCCAAGGGCACAGCAGGGCAGCAGCGTTGGGTCAAGACCCTCCAGGAACCAACAGGAGGCACGAGGCGGAATGTCAAATGCCCCAAGAAGTTTGTCACACAACCCGCTCCACCGGAGGCAAGCGGAGTTTAAAGCGCCTCTGGGCGCGGTGATTGGCGAGGGCGGGCTCAGCCGCTGAGGAGTCTGGATGCCGTAGTCCTCCTCACTGCGGCCGCGATGGTATGTGCGGCGGCGGGAGGCCAAGGGCACAGCAGGGCAGCAGCGTCGGGTCAAGACCCTCCAGGAACCAACAGGAGGCACGAGGCGGAATGTCAAATGCCCCAAGAAGTTTGTCACACAACCCGCTCCACCGGAGGCAAGCGGAGTGTAAAGCGCCTCTGGGCGCGGTGATTGGCGAGGGCGGGCTCAGCCGCTGAGGAGTCTGGATGGCGTAGTCCTCCTCACTGCGGCCGCGATGGTATGTGCGGCGGCGGGAGGCCAAGGGCACAGCAGGGCAGCAGCGTCGGGTCAAGACCCTCCAGGAACCAACAGGAGGCACGAGGCAGAATGTCAAATGCCCCAAGAAGTTTGTCACACAACCCGCTCCACCGGAGGCAAGCGGAGTTTAAAGCGGCTCTGAGAGTGGTGATTGGCGAGGGCGGGCTCAGCCGCTGAGGAGTCTGGATGCCGTATTCCTCCTCACTGCGGCCGCGATGGTATGTGCGGCGGCGGTAGGCCAAGGGCACAGCAGGGCAGCAGCGTCGGGTCAAGACCCTCCAGGAACCAACAGGAGGCACGAGGCGGAATGTCAAATGCCCCAAGAAGTTTGTCACACTCAATTCTAAACAATCTGCCCCACTCCAATATGCCGCACTCCAATCCAAAACAATCCACCCTACTCCAAAACAATCTGCCCATTCCAATCCACCCCACTCCAATCTGCCTCACTCAAATCCACATCAATCTGACCCACTCCAATTCAAAACAGTCTCCTTCACTCTAGGCTGCCCACTACAATCTGCCCAACTCCAATCCAAAACAATTTGCCCTCTACAATCTGCCCCACTTCAATCCAAAGCAATCTGCCCCACTCCAATTTGCCCCACTCCAATCCAAACCACCTCACCCCAACTCCATCACAATTCACCCTACTCCAATCCACCCACTCCAATCCAATTTACCACAAACCAACACAATCAAACACAAATCCAATCTACCCCAATGTAATTCAAACCACCTCACCCCAATCCAATCCAGCCCATTTCCCCAATACACTCCACTTTAAACCAATCAACCACAATTCACCCCACTCCAAAACAATCTGCCCCACACCAATCTGTCCCACACCAATCTGCCCCACTCCATTCCAACACAATCTGCTCATTCCAATTCAAAACAATCTGCCCCACTCCAAAACGATCTGCCCCACTCCAATCCAACACAATCTGCCCCATTCCAATTCAAAACAATCTGCCCCACTCCAATACAAAACAAAATGCCCAATTTACATCCAAAACAATCTAACTGGCTCCAATCTGCACCACCCCAATCCAAAACAATTTGCCCATTCCAATCCTCCTCACCCAATCACATCCACTTCACTCCAATCTAATCAACCTACACCAATCCAGCCAAATTCAATCTACCCCACTCCAATCCACCCCAATCCAATCAACCCTACCCCATTCCAGTTTACCCCACCCCCTCAATCCAATCCAATGCAATCCACCCCACTGCAATCCAAACTACTCCACTCCAATTCACCCCACTCCACTCCAGCCCATGCCAGTCCACCCAACTAATCCGATCCACCACACACTAATATACCTTGCTCCACTCCACCCCACTCCATTTCACACCACCACAATCCAACTCACCCCACTTCACTGAAGCCCAATCCACTCCACTCTACTCCAGTCCACCCCACTGTATTCCAATCCACTCTACTACAGTCCACCCCAATCCATCCCACCCCATTTCAGTCCATCCCACTCAATCCAATACATCCAGTCCATCACACTCCAGTCCAATTCACCCCACTCCAAACCAATCCATCCCATTCAAATCCAATCCCCCCTCTACTCCAGTCAGATCCACCCCCTCCACTCCACTTCAAACCACCCTACTCCAATCCAATTCACCCCATCCGGTCCATCCACTCCAATCCACACGCCTACCTCAATCCACTCCACTCTCTTCCGTCCCTTTCCAATCCACTTTACGCCACTCCAATTTACGCTACTGCACTCTACGACACCACTCAACAACACTGCACTCTATGACACACTCTGTCAATGTAGTACGGAACTATACTCAACTCTACAACACTCTACTCCCCCCATTCCACTCTACTCCAACTCTCTAGGACATTCCACGGCACTAACTTTTAGCAATGTAGAACAGCAGCCACACTGGTGTACAACATGGCAAAACTACATTGCCAAAGCCAATAGCTCTTGTATAGGCGACAGCCGCGGTCCGTGCAGGTAACAACGGTGGGGCCGTGTTTGGTGGGATTTCGAGGGACTATGCTGAGAGAAAAGTAATTATTTATTCAACTTTTTCCTAGCATGATCCCTCGAAATCCCCTCCGACGCGGCCCCACCGCTGTTACCAGCCTGCAAGGACCGCTGTTGATAGGTGAGACCTTGTGGTTTGCCAATGCTTGTTGTTAAATAGCAACATATAGTGAAGGGTTAGTGCTGCCCTGAAGTGCTTCTGTCTTAAAGTGTGTGGGGGGAGACATAGGGCAAGAAGAAACGGGATTTTTCATCATAGTGCTTGCTGCATTAAAAGAAACATAAATGTACGCAATTGGTTAATCAGCAAATCTAAAAAGTACGTGGGAGCAAGTGTAGGCATTTGAGCTTCCGTTGTGACAAAAACAATATTATTTTTAGGGGTAATGTAAAGGTGTTCCCAGCTGTGTTCCGAAATGCGTCAATCTGATAAAAACGTTCCTGCCTTGCGAGTAGGTAGAGTTTGAGCATTATTAAATATGTTTTTACACCACTTCTTCTATCTGAAACAATCTCTGCACATGTTGCCTATCTTATACCGAGTAGCACTGTTTTAAAATAATAATCTACTTATTCACAGTGCTTACACTTGCAGGCTGGGGCCTCGCAGCACTATGAATACACACCATTATTCCGCTCTGCGCCAGCCAGGATTCAGTACAAGGACTGTTTAATGCACTAATAATAGCTGCGGAGCAAAAAACTCCAACATGTGCAGTAACATCTGCGCGGACGCCACCTGAACTGCAGCCGTCTCGTGTTTGATCACGCTGATAATGTGCAAACATATCACTTTTTGGGACTTCCACATTAAACCATTCGGAAACATGCCCAGTGCATAGAGTATTCTGATCTCTCCGAGTGTAGCGCTTCTACCCGGGTCTGAGGTCGGCACGTGATTGCGCCCGCTGGCAGCTGCCCAGGTGTGACCCCTCCCACTCCTGTGCCCAACAGCCCAATTCTGTAGCGTCTCTGGCTGCGCGACTGCCCACGCTGCCCGGGGTTCACAGGGGAGGGGGTGGAGGAACTGCCTTGGTTCCGGGAGGTAGAGCTTCTTTGCCCCGCCCATCCAACCCTCGGACCCACTGACCCTAGCCCAGCCACTGACTCTGGCCACACCCTCTACGTGCTCATACCCATGTGGCAGCGCCTCTCGAACTTTGCCCACACCACCTACCGATACCACCTGCGTTTGCAACTCCTCCCAGCTCCTGTGGCCCCGCCCCCGTGCCCTGGCTCCGCCCTCTTTCCTAGTGCCATATACACCCGTCTGGGCTTCCTCTCTGTCCGGGTGTACCTTGCACTCTGCGTTGGAAGTAGTGTGCACTGCACAATGGCCGCTCTCAAGAGGGGTGCGGTTGTCTTTGATCTGGGCGGGGTGCTGATGCTGCGCCCCGGGAAGCCTGCCATCCCACAGAGCGAGGAGCAGGCCCTGAGCCACTTCAGGTAAGGTCTGGAGTGGATTAATGCAACATGCCAAAGGCTTAATGGAACAAGCATTTGCAATGCAATAGGTCTCGCATTTGCTAGAGTTTGAGCTATTGGCATTATAAATGACAATACCTTTTATTAATGTGTTTTGCAAACCTGCAAGCAGTGCGTAAGCACACACTTTTAACTTCTAATCATTGCTTATGGGAAGCAAGGCTGGCACTAACTGCACCTCTTTTACTGCCAGCCTTGCTTCTTGTAAGCAAGGACTGTAAGTACAAAGTGCGTGTTTACGCACCGCTTGCAGGTTTTCAAAACATAAATAAAAGGCATTGTCATTTGCAATCGCATTATGCTAAAACTCTTGTAAATGCGAGACCTATTGCATTGCAAATGTTTGTTATCCTATTTTAGGCAGTCCTCTGTACATCGCAAACATACTTAACTCTGCCCATAAATAAAACAACTACATTACCAAAACATTTCGATAGCCAAAGGTTATCCCCCATTCTTTTTCAGTTATTGTTAAGTCACTCCTTCATGTGTCTCTGTAGATACAACAGAAGAGGGTGGCTTCCCCTACGTTAGGAGCAGGGCTTTAAGTGGGGTGGAAAAACTGAGGGGGGGGGTCTCTCAAAGGGGCGTGGCCAGTGTAAATAGGGGCGTGGCTTTAAAACACGCGAAAAATCTGTGTTTACCATAGTGTGCAGCCCGACTTGTATTTTGCTGTTTCTGTCATTGCCTGCAGATATGTGATACAACAAGTAACATCACACCTACAACAAGTAAGGACTATTGGCGTTGTCAATGGTTATTAGTTGCATAAGATAAATAGGCTGCACCTATGGCTTGTTCCATATAATATTGAAAAGCTTCCAATTAAAGCCCTGGTGACACCACCACAATGTTGCTACTCTTGCGTTTCAGAAAGAGAAGGGAAATCCAGAAAGAAAATGGCTTTAAAGGATTTCCTTTCCCCTACAACGCTCACCTGGCATCAATGTGCCTGCTGTCTCGAAACCAGTCTATACAAGCCTGTTTTGCGCCCTGGCACTTTTTACCGGACTGCAGTGACAGCAAACTGCAAACTGCTGTCACTGCAGTCCGGAAAAAAAATGGTCCGCCTGTGCCAGGGCTCAAAACAGAGCCCGATAGAGACCCGTTTCGAGGCTCCCTTCAAAAAACTGCCGGTGCTCAGACCCCTTGAGACCCGGCCCACTTAAATCCCTGGTTAGAAGGACGTAAAAAGCAAAGTTTTACCACCCACTCTTTTACACAGGGCATAGGGGACTATTTGTAGGCGTTGATGCTTAGAAGGGAACGTTCTGATGGGCTCTTGAGGCTTTATTTTCCCCTCAGTAAAGAACTGAAACAGTTTGGCATGCCACACACTGTACCTTGAAATGTTCTCTGTACGACAAAAGAGCCAATTTAGGAATTTACGCATGTGAATCATGCCTCTCTATGTCTGAAACTATAATAATAATAATAATAATCCACATTTGTAAAGCGCCTAATCACCCATAAGGGTCTCTAGGCACTGGGGTCCGTCAGGAAGATTAGGCAAGCTATTGCCCAGAGTCACCTGGGCATGCTGCTGTAGCCACTCTGATGGCGCATAGCCTGGCGAGCAGTTTCTTGAGTGAACCCAAGCAGAGAGCACTGCCATAACTGAGTCTTGAACCCTCGGAGTACGGTGACCAGGCGTCCCCGATTTGCCCAGACGGTCCCGGTTTTTCACTTGCTGTCTGGGCAGATTTCAGAAAATTTAGCTCCTGTCCTGGTTTTTAGAGAGGGGCGACAGAAAACTGTTGGAGGTGTTTTTTTATGTTATACAAAGCAGGGATAGTTAGCAGTTGTTTCAAGAAAGCAATTTAATTAACAGGCAAGCTTCTGGATTTAAACATTGCATTTTATGTATGTTCTAGCTGCCTGTTCTGTAATTCTCTTGTGAGGAGCTCTGTTATTTTGTGCGCTCGCTTGAAATAAAACTGTTGTCCTTCTTCTATTTTCGTGAAATGTCCCTGTTTTTAGCTTTAAAATTCTGGTCACCCTACCTCGGAGGGAGTCGGATGGCCTACAGGGCAGTCAGGCAGTGCCCCGTGGGCTGGTCTGACTCTGACAGATTAGTGTATGGGCTGGGATTTTGGCTTTTTGTGTGCTGGTTTTATGGTCTGGTCTGATTTTGACTGTTGAATTCTCTGAACTGACCATTAACATTGCCTGTAGCAATCACACATGCATGCATCCTCCCATGCCTTGCAAAACACTTATCCAGTGTGTGTTTACAAGTTCAAAACGGCACAGATTTAGAGATGGGTGCACTTCTTCATCTATCTGATTAGCTATGGGGGCCAATTTGAATTTGGTGCCTGGGCCAATTTTCTGTCCCATCCAGCCCTGCCCTCACACACAAGGACGGCTCTCTTACATACAGCCAAGGTATGCTCATCCATTCTGCGTTTTAAGGCTACTTAAGCAAGACAAGGCAAGTGCCGTATCTTCCATGTGGTGTGCTGGGCCTGGAAGTCACGAGAAGAACGAGCCAGGCTTAGAAAGGAGCTGGCACGTGATCGAGTGAAAAGGTACCACCAAAGTTCAACGGAACAATTGGCCCTTTTCCACGTGGTGTGTGCGCGGCTCCCAAAGGCTTCCATTTGCAGATGTTTGGTCCGTAGCCCTGCCAAGTACCACGCATCGGGCATTAGACTAACACATTTTAGGTGTGATGTCCGCATCACCGCCTTAAAATGCATGGTCACGCATTTGTAGCAACCTGATTACCCATGCGAGGAGCTCTGGACAAAGAGCTACATTCAAGCAGGCAGCACCACGCGGCTTGAGTGCCTTCTGTGCTGCCTGCATGCTGTCTGAAATACACTGCAGCACACCTTTTTAATAAAATATTTCAATTATAAATGTACCACGACACCAGTCAACACAGAGGTGTTTACTTTTTGGTGCTGTGGGCCCAATACCACGTAATCTCATTCAGATCCGCTGTGTGGTGTTAATAAATGCAATGAGGACCTGGCAGTGACCACGTTTAGTGGATCCCGGGGTGGCGACTTGCCTGATTTTTTGGGACAAGGCGCCACCCATTATATGACCGTGATGGCGTCTGATTGGTGCTTGAGGTATATCAGAAATATCTCTCACAAGCACAGGAAAGAATTACAGGACCACACACAACGGCATCACCTGTGGCGGGAACCATATGTCTAATTCATACCTTCAAGTTAAAAGATTGAATAATGACACAGTGCAAGGCCACTTCATCCACCGGAGACAGCATACGCGGTGATAGCGGCGAGGTGGCCTCCGTGTGGGTTTAAGCCTTTTATAAGGACATCGAGGGGGTTAAACGGAATAATCACAGGGTACAAGTTTACATGACAAATGACAGCTTGAACCCTTCGTGCTTTCATCACAGCCTCCAACAAGCTGTTGCCGTGAGAGTGAAAGCGCGGGGCAGGAGATGTGCATATGCGTGCAAAACTCCTGTACAAGCTGTCGCCGTGAGAGTTAAAGCACGCCATGCTCACATTCTGCTCAAGCGCCGCAAGCACGGACACGAGATGTGCGTACGCCTGCACAACTCCTGTCCTCTGCACATTTCCTGTCCCCCTTCGGTCAAGAAACGGACAACAAGAGGTCTCGCCAAGGCGAGCAGTGCATGCGCTGCATTGCTAGGCGAGACCTAAAAATGCCAAAGTGCCTTTAAGTAACAGAATAACGCATTGCTGGCATGGTCATCTGTAGAACGCTATACAAATCCTGATAGCTATGGTGACTTGTCATGAATGTGACAGGTAAACACCGGGGTCCTCAGATCCCTGTGCTGACCTGACCCAATAGTGACATCAGCAAACAACCCCTCCCCACCAGAGAAATGCACTTCTTCCCGAACACCTGGTACTTCTGACCCCCAAACATAGGAGATGCGTTTTCTAGTGTTATCTTTGAGAAAGTGAGCTATCCCTGGGGGTTTAAGCAACATCAAGTTACGTTCTGGGGTTTGTATTTTTCATAATAACTATGGGCACGAAAATTTGAACATTGAAAGTGTTGTTAACTACAAAGCTAGAATTAGCTGAATGTGTCATGTATCAAATGGGGCCTCTTGGCAGCAATATAGAGAGTGACGTCTCACACTGGGGTAGGACAATGCCACTCCAGCGGACTCAACCAAATAAACGTAGGCGTTTACAGGACAAATTCACCGGTCCAGATTCAAGGTTAACAAGCATTTGCAATGCAATAGATCTCTCATTACTGAAAGTTTGAGCTAGTGGCGTTGCTTTATTACTTGCAACACCAATAGCTCAAACTTTCAGTAATGCGAGACCTATTGCATTGCAAATGCTTGTTGTAAGACAGTTATGATAGCTGAGTGGGCTTTCAGCTGCTGCAAAGACTTTCAGGCCTAAGGTTCATATCCGAGCAGAGTCAGCCTTTTACTCCTCAGGAGGCAGATGAAATGAGTACCACTGACGTGTATAATAAATAATATGCAAGAGCCAAAGGACAGTTCAGATTGGGCTGTGTGTTATACACAAATAGCATAACATGCATAGTATGTGCCCTGCACTGCGTTGAAGAATAACTTGATTGGCCCATTTACAGGCACTTCAGTGCTTGGGTTCCAATTGTAAAAACATCATCAGGGTCAGAGGCCCTTGTCTATTGTGCAAAAACAAACAAATACTGAAGTAAGTGAAGAGAGGCCTTGAGACCCGAGGCCAGAGACCAGCTTCCAGGGTGGGGAGAGGGGCAGGCGAAACTGTTCCCATTTTCAAGTATCTTTTGCTACTGGCAGAAGAATATTTTGTTTTCTTTCTTGCATTTTGTACAGCCAGTATGTTAAAGCAGTTGCAGAGTTTACACTCTATTGTATGCAGGCCCCACTTGGCTGGGTAACAGTTTGACATTGGAGGCCAGTCCTCGGCGTGAAAGAAGTGCCCAGCCTTCAGGGTGGGATTGAGACTAAGCATGGGCTGAAATTCGTTCCGCTTGCGAAATTTGCGGATTTTTGGCAATTTCGCGTTCCGCAAATCGCACGAAATTGCCAAACAATCCGCAATTCGCAAGTTCGCAATTTTTTTTTGCATGTTCGCGCTTCAAAAATACAATCTCGCGCGCGCTGCGTTGACTTACCTTGATTCTGAGTTTGCCGAGTTGTTTTCCTCCCGCGAACAAGATGGTCGCGCCCAAAAACGACCGAATGGGTAAGTTCGCGGTAGCCGCGCTAAAAAAAACCCCCGCGAACACGCCAAAATAAAAAAATTCACAAGTTCGCACAAATTCACGGATTTCGTGGACCGGGAATTCGCTTTCGCGCGAATTCGCAAATTTCGCCCATACTTAATTGAGACCCAGGCCTCTTCGTGATATTAAAGCCCCCTCCTCTTAGTGTGACTGCAGTTCAGTAGTAGGTGTTTGAGCCCTGCCTAATTATGAGAGTAAAGACCCGTCTTTTGGGTGCGACATTAAGGCCCATACCTCAGTTGTCTTTGGTGCGAGTGAGGCTGAGATCTCAGCACGAGGTGGATGCTCAGCCCTTGTCGTGAGGCCCGTCTCCACTGGGAGCTCAGAGCCCCGTCCTCGGCATGCGCTCCGAGCCGCTGTTTCTAGGCAGAGTCTGGGTATAAATAGCTGCCCGTTCCAGAAGCTGTCACCTCCCAGCCAGCCTGGCGCGAGGCCCGCAGGACGGCTCGCCGTGCCTCACTCCTATCGTCTCACCCTTCGCATCACTCATCTGCAGAGCGTCATGTTATATATCTCTCACTGCCCTTGGGGCCCAGGTCACGCGGGGCTGACAGTGATTTCTCCCATTGTAGAGGAGGTGTCAGCCCCCTCCTCTTAAGTGACGTGCGAAGTCATCTGGAGAAAATGGTAACAAGTGCTGGGAGTGATACCTCCGGGGTTTGAAGTCAATGACATTTCCTGGATAGCGGAAGTGACGTCACTCACCCTTTGCCACCTACCCTCCAATAATGACCTATGTGTTGCTGGTGAGTTGGGGGAAAGGGAAGGAAGGCATGGACACTACACTCCCATAGCTTTTTCGCACACTACTCCCCCCTGCAAGGCGAGGAATAACAAGGGCAGTGCCAGGGCTAGCATCATTACACTATCCCTAGTTCAGTGTTACCGATGTCTTTTATGGTCTGAGCTACTGAAATGCGGTGGTTGGGAGAGGGCCACATAGTGTAGCAGGGTTGGCAGAATCATGCAGAAAGAAAATGCAAATTATGCAGCACAATGCATCACAATCTCTGTCAATATAACTGCTATAATTTGTCATTTTCAAAATCTTTTACTATTGCGTGGGTAAAAGTTTCGCCTTAATAGTGCCAATGTCTCAGAGTACAACAAGCAGCAAATGAAATCTGACCTATTAACCTCCTCATAGTGTGGTTGGCCTCTGTACAGCATCACAGTCTGCACTGTTTAAATTAACTTTTGATCCATTTGAGCTAGATTTTTTGTTGAAACCTTCAAACTAGGCAGATGATAGATTATTTGGAAATTGTGGTAAATCCATAATTGTGAGGAAAATGTTACAGCCTCAAAATTGCAGAATTGTAGAGACCCCACTTGTAGTTAACGAGCAGCCCACCTCTCTTTCCTTCTTTCATTTTGTTGCTTCCCTATAAAATGGATCAAAAAGAGAACAAACCCGTGAGTGGTGCACGCGCGCGCCACAGCGAGACATGTGCTTTCAATTATCGCACCCGTGTCTGGGCACGATAATTGAAACCACATGAGGGCTGGTGCTTGTAACAGGCACCAATAGGCCATGGGCGGAGCAATGCGCCCGCCTTTGGCCAATTGTGTGCTGTCTTTTATAAAAAGTGGTACAAAAGGGGGTGGTGATGGACGGAGCATCTGAACCAATCAAACACTCACACCCAGTCAACAGATCAGGGCATAATCCATCACCGTTCTTTAGCCCACTATGCCACCCCAGTTCAGACATGGCCATATGCAAATCAGTCTGACCCTGTGCCTCATGGGAACAGTCCAGCCCGAACTGCCAAGCCATGCCTTCCCTGGACCGGAAACAAGCTTCCGAGGACCGGTTTCTGGCATTCCAGCCGTCTTCAGCCCGGCTTGCTTGAATCAAGTGGCAAAGTGAGCAAGGGACTCACGTCTTAGCATACCCTGCCAACTTATGGCGAACAAAGTGGTACAAAAGGGGGTGGTGATGGACGGAGCATCTGAACCAATCAAACACTCACACCCAGTCAACAGATCAGGGTATAATCGGGCTGGACTGTTCCCATGAGGCACAGGGTCAAGGCTGATTTGCATATGGCCATGTCTGAACTGGGGTGGTGTGGAGTGCAAAAAAACGATGGATTTAGGCACAGATCTCTGTACTGGTGTGAATGTATGACATTGTTCTGCATTGTGTCCATCAACTGTTGTCTTTTATAAAAAGACGCACTCAAAGGCCGCTAGCGGGCCACAAAAGGAAAAGCACACGCACGAGCGTGTGCGATTCCTAGGTACATTTTCAAACCCCCCTCAAGAGGTCTCTCACTGTGCGAGCACTGCTGCGCACTGCAACACAGGCGCGAGACCTTAAAAAGAGCCAGGGGTATACCCCAAAGACGTTCCTCTGGTATGGGTTAAAATCAGAATTGTGGTCTAAAGGTAGAATATGATGGTTCACCTAACCAATCGAAGCTGCCAACATGTTTCGACCTACTCTCGGTGCCAAAAATGGGTCAAAAGCTCTTCTTCAGGGTCAAATAACTTTTTATGTTGCAGATGTGTTACATGCAATTTGGGGACTGTATTGGTCAAAATGACCACTTCCACCACTTGATGAATGTGTGACTGCAGAGGAGATGTTCCCCTTTCCGATAACTGAAGCTCTTAGTTTTGAATGAACTCTGACTAATGTCAGAATGAATTTCCCGCTGGTATTAGTGCTTAGTCTCAGTTTATCTGAATTTAATGAATATGGAACATAGATAAGGAGATATTTGCCTCTGACAAATACCTTTTGACCAATCTTTGGAACAAGTTCTTGTTTCTTACCCAGCAGCGCTAGCAGGACACAAGTCGGGTGTACACGTTGGTGGACGCCGTCCACCCACTATTTTCACAGGTTGGACATCGTCCACCCTGTCAAGAAGTGCCTGCACGTTGTCTGCTTTCAGCTGCAACAATTTGCAGGTGGGAGGGGGCTTTCTTATTTCAGACTCCAGCTGGGCCCAACACAAAGGCCAAATTTGAGGTGTCATCAGGCCATCATATTTATATTTATATTTCAGGACTTCTTTTGTTCGAGTCACCTTGCTGGGAGCGGTCTGGAGCCTCACACCTAGATGTAAATGCAGTGAAGGGGTAGCAGAGCTACACTCCTTGTTAGCACTTCACAAATACTTGAGAGAAGCATGCTTATACCTTTGTTTAGTTCCTGTATATGAGATATTCATGCACTGTAAGAATGTTAGATGTGTTCGTCTTTCTCAGTATTTATACAAAGTAAATAGCATGCTTACTACCTCTGATGAGGTTTTAAAATAATTTAAAAAATAATTTAAAAAAACGCATTATTTCCTTTTATAGCACTACTCGTCCCAATGCAGGGTTTCAGAGGGCTTCACATCACACAAGCTCATTACATATGCAACACATCATATCAATTTGTAAATCAAAGTGCAGGATATGCATACATAAAACAGTGGGGGTTACAAGGTGTAGAAGTCACATCATCCTTCATAGCACACTGTACTAAATTAGCAGGATTACAATGCAACTGAAAGTAACCATGATCTCTGTGCTTAAAGTAGTTACCCACCTACCTATCTACATAAAATAAAATCTGTATGTTACATGATGTGCTTTGCAGGAGAAATATTAACCTTCTATGCTACTTTAAGAGTCAAAACATGGGGCTGGACAAACACAGATCTTTCTAGCAAGTGCATTAACCTCCTGAGTTATCTTACCATTATTATACACTCAGATTTACTGGGAGAACACATATCTCTGCAGCAGGTGCCTTAACCCCATAAGATATTTTAATATTCATCCATTGCAACCAATCAAGCAGAACAGATGTACTATCAGTTTTCTCCTTGTTGCCTATTTCTTTGTGGCAACGTTTCTAAAAATCCATTTAGAGATTTACAGTGCCAGACACATCCCGCTTCTGTGGCTTTCTAAACAAACAAAAAAACACCCAAAAAATGAACACAAGGCACCACATTTCGCTGCCTTGTGTAACCATATGTCAGGTAGGCATTATATGGGTGGTGCTTAGGCTTTCCTGTGCAAACCCACACTGATGAGTCTGTCTGAGGCTGGCATAACAGGTTATAAATAAATAAATAAATAAATAAATATATCTTCATTTCTCCTTGTTATTTTCTCTGTGCATGTATGCCTCATCTGCAGCACACATACAAAGAGGAAATAACCTAATAGAATAAAGCTTAGTAAAAAAATAAAAAAATACCCAAGGCCACCATAGCGCTGTTTTGCGTTACCATGCATCAAGTAGGCATTTCATGGGTGGTCCATGTTCCTGTACACCCACCCATGTATTTTGTGTAGAAGTAATTTACACAGTGGCTTTGCAAAAAAAAGGAACACAAAAAACACTAACACAATGCAGTGTGTTGCGCTGCCTTGCATTACCATGCGTCAGATTGGCATTACATGGGTGGTGCATTGTTGTTTCCGTACATCCCCCATGTATTTTGTGCACAAAATAATATAAACAGTCTTCTTCTAAAGGCAGGCACACTAGCTTTCTTTGGATCAACTCTCAAGTTCCACTTCTCTTTTAAAGGATCAAGGCTTTTCCCTATTTATGTGAGGCAGCATTCCAGCTAGGCCCCGTTAGTGAGTTCAAGTCTTAGAAATTCGATGATGGTATTGAGAAAGTCAAATTGCCCGCACGCTGTAGTACGTCAGTCAGAGCAAGCCCAGTATTGGAGGCCCAGTATTCAGTCTTACCCGCTCTCACTGGAGTGGAGGATCGGAGTATCCTAGCACGCTTTGCATCTCGGCAGTGAGAAGAAGATTGGATGCTATGGGAGAGGTGGCAGGCATCCGCACGCTCCTCCGCCTATGTTGTAAGCATCCCCGAATCAGGCATCAGGTCTTGGGTGCTCCTGGATTGTTGGGTAGTTGAATCGTTGCTCTTCCTCCGCGGATAATAGTTTGTTTGTCCTTCTAAGCTTCACACTGCTAAGTGGGTGACTGCCTTCTCACTTCACCATGCCCTCCCGCTCCAGGTTTACGGGGTTTGTGACAGTGCACATAGGAAAACTCCCCCTTCAGGCCACAGCGTTGCACAGAGCAATGGCCCTCTTCTCAATAGAGCAATGCACCAGGGTGACAGCCCTGAATCATCACCACGCACCCCACCTGGCATACGGGGGTCCTTGGCAGCACACAGGTTTTCTGACTTCACTTTGCTCAGTACATTCACTTAACAGACATCTCTTTATTTCTCCTATTTCCCATTAAAGGTCAATGTTTTGTCTTTAATTCTTGGCACATGAGGTTAGAGTGGGGCTGGGAGGCTGAAGCCAAATGGAAATAACTGTGAAATGCATCCTATATGTGGCCTAGTTTCTTACTACTATATTCCAAGAAGGAGGGAGTGAGAAGTGATACAGGGTTCACTAACATTCCCAAACACCTAACCATAAAAAAAGCAGGTGGGAACCCATACCGTGCTTAGCCTATCTCTCCATACCAGCCCAAGGGGGATCAACCTATGGTATTAAAAGAACTGTCACCCACTGGGATTCCAAGTGGCATGCGTCATCATAGAGTCCTCGTCCATATACCTAGTGTATCTAGATGGGCTCATCCATGGTAACCGAGGGAGATCTTTGGTTATTGGGTGGGAACTTAAAGTTAAATAGTCTAAGTTGTCCTGAGGGTTAGTTTTATTTTCAAAGGGCACCCTGGCGGAGTTAAAAATAGTTGGATATGTGCTACGGAATTTAGTACCTACTGTATCCCTGGGTCAACATGTTTCAGCCATCACACCAATGCCTCACCGGGCTTGTTGGCTTTCATCAGATATATCGTTAGCATCCTATTTGTGTGTATTCAATTGTTAAACTTCCATTCACCATGTTCCTACCCCTTTGGTCCCTATATTCGCATTTCTATAGTAGCGTCATATTCAGAGCTCCATGAGGGTAAGGAGGCAAGTGGACCTTGAAGTCTACGGAGGCCATGAACCTACTTGGTCATCATTCCCCCTCACCCTTGATTCTTGTTATACATGGTGCAATATTAATGCCTATTAAATCAATCACAAGAGAGTGATTGGCCTAGGATCACATAATCTTGTCCAGCTGGGAACCCAGGATGGATCCCAAGTTTTCTGCTTTCACATTGTTAATTTCAGCCATTAGATGGCCAACTCTTTATTTCTCCTGCTTTACATCAAAGATTAATGCTTTGTCTTTAATTCTTGGCAAATGAGGTTGAAGCATGGGTGGCAGGTAGATGCCACAAATATGCACTTTTCATTTCAAATAAGGACTGCCTTGCATAATCTTTCTTGCTCCCCCATAATTCAAACATTTCAGTTTTCTAAATCGCTCATATTTCAACAAAAAATGATTTCTAAACATTTTAAATTATGTGCATGATTTACCAGTACCAATCACTTAATGTTCAAGAGCTGTTTTCCTGGAAAGGACAAGTTGTTTTTTTGTAGCTCTGGAAATTCGAGAGCACTGGATATGGCTGTGTTAAAGTTGTTACCCTGCCGATGTTGGGGTGGTTTTGTTTTTTGCATTTGTCACACCTACCTACTGCAGCGATGTTTCAAAGTTTGCAATGTACTGTATTATAACAAAATGACCCTGGTTATCTTTGTTGTTATGACACTCTTAGGTCTGAGGGACTTGTGTAATTCAGAGTAATACTATGTATGAAGTGAAAGATCATGTGTGCTTACCTAGGGCTGCCTCCTTCAGAATGAGATTACAGTGAATAGACGAGCCCACAGGTCAGTGTTATTGTACACAAGTAGGTCGAGCAGGCGGTCTCTGGTGCACCGTGGTAGCAGTGTAACATGTCTAGGATATGCAAAGGTCTTATTAGCAAGTGCAGTCTAGTGTAGACTCCGATTACTGGCCATAGTTTGTGGTGTATCTCGCTGTTCCTACAAATCCCCACTTGGGTAGTTTTTCCAGACAAACTAGTAATATTTCCTCCTGAAGGCTAATATTTTCTCGAAAGTACTAGTTGGGACTGGAGTTATATAGGAGGTTGGCTTAGTATATGGTGCACACTTATTTAAGTTACGCACCCTGCACTAATCCAGACATCCTTTTTTGGTGATTTTAGTGGTCTTGGACAGCCTTCGAAAGCATTTAAAGTGGTAGTCTGCAGACTTAGTCCAGAAGTGTGTTTACCAGTACTAATCATGTAGTGCAGGTTTAACGAAAAAGAACCACACAGTGCAGTTATAAAAATAGTAATATTTACTATACACACTCACTAACACATTAGCATATCTCCTACCCAGAGATATAAACACAATACACACAATATTTCAAAAGGAGAACCGGTTCGTTGCATAAATACACAGGGGTCTTTGGGGGAGGGCAAAACATATATTAATAAAGTGGAATGCAAACTGCGACCAAACTCGAGACTTGGCCCAGAAGACTTAGAAGAGCTGGGGACCCAAGGTACCACCACGGGTAAGTATCCAGGAACCCCACGAAGGCTGTGTGCAGAGCAGAAACAAAGTCTCGTAGTCAATGCAAGTCAATAGGGAAGTCACGGTTGCAAGAAGAAGGACCCTTCTCAGTGGACCCTGAAGAAACTGTTTGAAAATGGAAGGTTGGAGAGTCACCCCACCCGTGGATACCCCAGGAACCACGACACCTCCACTAGGGAAGCCGGGTGCATAGGTGCTAAATGACCTGGGAAATAGCGGTAGACCACAGTGAAGATGCCGCTAGCGAAGAAGGTGAAAGATTCAGATGGAATCAAGGATGGATTCTTGAAGAGTAGTACCTGCAAGCAGAGGGGACAGAGTCTATGCCACTCGGGAGCGACCCGGAGGCAAGAAAGGCCAATGACCACCGATGATGGAAGATGCAAGTGAGTTGACTGTGAACATTTCGCTGCAGCTGTGAGGACCAGGCAAGGCTGTGGGGGCCCAGGAGCAGTTCACGAGCTGTCAGAAGTTGAGAACCAGGGGGTCGGTGTCCGGTGGGAGCATCAACAAGCCTTGGAATCTGGAAGGACAGACATTGCAGAAGACTGGCAGTATTATGAGACCAAGAGCAGCAGGAGTCTTCCCAGATGCAGTCTCGGATCCCAAAACAAAGTCCAAACAAGTCCAAAGTGCCCAGATGGTAGAGGTAGAAGTGGTTTGGGATCCGAATAATGCCCCATGACGCATCTGAGTGAGTGGTCTCTCATTCGTGGCATAATACATGGTGCAGCCCATGGGAGACCCCTGGTGTACCCATGCCCTGGGTAACTTAGTACCATATACTAGGGACTTAAAAGGGTACACAAGCAGCCAATTCGGAAGGTACCAAAGTACTAACCGTAGTCCAATTTTAGATCCTACTTTCCTAAAAATTGCATGTGCCTTTTTCTTGTGAGTTATTTTTGTCACTATTTCCTTCTCATCTTTGGATACTGTTGGTCTTATACTTATTTTGATGTGGAGCTGGTACCTCATACTTTGCAATTTATGGTTTATTCTTTGTATGGGCATTCTGGTGGTACTGATTCCAGGGTGAGCTGTCAGGTTGCACTGGTGAATGTGAGGGTGGTTGAGATATAGTTATACTAGGAAAGAGAAAACATGTGAGATAGCTGCTAAATGTGGAGGTGACATGTATTGGGGCAGTACGTAGTTTGTAAAAGCATAAATGTAGAGACTCAAACTTTTTCCCAGGGTTCTATTGCTGAATGCTAAGGTTGCCATAACCTTTTTCTTTCACTACCCTGCAATTGCTTACTTTCTATTTGTCCAGCAGACTCAGTACTTCGCCCACTGGTATATTCATTCCCCAGTCTGTGTGAAGTATCTTAGTATGAATGTATGAATGCTTGTGGTATGACTGTGATATGTCTGATCTATGACTGTATGGTTGATTTTATTACCTTGTTCTGTGTCCGGTTCTCATTTTTTTCAAAAAATTGTTTATTGACAGTATATACTAAGGTCAAAATAAATGCACCTTTCAATATATTTTGTAAAATAAAGCAGCTATTGGCTAGCACTTTCCAATCTTGAACAGTAGTCTTTATTTGGTTGATAAATTAGCGTATCAAATAAAGTATCAGTATTGGCATCTCTTTTCTGGTGTTCTGTATTAGAGTATGGACTTGAAGCCCCGCCCACTCTCCACCCATATTTTTCATTGGCTTGTGTCATTCTCCTTCGTAAACGTTGGCTTCTGATTCATTAATTGACTTGATAGTCCCTCCTTAGTACCGTCTTTTCTTCATTTGTAACCTCTCATGAGGACTGGTCCTTTTACCTCTGTTATACAGTAGGGGTTACTTAGTCTGTAAGCACTATTTTCTTTAATGAGTTTCTCCTACTACAGGCATGACAATCTGTCGTGCAACAACAGCTGCTCTCTCTCTCCTTGGCTAAATCTCCAGCCCTCACTGCTTGCCGTCGCAACCACCTCTCCGAGGTATGTTTATTTATTTTTTTGTAATATATCTTCCCTAACCTGGACACATTGTTAAAGTGATTTGAGGTTGAGCCGATGCTGAGGCTCGAACAGTGGTCCCAGCTCCTGAGTCGGTAGCTCTGACCTCTGAGCCATATCCTCTCCCTCTGGGTCCAGCACAATATTATATATATTTGCTTGTTTTTAAAGCACCCCATGTGCTCTTTCACTTTAATATCAACTTTTCTATACACAACCCACGTGTAAAGAAATGGACGTGGTCGACATTATAGTGAAAAAGCATTTGTTTGTGAAGTTGACACTCCCACTTTAATGTCGGCCGCTTGAGTTTCTTTAGATGTGGCTCGTCTAAGGTAAGGGCAGCGAGCGGGCAACATTAAAGTGAGAGCGCTGCATGGGCGCTTAGACAAACAAGCATTTGCAATGCAAGAGGTCTCGGATTTACAAGAGTTTTGTAAATGCGAGACCTATTCCATTGCAAATTCCTGTTCCTTTCAGCAGGCAGACAACCCTTTAGGCGATAGGCAGACCTTGAACTTCACCAGTAGAAATTGCAGACATCAGGTGATGTCACCTCACCTCTGGGATACTGGGTGTCACGCAGACACCAGCGATGGTCACACTCAGAGACCTTAAAACTGGAGTAAAGTGGGTTGGTTTGGATTCCACTTTTATGCACATTTATTTTTGTGGCAGGTGCTGTGGATCCACTGTCTCAAACCTCAGAACCGGTTTGGGATGGTTCTCTTTGAAGTGTCCATCTCCGGCTGCTCTCCAGTCACAGCCTTTGTGTAAATTGATGCTTCTTGCAGCAGGTAGCACTAGAATGGTCTACAAGCTTTAGCGCCCACAACATGGACACAGTGGTCGGTGAGGTTTCTGCACCTGGCTGCCATCCGCCTTACAAGGAACAGACCAATGTGAAGGCCTGATCTAGAAACGCCCTCACTTTGAACAACAGAAACTGCAGTCTCACTCCTCACCTCTACCATCAACCAAATGGCAGCGCTCAGGAATTAGTCGGCAGCTCCTAGCTTAAAAGTCTTCATAGAATTTATAAAGTTAGCCTGGTCTCCAACCTATTCACCTTAGTGCACGAATCTCCATCAGCATCCGGTTAGTGACCGCCAAAATGAGTCTCAAACCCATAATTTGTTTATGTTTTGACAGAACAGATGTGTGATTGGCATAAGAAATGCTGCCACTTGGAAATAGAAATTATTTCACGTGTATTGTGTAAATGATTAACATCAGTTTCACTTTTATCTCTGAGTTTGAGTTTGAGTTTAATTTATTTCTAAAGCGCGGGTACACCTGGCGGTTTCATGGCGCTGCAGTTTACTGAGGCCTCCGAGGGCGGGGGGGGGGGAAAGATAAGAGGGATTATTGGGGGAAGGCTTGTAGAAATAGAAAGGTTTTTAGTGCCTTTCTGAAGAGAGAGTATTGGGTAGAGGATCTGAGGTGGGCTGGGAGGGCATTCCAAAAGGCGGGGGCGAGTGTGGAGAATTTAGAGCCTCCCCATTTTTTACGGCGAAAGCGGGGGACTGTCAGCAGGTTTTGAGAGGATGAGCGCAGTTCCCTAGCAGGGGTATAAGCTTTAATCTCCGAGGAGATGAAAGCAGGGGCAAAGCCTAGCTGAGCCTGGAAGGTGATGCAACCCACCTTGAACTGGGAGCGTTCGCGGATGGGGAGCCAGTGCAAGGATTTCAGGAGGGGGGTGACGTAATGGGATTTGGCCAGATTGTAGACAAGGCGGGCGGCTTGGTTCTGAACCAGCTGCAGTCATCGTACGCTATAGGCGGGCATGCCGTGGTATAGGGCATTGCCTTAGTCTAAACGAGAGACAACCATAGCTAGTGTGATTAGTTTTAGGGCAGTGAAGGAGAAGAAGCGGGATACCTTGCGGATAATGCGAAGTGAGAGAAAGGAAGAGGAAACAACTGAGCTCACCTGGGAGTGCAGAGTGAGTTGATCGTTGAGCTTGACCCCGAGCATTTTGACAGAGGAGGAGGGGGACGGAGGGGGACCGAGGGAGGGGGGCCAAAAGAGGGGGGACCAGGGACTGGTGCAACCACCTGTCAAAACCAGCTCTGTTTTATCTGGGTTTAATTTCAGGTGGTTGTAATTCATCCAGTCCCAGATGAAGATCATAGTAGATTGGAAATTAGACTTAGAGTCACGGGATTGAGATAGGGGGAATATAAGCTGGAGGTCATCGGCATAATTGTATACGGAGACCTCCATTTGCTGAAGAGCAAAGATGAGGGGGGCTATGTACAGATTGAATAGTAGTGGGGAGAGAGAGGAGCCCTGAGGGACCCCACATAATACCTTCCGTCGTTCAGCCGAGAAATCGCCCAGGCGCACCGCTTGGGTACGGTCTCTTAGGAAGGAGGACAGCCAGACCAGGGCCGAGCCGCCGACCCCAACCGCCCCGACACAGGAAAGTAAGATGGAATGGTCCACTGTGTCAAAGGTGGCGGAAAGGTCGAGGAGGACCAAGGCCTGGGGGAGATTGGTGTCCAATCCTTCTCTAAGGTTGTCAAGGACCGATAACACTACAGACTCGGTAGAGTGAGCTGGGCGAAATCCGGCCTGACGGGGGGCTAAGACTCGTTTTTCTACCACGTAGGTAGTGAGGACTCTGGTCACATGTCGCTCCAGTACTTTCCCTCAGAAGGGTAAGAGAGAGATGGGACGGTAGTTGACGGGAGCAGAGGGGTCGGCGCCGGGTTTCTTAAGAATAGGGAGAATTATAACTGTTTTAAGAGATGGGGTAACAACGCCCTGGGACAGGGAGCTGTTGAGAAAGGTAAGTGGGGGTAGAGCGCAGATCGTGAAGATGTGCCGGAGAATATAGGAAAGACACGGGTCAAGTGGGGACCCTGATTTGACCAGAGAAAGAAGGGAAAGAAAGGATTCTTCCGTTAGGAGAGGGAAAGAGTCAAGACGGGCCTCTGGAGGAGGGCAGGGGGGATTGAGGAAGGAAGAAGAGGGGGGGGGATATTGGCTTTGATTTTTGCGATTTTATCCAAGAAATAAGTATTCAAGGAGTCGCATAAGGATTGTGACGGGGGAGGTTTGGGTGTAGTTCTGTCAGAATAAGCGAGTTTGTGGACAATAGAGAAAATTTCTCTGGGCTGGTTCTCGGCAGCTAAGATTTTCGAGGAGAAGTAGTCCGTTTTGGTGGTCAGGATAGTTTTTTTATATTGCGACAGGAGGGAAGTGTACTGGGCTTTGAGGATGGGACAGTATTGTCGTCTCCAGGCTCGTTCGGCGTGACGGACTGTAAGTTTTAGAGCCTTCAGCTCCTCGTTGAACCAGCGGTTGGAATCGTTCATACGTCTGGAAGAAACTCGCCTAAGGGGAGTCACAACCTGACAGGAGCCAGGAATTAATGGAGTCGGCTTGTTCTGAGATGGGCAGACCAAGTAAGTCTGGCCTGGAGGAGGAAAGAGAGGTGGCTAGAGAGGCCGCATCCACCCGGCCCCAGGAGCGTACCCAGATGTTTTTGGGATGCGAGGGTTTGGAGGGTGGGCCAAGTTGTAAGGAGAAGGAGATCAGGAAGTGGTCAGACCAGGAACAGGGGGAAATGGATAGGGACGCAATGGGGCAGTTTAAGGACCAGATCTGGTCGAGGATATAGCCCCGAATGTGGGTAGGGGAGAGGACATGAGAGGTAAAATTAAGAGATCGAAGAGTATCGGAGAATTCTTTGGAAGTGAAGCATTCGGCTGGGTCGGAGGGCCAAAAGTTGAAGTCACCTAGCACCATGATGGAGGAGTTGTTGACCGCTAGGGTGGCCACAAGCTCTTGAAACCCAGCCAGGAAGATTTGAGAGGATTGGGGAGGGCGGTACATAAGTAGACAGGTGAGAGGTGCATTAAGGGAGAGTGAACGGACAACTAAGAAATCTGAGGTGCCAATAGAGGGAAAAATAAGAGGCTGAAAGGGGAGTTCTTTGCGAGCGATCAGAGCGACGCCCCCGCCTGATTTGCCAGATGGTCGGTCGGCGCGGAGAGCGTAGTAAGTGGCAGGGAGAGATGCTAATAGGGAAGGGAGGGAGCTATCGCAGAACCAGGTCTCCGTAAGAAATAAGAGGTCAGGTTTGTGAAGATCGAGTAGAACAGAGAGTTCATGATAATGCTTGACTGCAGAGCGCGTATTGAGATAGTAAATGGAGAGAACAGTGGGTTTGGATCCAACAGGGTGGGCGGGGCGGGAAGTGGGAGGGAGAGGGGAAAGGTGGGTCGGGGCAGGAAGAGAGGGAGAAGGGGTTGAGGCAGTCAGTCCCAAACTATTAATATAGTTGGTCACGGAGGCGTCAATCGGCCAAGGGCCTTGGAGTCCATGTAATTGCGCCGAAGAATATTGTTGCAGTCGGGCAGAGTAGAGTGGCCTCGGCCCTAGGCCCGTTCGGTCGCAGACGGGCGCAGACGGGCTTGCCTTAGGCGCGACTTTGGCGCACAATCGTCGCACCCGCTGCGCTCGTCCGCTGCGCGTCCGATGGAAGCACATGATTTATTGTGGGCGAGGAGGCGGAGGTGGGCGTGGCCTCTGTAAAGGGGCGTGGCCTCTGCGCTCACCGGAGTGGCATCAGGAGGTGAAATTGATCGGTGTCCTACCGCAGCAGCGTTAAGTCGGCTGCGCGGGGAACGTGGATCAGATGGTGAGTGAATTAAAATAGCTAAGTACACAGGTGAAAAACAAAGAATTTCAATATTTTAAAATCATCAGGTCGCGCTCCCGGCTTCCGCCTCAGGAGGTTTCAGATTGACTGGGCAGACGCTTGTATTCGGCGCCTTTTTTATGCGCGGCGGAGGTGGGCGTGGCCTCTGTAAAGGGGCGTGGCCTCTGCGCTCACCGGAGTGGCATCAGGAGGTGAAATTGATCGGTGTCCTACCGCAGCAGCGTTAAGTCGGCTGCGCGGGGAACGTGGATCAGATGGTGAGTGAATTAAAATAGCTAAGTACACAGGTGAAAAACAAAGAATTTCAATATTTTAAAATCATCAGGTCGCGCTCCCGGCTTCCGCCTCAGGAGGTTTCAGATTGACTGGGCAGACGCTTGTATTCGGCGCCTTTTTTATGCGCGGCGGAGGTGGGCGTGGCCTCTGTAAAGGGGCGTGGCCTCGGCGCTCGCCGGAGTGGCGTCAGGAGGTGAAATTGATCATGTCCTACCGCAGCAGCGTTAAGTCGGCTGCGCGGGGAACGTGGATCAGATGGTGAGTAAATTAAAATAGCTAAGTACACAGGTGAAAAACAAAGAATTTCAATATTTTAAAATCATCAGGTCGCGCTCCCGGCTTCCGCCTCAGGAGGTTTCAGATTGACTGGGCAGACGCTTGTATTCGGCGCCTTTTTTATGCGCGGCGGAGGTGGCCGTGGCCTCTGTAAAGGGGCGTGGCCTCGGCGCTCGCCGGAGTGGCGTCAGGAGGTGAAATTGATCGGTGTCCTACCGTAGCAGCGTTAAGTCGGCTGCGCGGGGAACGTGGATCAGATGGTGAGTGAATTAAAATAGCTAAGTACACAGGTGAAAAACAAAGAATTTCAATATTTTAAAATCATCAGGTCGTGCTCCCGGCTTCCGCCTCAGGAGGTTTCAGATTGACTGGGCAGACGCTTGTATTCGGCGCCTTTTTTATGTGCGGCGGAGGTGGGCGTGGCCTCTGTAAAGGGGCGTGGCCTCGGCACTCTCCGGAGTGGCGTCAGGAGGTGAAATTGATCGGTGTCCTACCGCAGCAGCGTTAAGTCGGCTGCGCGGGGAACGTGGATCAGATGGTGAGTGAATTAAAATAGCTAAGTACACAGGTGAAAAACAAAGAATTTCAATATTTTAAAATCATCAGGTCGCGCTCCCGGCTTACCGCCTCAGGAGGTTTCAGATTGACTGGGCAGACGCTTGTATTCGGCGCCTTTTTTATGCGCGGCGAAGGTGGGCGTGGCCTCTGTAAAGGGGCGTGGCCTCTGAGCTCGCCGGAGTGGCGTCAGAAGGTGAAATTGATCGGTGTCCTACCGCAGCAGCGTTAAGTCGGCTGCGCGGGGAACGTGGATCAGATGGTGAGTGAATTAAAATAGCTAAGTACACAGGTGAAAAACAAAGAATTTCAATATTTTAAAATCATCAGGTCGCGCTCCAGGCTTCCGCCTCAGGAGGTTTCAGATTGACTGGGCAGACGCTTGTATTCGGCGCCTTTTTTATGCGCTGCGGAGGTGGGCGTGGCCTCTGTAAAGGGGCGTGGCCTCGGCGCTCGCCGGAGTGGCGTCAGGAGGTAAAATTGATCGGTGTCCTACCGCAGCAGCGTTAAGTCGGCTGCGCGGGGAACGTGGATCAGATGGTGAGTGAATTAAAATAGCTAAATACACAGGTGAAAAACAAAGAATTTCAATATTTTAAAATCATCAGGTCGCGCTCCCGGCTTCCGCCTCAGGAGGTTTCAGATTGACTGGGCAGACGCTTGTATTCGGCGCCTTTTTTATGCGCGGCGGAGGTGGGCGTGGCCTCTGTAAAGGGGCGTGGCCTCGGCACTCGCCGGAGTGGCGTCAGGAGGTGAAATTGATCGGTGTCCTACCGCAGCAGCGTTAAGTCGGCTGCGCGGGGAACGTGGATCAGATGGTGAGTGAATTAAAATAGCTAAGTACACAGGTGAAAAACAAAGAATTTCAATATTTTAAAATCATCCGGTCGCGCTTCCGGCTTCCGCCTCAGGAGGTTTCAGATTGACTGGGGAACGTTCTGAATATTGATGGGCATTTAATATTTTTGTGAACTCGCAGGGCGGTCCCTTTCTCTGTAGGGTGCTCAACTGCATATGCGTAGAATTTATAAACATTTGTACAGTACGTAGGAAAGATTTTCAGTTTATTGAAAATTGCTTTGATTTCTCTGCTCCAAAATTCCCAGCGGTGTTCCACTTGAATTTTCCAATTAATGAATTCCTCCAATACAAATTCCCTATTGGATTGACCAACGTCTCTCTCATTCAGGAGGTTCTGGTGCTTTTGCTAGGAAGCAATTCACCCACTGAGAATTTCAATAGCCCATTATTTAGATCTTGCAATTGTCTGATGCCACAATTTCATTATGTGTGCCCTCTTAGTATTTTAATGGGAGCATAAACAAATTGTACCCATTAATAACTATGGTCCTTGCGGGCTTCATGGCATATTAATCACGGCTATTCAGTGGGACGATTATCAGGGGACCTGTGTATGCGAAGCGAGGAAGCCTTTCTTTGGCTTCAGTTTTCAAGCATGGCAAACTGCTAATTGCATTTTATCAGTTTTTACAGAAGCTCCCACAGTGGTTATTTTATTATGGTACATTTTCCTTCTGTTGTTAGAAAGCATTGGAAAATTAACTCCTATTTTAATACATTGTTTTACTTTTCTGGATTCAAATGTGAGTCCTGGGTGGTGCAATGATTGTATTGGGCTCACCAGGACCCTAAAGACTTTTCTGTAATATTTTACTCTCAGTTCGTCAACATTGAGTTTTTTCAAATTATGGAACAATTAAGAAATGTTTAGGCTCCGCCAAATGTAACAAATGATCTAAAGAATACAGTTGCTGAAAAAGTGTGCAGATTTAGTATTCAAAGATCTTTTAGATATCCTTGAGCCTAGATAGTCCATGGATACACAGGACAGAAGGTCCATGTGCCATTGTCTGTTTTAGGTGACAGCACCACTCTGTGGGTGAGAGGTGCAGATTGTTTAGATCAGACTGGAATCAAGCTCAGTGATAGGTTATGAGCTCAGTACAACCTTCCTCTTGGAGGGACGATGGTGATAGAGTATCGGCATCACATAACTTGAGGGTTGAGTAGATGGACCATCAAACTGGATGATCTTCTTTCTAAAGGGAGTATACTGTATCATCTCCTCAGAAGCAGAACTCCCTCCATTTAGACACTCGGGCAAGATTCAGAAGAACCCGTTAATCAACACACATCACATTCTTGTCTCATTCAGTCAACCCTCATTTTCTCAATTTGAGGATCTGGCGAAGGCTAGTGGCTATTCCAGTTCACTGTCAGACTCCTGCCTTGCAAAATCATTCAAGAGCATCCGTTTCTCCATAAATGCAACTACTCCGTCTAGGACGGTTGTCACTAACTTGCTGATATAATAAGCACTTACCCCTCAGACTTAAAAATCGCCTACTTTTAATCACTTGTGAAGAACCCTATAGATTCAGAAAACCCAGCTGACAATAGTCCAATCTCAAATTACTCATTCCTGGGTCAACTAATGGAAAGAGTGTTGTTGACCCAGATTTGCTTGGTCTTCAAAAAGCTTCCTACTTTGAAACCACTGAACTATATTTAGGTCTTTAAGATATTAGAGGGCAAAATTTTGTTTGGGATAGTACTGGGGAGATTTTGTTACGTGAGGGGGAGGCCCAGAGTAGAGCCAGGTCCTGTTCACCACCGCATTCATGACCACAACACTTGATTCACAACATGACAGGGATCTGATAGACCTCCTATTGACCTCGGCAGTGAAAATGGTCCTGTCCAACTGGAAAGCTACAGCTAAGACATCATTCAAAGTCTGGTTCAATTGGGTGACGTACCTCAGGGGCGCTGATAGCATCACACTGCAAAACTTACCCTGGAGGACAGCTACTAGGGGGATGTGGAAACTGATGGACGAGTATCTGGACCTCTATGAACCCCCGTGAGATCACTTGGGGGGGACGGCTGTCCGCAAAACAAAGCGATACAAGCTCAGACTAGGCCCGTTGCTAAAGTAGTCTTCTTGTAACTATCTCCTCCCTTTCTTCTCTTCTCTCTTTCCTTCTCTTTCAGCTGCCCTTAATCTTCTAGCAAGACATTAGAAAGGGGTACAGCCTAACATGTATACCATCTACCTATAATCATGACAACACCAGCCAAACTTGGCTAGTACCCTGTAACTGTAAAGCGAATATACCTGTTTGTAAAATTCAATAATATACTTTGAAATAAAAAAAAAATTAAAAAAAGATATTAGAACCCCTCTTTTAACAGGAGATCATGATTACTAAGTCACCAGTAAGTCATGTCCTAAGATAAAATTAAACTGCATTAAGATATACTTAGTTTTGAGCACAATACTGTTGGCCCCCTACTTGGTGTGTAGAGTCTCACATATCACTGGAATACCGAGTTCTAAATATTGTGATACGAAAATATTGTGGCCCAAATAGTGACAACCAAAATATCATGAAGTATACTGAAGTAAAAAAGAAAGTAGATAATATATTTATCACAGAGGGCTGCTAGAAGTCTGGTAATCATAAACAACTCTGTTGTAATAAGTGAAATTGTTATTATTATTATTATTATGCCCGTAGGCATCTCGGCGCTTGCCTTGGGAACCCGTCCTGGCTTCCCCAAGGTGAAAGCCAGGCATCCCGCCACGGGGGGAGGGGGGGGGCGTAGTGGAGATTAAGCAGGCTAATGCCCAGAGCTGCAGAGTGTGAACCCATGATTCGAGTAGGCACCGAAACGAGAATTATCGAGTCCGTGGATATTTGGGCTCAAGACCCTGCCGCGTCGGGAATTGAACCCTGATCCCGGGTCTGACCTCTGCTTCAGGGTCTGCCTCCTCTAACCAGTGAGCCACACTTCTCCACTATACAAGCAGTGAAGTGATGCAATACATAGGGCTCGATTACGATGTCAGGCGGCCGCCACTGACTGGCCGTCGGTGAAGGTCTGCCGACATGTCGGTCCGAACTCCAGATTACAATACCGGCAGTCAGAGTGATTTGGGGGGAGGGGACAAACTGCCACCTCCAACAGCCTCAATATACCATTGGGGCGGCAGTTGGAGCCTAATCCTTACAATGGAGGCGGTGCCTGGGGAGGCACCGCCATAGGGATTAGGATGTCAGTTTCTGAAAGCCTTTACATCGCTGTCCCATGACATGAAAACGCTGTCAAAAAGGGACTTAGAGGGCCCCCACACGGTGCATTAATGTTTTCAAAATACTTTTTTACTATTGTGGCTTGTGTAGCAGTCCTTTTCCTGGGCAGCTGCATAAGACGCAATAGTATAAAGCATTTTACGACTGTCTGCATGGCGGTAGTATCGCAATTGGGCTGTGGGGACCGCTGAGTCCTTGTCGGGTGATCTTGTGCCCGAAATTATGTTGTGACATCGTAATGAGGCCCACAGTGTCAATAAAAACGTGATTGAAATTCGAGCAGACACACATACTTTTGTTTACATGTTTACTACTTGGATGTACTTTGGAAATATATTGATAGACATTTGGGGCTATATATCAGACTGATTTTTCAGTCAAAAACCCTGCGATTTCCAAATTAGAGGTTTGTGACCACAAAATGGATTTTTGGTATTCACGGAGCCCGTTTTTCAAATCTTTAAAGGCTTGCCAAATGACTAAATGAGTTTAAACACAATGAAACTGTGCATAAAGATATACTTTTGAGCACAATACTGTTGGTCCCCCACTTGGTGTGTAGGGTCTTGTGTACCACTGGAATACCAAGATATAAATATCTTGGCACAAAAATATTGTGCCCTAAATCGGCAACCAAAATATGATGAAAGTGAATATACATGGGTAAGTATGGATTTCTTATATTTAAAACATATGTTAAGCTAAGAATAGTGAATCTATACTTACCTACGTGCACTTACCTTCAGGATATTTTGGTTCTCAATACCTGGATCACCATACTTCGGTGCCACAATATTTTTATACTCCATATTCGAGTGTCTGAATCTTGAGGATCCAGCTAATATCACCCTCACAACTCATTTTTGTCTGTTTCTCAGTCATTGACAGTAATAGTTGCAAAAAGAAACTGGGAGAGTAAAACTGATGAGAAGATGGTAAATGAAACCCTTACTAATGCATCTGCAAATTAGGAACATTTAGGGCCAGATGTAGGTAGGGTTTTACCGGTCGGTAAATATACCGGTCGGTAAATTTACCGACCGGTATATTTACAGAATCGGTAAAATTGATATGTAGGTGGGACTCTTCTGAGTCCCACAAGGCCTACAAAATCGGTATTTTACCATCAAATTGTATTTGATGTTAAAATACCGATTCAGGTGTGCATGCACATGTGTGCATGCACACCTGTGCCATATGACAGGCAGACCTGCCCTTAGGGCAGGTATGCCTGCCATATGGCCCCTGAACCTTTTGTGGGGGTGCTAGAGGGTGTCAAAGTGACACCCCCTGCACCCTTGTCAAAATCGGTATTTACCGAATCGGTAAATACCGACCGGTAATGCCCCATTCATTCCTATGGGCTTCAAAGCCCATAGGAATGAATGGAGCATTACCGGTCGGTATTTACCGAATCGGTAAATACCGATTCTTAACGATTCGGTAAATGGAACATCTGGATGTTCCTACATACCCCCACTTCTTATTTACCGATTCTTAATTACCGAATCGGTAAAATTCGGTAATTAAGAATCGGTAAATAAGTTTTACCTACATCTGGCCCTTAGAGAGTTACAAAACAGGTCTCTTGTAGTTTTATAAAGGCAGGTTTGTGAACAATCTTCCTGAAAACATTAGGTAAATCAGATTTACCGCTTCATAAATACCGAATTTTACCGATTCGGTATTCATGAATCGGTAAATCTGATGTAGGTATTCATTCGGTAAAAAATACCGAATCGGTATGATTCGGTATTTACTGATTCTGTAATTACAGAATCGGTATTTGCCATTGATTCCTATGGGCCTTGAAGCCCATAGGAATCAATGGCAAATACCGATTCGGTAATTCCAGAATCGGTAAAAATACCGAATTGCCAAGGGGGACAGGGTGTCACTTTGACACCCTGTAGCACCCCCGTTTTTGCCTTGTGTGCAATGTGGCACACATACATGCCCTAAGGGCATATATGTGTGTCACATTGCACAGGTGTACATGCACAGATGTGCATGTGCACAGAAATTCGTAATTTACCATGCAACAGTATTACATGGTAAATAACGAATTTCTAAGGGCCTGGGGCACTGTAAACTCTGCCACCTACATTTGGAATTACAGAATCGGTATATTTACCGATTCGGTAATTTACTGAATCGGTAATTTTACCGATTCGGTAAATATACCGATTCTGTCATTTTCAGCCCCCTACATAGCAAAACCCAAATACCGGTCAGTAACGGCCAAAATCGGCCGTTACCGACCGGTAATTGGCGACTTACATCGGGCCCCAAGACTCTATTTTTCCAATGTGATGTCACTGGTAATTATATTACATATGTAGGTTCTGGTGTTATATATGGTATTCTCAAGTCATGTAATGGCATGAGCTACACATTAGGGGACAAATGCTGCAAAATGCTGACCAATTTGTTATGTAAGCAAACACTTTTAACTAACTACCTTTTAGGATTTTTCGATATACTGTTGCTTTTTCCCCGGGATTGTTTTTATATAAGAGCAATCTGGTGTTCTTTCACAGCTAGGCATGACTTTATTTTTGTCAGGTAAATGTGATGTTAAAGATTGCCAGCAGTGGACTGGAAATTTCCTAGCATTAATGTATGACATGCCTTGATAAGCGTCACTGCTGCAAGACTGCCTGCCCCCTGCCGCCAAAGGAGGGCTTCCTTATAGGAACATGGTCACTTTGAGAATTTCGTTAATAATTCATGCTATTTTTGTATTTTTTCTTGTTTTTTTTTCTCCAGAAAATTTATCGGAGATCTCTATACCAAAATTGGCCCAGATAGTCCTATTGCAAGATCTGAAAAAGGACAAATTACACTTTCAGAGGTACTGTAAGAAAAATGTCATTTTGATGGGACATACATGGAGTAGAAGAATGTGAAAAGCTATCTTTAGCTCTTTGTAACCATTTTAACACCCGCCAGATATTGTGCAAAATTTAATATATCATATAATCCTCTAATTATCATCAAATATGTTTACTTCAGTTAAAAAAACATAATTACAAAATCATCAAATATTGAATATAATTGTCAAATTATGTGATAAATCCTATACTTGCACATAGGCTGTTTCATCATGTAAGGCAGTGCATATCTTCAGGGACTCAAATTATTTTATCTATGGTGAGTTTGGAAATTAACTTGCTATCTGAGGCATGGACTTTAATTGTAAGTTTACCCTCACTTGTGTTGCTACAGGTGCAATATAATATGGGTGAGAAAATGTAGTTGCGATGATGCATGTGTCAATATGCGTTGTTCGTCGTCACTCCCATTGGCGGTAGAAGGTCACCACAGCATACCTGAATACACCTTAGGGTGCCATAAAACACCAGAGAAGAAGCTCTGGCAACCACAGGGCATGCAGGTGATGCTTTTAATAATCTTTCCGAAAACAGTTATTCACTTGCTTATTTTTTTTCTCTAGTATGGTGGTTATCCTGGGGCTGTTAAGAGTGCTTTTCTCTGAGCCATCTAACTGCTTTTGGAGACTAAGGGCCAGATGTAGGTAAATACTATTCTTAAATACCGAATTTTACCGATTCGGTATTTAAGAATAGGTAAATAGTATGTAGATAATTTTTCGGTACATTTTACCGATTCTGTAAAATTCGGTATTTACCGAATCGGTATTTACCGATTCGGTAATTGCCATTCATTCCTATGGGCCTGGAGGCCCATAGGAATGAATGTCAATTACCGAATCGGTAAATACCGATTCGGTAAATGGGGGAAAACATTGAAGGGTGGCAGGGTGTCACTTTGACACCCTGTTGCACCCCTCAATTGTGTATGGGTGCACATGTTGCAGACATACATACCCTAAGGGCATGTATGTCTGCAACATGGCACTGAAGCAATTTGCATAAAATTGCTTTTTTTTGTTGTTGTTATTTACCACCAACTTGTAGTTGGTAGTAAATAATGAATCCTAACATGGGATAAGCACTCATTTAAGTGCTCCCTATATTAGGAATTCGGTAATTTACCGAATCGGTATTTAGGAAATCGGTAATTTACTGATTCCTTAAATTACCGATTCAGTAAATTACCGAATCCTTATTTTCAGCCCCTACATCAGAAAAGCTTATTACCGGTCGGTAACGGCCGCCGAAATTCGTTAATTTCGGCCGTTACCGACCGGTAATAGCCTTCCAACATCTGGCCCTAAGGCTGTTGGGTAATGAAAGAAATTAGGTTGTTGGTTGACTGGGGTGTGAGCCCTCCTCAAAGGGCAACCACAATCCTTGTCAGGGTGAAGTCACAAGCAAACTCCAAATTAACCTGTGTTCAGCCCTCTGGTAGCTTGGCACAGAGCAGTCAGGGCTAGCTCGGAGGCAATGTGTAAAGTATTTGTGTAAACCTCCAAACAGTAACACAGTGAAAACACACCATATAAGGATCCCATACCAGTTTAGAATAATAGAGCAATATGTAATAAAGAAAACTAGAGCAAAACAAAAAAATCCAATCAGTAGAATCAAGGATATGAATTTTTTACGACTTAAGTGTAAAATAACGCCAAAAACCACAAAGTAGCAACTGCGGCTGTCTGGTCGTGTGGGACCGGGAGAAATTCACAAGTTCACATTGACGACGATGGAGCTTGGGTTGGTTTCAGGGACCAGTTTAGTCCAGCTAAAAGTTCCTTCTCAGTCCAGTGCCAAGAGTCCTATTCACGGTGGAGTAGGCTACGAGGAGCAGGGACGCTTTGCAGACGGTTGTCGATGCAGCTGAAAGAGCAGGCAGGGCATTGCAGTTGGTCATCGCTGAAGAGCGAAGAACCTGTTCGCTTCGCGGACAGTCGGGCCGGTGCTTCGCGGTGTTGCTACATGTGAGTGGTCAATGCTGTAGCGAGAATGGTTGGGTTGACGGAACTTTGTGTTGCTGGGCTGTGCGAGTAACCAGGAAATTCAGCCTCTCCGAGGCCACAGCAAGTGTCCAAGACCTCAGGGGCACCATTTGGGAGTTAGGGGCATGCTCCAGCTGGATCTTGGGGCTGGTGCAGGTGATTGGGAGCCTGTTATATCCCTGTGGCTCAGAGCAGGAGGCCAGATGACAAAAGGATCTATCACCAGTTTAGAAAAATAGAGCAATATGTAACACATAAAACAAAAATCCAATGAGTAAAACCAGAGTGATGAATTTTTGAACATTTAGGTGTAAAATAGCACCAAAAATCACAAAGTTACAACCATGACTATCTGGTTGTGTGGGACTGGGAGAAAGTCACAAGTTCAGTCCAACCGCGATGGAGCGCAGGTCAGATAGAGGGACCAGGTTGGTCCTGCTGCAAAGTTACCTTCTCAGTCCAGCGCCAAAAGCCCCTTCATGGTGGAGGCTGCGAGGAGGAGGGAAGAGTTGCGGAAGGACGTTGCAGGAAGCACGAAGATCCTGCTGGCATGGCAGATGGTTGGCCTGGTGCTTCATGGTGTTGTTCCACATGAGTGGTTGATGCTGTAGCATGAAGGGTAAGGCTCACAAAATTTCGCGTTGCTGGGCTGTTCCAGTGACATGGGTTCGGCACCACCTGGCCCAGTTGCGGTGGCAAAGAGTCCAAAAACTTCAGTGGAGCCCCACTCAGGCCTCACCAAGGGTCCAGGAACTGAAGGCAACATTCCCTCAAATGTTTGCCTCTGTGTGCAGCAGAGTAAGGTCTCTGTGTGCTGCAGCCAGGGTTATGTGTGCCAAGAACCCAACTGCACATGTAGACTAGGGCTTTAAGTGGGATGAAAAAAACTAGGGGGGTCTCTCAAAGGGATGTGATCAATGCAATTAAGGGCATGGCCTTAAAGCAATTAAGCTAAAAATCTGTGTGTCGCATAATGTGCCACCCGACTGATATTTTGCTGCTTCTGTCATTGCATTCAAATATATAATACAAGTAACATTACACCTACAAGAAGCCAGGACTATTGGCTTTGTCAATGGTTGCTTGTTGCATAAAGTTGTATATAGTAGTGAAAATGCTTCCTCTCTTGTGGTAAAGTTTGTGGCTTAAAGCTTGAGCTGCTGACTTAGGAGATGGGTTTTGAGTCTCGAGTCAGCTTAACATCCTGTGATTCTGTGCAAATCAATTAATCTCCTCATACATACCAAAAAAAGAAATATTGAATCATGTAAATAGCTCCAATACTTTTGGTTTGAGTTTGCACTATATAAAACTTGCTGCATTTCTTTTCTAAATGCAGGGCTGATGGTTTGCCTTTTGAAAGTTTTTATGTTAAATGCAGACCATGACAGGTGCTGTATTGTATTGTAATTGCATTTATATACCGCTTACTACCCCTGACGAGGCTTTGGGGCACTTTTTCGGCGAGTAGCACTCTACTCCAGAACCCATAAAGGATTATTGGTGAATTAGTATTGTGAAATACAAAAGTAATTTAGTCTGTTATTTGGACTGAGAAGCATAGTGGAGGAATGGAAGAGAGAAAAGGTTTGTATATATATATAGCGCTTGCTACCCCTGATGTGATGTGTTGTAGCTCAGGTAAAGAATGATGATTTATTTATGATATACGGTTTATAGTAGGTGATGCAGGGTAAAACATGTTGTAGCTCAGGTCCAGAATGTCAATTTATCTTAGACATACAGAGGCAAGAATATATAGTACCCCCCTGCTGTACAGTATATGGATACTACGAGTCACCGAAGAGTTCCATGGCCATGTAGAGGCACGAGTTCATTTATATGACTATCGAGCTCTAAGGTAACTTACAATATCCTTCTCATGTAAAGCAGAGGGCATTTTATCTCTTATAATACATGGCCACACCATCATCTTTCCAACAGGAAAACACTTAAATAAATACTTTGTGCATAGCTCTTTCATATGTTTCATATGAAAGAAAGAGCACATTTGCAAACGGGAAGACTAAAAATATAATCACTTCTACTACTGAATCAAGGATTGTGCCTCTCTTCCTTTTACTGAAATTTCACAGAAGCAATGAAAGTTTATTAGAAACAAACGGCACTTCCCCAGAACCATATTACAACATCTCAGTCCAAATGTCTTTATTCCTGCCTCAATGACCTCTGTACATTACCCTTATATATTTTTTTGAAAATCTAACCCTTTGGGTTTGAAAATGTTGGCATGCCTGATATATCCCCTTACAAAACAGCAAGCATCATATTGACTGCTTCTTACTTTGCGAACAACTCGAGTCTCTCGTGCACAACAGGTCAATATCGCTGCAACCAAATGAAGAGTAACGTCCTCAGCTCTTCATTTCTTGAATATCGGACCAAACTGTACAGGAAGTCTTCTGATTAACATCAATTCTTTCGAAAGGCCAACAATCCGCCCCACAGCCTTGCTGCATTAGGAAAAGAAATGCAGCAAGTCTACAAACAAACACAACTGGTGCTTTAAAGAACATCTGAAAGCGCATGTCATACTTTTAAACTTGATGCATTTCTTTTCTTACAGCGTCATGGGCTGCATATCACATAAATACTTTCAAAAGGCCCACAATCAGCCCCACAGCCGTGCTATATTTAGAAAAGAAATGCAAGTGCAGGAGTGTTTTTTTCACCGGCGCACAAATGTTCTCTTGGGATGTGCTGTGTGTGTGTGCTCTTCACACATAGCACTGCACCCTCAGGGATACAGAGGTGCACGCACACCCACACCTTACAAGGAACAGTGCCTGAGGGGCACCACTTGGGGACCAGGGGCTTGCTCCAGCTGGATCTGGGTGCTGGTGCAGGTGGTTGGGAGTGTGGTATGTTCCTGTGGCTCAGGAAAGGAGGCCAGAAGACTAACCCTTAGCGCCACTCTAGGAGTCCTGGGTTCAAGAGGTGTAGATTCAGTTTTTCTCATTGGGCAGAGGGCAGTAGGTAGGAAGGTAGCACAGCAGGGCAGACATTCCCTTAGAGAAGCTGTCAAGCAGTGTGGCAGTCGTTCCAGCAGCACAGCAGTCCTTCTTCCTGGCAGAGTATCCACAGGTCCAGAAGTGTACTTAAAAGTCTGATGTCCAGTATGTATACCCAGTTGTGCCCTTAAGTGAGGTAGAATATTTTAGAGGTATACCTTTGCAATCCTACCTAACTGGTTCCAGACTAACTAATTGGGATATGTAGCCCTTTGTGTGGTGGCAGGACACAGCCTATTCAAGTATAAGTAGTTCTGTGGCCAGCTCCCCCTCCATTACTGCTATTGATGACCCTTCCAGGCACACCTAAGCTCTCTATTGGGTGTGACTGTCTTGGAGGAATACACAAAGCCCAACTGTCAGCTACGCCCAGTCATGTGACCCAGAGATAGGTCTCAAGCATCAATGGCTAAGGCAGGAAAATGCCAACTTTCTAAAAGTGGCATTTTCAAAATTGTAATTTAAAATCCACTTGTCTGTAAGTTTGGATTTATCATTACAATTCTAAAGATACAAAACAAACTGGTTACTTGTTCACATTTGGAAATTACAGCTTTTTAAATGTAATAAGTACACTCTAGTGTGATCCTATGGGAGAGGTAGGCCTTGCAGTAGTGAAAAAAGAATTTACGAATTTTTCACTACCAAGACATGTAAATCTTAAATGTGCATGTCCAACATTTTACATACACTACATCCTGCCCTATCCTAGGGGTGACTTATAGGTATTAAAGAAGGAAGCGTTGCTCCTGGCAAAAGGTTTACTTTGCCAGGTCATAATGGCAGTTTAAAGCTGCACGAACAGGCTACGATGGCAGGCCTGAGACACTACTTAAGTGGGTGACACAATCCGTGATGCAGGCCCACTAGTATCATTTATTTTACAGGGCCTGGGTGTATGTAGTACCACAATACTAGGGGCTTACAAGTACATTAAATATGCCAATTGGGTGGAGGCCAATCTTAGCATGTTTTAAGGAGCGAGCTTGAGCACTTTAGCACTGGTTAGCATTGCTGAAGTGCACACCATCCTAAGGCCATCAAAAATTAATTCAGCAAAAAGTGGCGGGTAAAGGCAGAACATTTGGGGGTGACCTTGCAGAGAGGGCCTGGTCAAACAGTTAAGTACACAAACACTTCTTGTCGAGCACCAGTGATTTACTACCTTGATGTAGATTCTATTTAAAAGTGTCTTCCATGTTCTTATACAGGTATAGTTTCCTCAATCCTCCACCTTCCTTCACAACCTATGTATTTCCCTTAATCCTGGTTACTTCTCTGTGCTTGTTGGTTCTATTCTAGGGGTAAGGATAGTGAGACTTAAGCCCTCCTAGCTCACTGGCCTGTAGATAAAAACTAGATCTGCTATACATCTGTCTGCTACTCCCGTTTCTCCTTTTTCCATACCTGCCAACTTTACAGATGGGTAAGCAGCAGATTCTTAAAAAGTACTCGGAAGTACATATTTCCCCCATTGACTTCTGTTGAAACAGTCAATTTCATGTGGGAGACCGCCAAAATTAAGCAATTCTAGTTTAAAAAATCGGGAGTGTCCCGCCTGATTGTTCTATTGGCATGTTTGCTCTTCCCACCTACTTTTATCCAGAAGTCAGCTTCTGGCCAGATCCCAGTGGGAAACATCACTTACAACGCAACTTTTACCACGCGATGCTTTTACATCGCAACTTTTACAACGCAAACCATTTCAACGCAAACCATTTCAACGCATTGCGCTGGGGGGCGCTCTAGGATAGGGAATATATTTAATTTACTATCCAACACCTTCCCTACTATCCACGGGGACTGGAGTTGGAATAGTAAATTAAATAATTCACTATCCAGTTCCCCAAAGCACTATGCGTTGTAATGGTATGCGTTGTAAAACTTGCGATGTAAAAGCATGCGTGGTAAAAGCATGCGTTGTAATGTCGTACATCCGATCCCAGTTACCTGCAGGAAGAGGGGGCTTTTCAAGGTCTGTCTGGCCCTTCCCTGATTGCCTCTTCATCTTTTGGAAGTAAGCGTTGTATGTGAGGCCAGTAGAGATGTCCTCTTCATATTGTCTTTTGGTAAGTTTGGCAAAGAAAAACACTGTTATTCTGGCTTAATCTGCTCTGATTGAAAAGGTTTTTGTCTTTCTCCATTGCTTATGTCCCCATTTAAAAATGCCCTGCTCCCTTTTCTTCAGCATTTTGCATGGTAGTTGGCAGTATGAGGAGGGTGTGACTCTTCCTATCTCACCCCCTCATGGGTAGAAAGTCTTGATCACTGTCTTATCAAGTCCCACTGCTTACCTGCCATGGGAGCTGGCAAAATAGGGTTGTCACTACTGGTCTTTTGTTTAGAACGAGTTGCTTTCCAGGTTAGTGTGTAAGTCTACCATGTCTATTTTGTGGGACCACTAGTCGTCTTTGGTTGTAGTTCTGGGATATAAAGCAATCGACCTTCTTCCCAAACCATAAAGAACCGTCGTATCATTCTTGGGGGTTGACATTTACAAAGGGGAAAAATTGGAGTGTCCGTACGCATAACATTCGGGAGTGGCTATAACCTGTTCAGGCACTATGGACTCTCCTTCACTGTTGTGCAATGTATTGAAACTACTAAGAAGTGAAATCCATCTGTGATTGTATGAAGAGAATTGCCAATACCAGTTAGCCCCACTCAATAAATAACCACAGTTCTTTTTGGGGTGGACCCTCCGGTACTTTAGTACAAAAGCAGTTAGGCTTGACTCAGAGGCACTGTGTTTAGTATGTATGCAGGACTCAAACAGTAATAAAGTGGACAGGCAAAACAAGAAAAATCCCAAACCAATTTAATAAATTGAGCAAGTCTCAATGAATAAAATGACACCAAAATGAATTTTTACATTTTAGTAAAATCTAGCACCTAAAAAATCAGGAAACATCCATTAAAATGCAGGCATTACATCGCAATGCTATTACAACGTATATCCCGCACTGACCAGCACCTTCCCTGAGGTAAGCACCCGGCGGTGTTAGACTAGTAATTTTCGTTGTAATGGAACATGCGTTGTAATGGATTGCGGTGTAATGGCATGCACTGTAATGCAAGAGGAGTTGTAAAAACTGTCTTGTAAAGTTATGCATTGTAATAGTTTGCATTGTAATGTCATACATCCAAAAAATCAAAGTGCCAGCTGCTGGTATCTGGTCACGCAAGACTGGAGCAAAGTCAAAAGTTAAGGCCGACCAAGATGGAATGGTGGATTAGGCTCTGTCTTGTTTACCCTCTGACTAAGATCTTTTTTTGAAGAAAGGTTCCTGAGAAGGTAAAGTTCAGCAGAGAAAGGCAGCTGTTAGTTTACGAGGAAGAGACGTCGGCATGGGGGAGCAATTGGACAAGGTTGCGGTGGAGATTTTACCTGCAGACCTAGTCACGTTTTTGGAAGTTGAAAATCTACAGTGGGATTAAGCTACAGGCTGTTGCCAGCGAGGGCTTCATGGGGCCAGATACCTTCACTGAGAAATCCTGCTGAACATGGTTTGCTGCTGCAGTGAAGCATGTAGCAGGAGTTACTGTAGAGTCGGGCCATCGGGGATGCACCTAGGACAGATTGGCATGCAGGTGGGTCCCAGTCTCAAGCCACTTTTGGCTGAAAAATGTTCTGAGTCCCAATTGTTGGGGTTAAGCTAGAGAAGCACCTTCAGCGCCACAACCAAGGGTACAGGACTGGAGGTGCTCCACTTCGGGGGTCAGGACTCACTCCAGCAGGGCCAGTTTCACTGTTGAAGGTCTGTGGAGCTTGCTATCTCCCTGTAGATCACACAGGAGGCCAGCCAAATATCTGGTAATCATCCTTTCAAGCTGCAGGGCAGTCCTCTGGGGAGCAAAGTAGGCCTCAAGCTGCATGGCATTTCTCAGGGGGTACAACACAGTCCTTCTGGTGTCCTCCACTGGTCTAGGAGTGTATTGAAGAGTGGCTCAAGAGGTCCAATATTTATACCTGGTGTCAGACGTTGACATGGGGGAATCCTCTAGGCTTCCTCCAAATCTGGTTCTGGAAAGTTCTTTTCTTCCCTTGCCATGCTCCAATAAGTCTTGGGGGACAAAAGACGGGTGTCTTGTTCCTTTGTGTGTGTGCTGGAGTCAGTACTTTGAAATGTAAGTAGGGCAGGAGAACTCTCCTCCCCCAACGTGCTGCCAACACCTAAGCCCTATTGTCTCACTGCTAGGGAGAAATGCACAAAGCCTAACAGTAGGGTCATGTAACCCAGGACACTTGCAGCAGGCACCAAATGGTTAGGACAATAAAAATGCCAACTTTCTAAAAATGTAATTTTCGGAATTGAGACTTAAAATCAGACTTTACCATTAAACAGGATTTTAAAATACATGTCATTTGATATATCTACCTGTTCCCAAACCAAAGTTAGCACTTTGGACCAATAAATTAAATGCTACTAGTGGGCTTGCAGAATTTATTGTGTAGCTTGTAGTGCAATTTTAAACGGACAATTCTACTCTGGAGAATAACCTGTTTGCCAAGCCCAAAGCTCACTTTTTTAATACATAACTTGCCACTACAGTAGGCTTTAACAGCCTGTAAGCCAAGGCGCATTGTATTTAAAAAGTGGGACATATATGTTCAGGTTTTACATGTACTGGTAGCGAAGAACTTGTAAATTTGTTTTTCACTCTTCAGGGCATAATAAGAAAGCTTGTGTACCAATAAAAACAGAGAAGACAAGGAAAAGAAGGGCCTCATCCCTTCGGTTCGCTGTACGGAAATAGACAGATCAAACACTCTTTCATCTCATGACTCAAAGGTTCCAAAGTGCAGCACATTTTGAACAAATGGATTCAAATCCACCTGTGTGACACCACAACTTCCCAGCCTGAACTAACCACTGAATGAATTTACTGAGTATATAGTAATCTCTGTCCTCCTGGCCAATAGTCAAAGTTGAACTAACGGAGGCAGGAGCGTTTGTCCGCTTCCATACCATTTACCGAATTACCCAGACTCGATCCACTGCCGATTTGATCGTTGTCCGTATCCCGCTTTGCTCTTCCTACTCCGGTAGAAGGAGTGTTTTGGCGAAGAAACAGTATTCGATCTGTCTATTTCTGTACAGAGAACCGGAGAGACGAGGCCCTTCTTTTCCTTTACCTTTCTGTTTTTATTGGTACTGATTGTGCCCTGAAGAAGGTGTGTTGTTGACTGGCCACAGCACACCGAAACGCACATCAGCACTTGCTTTTCTATCCCTGTGACAATACAAAAGAGTATCAGGTCTTCCAAGACCAATAAAAACTATCAGCTTTATAAAATATAGGTAACTAATTATGCAAGCCACATGAAGATATGGTCTATGATTTTGATAGACCTGAAAAGGTATTTCAAGCTAATCACCTGGTGAAAAAATGTATAAAGATTTATTCTAACTAGTCTATACATTTGTGAGAACAGCTGTTTTGCTTGTATTGAATATGTCACTTGGGTATTATACAAGACAGTTTCTATGGGTCACTACAAGATGTGTTTAGTACAAATGGTGTGTATGAAGGTTGTGAGTCTGTCAGGATTTTTTAATTGGATAGTGGGACGGTTCACTCTTATCTGTACAAAATATCAGGGATACGTCACCATATTTTAAAGTATAAATTATGAGTGTGAATATGAAATAAAGTTAAGAATATGATTTATTCTATATTGAAAAGATTTTGTTGTATTTTTTCTTGTATTTAACTCTTTACCTAGAGCATTTGATTTGCTCTTTTATGCTGTTTGGTCCCTGTCCCACTCCTATTTCAGGTTTTTTGGGGAACCGTTTATTTCATTAGAAGAGCTGAAAACACACCTCAATAACAAAAACTGCATCACAATGTAGTAACATTCCACTTCTGCTCTGAGACCCTAGCTATGCCTTCAATTACTTGTTGACTGTATCTTTGTCATGTCGCATAAAGAATGCGAAAAGTGACGGATTGAGAGCTTGAATTAATATCTGTCGCTAGAGATCGCTCGGGCCGATTCCCGGTCCTTAGTTTTTGCCCACCATCCTACCTCACATTAGACCCAGGTTTATGCAACTTGGGACCAAATTCACCTTCTATTGTGGGCTAGATACTACTGACTGTCTTGACAGAGCTATCGGCACCAGTGTGGCCATTCACAGACACACCTGGATGCAGCCCACTAGCTTTTTGGGAGTCGTCCACTCCAGTATTGTGGACATACCATTTGATGGCTTCAGACAGTTTGGGGATAAAGTGGACTCAGTCTTGGAGCACTTCAAGTTGTTTCTCTGTGCCAATCGTCTCATCATTTTCACCCTATACATAGTTCTGATAGGAGCTTTCAATATCACCAAAAGCCCCATCAGGTGCAACAATTAACCCAGCCTTTTCGTGATAGCAGCCATGGTACCCATATGAGAGGGCAATAGGGACACTGTGAAGAGCAATTTTCTGCCCTCCCCTAGCTGCCACCTCGTCCAAGCCTCATTATCATGCCTGTTACATCACACAGCCACCCTGTCAGAGGCAGGAGATGACCTATTCTGACAGGGAATCAGGCAATAACTTTGGACAAGTGGGTCCCGCAGATTGTTTGGAAGGGTTACTCTTTATGAATTCGTGAGACCCCACTGCAACTTCCACCATTCCCAGGCCAGCCTACCGATGACCAATTGTAACTCTTGCAGGTGGAAGTTCTAACTGTTTTGGCCAAAGGAGCCACAGAGCGGGTGCCAGCACCAGAAGTTGGTTGTGGATGTTATTCTCACTACTTCCTGGTGCTGAAAAAAAACAGGGGTCTTAATCCCATTTTAGTCCTGCACTCTCTGAATGCCTTTCTGCCGAAAGACAAGTATAAAAGGCTCATCCTTGCCCAGATATTTTCTGCCCTCTACCCTGGAGACTGGATTGTAGCGCTGGGCCTACAGGACGCTTATTTCCACATTCTCGCTCTGCAGGCTCACAGATGTGAACTGTGGTTCACGGTAGGTTACAAGCATTTCCATTGAACTGTGCTCCCCTTTGGTCTCACCAGCACCTCACCATGGTGTGGTAGCAGCACATTTTCAGAGATCAGGGTTCACGTTTTCCTGTACCTCCACGACCGGTTACTAAAGGCGGTCCCAACCTAGGCAGTTGTCAACTATCTCCAGACTACAGCGAACCTCCCGATTTCCTTGGGGCTCACTATCAATGTGCCAAAGTCTCACACCTGACTCCTTTGCAGACGCTCCAATTCATCTGAGCCATTTTGGACACAGTGCAGTTTCGCACCTATCCCCCAGAGCTGAGAGTCCAAGATATGTGGGTTATGATACTGATGTTTCCACCTCTGTCCTAGATCTCAGTGAGGATGAATCTGAGGCTGCTGGGACCGATGGCATTCTGTGATTAAGGACATCAGAGGGCATATGCGTGCTCTGCAGTAGGATCTTAAGACCCAGTGGGCACAACATCAATAGGATATTTCTGATATGGTCCTGATTTCGGAGGAGACTGCAAAAGCCCTGCAGTGGTGGATGCAGGACTGTGAGTGGGGCAGCGACAGAGACCCCTCTCCTTACTCCACCCAGAGCTCACATTAGTGGCCAATGTATCTCTTCTGGGTTATATGGGAGAGGTGGAGATCAGAGACACCTGGTCTCCGGCAGAGGTCTGTCTCCATATCAAGCACCTGGAGTTGAGAGCCAAGCACTTGGGGGCTGAAAGCCATCCTGCCATCCAACAAAGGGAAACTGGGGCAAGTACTCATGGGCAACACCACCGCCCAGTGGTACTGCGACATGCAGGGAGGAGTAGGGTCGTGAACCCTGTTCCAGAACGATTGTGTCTCTGGTTGTGGGTATAGTGCCAAGGAATTTTTCTGAGGACCTGCCACCTGGAGGATTCCCTGATCATCAGAACAGATTAAGCCATTAGTGCCTTTTGGATCACAAAAAGCAGTAAAATCTGGAGGTGTCGCAGGATCTTTTCTGCGAAGAGGGAGAACCTTGGCTCGATCTTTTTGCCACCGTAAGAGCATGCAATGTCAGAACTTTTGTGCTTTTGAATTTCCAAGGTGTCTCTAGCTCTGACCCTTTCTGTGTAGAATGAAACTCTGGACTTCTGTACGCCTTCTTGTTGATACCTCTGCTGCCCAGAGTCCTGAAGAATATCAGGACATACTGGGCCCAAGTCATCATGGTGGCTTGGATTGGGCACAGAGACTATGGTATCTCAAACTCCTGGGCATGAGCATCTGTCCTCCGAGCAGGCTGCCTCGGGGGAGTGTTATGCACCTGAACCCATGCAAAGTACACCTCTATGCATGGAAATTGAGCAGAGACAGAGGAGTGCTTCAGTCTTCCTTCTTAACCGCATGCGCGCTAGCGGTTTTCCCGCTGCGCGCTGAAAAATTGAAAAACCCGCGTTACGTGACAAAGCCAGCTCGTCATGCGCGTAGCGCAGGTAACGCCCATGACGAGCTGGCTTTGTCATGAGCACTGAAGGGGTTAAGTCATGGATATCATTGTGTCAGCCAGGGGTCCCTCAATCAAATCTGTATATTCCTGTCTTTGAGAAACGTTTGTGGCCTGGTGCCCTGCTAAACAGATTGACCCACTCTATGCCAGGCTGTCTGAAGTTCTGTTGTTTGTGTTGCCCCTGAACAAGCAAGCCCTTGTTTTGGGTACTGTTAAAGTGTACCAGCTGGCTCTTTTGGCCTTTCTATGGTTGCTGGACCATCCATAATTATTTAAATCAACAGTTATGATGTGTGTCCCCAAAGAGTTACAAAATATGTTTCCTGCTTCTCAGTTATGCCCCAAAATAGATTTGAATTTGGTTCTTACATTCCTCATGTGCATCTGGTTCTGTGGACCCGAGCCTCCTTCCTTCCAAATGTAATGTCTCCCTTTGATTGTTGCCTCGACATTACACTTCTGGTGTTCTTTACTTTGCCTCATCCCGCTAAGGAGGAGAAGAGATTTCACTGGCTGGATCGGTGAAGGGCTCTTGGCTTCTACATTGATAGCTCCAGGGACACTGGGTGGACAGTTAGCTCTTTATCGGATTCACTGCAACAATGAACAACAAGGCTGTGCAGAAACTGAACATTTCGTCTTACACTGCATAAAGATCTGCTTCACACAGGCCAAAGTGCAGCATCCTGTAGGTTTATGGTCTCGTTCGAACAGAGCCAATTCTGCTACCCCTGCGTTGCGTGCGAGGTACCTCTTCTAAACATTTATAAGGCTGCTGTATGGGCGTCAGTCCATATGTTCATGTGGGACTATTGTCTGGACAGTCCGGTCCGCCGGGAAAGGCACTTTCTGCCCACTCTATCCTTGAGGACTTTTTGGTTTGAGCCAGTTCATAGACCCCCCCACCTAAAAGGGATTGCTTGATCATATATTCCGAAAGGTAATAAACCTGTGGTCAGAAGTCTCTATCAGAAGAACAAGTTACTTCTTTGGTAACACGTTCTCGTTGAGACTCTATCTAACTGCAGATTCCTCACCAACCCTCTCATTCTCCCTGTTTTGTGAACTTGACTTTTCCAATAAAAAGATCTCATTTTGGCTCCGCGTCTGCGGAAAAGTCAAGAAAGCAGTCTGCGTGTTTGGGTGGGGCCAATATAGGCCACCGCATGTCATGTCTGGCATCGAATGACGTTGATGCAGAGCTTCCAGCGCCACCTATCCACATGCAAGGTAACTGCTAAAGATGTTCTGGATTCAGTCTGAGACCTGTGGGAGAATTCAAAAGGTGAGGAATCTGTGGCTAGATAGTGTCTCTACCCGAAACGGTTTACCTAAGGTAAGTAACTTGTTATTCTAGGAATAACTTGTATAATTGTTTTTTAAGTTATATGGCATTGGTAATTTTTTTCAAATTTTGATTGCATGTATATGGCCGCCACGTTTAGGCCGCTGCATGATTTCTCTTTTTTATGTAGCCTGTGCCATTTGCAATTGCATTTGATTGTAATGTGAAAAGGAACCCTCTAACCATCTTTTGAAGATTATACCATGACAGGTCTTGTTTGCTTGGTGTCCTTTTTATTCCACTATTCCATGTACTAATGTGCAACTGGTAACAAATAAGCATGTTATTTGTAAATATCATTTGGATAAGAATAATTACCTAAGTGACCCTATGATAAATACATTATTTTAAGAAATTGAAAAAGAGGGGACTTTCTGTTCCTAGTAGTGTTGTATGGGGGAGAGGTCAAAGGTGTTTTAAATGACATGCACTATTTTTTCTTCTGCGCATACAGAATCATTAACTTTCTGTTATTTTCCTATCTTTTCTGTTGTGTCCCTGAAGTTTCTCTCTGAGCTTGAAACTGAATTCAAAGCCAATGCATCTGCTACTGGGGTCTCAGTTCCCTCCGAGTTTTCAGCTGGGAAGACCTTTTGTGAGATGTACCTGAACCTAAAGCTGAACAAGCCCCTCCTCGCCGCTGCCGTCACTCTCCGAAACCATGGTAACCGACTACACTTTCTTCACACTGCTACTTTTAGTAGGCGCAAGTGGTCTCTGTACAGTTGAGGTTGTTGTATTTCTTGGATTCCTTTTAGAGAATCTAGTAATGTACAGAGTTGCTGTCTGCATGTAAGTTCAAATATATGCAAATTCTCACTTAAAAAAAACTTTCATTTCTTGAAATTGGAAGTCTCAATTTTTTTGAGGGACATCTCCAGTCTTCAGGGGTGATATGGCCCTCGAAGGTGCATCGTCTGGATATTTATACTTCCGGAAGAAATGGCTAACGTTTTTGTGGTAACAATCGTTTTATGATCCACTGGTTGGAGCAGTGCACACTGTGGCCGAATCAGAAAAGCATTTATGACTGCAGAAGGCGGTGCTGCAGGAATGCTCTTTCATGCTTTTGTGACTCTGGCCTTAAACATCCAACTCCCTATTAGTCAAAGTGAAAAGAGGGCACTTTTCTCTTCATTTGTACTTATTTATATGCATTTTCCTGTTTTATTCCTATTTTAGATGTTTGGGGCTAATTCAGAAAGGCCCTTGAGAGTAAGTAAAATAAGGAGTACTGCTTTTCGCACTCCAGAATGACTCTGTGACTAGACCTTGTAGAATTTAAGTGTGGTCAAATCTTGGATTTAAATGCTATTTGTTCAGTCCGCACTCTGCACTCCATTATATAGGTTTACCCAGGATTCTACCTTTCCTCCATCTTTTTTCGTTATCTGTTTAAGGCAGTTAATGGACTTCATCCATGCTACACTAAGGGAGAGGTGTGGCGCCGCGGCCAGGGCAACTGACGCTGGAATCTGGGGATCACGGTTCGATCCCTGGGGTACCGGTGGCAGATTAGCCCAGCACCATGTGACTCTGGGCAATAGCTGGCTTAATCTTCCCGACAGCCCCCAGCGCCTAGAGATCCTTACGGGTGATTGTGCGCTTTACAAATGTGGATTATTATTATTACTGTTCTACATGGATACCAGTAATACCCTAATATACATAGATGGATGGAGGGATGGATGGATCGACAGACGGAGGGCATTCAACAACCCAGCTGGCTTTTCAATGATGGCTGTAAAGATATACATGAACTACGGTATTATGTAAATCACACCACTATAAACAGAGGGGAAACATCATTTACCACGAAGGCATTACCACTACTCACGTTTACCACGTGACACTTACCACGCAGGGTGCCTTCCACGCAGGGTACCTTCCACGACGTCTTTACCACGGGCTAGGGGGGAGACGTGGTATTCCTTCAAGTCGATCTGCGTGGGCATGGGGGGGCAGAGGGAGGGGGGGGCTCGGAGGGGGGCTGGGGGGGGCTCGGAGGGGGGCTGGGGGGGTCTCCCCCCCCCAAAAATAACAAGCAGGTTACTTTAACAAAAAAACGAACATAAATTTAAAAGAAAGAGGAAAGAGCCTCCCCCAAAGACGTGCCGTGTACGTCAAAAAAGCAGTCCTTTTTTTATTTTGGTATACGTGTTTTGACGCTTGTTTCAAAGGAGGATGGAAGTAAGGGCTCGTGGAGAAAGACGTGAAGGTAAGACGTTGCAACGCGTAGTAAAATGCTACGTTGTAAATACCAGCGTGGTAAAGCCACTTGCGAGGTAAAATTCGCGTGGTAAAGCCATGCGTGGTAACTGAAATCGTGGTATAATCATATATTCTAAACAGAGGCGATAATCTTCTCGTATTTCCTGTTGGTCTGAGAGTCTGAACAGTGGCCTGCAATTCCCAGCAATATACATTTGAGTATCATGATGGATGCTGATCTGTCCTTTTGACAACATATCGCTGCATTGACTAATGATGTTTTTGTCATTTTTGAAGAATTTGGATTATTGTTCAACCTGGGTTTTTCCCCATAAGCATAACTGCGACAATGCTTTGTGTCATGCAGAGAGTTTTTTGGTATAGTTTGGGGTTAGCATTCATTTAGCTAGGCTAACGCACAACATATGTGGATTGTGGTCTGTGCTTATTCTTGCGTCAGATATCTAAAAGCCCTAAAGTAACGGTGGCAAAAAAGCTCCACCGTTATTTTATTTTTTATTTTTATACATCGTGAACACGACCGTAAGGTATCGGAGCGCTTTACATGAGCACCAGTTGCTTTACAACCTGACACATTCATTTTGTTAGGCATGGGAAGATTAATTGTTAGCCCAGAATCACTGGATGTTGAGCGTCCCTGCCGAGACTCGATCCTGGTTCTCCAGCTTTGAGGTCGATCCTCGAGCCATTAGGCCACATCCTCTACCCTTGTTTACCTATAGCATGCGATATTCATTCTGAGGCCAAGTGCGTAGTGTACAAAGCCTATCTCAAAACTGGCTCCAACATTTTGACTGACAAATTAGGCTTATTCTGTCCCTATTCAAAGTCATTGTTTGTCTCAGCATTCACCCCTTATCCCTACGGTGTGACACACCATATTGGGTGAACGGTCCTCCGTGATTCTGGCTGCTCAACTGTGGAATAAGCTGCATGTCGTATAGGAGAGAAAGACAATTTGGCTTTTCCCTATATTTTCATAAATACTGCATCAGTTTTGGCACCCACTGTGCTAGCTCTGAGATTCCTTTTGTGGCGAATGTTGACTTTACCAAACAAGTTCTTTAACAAAGCATGCCTTGTAGAAAACGGATGTTTTATCTGTCTCCTATTCCAAAGCTTTCTCAACTGCTGACACCTAAGAGTAAAAAGAGCAACTACATACAACTGATTGAGCAGCTGTTCCTCTACCTAAATGTTCTTTCAATGCTGTTGGTTCACTCTCTGTACTTTAATGACATTGATATTTCTGTAGGCTTCAGGTTCAGCACTCCAGGTCTTTCTTTGATTTCCACTCCACTACCCCACCATACATTCTCCTTCATCTCATACTTTTGCTCCATATAAAAAAGAGTTTAGGCAACATTTAACTGTTATCGACGAATTCTCCTATCTGACCTTGCTGGTAGTGACTACTTCAATTGGATTCTTGGAAAGGGTCAATCATATCCCCAATACACAAGAAAGGCAACAAGAATGAAACCAAAAACGACAGGCTTGTCGCCTCGATTGATAACAATGCAAAATATTACGCTGGCCTTCTCTTAGAAGAACTTATTGAGTGGCTGACAGAAATGGTAGCTATTCTCCTTAACCAAATTGGATTCTGCAAGGACATGGGAACCACAACAAATATACTCATCCTCCTGATAGACGCTGTGAGAGTTGCTAAACTACCACTCGACGTCTGCTTCATCGACTATTCATCCACCTTCAACAACATAGACAGGAAGAAACTATGGGATAAATTGTCCACAAGAAAAATGTCATCCGCTCTCTTGAATCCGCTGATCCTTTTACATACCAACACTTGGGTCTAAATAAAGCTGAGAGCTGATGACCGCCTTTCTAGAAAGACGCCAACTACCAAGGGGTGGAAACAACGCTGTGTGCTGGCCCCGGCCTTGTTTAATCTTTTCATGTCAGACTGATCATCAGGGTTGGATAAGTGCAACTCCCATGCATGCCCCAAAGATGGGAGGGCTTACCCTCTCAAACGTACTCTACGCCAACTATCTTGTATTGATCAGCCGCACAACGATCGGCCTGCAACATCTATTAAACACTGCACAAAGCTTCTCTGCTGACAATGGATTATATATAAACCTAGACAAATCCAACATGATACAGCTAAACCACAACAAAAAGAATGCTCATAGACACCATTTGCACTTGCAAGGTCACCCGCTTGAAGTAGTAGAAGAATATAAATATCTGGGTGTGATAATACACAGCAAATGCAAATTTTGGCACAAAAAGAAGACATAATAAGAAGATTAACTGCAACGGCGGTCAAATAAAAAAAAATTCTGAATTAAAATTACGTGGTACAATCTACTCTGCATATGGGGAAGACGAACGTAGACGCCTGTTGAAACCGACCTTAAAATTCAAGGGGATAAGAACCTGCAGGCAGGCAGTAAAAGCATGCTTTGAAGGCGAAAATATTTAATCGGTCTGCTGTCTTGTTCAATTCATGGGCATAGTTGGAAAAAAATTTAAACACCAGCATCAATGATCCCATTCTGGCCCCCCTTCTTCAAATCTTCTGACACTGCAACATAAGGCTCCCAAAAGGCACTAGAATACACTACATTCTTTGAACTCACAATCTCAGTCAACCAATCAGATTGCACAAATGTTAACATTTTTTATTTTAAAATCTTCAATAACCAATTCCTAGCCACCATCATTCCTAATACCTGGAAAACGGATGTATGACATTACAACGCATGCTTTTACATCGCATGCTTTTACATCGCGTTTTTTACAACGCATGCTGTTACAACGCATAGCGCTTTGGGGTGCTGGATAGTGAATAGTTTACTTTACTATTCCAACTCCAGTCCCCGTGGACACTAGGGAAGGCGTTGGATAGTAAATTAAATCTATTCCCTATCCTAGAGCGCCCCCCAGCGCAATGCGTTGTAATGGTTTGCGTTGTAAACGTTGCGATGTAAAGGCACTGCGTGGTAAAAGTTGCGTTGTAAAGGATGTTTCCCCTGGAAAACTATCACAATTCTACTGACTGTGCACATTGTCCGTTCCTGTTATTTAGGGAATTATTTTGCACACTGCTCACTTTGCACATTGCTGCTGAGCACCAACCAGCACCCTTCATTGCTCCTGGTTATTAGAGCATATTCTGCACACCAGTGATTTTGTACACTGTTTGCCCGTGTCGCCTGGTGATTTATGTTGCTCACTCTGTATCTTTCATATTGCTGTTGACCGTGAACCCCAGTTTCCATGGATTCTTCATTCTTAATAACTTTTTTAATTATGTGAAATCATTTTAAATGCTCTTTTCTTGTATGTGGTGTAAATGCGGGACCTTGACTTTTTTCATAAAAGCAAAGTGTAAATCTTGGCACAAAATCATGTTTTTAAATCACGGAATTGGCATCCCACTATTTTTTATTGCAATGGTTTTTAGTAATCATGCAAATAAAGATAATAACTTACTTACTCCAATAGGGTGTATTTTGTAGTGCCCCACTCGTGGATTCTCTCATTCCTTCTCACTTTCTCACTCTGGGCCATATGTATCAAGCACTAATGCATTCGCAAACGCCGAAATTCGCCAAATTTCGGCGTTTGCGAACGCATTAGTTCTAAATGGTATGTATCAAAGAAATCTATGTGCAAAATAAGGAATCGCAAAATTAGCGATTCCTTATTTTGCGATTGCATTTAAGGAATCGCAAATTTTGCGATTCCTTAAATGCAATGTAAGAAGCATAAAAAAAATGCAAATTGGCCCTAAGGAATCGCAAATTACCACCAACTTCAAGTTGGTGTTAATTTGCGAATTCCTTGAAAAATGCACTTTATTTGCATTTTTCAAAGTACAATGTGAAGCACATACATGCCCTTAGGGCATGTATGTGTGCCACATGTGCACCCATGCTTATTTCAGGGGTGCAACAGGGTGTCCCTTGGACACCCCTGCACCCTTGAAATTAGTCTCAATTTGCGATTCTCAAATTGCGAATGGCAAATTGAGAATAACTTCCCATTCATTCCTATGGGCCTCCTGGCCCATAGAAATGAATGGGAAAGTATTCCTTAACCCCTCCCATGCTCATGATGAGCTGAGCTCGTCATGAGCCACGGCGCTCCGGTGCTCATGACGAGCTCAGTTCGTCATGGCCCGTGGTACGCTCAGGTGCGGGGAGAATTCCCCTGCTGTGCTGAACGTTCCACGGGAGCCCGTGCACCTGTGACGAGCTCAGCTCGTCATGAGCACAGAAGCGCCGTGCCTCATGACGAGCTGAGCTCGTCATGAACACGCGGGCGCTGTGCGCGCTCCCCCCCAGCACAGTGGGGGAATTACCCCTGCAGCAAAGGGGTTAATTGCGATTCGCAATTTGCGAATCGCAATTAAGGAATACTAAGAAATCGCAAAAAAATTGCGATTTTGTACATACATCCCTATTTGCGATTCTCAAATAGCGATTTCTAAAAAATCACTATTTGAGAATCGCAAATCAGATTGTTGATACATATGGCCCTCTCTCCTTACATTTCGCTCCAATGGTGTGTGCACTGTGTGTTTTTTGCATGTAACATATGAGGGCAGGGATGTAGACCCCTGAGCGCTTGAGCTCTGCCAGGCCTCAGATCTCTAACCCCTCTGTGCTTTTTCTGACCTCCACGTAGCACATTTGGCAGGTGCCTGCTACAGACATTGTGCTTGTGGCAGTGATTGCCTCCTCCATCAGTCCCTGCACCCTTCACTTCCTCCTTTGCTCTCAGCGTCTGCGGCTTCCTGTCCTTGTCATCTGTTGGATGCTGTGACTTAGATTTCCATAGTTAGGGAGACCGAGAATGTAGCCTTTAGTCCCCTGTCTTTGAGTGAAGTTGCACAGATGGGAATCTGAGGGTGCAGGTACCAAGGTTGCCCCACTACAGGTCTCTAATGTTATTTTCCTGATATAAAAGCTCATGAACTCAAGAGGAGAATAAGATTAGAAAATAAGTGCTACTGGTAGAGTCCTGAAGACTGATTCTAGGGAGAGACGTCTGCCCTGGATGTGCTGCCTGTGGCGTCAGGGAGATAGGAGACCTTTACCAGGCAGACCACTGCAGGTATAGACAGAATGTGACACCCTTAATGTGTACGTCCTGTATAGTCACACTGGTAGTCCTAAACCACTGGACATGTTGTCTGTTTCACTGTACACACCCAGAACTGAATGTCAGTCCCAGGGAGCAATCCAATGGCAAGGAAGACCTGGCTTGGCAGTTTGGGCTGGACTGTTCCCATGAGGCACAGGGTCAGACTAATTTGCATTTAGCTGGGTCTGAACTGTGGTGGCCAAGTGAGCTAAAGAATGATGATGGATTCAACCCAGATCTGTGACTGAGGGTGAGTGTCTGAAAAGTTTCAGCGCTCCGTCCATCATCTCCTTGTATTTGTTTTGTTTGCCCCAATTTGGTAGGGTATGCCCAGACGTGGGTCCCTTGCTCACTTTGCCATTGGATTCAAACTAGCCTGGCTGATGCAGGGTGTTACCCAGACACTGGTCCCAGGATGCTTAATCCCGGTTCAGGGAAGACCTAGCTTGGCAGCTCAGGCGGGACTGTTCCCATGAGGCACATGGTCAAGACTGATTTGCATTAGCCAGGTCTGAACTGAGGTGGTGAAGTGAGCTAATGAATGATGATGGATTCAACCCAGATCTGTGACTGGGGGTGAGTGTCTGAAAACTTTCAGGGCTCCGTCCATCATCTCCTTGTGTTTGCATTGTATTGGTGTAGTCCCTGTTGATGAATGGTCAGTGGCCTATTGTAGTAACATTAAAATTGTCAAGGTTCACAGTCCAGGAGCAATTGCACTGTTGTCTTGCTTATTTTTGTTTATCGTCTGATCTAGCCTACATAGGGGGAATAACCTGACAAAAGAGGCAAAGTTGGCCACCTAACCTGTTTGGCAATTGTGTAAATGATCATGTTCTGGAATTCATCTATGAATAAGATGGGATTTAGGTAGAATGAGGTCCGACGGTGTGGAGAAGGGTCTCTATGAATATGGTTAGTGATATGAAAGAGGCTGGAGCCTTTCAAGAACGATTTTAGTACTTGCGTAAAGGTTGAGAGGGGTGTGTTTATAGAATTTGAGCACACTGGGTTATGCTAGATATTTGACTCTGGTAACTGAGGAACTGTTAAACAGTTCTCAGTGCATGTGTCAGTTTGGATAACCACAATTATCTTGTCTAATCTTTAGTGAAGGCCTTCGCACAATGGTAGAGAAACAACTCCAGAAGTATTACATTTAGTTGTACCAAGTGGCTGTAGATTTACGGCTCCCTGATGATATGAAAAATATATCTTCAGGTTTGATTTGCAGGCCCGCACTCCTGTGAGAAAGCCTGTATCAGATGCTTGTCAAAGGGAATTGCTGTTGACATAAAAGCAAGTTTATATCTGAGATTAGCTAAATTACCCTTGAGTGGCCTGTAAATAGTACCATAAAGCCTGCAGGGTGTCGATGCATAATGTCGAAAGGAAAGGGCATACCTAATATTTAGATTGATCTATCTTCACAAAGAATGGATACATCAGTCTTATTTTAACTTGAATAGACTGTGTTAGCCTTTTCCTGTGGTTCAAGCCTGCTTGTTAATTTTCTACAAAGATCATCCAGGAACTGCTATAATGTTGATCAAAAAACTAATTCAGGGGTGAAAATAGATTTTTGTTAAATTGATTATTAAATCCTATGGCTTTTCTAGGTTCAAGCTCGAAATAAGGATGTCTGTAAATCCAAGTGTTAGACCTGACATCCGCGGTGTGGTTTCTCCTGACTTTTTTTGCTTTCTGACCTCTTGTTTTGATGACTTCATTTTTGCTGGCATCAGGATCCTGGCACTTTACCACTGCTGATCAGTTCTAAAGTGTAGGTGCTCTGTCCCTAAAACATAGTAACATTGACTTATTCACAATTGGCATACTTAATTTACTTAGAAATCCTTAGTAAATTGCACTTCATGTGCCCAGGGCCTGTAACTTAAATACTACTAGTGGGCCTGTGTCATGACCTTGACCTGCTTGTGTTCTCACTCCTCCTGTACCTTGTGTGTGGGGGCTTGCGGAATCAAGCACATGTCTCAATGCCTGGCTTTTCATGGGACTCATTGCCCTGTAGACTTGACAACTTTCTTGGCATGGTAATTATCCCCCAGGGCCCTGGACACGAGTCATTAAACACAAAACTACAAATGGTAACATTCCCCAGGGCCCTTCATGACTATAGAGATTGTGGGCTGACTCATCGGCACATGACTTGGGGATATTTGGTCTTACTCATAGGCACATGACCATGGGGATATTTGGTCTTACTCATAGGCACATGACCATGGGGATATTTGGGATGACTCGTAGGCACATGACCATGGGGATATTTGGGATGACTCGTAGGCACATGACTATGGGGTTATTTGAGCTGGCTCATAGGCAGGGCCACTGGAATTATGCAATTGTGCGACTGCAGCGATGTTCGCATGATTATAGATTTGCTGCATTTGCCACATAATCCATCATCTGCTGCATAATCTTCAGATTGTAACAACAACAAAAAATGGTTTCTTGATCAAATGGTTCGAAAGTTACAAAAAATGCAACAACTCTTGGTGCCGTACACTGAAAGGCCATTTGCAAAGCTGATTGGTCACCTTTATATTGCTTATTGCTATTTTTGGCTATTAAAATGGTACTAGCGAGGTTCAACCAATGCCCATACAGTGTTCCAAGTTTAAAAATGACGAAATAATGAAGTAATACCATTACAAAATATGCAGCATCATTGCCTTTTCTTGCTACATAATTTACTCAATCCTGCGTCATAATTTGGCCCTCTCCTGCCGCACAATTCCAATGGCCCTGCTCCTATGCAGATAATCAACGGGACATTTGGGCTGACTCATCAGGATTTGGGAACGGTATTTATACTGCACTCAAACCATGAGGCAGTGCTTGGCTTACCCACTGGTTGAAGAAGACGGGTTCTCTTCAGTGATCCTGCTCACCTGAATGGCTCCACAACCTAACCGAGCTTCTTCTGAATTGCGCCTCCCTTGCGAATCTCCAACGCTGCGGACATCTTCTGCCCTGCAAATCCATCAATGCAGCGAACTCCATCCCTGCAGTGCGGCACAGCTCTCCTGTGAATCTCTCACGCTGCGGACATCTTCTCCCCTGCAAATCCAGTGATGCAGCAAACACTATCCCTGCAATTTAACACCTAAAAGGAGTAAACATGGTTAAGTACCATCCTTAAGGTTAGCGCATTAACGGAAAGCTTATCAGCAAAAGACTTGTTTTTATGATGCTGAAAATCAAGGCAGCTCTTGAACATTGAGACAATGTTGGTATTATATTATGCACCTACCAAGGCCTTGGTATTCGCACCCATAAGGTAGTTCCTAGACCGCCCAAAGGGCAAGGTCCAGTGTATTCAAAAAGTTGGATATGTACTTTTAAGTTTTAGATGTCCAGGCAATGAAAATCTCTTAAATTCGTTTTTCTACTGCAAGGCCTAGCTTGCCCATAAGTTAACATGGGGATTACCTTGTCCCACATATTACAAGTGTAATTGCCAATTGGGGCAAAGTAGAGATTTTCAATTTGGTGTCTCTGCACTCACAATTTAAAATCACAATTTATGGTAAAGTCTGATATTAAATTGAAAATCTGAAAATGCCACTATTAGAAAGTTGTTTTAGACAACAAGGGAACCCAAAAGGCAGTAAGTCAGGGACCTTGGGTGTGTATGTAATTTCTAAAGACAGGGGGTCCCTAGACAGTAACGAAATTTGAAGCAAATAATAAACATATGCTAAATAGACTATATGTTCTACCCACTTGAAATTGTACATGAATCTCCTCATATGCACTAATTAATCATTAAAACTCTGTCCGGCTGGACAAAGAACATATAGTCTATTTAGCATATGTTTATTATTTGCCTCAAATTGCGTAACTGTCTAGGGACCCCTGTCTTTAGAAATTACTATTAGAAAGTTGGCATTTTATTACTTTAACCAATTCTGTACATCTGCCTATCTCTGAATACACGTCTGGGGTGGGAGACAGCTGGGCTTTGTGCATTCCCTATAGACACACACACACAAAAGGGAGCTTAGGTGTGACATTCACATCCTGATGTTCCATCACCAGGCTGATGGTCTTTCTGGGCTAGGTGGAAGGGAGAAGTTGACACTTCCACCTGAATAGGGCTGTGCTTTTCCCCACACAAAGACCACTCCCCCTGTAAAGAGTCTGGAGCCAGGGTACGAAGGGCAGGGACCTTGTTCACTTCAAAAGCCTCTTTGAAGTCTTCCCCACTTTTGGGTATAGGTACTGGACCCCTAACACCACCAACTCAGTACACTCTGGACCTGATGACACTCTACCAGGGAGAAGGACTGCTGTGCTGCTGAAAGGACTGACACTTTGCTGGACTCTGCTGGATTTGCTGGACTCCAGTGATGCTGTGCCTGGCCTGCTGCTCTTTGCCTGGAGGTGAGAAAGACTGGACCTGAATCTCTAGATCCCCAGAACCAAGTGACTTCAAGGACTTGCTGGCTTGCCTCCTGTTATGAAGTCTCAGTGATATTAAAGACTTCCTTCAATTCTTCTTCAGCTGCTTGACTCAGCCAATTGTGAGTCCTGCCCTGCTAAGAGGTGCCAATCCAGTCCTGGGCCTTCGAAGGGGGTTCTGAAGCTGTTTTCTGCCAAAATCTATGCATCACTTGCGTTGCGCCTCTCTGAACCGATGTATTGCCTTTGACACAGACGCACTGTCGCTTTGGAAAACCCACAGCGTTCACAGTGTGGCTCAACAAGCATGCAGCACCTTCATCATAAGGGGTTTGACGACGTGGGCCCAACTGGGAGGTGCAATTATGACGTTGTTTCTTCATTGTAAAAGGGTTCCGTGATGACGTGGGACCCGAGTGCGTGACTCAGAACTGACACAGCTCCTCCTCGACATTGATACATCCTCTGGAAAGGTACTGTTTTCAGTGGGGTCTGCGTGGGTTTTGTATCCGACCTGCGCTCCATCGCAGTTGGCTTGACTTTTCAGATTAGACCCAGTCCAGCGCGACCCGATAGCACCGGTTGGCACTTTATGATTTTAAGTACTATACTAATTCCAGTTCTTCTCTTTGCAATTTTGTCATTTTGGCCTTGTTTTGTTCATTAATTTAGCTCTCTTTTTCTGACTTGCTTTGGATTATTTTTGCGTGTTTTACTGTAACAAGTGTTGCTCAAATACTTTACACATCACCTCTTAAGTTAAGCCTGACTGCTCTGTGCCAAGCTACCAGAGGGTTAGCACATGTTAATTTAGAGTGCGTATCTGACTTCACCTGACTAGTGTGGAGGTCCCTATTTGGGCAGGGTGCATACCTCAGGCAACTAGAGACCGCATTTCTTTTTTTCTTGTTTAATAATTTTTATTGAGTTTTAGCATTTAGCAGAACATTAACAATAATATCAATACATTAACAATATTAAATAACAACCAGTGTAAAGAAATAGAACATAGTCAAATAATTTAAGGGGAAAAAAGCAACACAATATCGGTTGATAAATAAATATCATATTATGCTGTAAAACTATGAAGTATGAAAGAAGAAGAGAAATAGGAAGAAAAAAGAGTAAGAAAGAAAAAGAGAGGAGAAAAAAGAATAAATAAATAATTAGATAAATAAATAATATAGTAGTAAAGATGTAGGTATATGCACAAGTATGGTGTGAAGTAAAAGGTAGCCACGATAGATCAGATTTAATTTTCTGGGCTAATGAGAGAGAAGAAACATTAGCAACTCTGTGTTCATCACATATAAAATTCCACCACATTAATGTTGTTAATTTAGAGGTATCTTTCCAATAGGCCAGGATCACTTTAAATGCAATCGTAATGAAAAGATCAAATGACATAGGTTACGGGGAAATATTGTCAATATCTGGCGAAGCAGTACCAAGGAAAACATTTTGCACTGGTAATGGAATATTACACTGAAATATTTCCAGATACTTTACCCAAGTAGATTCCCAACATTTCTACACATTAGAACACTCATATAATTGATGAATTAAATTCCCTGTAAAAGAAGAGCAACACCAGCATAAGGGAGAGGAGGTAGGAGAGAACTTAGATATAAATTCAGGAGTAATAAGAGCTCTGTTATAAATGAAATGTAAGGATTGAGCAATACAAGTTGCTCTAGATATTTTGAATAACTTAAGCCAGAATTTATCCCATGTAGGGACATGAAATGAAATGGATAAATCAGTTTCCCAGAGTAACTCATTAGGTGTTTTGGATCTTTCAGTAAAAGGAGACAACAACATCTTATAGATAAATGCAGCCTTGGGTATAAAGTCATGAGAAATGTTGTATAACTAGTGACCCCTTTTCTAACACCAAGGATTCCTCTTGGGTTGACTCTTCTTCTCAGATGTTGGGGTGAAAACCTTTGTTAAGGGAATCCTACTATGGCTTCTGCCATAATTATGAATTATTTAATCGAAAATGCTTTTCAGTTGCTCTTGCGTCTTTATTTGTGGAGAATATGGCATGGTTGGAAATATCAAACATGTTTCACTCTGGCATACTAGCCAATCAGCTTTTTCAGGCTTAATGAGACAATAGGTTAACTTGTCCCGGTTAAAGCAATTCACAAAGATTGTTGTATCGGTCACCCAGCCTGTGAAGTTGTGATCACATTACAGTACATACTTGCTGGTAGACCAATCCTATAATACTAATTATTTTAATCTTCTTTAAACAGCATATTTTATTTCTTTTAACAGGATTTAAGACCTGCATCTTGTCAAACACCTTTGTAAATGACACACCAACAAGGGAAAATGAAGCAAAATTGCTGACTATGTTGAGAAGCCATTTTGACTTTCTTGTTGAGTCTTCTCGTATTGGGATGAGGAAACCGGAACAAAAGATCTACCAGTACGTTCTCGACTTGATGAAGGTTAAAGCCGATGAAGTAAGGAGACACCTTGCAAATTGAATCTAAGGGTGTTTGTACTCGGTTAGACAGGGTGTTCACTATTTTGGTGGGAGTTGCATATAACTGCTTGTAACATTTTGATGTTTACCAGGTTAATTACATTGAGTACATTGAGTACATTGAAGGATTTACCTATTGTGCCTTACCTACTTTAGAATCACTCTCATTATTGTCTAGGGATTTTACACTGCAACAGTACGAGAGACTCTGCTACAGTAAGACAGACTGTGTCTACATTCATTCAGTGTACTTTGTCCCAAACTGTTCCCTGCCCACTGACTTTTATGTACAGAGCTCTGTGGCGCTCTTGAAGTATTAACATCAAGGAACAAAAGAGTTTATCAGCTCTTTCTAGGTCTTGCCAACAGGCAGCTTCAGCATATCTATTATCTATCACACATTAATATATGTATATATAGTGTGCTTCGGCTCAATCTTGTCATTGGTTGGCTTTCTCGTCTGAGTGATTTGCTCCCGTCTTACTCAACAGCTTAAATGCTGCTTCTTTCATTTGACCGTTCCTGGAGCACAGCTTCTTTACCGTGCTTTTCACTGATTGGCTGGAATCCTTCTAGGATTACATTCAGGGAACTATTTTTCTTTTGCCTTGAACACTCCATGAGAATGCATGTGTTTTCTAGCCTTTTTCCTTGTGTGCTGTTTCACTCCTCATATCTTTGCACTCACTGTCTATGTTGCTTACTCTGCCTTCAACAGCTTTGTTTCTTCCCCGCCTCTTCCCGTCTGCCTTTTTTGTCTTTATAAAAGAAAATCCAAAAAGTAACCTGACCCAACTCTTTGGATGTGCCCTCACCCGCCCCTGCTTTAGCTGCTCAGTGGTGTTGACTTGCTACCCTGGCTCCCACACCCACTCCACCGCTGATTCATTATTACTCCAACACCCCTCCCTGTCACTGTCTGAAAATATTATTTCTCTCTCTCTATAAATATATATAAATATGTATGTGTGTGCATGTGTGTGTAGATGTATACATATATATATATATATATATATATATAGATATAGATATATAATTTTTTTTTTCTTCTTTTATCGGGTCCATCATCTGAAATGTGCTACTGGTAAATAAAAAGATAAGAAAGGATTGCTGTGTAATGATGCACATGTGTGCGTGCATACTGTTGTAGCACATGCACACGTCATCACTCTGAGGAGGCTTTTTTTCTGCTTTTGCTGATACTCTCCCACATCGCAAGCATGCTATTTAGGCCAAGCCCGCAGGCAGTGCACATACACTGTTTGTTGTATCTGGAAAAAAAACTCGAAAAAGGGGCTTTTAGCCGCCCATTACTTACCATTCGTTGGCACCATTATCACTCTTGTTTGCTGCCTTCTAATTCAGCAGCCAATGTGGTGTTCTCCCTACTTTTTATCGTGTGGCGCATGGTCAAAAAGTGCAGATTAATTTAATCAGTCTACCTCTGCCTCTCGCACTGTGATTGAGGTACTACTCCATTTTTTTCTCACTTTTAAAACAGAGCGGAGGTATGGGACTCTACAGGTGCACCAGCTACATTAGACAAGTTCATTAATTTGTATTTTTTAAGGCAGGAGAGATGAAGTTATGTGACCAGAATCACAGGATGTTGAGGCGCTGCTGTGACTCAAACCTGGTACCTCAGCTCCACAGTCAGCTTCCGGACTGATTACACTGTCCATAGCACCACATCCTGATTGGCATCAGTGTTTGCTATCCAGAGAAGTGCGACTGGGGACAGATGTAGAACTCTGAATAACACCTTGTTCCCAAGGAACGTGCACGTACTGCAGCATTTCTGGTGCAAGAGTCTTTTTAATGGTTCTGCTCCAGGTAGCCTTTTTATCTCAAAGTAGTTAGGCAGTTTGTACATTTTTTACGTTCCAAGTACTTCAAAACATTTTAGAAATTAGAAAAATATCAGACCAAATCAGACGCACCACAGTATAACTGTATACCATACTACCACTATGCGTGTGTATCAATTAGGGGTGCATACATGTAGGTAATATTATACCTTAATGGTGCCAGCCTTGCATACTTCTTTTGCAAAATCATGGCTAAACTGGCATTTATTACTAAATAAGGAATGTCCGACCTTGGCACAGCACCATTTATTGTAGGTTTTTGTGGAATGGTACTAAGTCATTTTGCAAAAGCTTAATGTGCTTTCATTGGTTTGTACCAATGTATGATATAGTTCTGCATTCTGTCCATCAACTGTTGTTTTTGCATTTGTCACCCCGAGTGGGATGGGTATGATCAGACGTGAGTCCCATGCTCTCCACACCACTGGAGTCAAGCTATCCTGGCTGAAGACGGCTGATAGCCAGATACCGGTCCTAGGATTCTTGATTCTGGTCCACGGAAGACATAGCTTGGCAGTTCGGGCTGAACTGTTCCCATGAGGCACAGGGTCAAGGCTGATTTGCATATGGCCATGTCTGAACTGGGTTGGTGTGGTGAGCAAAAAAACGATAGATTTAGGCCCAGATCTCTGTACTGGGGTGAATGTATGATATAGTTCTGCATTCTGTCCATCAACTGTTGTTTTTGCATTTGTCACCCCGAGTGGGATGGGTATGATCAGACTGAGTCCCGTGCTCTCCACTCCACTGGAGTCAAGCTATCCTGGCTGATGACGGCTGATAGCCAGAAACCGGTCCTAGGATTCTTGATTCTGGTCCACAGAAGACATAGCTTGGCAGTTCGGGCTGAACTGTTCCCATGAGGCACAGGGTCAAGGCTGATTTGCATATGGCCATGTCTGAACTGGGTTGGTGTGGTGAGCAAAAAACACGATGGATTTAGGCCCAGATCTCTGTACTGGGGTGAATGTATGACATTGTTCTGCATTCTGTCCATCAACTGTTGTTTTTGCATTCATTGGTTTGTACTGCACCAATATGTAAAAATAGTAATTTTCTGCTGTGTTGAGAAGCATTGTTTTCTTCTCCTGAATTTTGTCTGGATGCGTGTTTTCTTGTGCTTATTTCCCTTTGCCATGGTGAAAGAGGCATTTGCTTTTTTAATTTTTTTATTTCTTTGTATGCCTTGACAGGCATTTATGTGTCACAAAGTATGTTTGTTCAAGTTGCAATGAAAATAAACATTGCAAAATATTTAAAGTACAAAGGTATCAAATAGCATCTTCCCCAGGAGAAGGGAAAGGTACAGTTTTACTGTTTTTGGAAAGCAGCACCTACTTTCTCTATTATCAATCTGTAGCAGGAGTTTATCGAAGCTGCCCCGCCAATCTCTTCACTGCTAAACTTTGCAGGGACTGGGCAGGGTACAGGCGGAGCACATGTTGTATAGGGAAGGTGCACGGCATGGAACATATAGTGCAGGCAAGGTACATGACAGGGCACACATAGTGGAGGTGTTAAACACTTGCACTTGCTGTACTACAACGATAACCAGGAAGCGATGGTCTAATTTCTACAGTTCACTCCTTCTTTCAACTTAATCCGCCTATGTTCAGTGGCCAAAAGTTTTCTAAAAATATAGACACTTTCTTACATCCTGTGTATTTGACAATGTTCAGTTGTTCACCGTTCACAACTGAGCGGTCTTGTGAAATGACCAAAGCGCAGCTAATAGAGGAAGTCCCTGTTTTTATCCTCCTCCCATCCGTGGGATTTCCAGTTTCTTATCATCTAACCACTCTGTACCTCTTTCTTCTAGCCCCCACCACCCAGTCGCTGTTGCACCTAATCCCCACCCATCCTGTCACTGTTTATTTTCCTCCCCAGACCCTTCACATACATTTCTTCCTCCCCTCCTAACAGACAGAAGAAAAAAACTTTATGACGCTGCCAAAACTGTCCGCTTCTAGGCTCTTTTTAAAAAAAAAATTACCATCCTGCTCTTCCACAATTTACCACCGGACTGACAAAGCTAATTGCTTGTACATAGGCAAGATCTATTGGATTTGCCAATGCATGTTTACCTTTGCAAACACAAATGGTTGGGAAATGTCACCTGGGCAGTGAAATCAGCAGCAATATTACACTCCTAGAACAGGTGAAAAGGATGTTCTATTCAGAGTTTACAACAAAATCCATAATCTTGGCAAAAACAATACAAATTTTAAGGAGTCTTAATTAGAATTTGTGCAGTATATGAACAGCGCTAAAATTAAACTATACAAAGCACCTAACTATTAGAGAAAGAAAAGGATAAATGTTTATATGCCAGGACAAAAACAAAATTGTGCGTTTTCTTCTCTTCCTAATTTTTTTTCTTCGTTTTAGGGCTCACCTAGGCAGCACATGCTCGCTGTCTCTTCGAGACATGCTATATCTACAATATGGGATTCAAGCACCGCCTATATTTTTCATTGGTTCCTCTTACTGTCCTTTGTTGATGCCGGCTTTTGTTTGGTGAATACCCTTAGTCCCTCCTTTTGGACTTTTGTATCCTCCCATGAGGGCTGCCCATTGCATGTGCTCTTACTCTTCATTTTATGTAGGATACTTTAGGAGCACTCCTTTTTTTAGGCCTGCCTCTGCTTGTGTTAAGTGTTCGTGTTTAGTTTACTGTTCGTGTTTTGTTTACTTGTGCTGGCTTGATGAAAGGTTTGCAGCTGCTTCATTTGCCATGCTTGTTTTTTAATGTGGGCTTTTCGTACTGTAGCGCTCACTCGATCGTACATTCACCTGATCCTGTACACTTCATTAATAGGGAGTTCAACCATTGCCAGATCAACATTTAGGAATGTGTAATTTTGTTGAATTCTATATTTTTGTTTCAAACCGCCATTGTTTACTTTATATATATTTTTTAAAGTAGACATCAGAGAGCTGACGCCACAACGCAAACCCTGTTCCCCAGTTCCAAAGTTAGCAGCTCTGTATGTTACTCCACATCCTCTCTCTATTAAGGACTCAAGAAGAGCGTATTGGTTATTGCGGTGAATTCCTACTGCACATCTTTCTCCCACACTCTCATGGCCCATATTTAAAAACAACATCTAAAAGAATCAAATGTCATCTCGCTTGCTATTGGGATGGGATGCTTTAGTCCATAGGGGAGCTGAAAGACTGCTAAGGTTTTAGGTATGATTGTGGGGCCTGATGTTAGGATGGGCAAGGTCCACCCCATTATTTTATTTAAATACATATTCCTGGCACACAGTGGGCTTTTTGCCCCTATATTAAAAAAAATTTTTTCCTGCCATACAGTGGACTTTCTGTTACCGGCCGTTTTCCCATTCACTTGAGGGTGGGGCCATGGCCATGCCGGGCACCCCCACTCCCATATTTAAAATAAAACAATCCCTGGCATATAGTGGGCTTTGCGCCTTCCGGAGGGGGGCACATTGTGGGTAATAAGCCCAATGTGCTCCCACGTGGGAAAGAACAGATGTTTCCCCATTTATTTAGGTTGGGACATGGCAATGCAGATGCAGGGCAGCCTACACCCCTATATTTTTGTATAACTAAAAAATCCCTGGGGTCTAGTAGGCTTATTACCCCCTGGTTGAGGTAGATCAGGGGTAATTGCCCCACGCCTCATCTGTCCCCAGGGGGGCGGTAAGACTAAAATATGTAAATCGCCAAAGGGGGGCACAAGTGCTTAACCATGGAGTCTAGTTGGTGTACCGCAGCTTGGGGATTGCTGTCCTGTGGTAATCCCCATACAGTGGTCCACTGGGCAGATGTACCATTGGAAAGGGGAGATTCTCCTTTTTGCAGTGATACCTATCCCATGAGACTCCATGCTCCGGGGTTGAGATATACCCCTAAACATTGATTAAGTGAAAGTAAACAAGCCCATTGGCTCCTTTTACTTTCACTTTTACTGCAATTACGTCAGTGCGCCCTTCGCGACAATCCTCATTGCAATAAAAATTAAAAAAACAACCATGCTGCTCGGGAAGCTATTCCCAAACAGCCTGATGGGAAAAAAGGACTCCCTCTGGTTCAGAGCATCAGAGGGGCCTTTATGTACCTCCCCAATGTTGGCCAATGGCTGACACCTGCACCCGATGACCGCACTTAAAAGGTTAAGCCCACTCCCATCTCTACACCCTCTGCATATTCATCATAAAGGAAGTAAAGTAAGGCATTAACTGAGATGTATGCAAATTCATCAGTAAAGAAATGAGTAAAGGTATTCCTGGAAAACAACAGTTCAAGGTACAAAAGTAGCTGCTATGTGGTATAGTTTAATAATTGAAATTGCACAGTCATAGTAAAACGTATATAAAGAGCAGTTTGGCCTATTAAATTAGTAAGGTTTTGAAACTGTTTTACAATCCTAAAAAATTCTATATTGTCCTAAACTTGCATATGTATTTTTTAGTGAGATGATAATAACTAACGTTTAGAGTCCATACACCCTTTTGAGTTATAATTTGTACTTTCAGAAGGCATTCACTCTAAATTCTCATTTCATTAATATCTTCTTTTCTCCTACACAAAGACAATTATGCTGGATGACATTGGAAGTAACCTGAAGCCAGCCCGGGAGATGGGAATGAAGACCATCCTCTTCAAGGATCCTGATGTCGCTTTGAAAGAACTTCAGGATTTGACAGGAGTTCAAGTAGGTGCCACCGAAGAACTTTAAATGGTGTTTTATTTTCCTGCAAATATACCCCTTGATCAGGTACTTACTTTATAAGGAATATGTTTGCATTTACTGGATTTATATGGAGGTGAAACTCCGGGTTTCCAAGCACTTGGATGTGCCTTAGTTGTCAGAGATCAGTGCAGCATAAAAATGATATGTTATGTTATGCAGATTAGCAGAGCACACAATCACCCAGAAGTTGAGAGTGTGGGTGAAGAGTTTGAAGTGTGCTATTATGTGTTTGTGGAGCCAGTGGAGCTCCTTCAGGTGTGGGGTGATGTGAGTGCAGCATGGGAGCACCTTTTTGTGAAATTGTTATAGATTGATTTCCTTTTGGAGTCATGTAGATTGAGTTCCACATTTTCGATGCATGGAAAAAAAAAACTATCTGATAGAGACATCGAGCTGCAGATTCCTTCACTTAGAATATTCCCAGGCATCAGACTGGATCCGGAAGTGACGTCATTGGAGCCATATAAGACCCCCTCGGCGTGCTGACGTCAGTTTTTTCTTCTCTTCCGCGTCCCAACGTGGATCCAGAGTTAAGCGGTTCCTCTGGCCTGTTTTCAGGCCTTCGCGGTGCTTTTTGTGTCTGCAATAGTGTGCCAATGCCTGCGGGATTCAAATCGTGTGCATCATGTTCGCGGCAGATTTCGGCGACAGATCCACACGAGCTCTGTATGTGGTGCTTGGGCGAGCACCACGACTCCGACGAGTGCGACGCCTGCCGGCAGCTGAAGCCAAAGTCCCTGCGGGAACGGCGGATGAAACTGTTGTCTGCCCGGTTGTCCTGGTCGGAGTCCTCGTGGCGCCGGCTTCCGTCCGACAGATCCCGGAGTCGTTCCCATGGACATCGTTCTCCTGCCTCAGGTAGGCACCGGAGGAAGTCACGGAGGTCGCCGATCTTCCACAAGCGTGATGCTGGGGGCCGCCACTCCCAGTCTTCATCGGAACGCAAGCCCTCAGGAGTCGTCCTCCGCCTATTCACAGTTTCCTGGTGCTGTGGCGACTCAGACCCAGATGGAAGCCTATTCCAGGGCTCTGCAGGCCATCTTTGGGTCACCCCGTGTCCCTGCCGTGCCTTCGGGCCCCACACTGGGGGTAGGGACTCAGGTCGGGAGATCACTGGCGGGTTCACCCTCGGCGCCGACCCAGTGCCATGACTCCATTTCCGGAGTCTCTGCAACGTCGAGACAGGGCCGGGATGGGCATCCCACTCTGTTTTCTAGCCCTCCTGACATGCCTTCGCACAGTCCTGCGGGGTTCCCTGCGTCATCGCTGGATGTGGCTGCAGCGTGGAGTTTGACTCTGAGTCGACTTCGTTTCTACAAGCAGGCTCCGGCCTTGATGGAGGTCGAATCGACGCTGGTCCGACACCGGGTGGATGAGCCCTCTACGGAGGCCATCGGCACCGATCCAACGCCGTCCCGACGCCGGTCGACACCGGTTCAGTCCCCGGTTGTCCCTCTGTTGGAGGATGTGACCCCAGTTGGCTCCCCCCGCCCACACAGGTGTTTCCATGCGCCGAAGAGCAGAATCCCATGGGGGCACTGGCCGGCTCCTTTCTCTGCAGGGCCTCTGTCATTGGAAGGACGGATTAGCCTGCAGCCCTCCCCAATGGATGGCTTGCTGTCTCCCCCTTGTATGGCCACGGAGGCCAGCGTTGACTTTGCAAGGGCAGTTAAAAGGGCTGCATATGTCTTACAAATGCAGCCGCCCTCAGTCTCCCTGCCTTTGGATCCTTTGTTGGAACTTCTTCACCAGGGCTCAGTGGATGTGGAGCCTCTTTTGCCTTTTGGCAGGTCATTTTATTATGTCCTTCTTGGGACTTGGGCCAGACCCTTGTCTGGTGACCCCGTGACTTGTGCTGGGGCGCACCGCCACCGACTGGCTCCAGATGACCCTGCCTGTTTGTCCCTTCATCCCAGTGCTCATGGACTGGTAGTCCAGGCTGCGCTTCCTTCCTCTCCTCCACCGTTGCTTGCTCCCACTCGGGAGTCTAGATGGTAGGAGTTGTGTGGCCGCAATGTTTTTGCGTCCACCAGCTCCTGCCTTCGATCCCTAAACATGATCTGCATGTTTGCTCGGGCTTCTTCTGCCCTTTGGAATTCTATTGAGCTACTCCTTCCCTCTTTGCCGGAGGGCCCTCGTGCTGACCTGCTCCAGCTTGTTCAGAATGGCCGTGACATGGCGCAGTTTACCATCCGGTTGGCCATAGACACCACTAACTCCGTGGGTCGAGCTATGGACAGGTCAGTTGCCCTGCGTTGCCATACTTGGCTACGTGATGGCAGTTTTCCGGAAAATGTTCAGGAGCGACTCAGAGATCTGCCCTTTGATGGGCCCCATTTGTTTGACGACCATGCCGAATCGGCAGTCCAGCATGTCTTTTCAGGATTTCATTGACTGCCGGGGTTTTAGTCCCCTATGGTGGATCTGTGTTTTGGTGTGACGGTGTTGTCACTGTTTTTCTGTTTATGTCTCTGGGTCCAAGAGGTTGTCCCAGAAAGATTGTATGGCTGTTCAGCCAGAGGTTTTTTCCCCTTACTTTACTGCAGCTGGGCCAGCTGTTTATGTGTTTTTTTTACCTCCGCCTATGAGCTTGACTCAAGAGGTGTCCCTTGATTTTATAGGGATGTGATGTACCCTATGTGGGGTATTTGTTTGCTATTGTGTAGCTGCTGTTCCTTGCCAGGAAGGTTTGGAGGCTCCTGTGGAGCTCTCTTGCTCTTATCAGCCCCCCGGTGGATTTTCCCATGGGTTCTGCTGCATCACTCCCTGTTCCATGCTGCCTGCTCTGGTGGAACATACTCTCGGTTGAGTCCCACGGACTAACGTGCCCCTCTCCTGCTGCTTCTGTATCGCTGCCTACGGTTGTTCCGTGGCACTCTTAGGCATCTGTGGACGCAGTTGATTTTGGTGTATTGTTGGGGCTCTGCCATTCCTGACTCACCTTGGAGGGGTTTTTATGTCCCCTGCCTTGCTTTGGCTCCTCTTTTTGCCTTCCTTCTGCCCTAAGCGCCGTTGGGGTTCTTGGACATGGGCACGCGTCCTGGTGACGCCCCGGTCCACTCCGGATCTGTTCTTTCTATCACCACTTGTGCTCCGTACTCTGTTTAAGTGTTATCATAGGGGACCCGTTGGGTTCCTTGAGCCATTGTCTTGTATGTACACTTTTGCTGTGGCCTTCTTCCCTGGTGTTGAGACAGGCTTGAGTACACCCTGTCGGGAGTTGGCCTATGCGTGGTACACTTTTTACCAGATCGGTCCTCTGTTCCGTTTAGCGTTTTGTCCCTGGCCTCCCTCGGAGGGTCCCCGGCCTGGGTTCAGATTTCTATGGTCACTGTCGAATGCGGCCATTGGTGTTCTTCTCCTGGCTCCGCGACAAGTTTCCACACATTCTCCAGATGATCTCTGGATTCATCCTGTATACATATGTCCCTTTTTCAGATTTTTTATGTCTGTGTGTTACTGACTTCTTCTTCTTCTTCTTGGTGTGATAGTCAGTATTACTGCATGTGTCGCGTCGGTTGGTTTTCCTCCCTGATCGGGAGATTGGGCCGCCCTCTTTGTGGCTGGACTATTGTTCCCCTGCGGTTCACAGCCGGCGATTCCGTATCTACCTTACGGACGCCTGTCTATTCTCTAAGAGCATTCTTCTGGTTTACCTTTGGTTGTCATTTACTAACTTTTCCAGCATTTCTGTGTGCTCTGTTCGCACACTATGGGATAGGCGTGCGGCCTACATGCCCTGGATCCTGGGGATTTTTCCAGGTTCCCCATTTGTTTCTTTCTCTTTTCTCCACTCTCTCCCTCAGGGGAGCTGGTTTTGGGCATGCCCTGCTTGTCGGTCGCCCTTAGTCCTTGTTCCCAGTGGTATGATTGCCTGGTTGGCTACTTGGTGCTATGCCATCTTCTCGGTTGGTCCGCACATGTTGTTGCTGCTTCACTTCCTTGAGTTCCCCCTTGTGTGGTGTAGTTCTCAAGGTACACACCACTTCTTTTCGTGTATTCTTGTCCTTCACATCTCTGAGTCTCCTAGTAGTCATGGTTGTGTGTTTCAGCATGATGCCTCTGCCCAGCCATGCCATTGTTTGGCATCCCTTCGCTGGACCTTTGTCCTCCGGGCCCTGGAGTCTTCTCCCCAGTTTCCCTCTTTTCATGGGACTCTGTGGTATTCTGTTGTTGTGCACTGATTTTCTGGTCCTGTCCCTTCGTTTCGTCCCTGTCTGGCCGACAGTGGATTTGTGTTGTCCTCTGATGACTTGTGGTACCTTGCTTCCCTGGCTCATGCACCGCCCTGACTTCAGGGTTTGGTGTCAGTCATGCTGGCAATACTGAGCCTCAGGGGTCCAGTGTCAGCTGCACTGGTATTGCGGAACCCACCTTGTTTCCGTCAATGTTCTTGATGGTCTGCTTCCTTTGGGAACATGGTGGGGTTTGGTCGCAGACCCTCCTCCCGTGGGGTATAGCTATGGTATCTATTCTAAGTTAAGGAATCTGCGGCTAGATGTCTCTATCAGATGAACGAGTTACTTACCTTTGGTACTGATGTATCAGGTAGAGACACAGTCTAGCCGCAGATTCCTTAACGCCCGCCCATCCTCACTGTTCTGCGATGACCTTTTCAGGTGGGTTCTACCACCTTGCCTCCTTTCAGGGGCAGAGTGTGTCATTCTGCTTTGGGCACGTTAGCTTTCCACCCATTCTTGTTTTGGGTGCCTAAATTATGTGCTTTTTGCTACTACTCCATCCAGCAAGGAGTTTATCATATTTTCACCCCTCCTTCCACCCGTGTCTGTCTCCTTGTCTTTGCTGCAGGCGCTTGAGTTGCGTTTCTATTGGACTATGCTCTGTGCATAGGTCATTGTGGGGGTATAGTACCACTTCTATTTGGTTGTTTAATTCTGGTCACGGGCCTTAAGTCACAGATTTTCTGCCCTGTTTCCCCCCTTTTCAGTTGCATACTTGCTCACAGACTGTCTGTCGTACAGTTCCATTCTGTGGTTGCGTTCTGTCCTTTGATTGTCATGTCATTCATTTCCTCTGTTGTTTCCTCTTTAGGGGGGGTACGGTTCTTTACTTGGTGGAATTTTATTGGGGCGGCTGTTTGTTCGCTTCCTTCGGTCCCTCCAAGTGTTAAGTACTTTTCAACATGGGATGGTTTCTTAAACAATTGTTGTCACAACAACAGCAACAACAACAAAGGTTTTTGTTTCTTTTTTGGCACACTGTTCCTATACTCTCACAGCTTTTGTAGTGGCTCCGCGTTGTGGCGCGGAAGAGTTTCACTGCAGAAAACTGACGTTAGCACGCCGAGGGGGTCTTATATGGCTCCACTGACGTCACTTCTGTGGACGATGTCAGAACGGAGCCAGGCCAGGCTGCCCCCCGGCGTGTAGAAGTATTGCTGGGGAAAATGTTTTCCGTATCCAGTCTGACGCCTGGAGATATTATAAGTTAAGGAATCTGCGGCTAAACTGTGTCTCTACTGGATACATCGTTACTGAAGATAAGTAACTCGTTCTTCTGATGTCAAACTCCAATTCTGTTTAAAAATATCAGGATTTATGTAACTCGATGAATAGAAGGGATATCTGTGAATGTGCTATGGCAAAGTTGTTGCATGCATGAATTTTATGGTTAAGGGTTAGGTTTTTGGGCATTTCGGAGTGGGCTCTAGATCAAAAGTATATAAACACCCACAAGAGCTTAAATAGGTGAACATTCATATACTCGTTGTCGGTCATTTCCCTCCCCTTAAACACCTACAGATTTGCTACTGCTAACGGCAGGATTGTGTTTCAATGTGGAGGAGGAGAGGTAAAGGGGAAACATGTATGTGCTAATCCATGGTTTTGTTAAGTTTAAAATTTAGGCATTTCCTTATTGTGAGAAATCTACATACATATACAATTTGGAGTACTCTTTAGATTCTTTGTGAATCTATGAAAAGGCATAAATTTGCTGAAAGCACAAGCGTATTCCTTGGAATCATATATCTAACTTCTTGACTGTAGAATCTGTGAATGGGTCCCAAAAACCTATATCCATATGCTGTGCTATGTAGGTAGATTTTTATAGCGTGCTAATCACCTGTGAAGGTATCCAGGCACTTGCCGTTGGGCAGGTGAGGCTTACCTAGAGTTTTATCAAAGAACCAGGTCTTTAGCTTCTTGTGGAATTTGAAGAGCGACATAGAGGGCCTGGTGTTGTGGGGGTGTTCATTGCAAGACTTTGGGGCTATGTTTGAAGGCACAACCTCTCGCTCTGCTCTTGTGTATGTGGGGAATATGTGTGTGTGAGAGACCGGTTGAGCTGAGGTGCCTGAAAGGTTGGTGGAAGTGGATGCGTTTGTTGAGTTAAGCGGGGCCTATGTTATGTAGAGCCTTGTAGGTGGAAGGAAGGAGTTTGAAGTGAGTGCTTTTGAGTATGAGGAGCCAGTGGAGTTCCTTGAGGTGTGGAGTGGTGTGGTTGAATTGAGGGAGGTTGTGGAGGAATATTGCTGTTGTATTCTGGATAATTTAGAGTCTGTTCAGGAGCTGTTTGTTGATTCCTGCGTAGAGTGCATTGCCATAGTCCAATCTGATTGTTATGAGGGCTTGTGTGACTGCCTTCCTGGTGTTTTCTGGCAGCCACTTGGAGATTTTACACTTTCATCTTCAGCAAGATATGGTAACTGCATTGACTTGTGCTGTCCTGTCTAATTTTTCATCCAGAATGATTACTAGGCTTCTGGCGAGGGCAATAGGAGTTGGGACGGGCCGAGGTCCACCGGCCACCAGGTGAAATCCCACATGAAGGTTTTGCTTCTGAAGATAACTACTTCAATTTTGTCTGTGTTTAGCTTGAGGTCTCTGGACCTCACCCATGCGGTTACTGCAGTCATGCAGGTGTTGAAGTTGGTTTTGATCTCTGGTCTCTTGTCTGAAGGGAGAGTATGATTTGGAAGTTGTCTGTGTAGGAGATACTACTGATGTTGTGTAATCTGAAGACGTTGGCTAGTGGTGTCATGTATATGGGCTAAGGTATGATCCTTGGAGTACTCCACAGATTACATTTCTTACTTCCAATGTGTTTGGTGTCAGGCTGACTCTGTGCTGTTTCCGTGAGGAAGGAGCAGATCCAGTTGAGGGTGGAGTCTTGGATGCCAGACTTGTGGAGTCTTTTGATCATGGTAATGTGGGAGACGGTGTCAAAAGTTTTTGAAAGGTCGATAAGGATGAGGGCAGCTGTGTCTCCTTGGTCAAGGAGCATCCTGATGTCGTCTGTGGCTGCAATCATTGTGGTTTCTGTTCTGTGGTTTGATCAGAATCCGGATTGCGTGGTATTCAGAAGTTGGTGTTGGTCAAGGTGGTTGGTGAGTTACCAGTATATGAACTTTTTCATGATCTTTGCCGGAAAAGGTAGCAAGGAGTTTTGTTTTTTGTTTGCTAGCTGAGTGGGTTCTGCTGTAGGTTTCTTAAGCAGAGCATTTGCTGCGGCGTGTTTCCAGGCATCTTGGAAAGTATTGGTGGTGAAGGAGGTGTTGAGGATGTGGGTGAGTCTTCTGTCAAGTGGGCCAATGTTGTAGTTGGGGTGAGGGAATGGGTCCATAGTTAATCTGGAGTGGATATTTCTCCCCTGGTGATATTGTTCCAGTAGGAAAGGGTGCTTCAGGTGTGCTGGGTTGGTAGGCTGGAGGCGAGGCAGTGGGGGTCCTGTTGATGGTCAAATTTATTGTAGATGGTTAGTAGTTTGTCACTTAAGTAGTATGATACTGTGTCATACAGGTCCTACGCGAGGGGTTATATTTGATGAGGCAGAGGGTGAGATAAAGATTTTGACCAACGCAAACATCTCCTTGTTGCTGTTGGCACTGTTCTATGTGCGTTTGGCGAGTGGTGAAAGTGAGCTGAGCAATTAGTAATGTAGACAGTGTTGGTGGTGGGGTGGGTTGGGCAACTAGAAAAAGTGGACAGCGCTAGTGGAGGAAGTGGGCTATGCTACTAGTAAAAGTGGCTAGCACTAGTGGTGAAAATGAACTGCACAATTAGTAAAACAGTGCCGATGGTAAGAGTGGGCTAGACAACAAGTACAAGTGGACAGCGTCAGTGGTGTAAGGGTGCTATGCAACTAGTAAAAGTGGACAGCACCAAAGGTGCAAGTGGGTTGTGCAACTAGTAAAAGTGGACAGCGTCGGTGGTGGAAGTGGGCTGTGCAACTAGTAAAAGTGAACAAGTCCGGTGGTGGAAGTGGGCCATGCAACTAGTAAAAGTGGACAGAGCCAGTGGTGGAAATGGGCTGCACAGTTGGTAAAAGTGGATAGCACCGGTGGTGGAAGTGTGCTACGTAATTAGTAACGGTGGACAGTGCTGGTGGTGGAAGTGGGCTGCACAGCTTGTAAAAGTGGACACCGCCAGTGGTGGAGGTGGGCTGCACAACTAGTAAAAGTGGACAGCGCCAGTGCTATAAGTGGCCAGCACTAGTGGTGTAAGTGGGCTGCGCAGCTAGAAAAAGTGGTCAGTACCAGTGATGGAATTGGCCCGCACAACTAGTCAAAGTGGGCAGTGCCAGTTGTAGAAGTGGGCTATGCAACTAGTAAAAGTGGAGAGTGTAAGTGCTGGAAGTGGGCTGCACAATTAGTAAACATGGTGGGGGAAGTGGGTTGGGCAGTTAGTAAAAGTCAACAGTGCTGGTGGTAGAAGTGGGCTATGCTACTAGTAAATATGGGCAGCACCAGTGCTGGAAGTGGGCTACACAATTAGCAAACATGGACAGCGTAGGTGGTGGAAGTGGGCTATGCTATTAGTAAAACGGGGACAGCGCCGGTGGCCGAAGTGGGCTGGCTATGCTATTAGTAAAACGGGGACAGCGCCGGTGGCCGAAGTGGGCAGTGACTTTGAGTAATAGTTTGTCCGTCTGCACCTATTTTCCTACTAGCCATGCTCAGTGGGGTGGATTCAGCCCGTCGTGAATCCCCTACAATCCAAGACCTCGTCGCCAGAAAGACGCCTTGCGTTGTCACGTCCACTTTATCCTTATGTTGTGGATATTTTGACAAACAACTTTCTGACATAAATGGTAATTCCTTTACTTATCCACACATATGCCAGCATTGCTGGGTCTCTTACATAGGGCTCCAGTTGCACGGAGTCTGCAGCGCAGCGCGTGGCTGCAGAGACGTCTCCGTGGCCTGGAGATGAGCCGCGCTCAGCCCTTTAAAGATGGCTCCCACGAGGACCTAATGAAGACGGGGAGATCACACAGCCGGCTCCTAAGTGGCCCTCACGGCTCCAGAGTCACCTGCGGTTTCTCTGATTACCGCGGAAGGCCGCGATACGGGGGATCAATACACAATCTTGTTTCTCCTCGCTGATTTCCCAGCTGGGAGATGGATGCGCGTAGTAAACAGTACTGAGAGTGGCGGCTCCCGGGGGCCTGCAGGGAACTCGCTATTGACAGGTTACATGCGGTTAATCAATGAGAAGGGGGTGTCTTGTCGCATCATGTGCCGAGCCAGCAAACCAGGGTGACAGCAGTACACTCATCCCCTACAGGTCCCGCTGTGCAAGCATGCCTACTGTACTATTACCTGATCCAGCCAATAGCCGAGGCGGTGTGGCGTAACGGCCAGAGCTGCCGACTTTGGACCTGGGAATTGGGGAACCAGGTTCGGGTTCCGGCGTCAGCTCAGCATCCTGTGATCCTGAGCAAACGCCTTAATCTCCCAGTGCTTCACAACACTGCATTTGTAATGTAACTGGTGTTCATGTGTACCTTCAATTGGAGTTCGCGCTATCAAAACCTGCAAACAAATAAACTAATAGCGGTCTCGGGTGTTGTCAGGTGTTAGGGGGAGCTATCACCTCGTCTCGGATCTTCATTTAAAATCTGGTGTGTTTCTTACCACGTGCTGAACTGCAAATGCCAGAATGCAATTTGCCTGAGTTATTCAGGGCTGCCTCATTTTTTTTGCCAGCTACGCCATCAAGGGATGGGTAATCGCACCAGACCAGGGCGCCCTCAGATCTACTTGTGCCTAAAACTTAATCTGAATTTATGTAGTGTGATCTGGTACTCCTGTAAACCGCTCTCACGCCCTTGGGCCGAGGGCACTCTTAATAAAACCGTAACAAAACATATGATTGCAACAGGTTTATTTAAACAATATAGTTCCAAGAAATGTGGTAATCAAAACCGTGTATTTTCGTTTCTTCTGTTTTGTACCTGTCATTTACCCAGTGTTAAGGGACATATGTCAAATGTTAAAGAGTCTATTTATCTTAATACATGCCGGGCAGCAATCCTCCTACGGCGCGTGATCTGAGAGTTCATTTAAAATCTGTGGCTTTACCTATAGTTAGAGATCTTTTGCAATGGACTGTTTTTTGATGTAACGCTGAAAAATATGTCATGAATTCATAGCGCAACATCTTTCATGAGACAAACTCCTGCTCCAAACTGTCTGCCTCTCCACATGCAAAAAACATCTGGGTCACTGTAAGGTGATGGGTTTTTCCCATCAAACCCGCCCTCATTTTTTGCATTTGATCACCTGTTTTTTTACCTTTTTACTGTGGGTGAGCTGACAACTGGTGACTCACCCATGGTAAACTTGCGGTAATTCAACTGCGCTTGGTTACCGCCAGTGTCCGCCTGTTAAGATAAGGCTTAAGTGTAAGGGTAAGTAAGTAAGTAAAATGTTTATTTGTACGTGATTAATTAAAATCTTTACAAAATTGAAAAACGTCCTTAGTTGTTGTTACTTAAACATAACAAAAAATAGGATGCATAAAATTACAGTGTTATTAACAGTTTTGTGGTTACCATCAAAGGATTTAAAAGAGTTCATCTAGCATGGTTAAGTCTCTTTCTTATTAGGTCAAAGAATTTCACAACTTGACAGTTCAATTTAGTGTCGCTAGTAGAAAAGCACAATAAGGCTGCCTGTCTACAGGTTCGAACGGCATGAAGGTTAAAAAAAGGACGTAAGAGATTGAACCTCATGTCCTTTACGCTAGGGCAGAAGCAAATCACATGGATTATATCCTCCTTGCCGGTTTTACATATGCGACACTGTTGTGAAGGGTTATTTCTCTCCCAAGGTGGAAGATGTGGAAGTATGGGAATTACCCCGAGTCGTAATTTTAGGAATTTTTCTTTAACGTTTATTTTCATGCCGATGCTGAAGTACGCTTGTGGCCGCAGTTTTTCATAGGCACCCACCGTTAGCCATCCATGTGCTCTATTTGCTAGGTCTTTCTTGTCTTCTATCGCTGAGATGATGCTAGCTGATTTTTTAGCTACTTTTTTAAAAGACAAGAAATCGATTGATGTTTCCCAGGTATCAATCAGGCCTAGAACTTTAAGAGATTCATATAAGTAGGCTCTCTGCGCGAGTTTGCGGTGCCGAAGTAGTTCTTCCCATAAGTTTGCACATAAAGATCCAGCCTCTGCATTGCGAATTTTATGCCAATTTGTTGCGTATATGCTCCGCCTCTCTAGAGTTTGTTTAAGGATACTGAATTCTAATCGAATCTGAGCCGGGGAAACATATTTGGGAAGATTGAAAATAGCCCTGTATGAATTGGCAATGAGTATGTCCAGTAACACCGCATCCTTACCGTGGTGTGATTCACTCCCGTAAGTGAGAGTCGGTTTTAATTTAGCACTCAATAGGACGAGAAGAGGTTTAAGTGTCAAGTCAGGTAGTTTGGCCTTCAATGCTTTTAGAGCCAGATAAGTCATTGTAGCCTTCCCTCTCAAAGATTAAAACTGCGCCCTCGAGGTGTTATTTGAGTCCAGAATTACTCCCAGGTACTTGTATGTGGTGACCTGGTCGAGCTTTTCGCCATTCAAGTACCAGCAAGGGTTCTTTTTTTTCTTATAATTCACAGCCATCACCTTTGATTTATTGAAGTTTATTTGTAGTGCATTTTTTACTGAAAAGGCATTGGTTGTGTTCAAAAGACGTTGGAGGCCCATTGGAGTCCGACTTATCAACAACAGGTCATCCGCATATAACAGGTTTGAGAGGATGATTTTCCCTAGTTTCGGTGCATGGTTGGAGCATTTGGCTAGTTGCCCAGGTAGATAGGCTAAAAAAGATTGAATAGGATTGGTGCAAGTAGACATCCCTGTTTCAATCCTTTTGTTGTCGTTATAGGTTTTGAAAGGTGTGTTCCAGCCCCAAGTTAAGTGTAAGGGGCACTTGACTTGACTGATTACATGTGAACACGTGTACACACACATTAGGGCTGCACGTGTGAGACTCGGGTTCTGTACAGTGCGGTAACTACACACAGGTAGCCTGGCTTAGAGGGGACTCTGCAGGGTTAGATTTTGACCTGCGGTAGTCCTCATAATGTTAGGGTACACTCAAACGGAAAGACAGTGTGGTGTACAACTTATAGGTCATCCAAGATGGTCATATTTCTCTGGCTCGGTTCAAGGTCAGAGCTTAGGCCTTTTGTCACCCCGCTGTGCCAATAAATGACATTTCTGTCTAGTAGCAGGGACCAAGGCCTCCCTACTCAGGGGGAGCACTTACAGCCGGATTCATCAACCTTAATTGCGCTCGCAAAGGGCCAGGTTCTGAGAATCTGGCCCTTTGCAAGTGCAATTTTTGCATTTGGGATTCATCATCCCAAATGCAAAAATCGCTAATAAAGAATTCGCAAATTTGCGAGGATTAGCATTTAAGGAATCTCTATTAGAGATTCCTTAAATGCCATTCATGAAACATTTAAAAATTGCGAATTCGCAATATTTGGCCGCTATTTACCACGAAGTCAGACTTCGTGGTAAATAGCGAAAAAAATAGAAAAAAGCACTTTAGTGCATTATTCTCTGTTGCATGTTACACACACACATGTCCTTTGGACATGTGTGTGCGCAACACCTGTGTAATGTTGCATTTCAGAGGTGTTACAGGGTGTCCTTTGGACACCCCTGGCACCCTTGAAATCGCATCCTTATTTGCGATTAGCAACTCCCCATGCATTCCTATGGGCCTGTAGGCCCATAGGAATGCATGGGGAGTTATTCCTTATTTGCGATTAGCAATTTGCTAATCGCAAATAAGGAACATGTAGGAATCGCAATATTTTTTGCAATTCCTACATGAATCCCGCTTTGCAAGTCCTTAATAGCGATTCCTTATGAATCGCTATTAAAGACTCGCAAAACGGGTCTTTGATGAATCTACCTGTTAGTGCTTTACACAGCTCCTGAGGAGAAAAGGGGTGGGATGAAGGAGCTACTTCTGTTAATCAGCTGTCACCCTGTACCAGGGATGGGCCAAACTAAGCCCACTGAACAACATAGAGGTGTATTTGTAAAGCGCACGTTCACCCATGGGTGTCCTGGCGCTGAATAACAGATGTTTATTGTACCCAACTCAATGGTCCTCATTTTATCAACCTCAGGAAGATGAAAGGGTGAGTGGACCCACTGGGATTTGAACCTGTGACCATGAGGTCGAACACAGACCCTTACAGTGAGCACTAACAGCCTGATTCATCAATCTCCCGTTTTGCGAGCCCCTAATAGCGAATCATAAGGAATCGCTATTAAGGACTTGCAAAACGGGATTCATGTAGGAATTGCAAAAAATATTGCGATTCCTACATGTTCCTTATTTGCGATTAGCAAATTACTAATCGCAAATAAGGAATAACTCCCCATTCATTCCTATGGGCCTGTAGGCCCATAGGAATGAATGGGGAGTTATTCCTTATTTGCGATTAGCAATTTGCTAATCGCAAATAAGGATGCGATTTCAAGGGTGCAGGGGTGTCCCAAGGACACCCTGTAGCACCCCTGAAATGTAATCTACATTGGTGTTGTGCACACACATGTCCAAAGGACATGTGTGTGTGTAACATGCAACTTAGAAAAATGCATTTAAATGCATTTTTCTAAGTTTTTGCTATTTACCACGAGGTCTGACCTCTCGGTAAATAGCGGCCCAAAATTGCAATTTCGCAATTTTAAAATGATTCATGAATTGCATTTAAGGAATCTCAAATAGAGATTCCTTAAATGCAATTCTTCGCAAATGTGCGAATTCTTTAATCGCGAATTTTGCATTTGGGATGATGAATCCCAAATGCAAAAATTGCACTCGCAAAAGGCAAGATTCTGAGAATCTTGCCTATTGCAAGTGCAATTTAGCTTGATGAATCAGGCTGTTAGTCCTCTGAGCCACCAGATCTGGCACTCAAAGGAGCAAAGGAGGAAGCCAGACCTCTGGAGCCAACACAGGAGGGGGCTTCCCTTTGAAGATTAGGTGGGACAGGCCCTGGCAGTGATGTCAGCGAGGGGCAGCGCTGAGGCCAGTGACTACTGGGTGACGCCATTTTGAATTGTCCCAACATGCTGCGCAGGAGAGTTGGTATGGGGTCGGAGAGGTGATGCAGCACCCCAGGATAGGTCAGAGATGCTTCGCTTCTAGAACCTTCTGCTCCCACTTAAAAAGCTCTTGTACCAGGGGAAAGCTCTCTCCTGGTTGTGTGTTTTGCTGGACACTGAGACAGGAGGTGGCAGCCACGGACAACCGGAAGGAGAACTTCCCTGACATCCATCTGACTACAGTACTACAGTTGCCCCTAGGACCAGTGGTGCTTTCCCGAGGGCCAGGAAAGCTGATCCCCTTACAGCTTCTAAGGACTAACCGTGGAAAGAACTTCTGCTTCAAGGAGGGGAGAAGCCCAAGAGGAGAGAGATCAGGAAGGCTGACGCGTGGAACCATCTTACTGCAAAGTTTAACGCTGCCGCGAGACTCATTACTGGCTCTAGAAAGCATTCGCACATATCCCCAGACTTAAAGTCTCTAAAATGGCTGCCTCTTGAAGCCAGAATACAGATAAAAATTGCAATTATGACACACACGGCCGTGCACCACAAGGCACCCAGCTACCTCGCTCAAAAGCTGTCTATATCAGGAGGCTCGAGATCCAATAGGAGCACAAAAAATCTACTCCTGAAACCTCGTAGATTCCGGAAAGTGAAAACTTACAAGCGCTCCTTCTCAGGAATGGCACCCAGGATCTGGAATGCGCTCCCTCCTGAAACCAGGCTGATCTCCTCCACTGCACTCTTCAAGAAAGAGGTGAAAACCATCCTTCTGGCCAAGATCTCCTGATCGTTATAGATGTTGGTTCAGAGACTCTGCATTGCTTTGTATCACTGCTCACCCTATCCCTTGGCACTATACTCTACTTGTTGGGGGCACTACTACGCTACTCTCTTACTACCGACCAAGATATGATACACGTTGGTTTACTGATCCACCTGTACACCTCTGTAGTGGGATCAATGACTTGTGCTGTCCTATCTTACTTCCTTACCTGATTGTATATGGATTGGTTTTATGTATGTTTTTATTATCCATGTTATTACCATGTTATTGACTATTATACTGTTCCCATTATCTCTGTTGACTCCTACTGCCCCTTCCCTGTCTTTGTGAAGCGCTCTGATATCTGTAAGGATCCTGTTCGCGCTATATAAAACTTTGAATAAATAAATAAATAAATAAATACTACCTCAGAGGCCAGGAGGCCTGAGGAAAGTGCTCCAGGTGGCAAGGGCTCACCAACTGGAGAAAGTGAGTGCAAAAACATGTAAAATGGACTAACAGGGCACGTTATCTCAGCGGAAGAATTTGGCCTTTCACCCCCTCCAGCAACACGATCACGGAGCTTGTGTAGCTCCGCTGTCTGACTGCTAATTCCCCCCTCCCCGGCTGAGCCAGGGCCCGGGGATCACTGCATGGAAATGTTACATTTCTAAATCCTGGGAGGGACTTGCGTGGGCCCCCTCCCCAGAGCTAAGAGGGGCCACAGATCCCAACGCCTGGAGAGTATTTGATTTCTGTGGTCCTGGGACCCCGAGCTGCAGACCCCCAGCACCGCAAGAAGGCAGGGAGCACCATTGTGCCCCTGACGTATGAAGCCAGTGTGCCTAGGACCCCCAAATCTGGGCCCCACAGGAGGAGAAATGCCAGGTACGTGTGCTGCGCATACTACTAATGGGCCTGCCCCGTGCCCTCTGCCCGTCTGAAGGAGCTGGCAGGGAAGGAGAGTTGCCGCTCCCACAGTTGCAAGTGGAGTTGGCAGGCCAGCCAGGAGCTGCATGTGGGGGTGTCCAGGGCGGACTGGGAACCAAAACCGGCCCTGCAAAAGTGCTCGGCCGATCCCCCTCCCCCGGGGGGGGGGATTTGGGGGTGCGACCGAGCTCTTTGCCAGGGCCGGTTTTCAAACATCAAGATATAGGAAGCAGGAAGGGCATAGACCTACACCTTCTACTCGCGGCCTGGAGGAGGGAACCCTGACTTTCTATAAGCAGAGGTTTGCCAAATAAGGAGTATACGCCCTGGACCGGAGCGTGATTTATTCAATCGAATATAGACGCTGCACGCTTTAGTTGATAAGAAACGTCGAGTCACCATTAAACCGGCGGCCTCATTTGAATACGGCCCACTCCGGAGTGCGTTGCACCGGGTTGTTGTGTAACACAAATGGAAAGGAGAAGATGTATTCATATGTTTGTCTTGATGAAGGTGGCTATATGGAGTTAATCCACCGAAACGCGTCAACGCTGAAGTTTAAGTAAAATTTGTAAAAGATGGAAACATATGGGGACAGAGAATTTATTCTCCTGTGGTGACCAATTTGAGTATCTCATAATATTCTTTTCCTGGGGTTGTTTTTATTTAAACTTTTGATGAAATTGAAATATATGATATTTTCATCTATGCCATTCTGAATGTATTATGGGGTATTTTATTGTATGTTTTTTATTGAAAAATGTAATTTTTATTAAATGAGCACATAAGTGTTTTGACATCCTGAGTTAGTGCGTCCCGCTGGTGAGGTGTTGTTGACTTTGACCAGTAGTAGAGTGTATTTGAATGTGATTATGTGATTGATCTAGTGTCTCTAAAGGGATAACCTATTTTTGACTAATCAGTCTGTCCTGTCCCTTTTGAGTAGGTGGGGCCCCTCTCTTTGTTTTCAGTGCAACTTCTGAGGCCTAAAGATGGTTAAAAAAGACAGTCACATGGCACACATTGGAAAATGCTTTATTTAAAGATGGTTGTGATAATGATTTGAAATTCTTTATTGAAGATTGTTCTTTAAAAGAAAGCAGTGCCATACTGTCACAAAGTATTATGCACCATGAGTCTAAGCAATGCTTTATTCAAATATGTCAATATGCTTTGCTGAAAGGGTTGTTAATGCTGACAGTAATGTATATTCCAGAGAGGCTGCAATGTTTTGCTAATGATGATGTGAGCACCTCATTGCAGTGCCTGATTACTCATAATGAGTGCAGAAGGGGCTATCATGCTTTATTGCTGATAACGCAGGGATGCCATCATTTATTACAGATAATGTGGACACATGACTGCAATGCTTGACTATTCTTAATAAATGCATGTGGATTATGGTTACTGAAGTCAGCGATGGAATGCAGTATTACCATAACATGTGATTCTAATCTTGAAACGGGGCAACATTGACGTAATGCAAACTGGCACCCCCATGTATGGTATGTGCTGTATTGTTTGGTTTCCAGTGGGCCCATTACTTACGTAGGCCATACATCTAATGGTCCGTTTCCTCACAGTCACTTTAAGAGAGGGCGTGTCAGAGCTGCTATAGACTTATAGAGCATGTCTTCAAGACTGATGCAGGAGGCTGCATGGTGACCTCCTGTGTTTTAGCAAGGTCATATCACACTACTGAGCACTAGGGTGTGTCAGAGCATGCACAGTTTACGGCTGGACCGATGTCAGGTTTTCAAGATACCTACGTATAATCAATTTTACATTCAATTAATCTAAACTGGTTTCATTTACCTAGTCAGTGGTTGTCCTGAAAACCTGGCATGTATCAGTCTAACCTACTTTAGTGCTGGCTTCCTTCATCTTTAAGGGCCAGATGTAGGTCGCCCAATACCGGTCGGTAACGGTATACAGCCTTTACAACGAAACTTTTACAACAAACTACCATTACAACGCAAACCATTACAACGCATAGCGCTGGGGGGCGCTTTAGGATAGGGAATAGGTTTAATGTACTATCCAACACCTGCCCTACTATCCACGGGGCCTGGAGTTGGAATAGTAAATTAAACTATTCACTACCCAGCGCCCAAAAGCATTATGCGTTGTAATGGTATGCGTTGTAAAACTTGTGATGTAAAGGTAGGCGTTGTAAAAGTATGCGTTGTAACGTCATACATCCGTCGGTAACGGCCGAAATTACCGAATTTCGGCCGTTACCGACCGGTATTGGGCTTTTTAGATGTAGGTGGCATTTTTGTAGGAATCAGTAATTTAAGAATTCGGTAAAATACCGAATTCTTAACATACCGATTTGGTAAATTACCGAATCCAGGTTGTAGGGAGCACTCAAGTTAGTGCATTCCTCAGTTAAGGATTCGTTATTTACCACCAAGTACAAGTTGGTGGTAAATAATGAAAACCTTTGAAAAATCATTTTTTTTGCTTTTCCAACAGTGAAATGTTGCAGACACACATGCCCTTAGGGCATGTATGTCTGCAACATGTGCACCCATACACAATTGAGGGGTGCAATAGGGTGTCAAAGTGACACCCTGCCACCCTCAATGTTTTCCCCCTTTTACCAAAACTGTATTTACCGATTCGGTAATTGACATTCATTCCTATGGGCCTCCAGGCCCATAGGAATGAATGGCAATTACCGAATCGGTAAATACCGATTCGGTAAATACCGAATTTTACAGATTCGTTAAAATTTACCAAAAAATTACCTACATACTATTTACCTATTCTTAAATACCGAATCGGTATGATTCAGTATTTAAGAATAGGTAAATATTATTTACCTACATCTGGCCCCTAGCCTTTTTGTTATAATCTAATAATCTGAAAACTGTTGCATAAATGGTCCCTCTTTTCTCCAAACTTTTTTTCAGCCTCAGCCCCTAATTTCAAATTGATTTTTATGGACGTAGTATATAACGGTGAACAGGGTGTACTGTATTGATCCACTCCTTATTTTCTGTGCAACCCCATAAAATCCTTGGCTTTTATATTTTCTTACTTGCTGCATGTGTTGGTCCTTAAAAGCTGGCCTGGAGCAGGCCTTCCTGGGCTCCAATTGGACACCCATCCTCAATTGTGTGGTCTTGACAAGGTTATTATTTTTTTTCTTTATTATTTTGAAACATATTTAACCTCTTCCCTGTGTTTGACGGAACCACGTCGTCATGAGCCACGGGTGGCGTGTGCTCATGATGGCATGGTTCCGTCATGAGCGGGCGGGGGTGTGATGGAAAGGTGCAATATATAATTTTAAAGGATTCATGGGGGTGCATTACAAATGTTTTTTAAAAGCTGTGAGGTTGCTTCACAAAGTGTTTACTCTTGTCGTACTCCTTGCTAACTCTTTAATTTTAGGACTGTTCCGAGCTTACTGCTCAATTCACAAAGTCAAATCTGTGTGTGGCGATCTCCTGTGGATTTGGAGGATATGGCCTAACAGCTAGAGCGGTGGACCTATAAGCTGGGGAACCAGGTTCGAGCCTCTGCAGGGACGCTCAACATCCTATGATTCTGGACAAATCACATAATCTCCCCGTGCCTAACAAAATGAATGTGTGCGTTTGTAACACAACTGGTACTTATGTAAAGCGCTCTGATACCTTTGGTTCGACTTTGCGGTATATAAAAACTCCCCCCTAAAAATGTCTACACTTAGGTGTACATTTCTGCCCAGATGCAATTCACTAAGCCTGTGCAGAATGTTATGCCTAGTTTTTGCAGTACATTACTCTAAACTTAGGCTAAAATGGAGGGGATACTTACAGCTCAAAATATGTGAAACCTATTACTAGTAACTTTCTGGGCCTATTTGAGTTGCATATCACCCAAACTTTTTTGTACTTGGAATAATTGTAGATTTTTGCCTATGCTATGCAGAACTATGAAATGAGAAGAAAGTAAAACATACCCTAGAATCATTGCTACTGGAACCACATAAATAAATCCTATACTGTGCCCTGTTCCCCTTGTGCTGAGAGACATTGCAGTCTTATCAATTACATTTGTGATGTTTATCATTGTGTCTGTTTAATTGGGACATACAATGAAATATATGTGTATGAGGGAAAGAATAGTAGTATTAGATGTGAGATGAATCATGTTTTTTAAAAATTCATTAATTTACATATTGATAATTTTGTATATATGTACATCTCCTAGGTGATGATGTGTACAGTTGTCTGCAATGCTTATTGTTATGACTTTTTTAAACATTTTTGTATTAAGAATTTTTGTTTAAAAAATTGCCTTGTGATATATATGCCAAATCAAAATGTATATAACCGTTTTTAAATTAATGTTATGTAGTTTACTATTACTACATTTAGCACTACTGGAGTAGTTGTGGTTGTTTTTGGTGAATTGTAGCTGACTTACCCTCTTGTAGTATTCACAGCTTAGTCCTATAGTTCAGGATTGCTACAAGCGTAAATCTTTCTAATCTGGGCCTTTTAGGAATTGGGCCTAATGTATAGGACATGTATATGTGAACATTTTTATCTGTACCTTAATCAATTGCGTTTAGTAGTACATGAAGTAGTACGGTTGGAGAGCTACCAAATGCACCTTTGTGAATTGATCCTTAAATACCATTTCTTTTACATTTGTTTACAGCAGTAATTCAGAAAATAAAGTGATTTTTTCCAGTTATTGAGAGTTTTTGCTGATAAGACTTGTTTTCTTCCTTTTGTAGCTTATTGACATTGAAGATAATTGCCCAACTTCCTGCCGCCCAGATGAAATAAGTCATGGATATGTTCAAATTAAGGTGAATTATGTTTCCTTGTTCATTTTATTGTTATGCATACACTTCATTAACCCATTAAGATTCATGTTGCTCTCTTTTTATATCGATGTACAAAACTGATCTTAAATTACTTCATAGCCCTTTTCACGTGCAGGTTAAATTCGCAAGACTATAGCCAGACTCAGCAATTTGCTTGACTTATTGGTCATCCCAGAACACCTTAATTTATCCATAAATGATGGATGCTTTTTCAAATATAAATTCTCCTATATGTGTTTAATTTTGTTTTAAAATTAATTATAAGAAACTAGTATTACCTGTGGAACCCTGACCTATTTCCATAGTGATATTGAAGTAATACTGCGAGGCCGACCAGAAACCTATGGTCAACGTCCCAGCGCAGTCTCACATTGCTCTCTTTCCCTTTACATTTGAAATGATTTGGGGGAAGTTAACTGCACCAACAACAAGGCATTTCTCTCTGGAATTCTCTTCCACCGCATCTTCTCTATGAATCGATCATCAGAACTTGAAGATCCTCCACTTCTGTCAAGCGTTTGCTACTGAATCAATTTTAACCTACCTTTAGTCTCTTCCTCCATTGCACTTGGCTCCTGGGAGCATCCATTGATCAAATGAGGACTTTATAGAAACTTTAGAATAAATACAAAGAACATGAATTCAATAAAATAGTTTTACCAAAAACGAATTGTTTATTTAGAAGCTGATCTTTGTAAAGAAAAAATCATTAAATATAACAGTCAACTATCTTTAAATCCGTGTTATAATCTACACGTCACAGACCTCAATCAATCAGGTTTCTTGTAAAGCGTGACTTCTTGCCAGTTTTGGTCTCAATGCGCTGTGTGGGTGGCGGGGTCTGCGGTTCAGTCGAAGAGCAGGTTTTGAGTTCCTTCCTGAATTGAGGCAGTGACTGTGATTGCCTGAGATGTAGAGGTACGGAGTTCCAGGTCTTCGCGCAGAACTTGAGTTATTACTTTCTGGTGCCTTGTTGTAGTGCCACCTGAGAAAATCTAGGAGTAGTACTCTCATCACTGGTTCCAGGCAACTTTTCCTGTCACTCAGTTCTAACTACATTTGCAGGTTCATTATTGTGATGCCAATTTCACAATATAATGTATCATTGTTAACATATTCTGAGGAGTTTAGGTTTCTGGTCTGTCTCACCTATATTCTCCACCCAGGATTGACATTTTTGCCAAGTCGTCAAATTGGATCATCCCTGGTAGATACTGAGTACTAGTTGTTGTATAGGAGATTACTAGGACTTGGAGGTATGTTATTGTTGACTCCCTGACCACCTTTATCACTTTTGATCACTGTCTTAATGGATCATCTTAAGCAGAGGCCGGGATTGTGGCCAAAACTAAAGTCCGGATCCATAACTTTATACCAGCAAATAATCAGGTGATCTATTTCTGTCAAAAACTGAACTATTCTGCTATTGGCTGTTTCGGTGATCGGCCCTGTCTCTACTTTTATTTGACCGATATGTGCATGTGAACGCTAGATGCTAGAGAAATACAAGCTGGACTTCCAGAAATATGCACATGATATTCATCTAGTGGTGAACCTAAAAATGGGGTCGGATGCCTTCAGAGAGAAGCTACAAACAGGCATTCATTAAGGCATGATGTAAACTAAAAGAGGACATTTTTGGCCGTTCTATGTCAAACAAAGAGACTCCTCAAAAAGATTATAGGCAGTGTAATGAAAGTGAGTTGCTTTGAGGTCATTCTGTTTGATAGTAGTTCGTTGTGTTGTTTTTTCTTATATAAGTATATGTATGCTTATTCCTCTAATCTGTTAATTTTTAGGAGCTTTTGAGTTTCTCACAGCAAGCACAACCAACAGTCTTTAATAATAAAAATCCCAAATGCCTACAAATTTTGAAGACTCACTCTTGAAGTAAGAAAGCAAGGAGAAATATTTTTCATTCTTCTAATGACATTTTTATATGTTGCCTATAGTTGAGCGATCCCTCGAAACCCAACCTCTTGACGTGCACTTATTTACCCACCAAAGAAGGTTCAGATACCAGCTAGGTCGATTCACCCATTCATCCCTCTAAGATTAGTGACAGTAATAGAAAGAAGAATAGTGAGTTGTCTATAACCCCTCCAATTATTTTTATTTATGAAAGATTGAACATCTTCCAAAATACAATCAATACTAGTTCAGTGCAAATACAATTAAAATATAGCATAATCTAGTCCTTCCCATTTAGATTCAAGAATGGAAATATACATCAGTAGAGCTGATTTATGTATGGCAAAGCTGGAGGTCACATAGGATGAATAATTAGGTATGGGAGGATAAAAGTGAAGGCACACCTTCAGAAATGGGATGAAAATGTAGTAGCAAAATTAAGAAACGCCTGAAAGACTGACAACATCAGTCCATTCATTCAAGTCATTTCTCGTGTGCCAAGAGTACTTAGAGGAAATGGGGGTCCTTGTAACAAGTATGGTCTTATGGAACCGGAAACTACTGCAAGATCACTAGATTTAAAGACTCTCTGTCTTAGGCTTTGACTCTAGGGTGGGTGCAGTGAAGGCAAACACTTAAGGCACTACACTCTTGAAGAAACGAGTTGGCTAGAATGCTCGCGGACAGTGTCCTGGATGTTTCCGCCCTTCTGTGGTCACAATTGTCAACGGAGGATGTACACGTCAGGTTACTTTTACTAACAGACTATTCATTTCAGTGCAGATGTGTGCACTCGTGTTTGTTCGTATGCCACCACAGGGTTGTGATGCGATCTTCGTATTCGAGTAGATGAGCCTCAAGACAGCAATGCGGTAGACACTGCAAAGCACAATCCAGGACCAAAGGTAGGGCGAGCACCAAGGGCAAGAATCACAGCATGGTCACTTCGGAGATATCTTGAGCTCTTCTGTCTTTACCAGTAGCTGTCGCTAGAGATGATCACTTCTCTAGCCTTGACAAATGGTCGTGAGAGCTCAGTTCTCAACACCTTTATTCTTTTAGTTGGGCTGGGCATTGGTACAAGCATTTTGGAGTATCTGCACTAAATCAACAGGCTTTGGTACTTGAGCTGACAAAACAGGTTCCCCATGTACTGTGCAGTCTGCTTCCTTCTATGCTTCATGTCAGAGCAATACAGGTCTGTTTAGTCCTTCAAGTCTGATCCTAAGTATGGAAGGATGCAAGATGTCTGGAGTTCAATGTAGAGTACATTTTTCTCGCGACGTGCCTGCTGTAGAACGTTGAGTATGGACCTGTGAGAATATCCTGATGCATGAAATGCCCTGTTAATGTTAAAGCAACATTTTACACGTGGGGTCACTATGCCCACTTTATGCCGAACACCAGCCCCAACACTTGGCTGGTTACAAGGCACCACCCACATTGGACCATGTGTGGAGAAAATGGTCATCAACTTAAATGTATGACCTTTTGTGATAGAGATTTGTTATGTATGTATTCCATACATGTGTTTGGAATTCCTGTGTCGCTATAGTGTAAGATCAATAAACACCCACTTGGAAAACAAAATGATGCACTGAATGTTGGTGTTTGTCTGCTGGGTGAGGTCTGGCAGTTCAACATAGTTGGACAGAGGATGGGTCCCACTCGAAAGCTATCAGGCTGCGGCTATAACGTAAGGACCTAACATGAAATAAGGAACATACTGTCTGCCTAATGGCTCCATACTCTTGTGTGAAGGCCCTGCTCTCCAACTACAACATTGTGGTGATGAGTTGCTAAAGGAATCTGCAGAAGATGCAGGAGGACACAGGTAGCGATGAGGAACTATTCATGAGCAAGATGATGATGGACTTGTAAAGAGGCCCTGAGAAAAGGATGATGTAACTTGGGGTAGCCCACACTCAGACCCACTGACAAGTGGCATCAGCGCTAACCCTTAGGCAGGGGGAGCCCAGTGACGAGGCGAGTAAATTACCCTTACTGGACATTTTGCAAGAGGTTACTGCATTGTCTTTGTCTGTGATGGAAATAAGTATACTGGACAACCGACCTAGAGAAAGGAAGCAAAAGTGGTCTGCAAAGTAAAAAGAACTGGCATGTAGAGCCGAGATGGTGAATAGACCTTCACAGATCTATTGTAAGTGTTTTGGTGAGTCCAATAGTGTCTGAGATGACTTCTTTGCTCTCTCCTGGAAGGACAAGCCCTTTTTTGTGTGGAGAAATCGAAACATTTAGGGCCTGGCTACTGGAACTCAAGTAAGCGTGTGTGTGAGATCTACCTTGTAGGCTAGTTTGGGGGGCAAGTCAAGTCTGTTTCTCCAGAAGGGTCACATGGGAAGCTGTGACGTATCAGCAAGCAGGAATGTGGGATGTGGACAATGTCGCACACTATCGGCTGGCAATCGGAGACAGGAGCATGTGACCTGCAGCAACCAAAAGAGAGCACATGAAGAATGGCGCTCAGTTGATGGGTTAGCGGATTCTCTTCGTAAGAGGCAAGTCTGATCATGGTCGTCTGAAACACCAGAAACCCTGCATGCCGTACTCAACAATTGAACTGATAAAAAAAGGTAGTGTGCAACCAAAGATAATGAACTAAAGGGGGAACAAAGTTGACTATCAACGGGAGGGGAGAATTGCCAGAATGCATCCATGAGGGGTTTGGACAAACCCATGCCCCAAAGACATGCTAAATCTCATGTCCCTGTGAGGGTGAAACCCCAAAGATTAATTTGAAATTGTGACACAATAATTATTTTACAAGATTGTCCCACAGGAGCAGCCTAAGCTGTCTCTCTTGGTAATCGCTTAAGAGTAATAGTAATTCATAACTTAATTTTCTGCTTCTGGAATATTAGGTGCAGTTTTACATTATTTGTGATTGAAGTAAAGTGCATTTTCCTTTTTAGGTCTCGCCTATGCAGCGCGCATGTGCTGCATAGGCGATCTTTAGTAATTGATTACCTTTTTCGCCCAAAAACACACACGCATTGCATTGCTTTGAATGGCAAAGCTTGCAAGTTTGGCGATTCCTTTGCAGGAGCGAGATTTGAAACCATCTGTTTGTAATTAACAGATGGTTCCTGCTAGCTCCCTCAAGGGAAACAGGCGCATGCACCATACTCTCTCCCCCCTCCCCCTCAAACTGTTTTTTTTTTTTACTTTCAGCGCGAGGCGGGCGCTCTTGTTCCTCTATTGAGTGTCATTCGCTTTCAGTCTTTTTATACTGCCTTTATGCATTGTGATGATAAACTGAAGATCATTACTGAATGTCCTTCCTTTTTTTTTCTTTCTTAAGGAAACGGTCTTGAGTGCTTCAGTGTTTTGTCTTCCTCATAATATTTAACTATGTGCATAGCAATTGAGGCAATATTTCTTTGTTCTTCAAATTCAGCTGGGGACTCAAATACGACAGACAGGGCGCTGTGACTGGCATGTCAGGGCCTCCTGCATGGTTTGTTTTTCAGCCACACAGTCCCTTAGCTCCTTCCCAACAGAATATCCTACAAGACAGCCTTTGATATGCTTCATTGTGTGAGCCCACCTGCAGGAGAACCTGTTATTTGCATTTCTATAAACCAGAAAAGCAAGACACCCCTCTTCTCGTTGACGCAGGTTGGCCTCATGGCAAACACGTGCAACTGTGAAGCTCTGTTGTGAATCCAAGGGACTGATTGTTTAAGGAAAGCACCAGTCGAGAGTTGTTAAACTGTCTGCCAGGCTAAAAAGGTACAGGCTTGTCTATTAGATTTATGTACCTTTTTACCTTCTTTAAAATTGATTGTGCTAATTAGTGGTTTTAACACCCTGGGGCTCATACGTGTGATCATCCGCCAAGGGCTCAACAAGAAGCCGAGATCAAGTTCAGTCCAAGAGCACTTTGCAGAAGCAAGGCTCGCACTTTCTCCCAAAAGAAGCACTTAGCGCTAGACCTAAAAAAGTGAAAGCCTGAGTGCTGAGAATTCTTTCAAACTGCCCAGAACTATTTGTGTACAGAGTATTATAACAGTGCTGTAGGGGCATGGCTCGTGAGTGTGTAAGAGTTGCCAAAGCTTTCCTGATTCATCGGTGTTGTAATCTTTTTTCACAAGGATGTGTGTGAGATAGCTTCACGGGTCTCTCCCCGCAGGCTGCAAAGCTCATCAGTGAACCTGTAGGCGTCTTTCATGTACTGTACTAACTAAGATTTGTTTTGCGCTGTGCTGCCAATGGTATGGCCTCGGGTGCCATTACGCCCCTGCCTTTCCTAATAGAGCAGAGCATGAGGAAGTACATCCGGTTCCTACAAGGCCCAAGTCACATAGCTGACAAATCGCTTCTGGCTCTGCCATCCAAGTGTGTTTGTGCTGGATCTCCGGCCGGTGATTGCAGACACTGTATGTGATCTCAGTTGTCTGTCGTTTGTGTTACTGACCGACTTACATCTTGTGCTAGAAAGTAGTCGCTTCTATTTAGTGTTGTGTGGAATTTCCATTCCCTGTGTGACTATCGCTGTTTTCTAGAACTTTATATCCTATTTCAGCCTTTTTTGCTAACAGGCTCAGGGTGTCTGTTTCTAGGAGAAGTGTGGGTTCCCCCCTGGCTTGTGTTATTGTAATATAGAACTTCACTTCAAATCGCCCCCAGGTTGTTGTCCATACAAGTGCTCCAGTTGTGATTTTCTAACCGGAAAGGGTAGCTCCTCGTGCGGTGGGGTACTCTTGTCCTTGTATCATATTCTACTACTTGAATTCAAAGGCATATCAATTTCACAAGATAGCGGCATTCAGGAGATATTTAGAAGCTTCAAAACTGCAGAGAGCCCGTCTTGTAAGGTAAAACGTCTCTTCACAACTGCTGATAAGTGTTTTTATTAATGTTTATGAATGTGTCCATTCTCACATACAACAGAGGGAAGTTGTGAGGTGAAGTAGATGTTAAGGAGCCACAGAGGAGGAACACTGTTCTCGCTGTTGGAATCCAGGTTCCCAGAAGTCTGTAGGGAGATGGTGGGCCTGAGAGGAAATGACTAGACAAGGTTCGCAATCACCCCTGTGCCAAAATGCCAAACGAGAAGATTGTTTCTATACATTAAACCCACCCACATCCACTGGCTCGGCCTCAACCTCCTTTTCCCCTAAATAATATTGAAACAAAAATGCACAGACAAGAGTGAATGAAAGCACAAAATTGACCCAGCACCCGAGAAACACAAATAATATATTATGTGACGGCAATGTAGCATCATATTTCTAAAAACAAAGCAAAATAAAACAGATAGCTTCCCAATGAAAGAGGCCAAACAATGGTATTTTGATTGTAGAGAACACTGTCCCTTTATTCCAATTTTTTTTAATTCTTAGCAGATACAACAAAATTGCTCGCCAACGCGTTTCATCCCTTTCTTGGGACTTCTTCAGGGCTAAAAGCAATTACAAAAAAAACTATTTACACTACAAACATATTAAAAACATTCAATATATAAGAACCAGACAATTCATTTTCATGGCTCATCAGCAACTGTAATACATATGGACATTTTAGAAAATATAAATCAATGGGAAGCTAATTTGAGTTTTACATCAGGCTGGAAGGTCTTGCTTTCAGTTTCATTCTAATAAATTATTCTTTATATTGAATACATTTTTGAAGGGAGAAAAAATGGGCAGAAAGAAATGTACAGTACATCTCCAATAAAATTACATCTTTCACAATCTCAAATGGCTGAGATATAAGTAAATTTGTACAGGTATAAAAACTATAAAGGAATCGAAAAAATGTATATAACATCACAAGTCATATTCGTGATGTGGACATCGCTATGACATTCAATATACAATATTAGTGTTTCATGAACCCTTATACATACTATCCATTCACAAATATTACTTAGATATAAGGGTCATGCTGAGCTCAAAAAACAAGTTTCACAATATTAGCCAAACTATTTTTTATTTTTTATTAAATCCTACCTCGAATAGGTTCCTTTAATTGTTGTTGTTTGATGTGTAGACTAAATAAATTCTTTTGATCAGCAAAGCACATGTAGCGTATCTGAAAATAAACACATCATAAGTGTGCTTTTAGTTCTAAACTTCAACTGCATAATAACCAAGTAATTATTACTCTAAATAGTTATTTCATCAATAATAGTCTTATTTTCATGTGTCCCATTAACTCTGAATGATATCAACATGATGCCGTGTTGACACTATATGTTCGGACGGGTACTACACTGACCTCAGGTATATGATAGCGTTATAAAATTATATTATTAGCATCGGATAGGAGAAATAGATTTATTAAATTAAATACTGAGCTACATTTTACTCATGTAGGAAGGGATGTGTTTATTTTCAGATACGCTACATGTGCTTTGCTGATCAAAACAATTTATTTATAAGTCTTTTGTGCTTTTGTTGGTGGTGGTTCTTGAACCGCCTAAATTGGGGTGTATGTGGGTCACACCCCAGACCAAATGCACAGAGGTGATTAAAAGGTTGTAGAGGCTGTCGCATTCAACAAGTGACTAGTGCTGGATCTTTATGCTCTAACCCTCTTCCTTGCCTGTATAAAAAGAGTGAATGAACCCTTTTGGTACAAGATTCAGATTTTGAGCTAGAGAGCGAACAAATGCATTGAATTGTGGGTCATGAAGGTCAAAGGCAATCCGGTACATGCTGACTAGTGTCGGCCAGTACGGGAGAGGGGTTCGTTCAAGCGATAGCCCTTGATGGGCTTGAGCAGAGAGCACTGGTGAAAACCAAAAGGGAAGATCAGATAGGAAAAGCGAAGGCTCAAAGTCCCATACGCATTAGCAAACGTGGCTGCAGAGCAGTCACTTTAACCCTTACATTTGGAGGCATCATCGCTTCCTTCCCTGGTACCTGGCCACCTCATGGACATTTCCATTATTGTCACGTGAGGGATAACGATGAAGCTTAGAAGAGGACCACACGCTAGAGAGAGGCCTTTGTTGTCCACAGACCCTTCCCTCCCAATTAGTCACTTGGGTCGTTTCCCAATCCTGATTGGGAGAAGTCACTATTATTACAGCAACAGTTTAAATTACCCCTTTATGATCTCCTGTTAAGGAATATGAGCTTTTGTTTAATTTTAAAAAAATGTACATTTTAGAACATTAATATTAACTTTCAAACATTAACATGCGGGGCAGGCAAGAATACAAGACTCTTTAGCTGTGTAGTATCTTGAGCAATGCCATTAGGCCTAAAAGTGCCATCAAGGCAGATTGCTGTTTATTCTCTGGCACATTTTAAATTAGCCAACTGGTTGGTATGAAATTCACACCCTGAATTAGTTTAAAGTGTTACACAAAAGTAACCTAAAAGTCATAAATAGTCTCTTTTCCAATCATACCCATGTCCATCTTTCCCCATTTAATTCCTAGAACCCTTTTTAGTCTTTGACCGTAAGAACACCGGTCCTTTATATTGTATTTGAATCGCATTTATATAGTCTGCAATATCTTATTTACACTTTTTTTAATAACAAAGCTCAGCTTTTACTCTTCCACTGCTTCTTAGTGCTGTAGCTTGTATCAGTGTCAGTTTGCACATTGTTTTCTACTGTTTTCTTGGGTAGCGTGAGGGCAACTTTCCACCAAACCAATGCTTGCTTGTTCACTGTTTTATGTTCTTCTACACATGCCAGTGTTTCCTGTCCCAGGACTTGTGCGTAGTGCCTCCTGTCTCCTAGTGACCGTGTTTTTGTCTCCATGTCTCACTATTTGAACATCCGCTGTCCTATTCAACTTACTAGCAGGCCGGGAGGTTAACATGTAAGAGGCAAGTCTGTTGTTGTGTGCCCCAACATGTGACATAGATTCTTATTACACATGAAGCAACATTATAGTCTAATAAATGAAACATGAGAGGTTTGTGTATAGCATACATCTCGAACATGCTTATTTCAAGATGCACTCATATGTAATAATTAAGATAAAGGGAGCCCGGTGAAATACACTATTTGCGTAAGATCACACAGTTTGGTTAAGCATGGAAACCAGGTTGATCCCAGGTTGACTGGCTTCACATTTCACACTTCAGCTACTAGATGGGTCTCTTTCTTTCTCCTGTTTTACATCAGAGATTAGTGTTTTGTTCTTTTATTTATGCTTGGTGCGTGAGGTTAGAGCGTGAGTGGCAGGCGGAAGCCACATGGAAGCTCAGCTCGTTTTTGGCTCGAGGGTCCAAGAGGACCTTGGCCTGAGCCCGAGCTGGTCTTCTGGCTCGAGCCTTCAGTGGCTCGCCCACCTCTGCCTATCCCCTTCTCAATGTGTTTATTGGATTGTATGTCATTACATCACATACTAATACCACACGTGCCATTACAACGCAGGTATTACTACGCGATGTCAATGACAATGACATGGCATTGCATCGCAATTTTTTACCACAGGTATGCTTTTACCACGCATGCCATTACAGCGGAAAGGCATGCGTAGTAAAGCTAAACTCGTGGTAAAGGTTTGCAATGTAATTGACTCTAGACTACCCCGGCACAACTACTCCCTACAATAACACTACACTACACAACCCCCAACACTAACCTAAAACACTACACAAACACTACAAAACTACACTAAACCCTAAAATACTACACTACACAAACACTACAACACTACCTTAAACCCTAAAACAGTACACAACTAAACTACACAAACACTACAACACTGCCCTAAATCACCACAGTACTACACTACCCTAAAGCCTAAACTACTACACTATACGAACACAACACTACCCTAAACCACTACAGTACACAAACACAACAACACTACCCTAAACCCTAAAACACTTCACTACAAAAAACAAACACTACTCTAAACCCTAAAACACGACACTACTACACTACCCTAAAGCCTAAAACACTACACTACACAAACACTACAACACTACCCTAAACCCTAAAACACTACCCTACACAAACTCTACGACACTACCCTAAAACACTACAATACACAAACACTACAACACTACCCACACTACTTCCACCCCTACACTACCCTAAACCCTAAAACACTACAACACTACCCTACCCTAAACCCCACACTACTCCCACCCCTACACTACCCTAAACCCTAAAACACTATGACACTACAACACTGCCCACACTACTCCCACCCCTACACTACCCCAACCCTAAAACACTACGACATTACCCTACCCTAAACCACTACCAACACTGCCCCCACCCCTACACTACCCTAAACCCTAAAACACTACGACACTACAACACTACCCACACTACTCCCACCCCTACACTACCCCTAACCCTAAAACACTACAACACTACCCTAAACCACTACCCCCACCCCAAGCATAATCAGCCTTACCTCTTTCCTTGTGGTTCCAGCGCCACCGTCTCTGCTCCCGGTTCCTGCTTCCTGCTTCCAGGGGCGGTGCACGTCGTTGTGAGGAAACAGCCTCAGTTTCCTCACAACGACATGGATAGCCATTACATCTCATGCGTTGTAAAAGCGCATGCGATGTAATGGTATGGGTAGTTTTTACTACGCGTTGTAGCATTGCATGCGTTGTAACGCATGCGATGTAATACAACGCGTAGTAAAAGTTGCGTTGCGATGGCTGTTCCCCGTTTATTGTCCTAGTGTCTGTACATTCTTAAGCACAGGCTCTGGGTGTTTCCTGTCGCAGCATTTGGGTTCCCCCATTTGTCATTATTCTTTTGGGGAAGGGGGGGCAGGAGGGTGCAGCAGGGATCTTCTATGTCTTTGTACGTGCCACTGTCTTTTCTATTGCATACTGTGTCGTCCCTGCGTCTGTCCTTGTGTCTAGTCTTTGTCAAATGTTACACTTTTGTGGAAAACTTACTGCGATAAGAAGGTAAGTAGTTTTCTTCTGGTAATCGGTGAACGGGGCCTTGTGCTACGTACGCAAAGAATTTCCAAACTTGAAAGAAACCAGAGGCTCGTGCTCCTGGACTCTTTTTGCATGAAGAACGAGGCTGCAAGTGAACTGTTTTTTTATCTTCCATTACTGGATACACCTTGAGCCGGGTGTGTATGAATCTCAGTAATAGCTTGCCAGAAACCAGCAGCACTCCTGTCCGCAGATAAACAAAGCCGCTGAAAGAAAAAAACAAGCATTGGCATAGCCAACAGGTCTTGCCTTTGGGACCTTATAAGTGCTTAGCCATGCAACAGTTGATGTTGTTGCACCAAGGATATTGTGCTGCATAACTAAATACTTCTACGGTCCCAAAAGCGAGACCTATTGGCTATCCCAGTGCTTGTTTAAAGACTAATCAATCACTTGCTGGACACTGGTTCACTGACCAGTCTTAGTTGGATAGTTCAGTGACTCTGTTACACCTTCCTCAGTAAGTCTTCGACTGCTTGACTTTGTGCCCCTGAGTGTCACCTCATAAAGGGGTGACTTGGTACTCACTTTTAAGCTGAATACATAGGTAATGGCCAGGGACATCAGTGGTGAAAGGTTCTGATTTGACATTTGTGGTGAAGGTGCTGATTGACTCAATCTGATCCTAGTAACTCCAAAGAGAATTGAAATAAAAAGGTGATTTGTGCAGCTTTCAGATAGTGGCACTCTAGTAGCTTAAGCACCAATTTTAAAAGTGACAGATGAGTTTTTAAATGCCTGACCACGAATTATCTTGTGCACACATGTTCAATTTTAGATAGGTTAAATACTCATTTGCTATCCTGATTCGCAAGTTTGACTTGACCGGATATTTCATGTGCAAATTGCAGGAATCATCTCAGTATGGTGGAACTGCTTTATTCACAATCCTTATCGCAGGAGTGGTCTGTGTGCATTCCAGCTGGCACCACGTGCAAAAGTTGGTGAACACCAGTGGGCTGACAAGGTTTTCCATGATCATCAACAATTTGCAGATAGGTTCTGACTTTTAAATCTGCTTGGGTAGCGGATGTGGTGTAACGGCCAGAACTGCTGACTTTGAAGCTGGGGAACTAGGTTTGAGCCTCGGCACCATCTCAACATTCTGTGATCCTGGGCAAATCACTTAATCTCCCTCTACCTACAAAAAATGAATGTGTGTGTAATTGTTAGACCTGGCACGATTGGCGTGGGTCTCCCTTCTATTTTTCGCCTCTGTCTCCTCTGTGTTTTACTGGTGTTAGATGTTCTGGGCGCTGGGCCACTGCTATTCAGTGCCACAGCGCGAATGCTCCCTATTGTAAATTGACAGTATGAATTGGTATCATCCTAATTGACCCAAGGAACATGATAGGAAAGTCGAATTTAGTATGCCTTTGCTCCAAATATTAAAGGGCATCTTTTAGTGACGGTTATTTTTATATTCTGTGTTTAAAACTACCACTTTTGGTAAGTAGGTATTTTTTTGCCTACGCCTTCCCATGTGCTCTGCTGTTATGTGTATTGGCTGTCTGGTTTTGGAAGGTGAGGGCAGGCTGAGGCTGACCTGGATTAAATTGAGAGCTCTGCAGTTGAAGTATGGGGAGGGGTGTCCCTTTGATCTGCACAGGGCTGTGCCTAGCAAGGTGAATGATGGCTCCACCTCCCACTGGGCGTCTGATGGCAGACTCCCTCTTCCCGAAAGGCAGGATGCCGCCTCATAAATAAAGTGCTCCAGGACGACACAAAACCGGTTCTGGCTCGGTTCAGTGATTTGTGACTTTTTGAGAACAAAGTCTTTTGGGGTATAAAGATCTGTGTTGAAACCCCTACACGGGGTATTACTTCTGCATGTCAAGACGAACCTCTGTCCCTGTAACTCGAGGCAAAGGACTTTGAAACTTTCATCCATCTTCCTGAAGCAACTACCCAAGGGCCTGATTTGAGCTTGCCTCCTGCTGAAGTCTCAGGGGCATTAGACTTCACCCATCAGCCGTCCGGATTCCTATTTGAGGGGGATTCTACTCGCAGGTGAGGCCTTTGTCTAGAATTTCAGAGCCTCTGGTTCTACTGCGGGGTACGCTGTTGAACCTGGTGTGGGTCGGGGACAATCGGTATTTGCCCGGCGGTATTGCCTCTGTGACCCTCTAGTTATTTAATCAATGAAGAGGCAGGCGCTGGAGACTGGAAGGCAGGAAACAAGGTTTTTATTCTCTCCGGAGGAGAACACAACAAAACGGGCAGAAGGTATCGTTCTGAGGTGCTCTAACTACATTTCTGAGGCCTGGCCTCTTATACACTGTTTTATGACTTTATTGCAGATTACATATTCATGTTAAAACTTTGATGTATGGAAAAGACATTCCCGGAACTCCCCTTTGGGCCCGTTCCCACACGCATTTACAGTTGAAGTCCCCACCCTAGTCACACCAGGTGATGAGTATCGCGCAGCTGGATATTCCGTCGATTCACGGAACGTGGGGGGTTTGATCGGATCTCATGGAGTGGGGGCTTTGATCAACCCGGGGATCCTTTGATGGGGGAAGCTATCTATTGTACGGGGAGGGGCAAGGAATGGTATCGGCAGAGCTGGGTGTCGGCCTGGGAACGGGGAAGACAAACGGGCACACGGGGAAAAAGGGGATTTGCATCTAAGGGCCGGAGATCATGAAAGGGAAGAAGGGAGGTGTCGCGCTGGGAACAGGATGAGGGCCTGGGGCAGAGCAGCGCCGAAGAGGGGTTTATGATTCTAGGCAGGTGCAAGCAGGGGGTTGGTCAGCGTGCAGGTTTAGTGAAGGCGAAGGGCTATGTCAGGGGCCAGCGGCATGCAAAAGGGTTCGTTCTGATGGGGGCATCTTAAAATGGCGGGTGTGCACAACAAAAGTGTGGCATCAGGGGAAGAGGCAAGATGGCGCAGATAATGTTCACCAAAACGTACTAATTTTCAACAGTCCTCCCTTTAACATATTCAAGACATCTTGCTGGTTCATTTTCTACTCGGTTCTATTGTGGTGGGCATGAGAAAGAAAACGGTAGGAACCCTAGATGAAAAAGAGTTGTAAACAATACATTTTAACATTTCTAGTTTTTAGGAGGTGGACCTATTTGATAAACTTTGATCAATTTGTTTAGCAGGAAAGTCATAAAAATTTAATACAAAAAACGATTCTGTAGCGAGAGCAGCAAGTACATTTCATAACGTGAACTGGTAGGTTATTACATATATCAGATTCGGATTGGGGCATGATCAATACAATGGCGGCTGGGAGAGAAATGAGGCATAGCAGAAACGGTGATTGAGGATGTCAAAATGTTCGAAGTTAACGAGTTCTCATTATTCTTTGTTGTCTTTCGTTGGCGCGGTGGAACACCGGCGATGGAGCTACGGGTCCAGCTCTATTCTAGGTCTCGCGTTGCAGGGCACGATCTTTCCCTCGTATTTCTGGTCGGAAAGGTCCTTTTCGCCCTGTGTCCTTTGAGGTGATTGTCAGAAAGTTCAGATGGAAGAAAAGCGTACAAAACAGTCCATAGGGTAGGTCGGAGGAAAAGGGGGATGGAGCAAGGCCAAATTAGGAACAAACTAGGGGAACGAGAGACTTCAGATAGGCGGGCGTGTGACCGAATTCAGAGAGCGGGGACTTGTCGGCAAACACTGGACATCGAGCAGGGGCATCAGGTCGGCCCTTTCTTCTCATGTTGTCGAAAACAGTGCCTCGTCCTGCAGCTCTTTTCTGTCGTGGTCTCGCCTTGGCTAATGTCGCAGGTGTTCCTTAGTCTGCGGTCAGGCCTCGTGCTCCCACATCCGGTCCTTCTCTCCTCCAACAGCAGTACCCTTAAACAAGTTTGAAAAGACAGTCTTTAGAGAATTTGCAGATGAAGATAATCAAAAAGTCTATTTCTCTCCCAGCTCCAGGCAAAGAATGAAAATGTCCGTTATATTAATGTTCACAACTGGCATATGAATGACCGGTGACGAGCCTGTTGGATTTACTATGACTTTCCTTCACAATTATTTATTACAGTCACGACAGTTCATCTGATGGTGACCCACCTTCGTAAGACGGGTTTGACAAAGATGTGCCGTTCTCTAGGGCTTTATATTTACCAAGGGTACTGTGTGCTATCGACATGGTACTAAACAGATATTTTGCTGATGGACGAACATAGGCTAAACATTTATTTTCTATCAATGCCTCCTGCTTTTCAACTAAACATTTTCGCTTTCGGCATGGTACAGTGTAATGGTTTTCTTTGCTCCAGTCTAATCTTAAACTTTGCAAAACATCATTCTGGTCCCTATGCAGGCTCTCGCGGCCGGATTACTAAATTAGAGAAGACAGGGGTCTCATCGGAAGACACCTAGGGACATAGAAAACTTATGGTAAGGGCGTAAATCGACCCATCTCTCACAACCGGGAATGAGGGGTAGTTTCATAACTCCAATTTGTAGCGGCTGATACAAGGGATGTAACAGGGGTGATCATTTTTCCTGTTTGGGTATTGTGACAATTCGGGGCGGGGAGGGTCGCGTATTCTGGGGTCCTTGTTTTATACCATAGGAGCCGTTGACATGTAGTTCCCTTATTACGGGCCAGATTAGGGAACCTCTGTCGTCTTACCTGTCCTTTCCCTTACGGCCCAACCTCGGTTCATTGGCTTCTAGCGGAAAAGGAGAGGTAATGACACGGTCTCAGGGTGATTGTATTAAAGACAAGTTTTTGTGCAAATACTGACGGTATTTGAAGCCAATTAGGTGGTGCGCTAGGGGTGGCAGTCTGCCAATTTCGGGGCTAATCGCTCGGAAGAGTGGGAGTGCAAAAATAGAGAGAGAGAGAGAGAGAGAGAGAGAGAGAGAGAGAGAGAGAGAGAGAGAGAGAGAGAGAGAGAGTGCAACGGCAGGCTAAATAGTACACGTGCAACAGAGAGGGTGGCAGTGTATTCAAGAAAGGCTATTTAGTGCATTACACAGTAAAGGACATTCGCGGGTCTGCGTTAGAATCTTGTAATCATGCAGTTTGAGCATTAGACAGGGTAGAGGGGACGTGCCTTGAGAAAAGGAAAGAAGAAAGGAGGTACCATTTTGTCGCACTTTCTCGCACTCTCGGTCCTTCGACCAGTTGGGTCAGCGCCTCGGTCACACACACACATTCTCTCATAGTTTCGCATCATACGTGACATGGGTTCATTCGTCCGGTCTGGTTTAAGGGTGATCACTTTTTATCAGGTCGTGCTAATTTCTCGGGTTTGTTCGATACGTGAGTAGATTGCAGGCGTGCTTAGGCACCACCTGCGGCGCTAGTCTGCTTCGTGTATTAGACATGGCAAGGCTTCAGATCTTCGCCACACCTCGGCCGTAATCTCTGATGTAACCTGCAGAGGGAGGAAAAAAAGGAGGGTGGGGGAGACAGCATTCGCGCATATTCAGATACATGGATTCATAAGTCCTTTACTTACCTCTTACTCGTCTTTCCTCCTCGGGGCAGGGTCCCGGGGGTATGGTTTCTGGGGTCGGGAGGGGAGAGGGGCAGTGTGTCCTTATAGGTCGTGTGCGGGGAAAACGTAAAAAGGAAACCAGAGGTACCTAGTGCGAGGTATCTAGTCAAAGGATGTATCTCACTATCGGGGTCCTTAAACCTCTTTCAACGCTGTGGCGTTCTAAGGTTCTTCGGTTCTTGGGTCAGCTCCGTTCCCTGATACCTTGGAGCGTTGTACTTTATAACATTTACATCATTTCATTTCACCCTCCTTTTACATTCCCTCATTTACACCGTTCGTTTTACCCATCCTTGGAAGTCAAGGTCTTCCTCCACGCGAGAGTTCATGAGTCAGTCGCGTACTTTGAAGGCAGAGTGTCGTGTTGTCGATCCGATCCGTCCTCCAGGGCTGGGCAACCATCTTCTTTCAACCTTAAAGAGAGAGCAGAGTAGGGTGCACAGAAAAGAACTTTCCCACCGATCCCACATTTTTTTTTTTTTTTTAAAGTAAAGCATGCAATACCCGTCCATAGTTTCAAAAAAACTTTATTTTGCAAAATCATTTCAGCACGTGGATTATGAGGGTGCGGTCGTATTTGGCCGGTCGTGGCAATGGCTAAAGTGCGTACAGTGGGGGGTGTCGTTTGCAGCAATAAAAACATCGGAAAGTTTTATTCATTCATTTGTAAGAAACTAAAACGTCTATTAATTGGCTGGGGGTTCGGGGGCATTTATTTTCATAATTTAGAAGCATAATCATAATAGTTGCAATCAGATTTCCTATATGCATACCGTACGTGTGCGTCGTAAATGAGGTTTACATCAGCTATAAAAATATAATACATTGTACATTTGTAATCAACATTTTTAACGGGGATCCTTTCATACTGTTCGTCGAGTGAGTTCTCCTTGTCTTTTCTAGCCAAGTGTACAAAGGATCATATAAAGTCTCAGAACATCAAGTTTATATTAGTGCGAAGGAACACCACGAGGTGTTCGTAAGTTCCGATTGATACCGGCGCCATTTTGGGCGGGGCCGGCTCAGTCCGGAAGCAGCATCAGGGGGAAATGTTTCCCATTACTGGCAGTTTGGACCAGAGTCCTTTTCGGCAGTTCTAGAATTCATGCTAACAGAAGGAGTGGCAATGTCATGTTTGTTTCGTTGGCGATCAAGGCAGCCGTCCCTTACCGGAAGCCTGCAGAGGCCGAAGGTTCCGCCGGGGACTTTTGTAGGGTCTCCAAGGCTGCGGAGATGCTGTCGGAGATGGGGGCTCGTGCCCCTGTGGGCAAATGTCCGAGTTATATTGCTGGTCAAAGTTACTCTAGTGGCCGGGGCCCGCCTTCCAGCGGACCCAGACGCCATTTTGAGGCCCTACAGGGGCCACTCTCGTCGAATTTGCAAGAGCGGAAGAGATCCTTCGGAGTGAAAGGAAGAGGTCCCTGTTGTGTGAAAGCGGGACGTTCAGCTGGGGTGCAGCTGTGACGCCCCCACCTGGGGGGGGCGAGGGAGACTCGTTCGCGCCGTCTCCTTCTCCCGGTGCACTCCATGCTGTTCTTTTTCATCGCCCCGCATGAAGGTCTCTCCACATCCGGTGTTCCCCAAGTCTTGTGCTCAGTGCTGTGGGAGTATGGCCACCTGTGGCGCGCATTCGGCGCGGCACGAGTATCAGTGCAGTCATTGCAGGTTCGGTGTTCCGAAAATATGGCCACCATTGCACGTTCGGTGCTGCGCAAATACTGGGGCGCCACCATGGTGTGTTCGGTGCTGTGGAAGTATTGGCACCATCGCCTGACTGGGGGTGTTCGGCGTTGGGCCGGGGGCTGGGAGACCTCCTATCGGTGGAGGTGGGAGAGGCTCGTCCGCGTCGCCTCTCCCTCCCAGCCCAACTTGGACAAATTGTTGTGGAGGTACGTGCAGGACATCCCGCCGTCCAGAGCTGCTGCGGCTGTTACGGAAGGGAAAAGAAAGAGGTGTCTCGTCCCTCTCTGGACATGTGGCGGGACTACTTAAGTCTATCCAGGCCCGTTGCGGCTGGGCCGAGGAGGCATGTGGCGGGACTGCCTGCAACTGTCCAGGGCCGCTGCGGCTGGACTCCGCTGGCCCCTGCCTCTCCTCCGGCTTCCCCATATGTTAAGATTTCCTGACCAAGAGTTGGCAGCGGGGCCCGCCTTATATGGGTTGTCGCTGGTTGGGCGTAGCCGTAACCCTGCCCTACTTTGGAAGGTTCCAGAAGGGGGGGGGGGCGAATGTTCTGTTTGACTTCCATTTTCTACAGTTTACCGTTATTATTTCTTGTTTGCTGTGTTAAATTAAAAGTTCAAGTTCATCAATGGTCTACGGATTTGGTTGTACCATTTCTTTCTTTCCAGGTTGCTTTTATGCTAAGTTTCTGCTTAACAGAGGTTGAGTAACACGAAAACACGTGTAGAGGGATGACGCAGATTCGTACATTACATACACACAAACTCAGACGGGGGGACAGTACAAATACGACATACAAAGACCCAAGACGAATAAAAAAACAGTTATTGGTCATAATTATCTCTGTCCGTCTGTGAATTTTAAAGCGAGGCTGGGTTCCCGTCTTGACGTTGCCCGACCTAGGAGAACTTGAGCATGCCGCTGAAATTGTCCTGGCGAAATCTGTGCCATCGGGCATAATCAAACGTGGTGGTTCTATCCGGTCTGTCTATGTAAGTCGGGTTCTTCTTTGTCTCGCGCTTTTTCTCGTACTGCCGGTCTGTCGTTCCTGTCGGCCCTTTGCCTTTACTCACGCTCAGTAGAGTCGGGCATTGGGCTTTCCAGTGTCCGACATATCTACAAAAAGCGCATTGGTCTGGCCCTAAGTCTGGTCGTCTTTTGCGTAGTGTCGGGGGATAACTTGTGGGTAGCGGTGTCCTGGGGTTGTCCTGTCGGTATATTTCTCTACTTGGTTTGTCCTCGTCTTTTCTCTGTCGTTGCATAGCCTCTCTGCGCCACATACCGAGACTGTCGAGCATAATAGGCGTTGTCTTATTATTTCGAAGGGCTATTTCTAACGTTTCTATTTTATCAAGGTCAAAGGATCCTGCCAGTGGCCACTGTTTGTCTTGACTTTCTTCGGTATACCTGTGCCACAATTTATTATAGGCTATGGTGACTAATCCATAGTTTATGAACATGTCCTTATTAGGGGTGCCTTCTAGTGGAGCTATATGGTCCACCTCTAATACACGGTCCGGGCTAAACAGGCTACTAATCAGTGGGGAGAAGACAGACATGACGGCTCGTAACGAGGGACTAAAAAGTCAGCATTGCCTATCTTATCACTAGGTGCAAAGACTGGACAGAATATTTCTATTCTACGTTGTTTGCCGGCAGTGAATACCTCATGGATCAAAAATAACAAAAAGACCAATAAATAACAATGGGGAGAATGAGTAGGTCCGCAAAGATCTGCGTTACCTACCCTTTTCACTATCTGCAAAAAGGGTGGTCTCTTCCCTGTTTGCAGACAGGGAATCTCCAGGAAACAATAGTTTTGCGAACAACAGTTCAGTTTCAAGTAATTATTGAGTGGGGGAGAAAAAATAAGCACGGCTGCTGCCCTACCTATCCTCCACTGCTTGCAAAGAGAGAGCCCGTTGTTTCTCCGTTTGTAGACCATGAATCTCCAAATAAATAAAGAGCAATACTAGTATTTTTAAACAATCAAGCAATCAAACAATCAAGCAATCATTTCGCAACTTGTCGTGATTACACGACCTTACCCGGACCATGTGGACAGTTTCTTGTCTTCCGAATCCAGCGCCCGTTCGTCCTTTTTTTTTCTCGTATTTCTCACGGCACTCCTAATGGTTCCCAGTCAGGACCGTAGATCGCTCGAGAGAGGTCTGTTCGGAACTAGTGAAGTTCGGATGATCGGCTGCCAGACGAGGGTCTATTGGGCAAGAGCTCTCCCGATCGTTGCAGTCGTTCACTCTGTCGTCGGGACCTCTCCCACTGGATCCACGAGTCGCTGATGGGCCCCACGCTTGGGACGCCAATTGTTGAACCTGGTGTGGGTCGGGGACAATCGGTATTTGCCCGGCGGTATTGCCTCTGTGACCCTCTAGTTATTTAATCAATGAAGAGGCAGGCGCTGGAGACTGGAAGGCAGGAAACAAGGTTTTTATTCTCTCCGGAGGAGAACACAACAAAACGGGCAGAAGGTATCGTTCTGAGGTGCTCTAACTACATTTCTGAGGCCTGGCCTCTTATACACTGTTTTATGACTTTATTGCAGATTACATATTCATGTTAAAACTTTGATGTATGGAAAAGACATTCCCGGAACTCCCCTTTGGGCCCGTTCCCACACGCATTTACAGTTGAAGTCCCCACCCTAGTCACACCAGGTGATGAGTATCGCGCAGCTGGATATTCCGTCGATTCACGGAACGTGGGGGGTTTGATCGGATCTCATGGAGTGGGGGCTTTGATCAACCCGGGGATCCTTTGATGGGGGAAGCTATCTACTGTACGGGGAGGGGCAAGGAATGGTATCGGCAGAGCTGGGTGTCGGCCTGGGAACGGGGAAGACAAACGGGCACACGGGGAAAAAGGGGATTTGCATCTAAGGGCCGGAGATCATGAAAGGGAAGAAGGGAGGTGTCGCGCTGGGAACAGGATGAGGGCCTGGGGCAGAGCAGCGCCGAAGAGGGGTTTATGATTCTAGGCAGGTGCAAGCAGGGGGTTGGTCAGCGTGCAGGTTTAGTGAAGGCGAAGGGCTATGTCAGGGGCCAGCGGCATGCAAAAGGGTTCGTTCTGATCGGGGCATCTTAAAATGGCGGGTGTGCACGACAAAAGTGTGGCATCAGGGGAAGAGGCAAGATGGCGCAGATAATGTTCACCAAAACGTACTAATTTTCAACAACGCGGGCTGAAAGTCATCTTTATCGCTATTGTGGGCCGCTGCAGCTGAGGAGCTGTGCCGCTAAGTGCCCGCATTTGCTGTGCAACGAGAATCATCGCTATTGTGGGCAGCTGCAGCTGAGGAGCTGTGCCGCTGAGTGCCCGCATTTGCCGTCCTGCAAGAATCATCGCTAAAACTATTGTGGGCCGCTGCAGCTGAGGAGCTGTGCCGCTGAGTGCCCGCACTAGTCACCACTTCGAGGATTTTGTTGTCACCTGCGTGTGCCGCTGGGAGCCCATCTTTAAACCTTGTCCCAGGATTACCGTAAGTGCACGCTGCGGACCGCTACAGTTGGGAGCTGTGGCCGCGGCGAGTCCGCCTGTCATCACCGCGACTTCCTTGTGAGGCTGTGGGCCGTGCCCCCTTTAAACCTCAGGTACATTTTGCATCACCGGTTCGGTGGACCCTGCCGCGGCCCGTGGAGGGAGTTCGGTGGGGCAGGGAGGCGGTGCGGGGAGGGGCAAGGTGGAGAGTGGTAAACACCGGAATATGGACAATTGCAGGTAAGTAAACAATTTAAAAAATAAAACGAATTTCGTAGCGTGCGCTGCATCGCATTTTGCGATGCACGTTATGCTACGAAATTCGTTTTATTTTTTAAATTGTTTACTTATCTGCAATTGTCCATATTCCGGTGTTTACTACTGTCAACCTTGCCCCTCCCCCGCACCGCCTCCCTGCCCCACCGAACTCCCTCCACGGGCCGTGGCTGCGTGGACCCCGGCCTCGAACTAAGTTCGTTCCACACTCTTTTGAGTGCTTTTATTGGTTTTTAAGTGAATCTGTATTTACGTGCATTGTGGCTTCTTGATCGCTTTTGAACCTTGTGTTAAGCTTATATAAAGATACTTCTTTTTCTATAGCTACTTGTGTGGTGTCCCTTTGTAGTGTCTTCACTGCGTTATTGTGTATGGTCATAAATGCTTCACATACTGCCTCTGAGATAGGCCTGTCTGCTCGTGCTACATTACCACAGGGTTGAGCAGGGGTTATCAATGGGTGTAGCCCCCTTCCTCTGATTTAGGAAGAAGGATCCCTATTTGGACATTGGCGCCAGCCGCTGCCAACTAGAGATCCCCATTTTTAACAGTAATGTACTGGTGTTCATGTAAAGTGCTCCAATACCTTCGGGTCGAGCTCGAGGTCGCGCCACAGAAATCTGCACAAAAAAAATCTTTAAAATGCTGTTTGAGTGCATTTTCAAAGAGAAGTCTGGGGAGCAACCACCCAATTATTTTATGATGTTTTTAGGGAAGGCATTTTCATTCACCATTGGTGAAAAATATTTAACCTAAAAGAGATATATAGCTACAAGTACTAATAAGCTTTGGTGATCTAGTTAGAAGTGTCAATTTCCACCTGGTGGACAGTCCACATATGCAAACGTTACACATCTCAGTGCAGCTGGAAAACTGTAAAAGTCAGATTTTTTTTTCTGGGTTGCTTCTATAATTCTTTGACATTTTGAAAAAAACTCAGGCATTTGCATTAAATGAGCAATGTTATGGTAGGAAATTTCAGACTGTTTCATCTTCCCTTTTTGCAAATTGCATCCTGATTTTGTTAGAAAAATGTCAGTTCGCTAGTATTCTGACTGCTACTGTTGGCGGCAAATCTGTGTCACCTTTTCCTACCCTGTGTGCACCAATGGCTCGGACTGGGAGCATTATAGACCCTAGAGGGATTTGGATGCTCCATGGCTGGACCCATCTCTAACTCTTCGAGAACTCAGTAATGAAATAGGACTATCACATTCTCAACAAGAATGACAGACACAGGTCAACATATCAAGGTTCATATGAAGAATTAATAGACAAAGTACATGAATAGCATCAATCAGGTTAGCAGCAAAAGTGCAGATCAAAAGTACAAAGAACTCCGTAAAGTTCAATAGTAAATCCAGCATGAGTTTGGCTTCTAAAAGTGGAAAATGAGGGGTGGGGGGTCTCCATCAACGTGGCAAATACTGGTTCTTTTATAAGAGTTTTAGACAGGATTTCACACATTACTACACCAACACATGGTTCTCAGCATATGGACCAATGAGTAACAAGTCACAAGAAACATTTTACTACGGACTACATTCTTAGATTCTCTCATGACACAATTACATTTAATTTAGGGTTTCCCGGAGTCAATACAAGTCATATAAACTGCAACATTGTGTACAGATCGGTCTGGGACATCCCAGACCACAACCCAGACAGCAGTCTGGGATGGGTAGCTACATCTTAATCCCAAAGACTGGGAAAGCTCATGTTAGATTTGGGACTCGTTGGCAGAGGTAGGTACCTTTGACCAAATAGGGACCCTTGCATCTAGTCAGGGTAAGGGGGTACACTCCTAAAATAACCCCTGCTCACCCCCTTGGTAGCTTGGCACGAGCAGATAGGCTTATCTCAGAGGCAGTGTGTAAAGCATTTGTGAACACTTACAGTAACCCAGTGACAACACTACAGATGGACACCACACAAGTTGTAGTATAAAAATAAGTATTTTTATATAGACTTAACACAATACCACAAACGACAAAAATCGACAATACTGTACTTAAAAATGGTAGAAATAGCTTAGTTCTCTTTAGATGTAAAATGCAACACTTTGAGTTCAATGTACCTTTGAATGCGTAACGCTATACAACAAAAGTGTTGCAGGGAAGGTGATGCTTCGGTTCCTTACACGCAAGAGCGGTGATGCGTCAGGTCCCTACTGCTGCGTAGGGGATGCGTCGGCTCTTCTCCGCGTTGGGAGGTGATGCGTCAGTTTCTTACTGCGCTTCTGTAACGATGCGACCAGCAGCGCCGTGATGCGATGAAGATCCAGTGCAATGAAACAAAATGGTGTCTTCTTCTTGATGCGACATGATGCGTGCACGCCCGACAGCGACTCAATGATTCTTCTGAGGCGTGACAGGCTCTGGGACGCGCTTCTCCGGTGATACAACGGCATCTGCTGCCACGGCGACTCTCTTCTCCGGTGGTGGAAGGCGCTTCGGTGATGCGATGCAACAGCAGTGACACCCTTCTTCAGTGATGCGACGACAGCGGCTGCGGCGGCGACACGCTTCTCCGATGATACGACGGCATCTGTTGCGACGGCGATGCAAGGCGCTTCTGCGAGGTTAAGCGCCAGTGGCGACACCCTTCTTCAGTGATGCGGCTGCAGCGGCGACGCGCTTCTTCTTCGTGAGTCGCGCTTCCAGCTCCTTGCGACACTCACTCCCTCAGAAGGCCCAGCACAACAGCAGGCACTTCAAAAGACCTCTGGGGAGCTGGTGGGTGAAGTCTGTTGTCCCTGAGACTTCAGCAGGAGGGAAGCTCTATCTCAAGCCCTTGGAGATCCTTTACAAGTTGATTTGAAAGTAGCACAAAGTCCTTTCTCCTTTCTTTGGCAGTCAGGCAACCACTGCAGGCAAATACCCCAAAACAGCACTCAGCTTAGGGATAGTCTCCTCCTCAGTTTCTCTGGTTCCTCTCCTCAGCAAAGGTTCTTCTTGTTTCCCAAAAGTGATCTAAAGTTCTGGGGTCTGGGTCCCCATATTTATACTAGCAAATCCTTTGTCCGCTGAAGGCAGAGGGTCCTGTACCCAGTCCAAACCAGTTCTGTGCAGTCCTGGAGCACTTTGTTGACAAGACTCCTTCTTTCCTTTGACAGTGTGGGCCAGGGACATCAGCCGCAACACAGGAGGTGGAGCCAGCTTTGTGGAAGGCAGGCACAGCCCTATTCAGGTCTTTGATGCAACTCCTCCCACCCATCTACATGCAGATAACTCTATTCAGCCCTGTGCTGACCCACCCTGTCTCCTGGAAACCCCCAGCCCCTGTCACTCAAAATCCAGACAAGGAATACACAACCTAGCAGAGGCAGGCTTGGATAGTTAGGCAAGAAAATACCTACTTTCTAAAAGTGGTATTTTCAAACTCAGAATGTTAAAACCAACTTCACTAAAGGATGTATTTTATCATTCTGAGTTCAGGCAAACTAAACTCGAATTTCTACCTAGTTCCTGGAGTCAGTTAGGATTATGAGATGTTATAATCAAACTGCCCATTCTGGCCTATGGGGAACAGGTAGCCTTGCAATAGTGAAACACGAAAATTGCTGTAATTCACTATTAGGACATGACACATACACCCGGGCATGTCCTACCTTTTACCTACAATGCACCCTGCCTTTGGGCCTACCATAGGGGTGACTAATATGCAGAAAAGGGAAGGTTTAGGGATTGGCAAGTGGATGCACTTGGCCAGGCAGCATGGCAGTACCAGACTGTGCACGGGCTCTGCAATGGCAGACCTGAGACACACTTTTACAGGCTGCTTCTGTGGGTGGCACAACCAGTGCTGCGAGCCCACCAGCAGCATTTGATTTACAAGCCCAGGGCACACTTCGTGCACTATACTAGGGTCTCATAAGTAAACCAAACCAGCCAATCATGGAGTCATTAATCCATACATCAATTTATTATAGGGTGACCATATGCACTTTAGCACTGATCAGCAGTGGTAAAGTGCCCAGAGTCATAAAACAGCCAACAACAGGTCAGAATACATATAGGAGGAAGGCAAAAAGTTCAGGGATGACCCTGCAAAAAGGGTCAAGTCCAACAGCTCACAATTATCATTTAGAACAAAGGCAATGACAACAACAAAGGTCATGTGGTGATAGCACACCATCATTTCAAAATGGAAGACAGTACACTTTTCGGTTAAGATAGTACAAACTTGATTTCAAACATTTTAGAACCTTAGAAAAGGTTTAATGTTCACACATCATACTTCTGTGAGTTATGATTCTTGCCTCAAATATTATTTTAAGTAAATTCAGTGATCGATTTTGCCCTTGTTAGAAGCTGGTAGTTAGGCGGTCTGGTACTACAGTGTCAAATTAAGGTGCTAAAGAAGGGCCCTGCCTTTTCTAAACCTTAAAAGCTATGTTCCCATAGTCCATGCACTAGACTAGATTATGGAATCGTTTATATTGGATCCCCAGAGAAAATCTTCCATCAACTACAACTGGCCAGAATATATCTAGGATAATCTGTGGCCTTTCAAAGTGTGACCACAAGTCATGTATTAAACACCTGCCCTGGTTGCCAGTGAATCAGAGATTGCTTTCCAAAGCAATGGCCATCACACATAAGGCCATTCACCTTTGCCATCCAGACATTTTCGTCAGCAGAGTGAAATCACATTGTCCATGGAAATCTTCTCACTCCGTAAATATGTGGAAATTGGAAGTTCCAAAATCTAAGACTGACTTTTGGTGATCCCACATTATTGATTGTCACTCTGGGGCTCTAGAACACTCTTCGAGTCGCATTGCAAACTTAAATAAGATTGCTTGCGTTTCGGCGTAAAATGAAGACTTGACATTTTTCTCACGACTGGTTGATATCATCCATCTCGATTTCTTTTCCATTATCTTATGATTGTACTTCTTTGTTCAATTATAATTCATATGTCCCCGCCCACTAGGTTTAAATCTTCTTTGCTTTTCCAGTCAAGGTGTTTTGTTTTTAGCCTAGCGCCAAGGAGTTTAGCAAGGCTAAATAAATCCTTCTAATATGAGTACTCTTAGCCTTTGACAGAATGCCAGCGGTGACACGTTGTTGCATAGATCATCTCTGAGAATGGTATTTTGTGGCAGCAAAATCAGACTTTGAGGAATTAACAAACTACTTAGTTTTGCATGTGGTAAACCAAGAGATTAGGTATTATTGAGCTCATGGCCCTAATTCGCAAGAAAGCTGTATGTGGGAGTATAGATTTACTATAACCTTTTTAGAGCCCGCCATAGCTGACTCTACCGGCCATTAAAGGTGGAGTGGGCCGTTAATGACCGGTAGAGCCTGCTTCGGCAGAATGTTCTAATTTGTAAAACAAAGGCCTCATGGAGTCTGAGTGGATTAAAATCCCCTTGGGCTCCGTGAGGCCTTTTATTGCTGTGAACAAACATTGGATTGTTGGAGCTCCGCGCTTCTACCGGCCATATAGAAGCCCGGAGCACTCCATTGTTTTCAGTGGAGCTCCCAACATTCCAATGTTCTCATATTTTTGGGAATTCTCAAACAGTCCCAGGAGTACATGTCCTGGTTTCCATGTGTGTTCCTTCCAAGGTCTTGTGACATTCCCTGCAGGATCCTATTCCTGCTGTGCAAAGTTCTCCACAGTAGGAATAGGTTCCCCTGTGTGAAAATCTGTTTGTTTGTTTTTTCTCCACACGAAAAGTCCCAGTGGACATACCCCTTGCCCCACACCCCCAGCAAATCTTCCCATTTTGGAAAGCGATTTACATCAGCCCTTTGCTGGAGTAAAACACAGATACTATCCAGGGTGGAAATGGGGAGGAGAGCAGGTTGTGAATGCCCACTAACACCAACGCTTGGGGGTGTTGCAAGAATTGGAATGCCCACTTCTCACCCCTTTAGATGGATTTAGGGTACAGAGGACATTGATTGATGGATTTAGGGTGCAGGTGGAGATCTCCACACATGTAAATGGGGTTACGCATGCATGGAATCTTTTGGCGGATTTCTGACTTGCACAAAATATGCACCCCCTATACTTAAAGATTGTTGTGGGCTTTAATGAGGAATTTGACTGCCTTACTAAATCGTCTTTGCCTCATACATACATATTTTGCAGAATAATAGATTCACTTTGTGTCTCACCACAATAGTTTGGAACGTAGCAGATAATAAATACGTCCTTTTTTATATTACACAGTATTCCATTAGTGTCCTAACCAATGGCACGTTCCGCTCCTGTGTAAAAACATTATGTAGTATTTTCATAAAACGAAGAAGAGTCTGAGGCAACCTTTCATAAGACCGATAGCCGGGACCCCGGGGTCAGCCGTGCACTGAACCAGAAGGGGCGCTGCTCGAACTGATCGCTTTCACTGCGCCATAGCTCATGTTTTATTGCTCCCCTTGAAATGTCAATACCGCAGTAAAGTGAATTGATGAAGCCATGAAATGCAAAACTTCGATCTAACCTATTGTACGACCGACCTGCCCGGCATTTGTCTCTACGTGTCACTAAGGTTGTTTTCAGCGAGACCCCCGCGCCCCCATTTTGCCTCTACTTGAACCGTAAATGGGGTCAAGTTCATATCGGTGAATTCAGCATGTGAACAATCAATAACTGAAAAAGCTCTCAAATTGGAGAGAGAAAAAAGAGAGGAAAGAAATACCTTCACGTGGCGTCCTTCTGTCTGCCACCCAAGCTCTAACCTCATGTGCCAAGAATTAAAGACAAAGTGGTACAAAAGGTGGTGGTGATGGACGGAGCATCTGAACCAATCAAACACTCACACCCAGTCAACAGATCTGGGTTTCTTTAATCCATCACCGTTCTTTAGCCCACTCTGCCACCCCAGTTCAGACATGGCTATATGCAAATCAGTCTGACCCTGTGCCTCATGGGAACAGTCCAGCCCGAACTGCCAAGCCACGCCTTCCCTGGACCGGAAACAAGCTTCCGAGGACCGGTTTCTGGCATTTCAGCCGTCTTCCGCCCGGCTTGCTTGAATCCAGTGGCAAAGTGAGCAAGGAGAATTAACCACATGCACGCGGCGGGTTTTCCCGCTGCGCGCTGAAGTTTTTAAAACCCCGCGGTTCATGACGAGCTCAGCTCGTCATGAGCGCACGACAGGTAAACCTCATGACGAGCTGAGCTCGTCATCAGCGCAGAAGGGGTTAAAGACAAAGCATTAACTTTTGATGTAAAACCTGAGAGGGAAAGCGATATCCATTTACTGGCTGAATAGCACAATGTGATACTTGGAAAACCTGGGTTCAAATCCGGCTTTACTGCTTGACCAAACTGTGTGATCCTATGCAATTTTTTTATTCCTCTCTGCTTTCTTTTCCTTCATTATCACATATGACAGTGCCTTGAAATACATGAGTTCAGACTGTGCGCTGTACAAAACCTTCTCTTCTGTTTGATGTGATAAACAACAATATTGTTCCAAATTTAATAACAAACTAGGCCATCCAGAGGGCGAATGTTACAAATGACTGTTCTCTTGCTTTGCCAATAGCCTTGTTTTCAGGGTGGGGTGGCAAGAGTGTTATTAAATTCATGTATGAAAAGTAACTTTTAAAAAATGCCTCTCAGTGCAGTGATGTCATGTCATCTGATGTACTAAGGTATAACGCTTCTGCAATGCATGTGAAAGAAATACACTGTTTTGAATTCTGAAGAGGGTTTTTCATAGTTTTACTTGTTTGTTGCACAATATCTGTCAAAATTAATGTGTTCCTAATGGTAAGTGGTGCAGGACACCTTCTTTGCTTTTTTTTTACTTTAACATGTAAATATATATTTGCCCATTTAACCATTTTTTAGGTCTCGCCTACGCTGCGCACATTCGCTGCTTAGGAAGAAGACCTTTAGCAATCGCTTGGGTTTTTGTCCCAAAAACATGCACGCGTTCCATTGCCTTCAATGGTAACGCATGCACGTTTGGCGATTCCCTTGAAGGAGCGAGCTTGACACCATATGTATGTAATTAACTTACAAACACATGGTGCCCCTGGCTCGCTCCCGCAAGGGAAACACTTTGTGTGCTGTCGGCCACACTCCCCTCAACCCTCCCACTTTTAGCTCGAGGCGCGCGCTTTTGTTTTTAAAGGCACTAAGGGGTTAGCAAAATGCTGGGAGTCGGCGTCCTTTTGAAAATGCAAAATTACTCTTTGGTTGAAAGGTCGCTGATGCAAGATTGAAACCGTGCCTTTTTGGTTACATGCAGGCTAACTTACCTCCTTGATTTGACTCTGCATGCGGGCCAATCTGCAGGGAAGTTTTAATTTGTCCCATCATTTTTCTAGAGCCCTCCCGCTGCGTTTCCATGTAAGAGACCTTCAGAGATTTAGACTTCATTGTAGGCCCCTTCCGTGTGGAGACTGTGGCGGTGACGTCCAGTGCAATGTGTACTTTCAGGGAGAACAGTTAAGCTGATGTTATTTAAAACAGTGTCTGTAAATGCAGTTTTGGAGACCTGTATTTATTTGTTGCAAACTGCATACTTTTTCCTTGAGAGCTGCTATTGTTTTCAGGATATCAACAGCCCACGTGGAACACTCTCTGGTGTTAAGCGAGGCCCAGATTACTGGAACATGACTGTATTATCGAGTCCAGGGGATGTCTCTCCAGAAAGCACCTAGTTCTGGTGAAAATCAGAATTCTGAAACAAGGCCAGCAGAAAGAACTTCCCATCGGAGCTAAAGCATGACATTCTCATCCGGGGATTGCTTTTTTAGGTACCAGCTCCTGGCGCGCTCTTATTCTAGAGCCCCCACTTGCAGGATTAAACGTGAAACTGCAAGTCCCACAATGCAACGGGTTGGTGGCATACAGGCGGAAGGCAATGCTTAACACTTCAGACACTTTGGCGGCCGTGCTGTCTCAATATCTAAAAACAGTCCTCGCTAAGTTTTTTTCGGCATCGCCTTCTAGAGCGAGGGGCAGTGAATCTTCCCTCAGCGCAATTCCATATTTAAAACTGGAACAGGGTGTTCGCCTTCCCTGATCATATTTTCCTTTCTTTTTGCGGACACAAATCATCTTCTTGTTTTCTTTAAGCCCTGTTGCACAGCAGCCCGTTTTGCTAAGCAGTGCAACATGTCTAAAAGTGCTTGACAACGGCAACAGATATTACATAAGTGAAACCTATTGGCTTTGCCTATTCTTGTTTCCTTCTCTGTCTCTCTCGCCCCTCTTCCCATCACTGCATCCGTCTCCTAATCGTCACTACCATGGCTGCCTCCCCTTCACGCTGTGCCTCGAGACACTCGCTCTTCCTGCATCCACAGGCCCAAATGAGTGTTGAGCTTTTGTTTGTTGCTGTCAAGTGAGGTTCTTACAAATGCAGATGCACCGAGTGACAATGTTTGCCATGAAAATTATGCAACAAGACCATGTAAAATATGGCAAAGTCTCTTTTAAAGTCAAACAAGTATATTTCTTTAACAAACAGAAGCTTTTTTCTTAAGTCACGTTTCATCAGGGCACTGAGAGGAACCATTCTTGTCCCGCCTGCACTCTGGAGACAGTGCCATTAGTGACCTAAGAGGCAAGTCCGTTTTCTTGCGCTCTTGGTCTGTGGCCCAGATTCTTATAGGCAGAACATTATAGTCTATTAGATCAAACAGAATACTATTCTGAATAGCTAGTATTCTGAAGTCCTATATTTCAAGGTACTTTAATATGTGATAATGAAGCAAAAGGAAGACAGGTAAAATAAAATATTTGCCTAAGATCACACAATTTGGTTAAGTGGGAGGCCGGGAGTAATCGCTGTTTTTCTGGTTTCACTTTATACAAGCCATTCACGAAATGGGTAACTATGTGTCTCCACCTCAGTAACATCGCAGCACCACCTAAGCACCACCTCAACATCAGAAAAGCCCCATATCAGCATCAGCACAACACTACCTCCTCATCAGTGTACAACTACCTGTGCAGCATCAACTCAGCATCAGCACAGCACGAACTCAGCACCACCGCAGCACCAGCTCAGCACCACCTCAACATAAGCACAGCCCTGTCTCAGCAGCAGCCAGTACAGTACCTCCTCTGCATTAGTGCATCACCGCCAGTGCAGCCCCACCTCAGTAACCATGCAGTCCCACCTCAGCACCAGCATGGCTCCACCTCAGCACCAATGAAGCACTACTTCTGCATCAGCGCAGCACCACCTCATCATCAGTACAGTATCACTTCACAACAGCACTAACTCAGCATCACACAGCACCACCTGAGCACCAGCACAGCACTACCACCGCAGCATGACTCAGCACCACCCCAGCATCGCTCAGAACCACCTCAGTATCACTCAGCATCACCTGAACATCACCTCCACACTAGCACACCACCACGTCAGAACCACCTCAGCTTCACCCAGCACCACCTCAGCATCACTAAGCATCACCTGAGAATCACCACCGCGCCAGCACACCACCACGTCAGAACCACCTCAGCTTCACTCAGCACCGCCTCAGCATTACTCAGCATCACCTGAGCATCACCTCCACACTAGCACACCACCATGTCAGAACCACCTCAGCTTCCCTCAGCACCACCTCAGCATCACTCAGCATCCCCTGAGAATCACCACCGCACCAGCACATCACCACATCAGAACCACCTCAGCTTCACTCAGCACCACCTCAGCATGACTCAGCATCACCTGAAAATCACCACCACACCAGCACACCGCCATTTCATAACCACCTCAGCTTCACTCAGCACCACCTCAGCATCACTCAGCATCACCTGAGCATCACTTCAACACTAGCACACCACCACGTCAGAAGCACCTCAGGTTCACTCAGCACCACCTCAGCATCGCTCAGCATCACCTTAGAATCTCCACCTCACCACCACATCACCACATCGGAACCACCTTAGCTTCACTCAACACCACCTCAGCATCACTCAGCATCACCTGAGCATCACCTCCGCACTAGCACACCACCACGTCAGAACCACCTCAGCTTCATTCAGCACCACCTCAGCATCACTCAGCATCACCTGAGCATCACCTCCACACTAGCACACCACCACGTCAGAACCACCTCAGCATCACTCTGCACCACCTCAGCATCACTCAGCATCACCTGGGAATCACCACCGCACCAGCACACCACCACCTCAGCATCACTCGACATCACCACAGTCTCCGCTAGTGTCTGTCAGCTGATCATGTTCTAATTCAGGCACTGTTTCCCAACCTCCACCCTTCCGTTGTTTATGTCCCCCTGATAACAAAAAAACCTGATAACAAACAAGCATTAGAACAGGCAGGAACAATTTGCCAGCACTGCAAGTACAAAAATACTAGAAGACATTTTTCATGTTAAATCTTTATTTACAAGGTCATTCACTTGTACATAATGTCTTCTAGGTTATACATAAGGTAACAAAAATACTTAAAACACTTTTTTATTTTAACTTTTCAACATGCTGCACAGCAGCCACACTGCTGTAGAACATAGCTTAAACAAATTGGCAAAGCCAATAGCTCTGGCTAAACACTTATAAAGTCCCAAGGGCGAGACCTATTGGCTATGCCAATGCTTGTTATTTTTTTTATTTTACCGCTTTGGCGAGTAAACAGTAGCCCAGTGCTGCTGTTCAAAGTGGGGCCGCACATTAACGTCAGTAGGGCTTAAAGTGACACACTTTTAGAGTCCAAGTTCTATAACATGTATTCTCAAAAAATGCATAGCCGAGTACACCATTTGTTCTTTGGAGCATAGACTATATGTTTTTATCCTGGTTATTTGATTGGCTGAGAAGAGCTAAACCTATTTGCATTGGCAGCCATCTTGGTTTCTGAAGGTGTATCTGAAAACCCTGTAGTGGAAAGGAAAAAATGAAGAGGCTGGTGTTTTGGCCTTCCCCTGCCTGAAAGAGGGACAGGGTCACATTTCAGTGGACTGGAAACATCATTCAAAACCACATTTTGGCGGCACGGCCTTTGACGTCCAAGCGAGAAGCACAAAGGAAGAATTATTTCCCCAGAATTAGAGTGACTCCAGAGTCATCCTTTTGTTTCCACAGGCTGAATGAAGTTCAGTGCAACTAGAGGGCATACACCAGACGTTGCATTTAAACATGTTATCGCACTTTACTGTACAGTTTTGAATTGTACATGTATGTTTATTTTTTTTTATTTAAGAAGTTTTATATAGCGCTAGCCTGACCGGAGGGTATCGGAGCGCTTCACAACAGTTACAGAGCGGAGCAAAAGAGAGCAGAACATAGTACAATAAAGCGATACATTCGGGAGAAGAGTAATAGTAAAGACAATGATGAAGAGTTCGTTTTCAGGGCCGTGTTAACCCGCATCCGAGAGAGGTGCTGTGTCACTTTCAGCACTCCGACTGCTCGATCGAGGAAAAGGATTTTGAGCTGACTTTTGAATTTAGCGAAGGAGGGAATAGTTCTGATGTGGGGGGGATAGAGTTCCATATTTGTGTACATTTAGACTAGTGCATAGACACACAGGAATGCTGCAATTTCTATAGTATGTGGAGGAACATATGTGCTATAAGTTATGCCTAATAATTTCATTATTACAAATAAAAATGAAGAGATTGAGTGAGAATTGCATTTCTTGAATATAGGTTGAAATGTCAAAGTTCAACAGTGATAACAATGAACTTTCAAAAATAAGTTCTAAACCAAAATATAGACTTTTAGTGGAGTGAAAGTAGTTTGACAGTCTAAATATAAATTGCTAGTTTTTACATATTTTTGTTCAGGGTCTAAACCTTGCTCCAAATACAAAACGTTACCCCCCCCCCCCACTCATGACCTTATGATGGCAGGATAATTTAATGTTCACCTGTGTGGGGTCCCGAAGAAAACAGGGGTTTTAGATACTAGTTATCCTCTTGTGTATGGTACACACTTAGAACATAGCCAACAGGGTACACATTTAAATACATTGTTAAACAAGTTCAATCTAACTTTTAGAATGGATAAGATGTCTCTGATTAGAAGGGACGTTAATCCCGCCTTCACAGGAAGAGACTGTGATTCTTACATACAGTTAATCTTTGTTTCCACACTACTCCTGTTGCATATCTCAGAAATGTGGATACCAATGAGCCCTTTGAATGACCATAATCCAGTGTGTGTCTCTATCTGTCGGTCTACAAGTCAGGGGAGGAGACTTAAGCGGACCCAGATAATAACTGAGGTGTCTGATATCTTCCACCTCAAGTAGTGCACGTGACATTTTGAGGGCCTTCTCTGAGATTTCCGAAGCAGTGTCTGGTCTTCTGGAGGCACCAAGGGCCATATGTATCAAAAAAGAGTTTTGCGATTCTCAAATTGCGAGTTTTAGCGAATCGCAATTAGAGAATCGCAAAATACAATGTATGTAGGATTCGCAAAAAATTTTGTGAATCCTACATATTCCTTATTTGCGAATCACAAATTGAGATTCGCAAATAAGGAATACCTTCCCATTCATTCCTATGGGCTAGGAGGCCCATAGGAATGAATAGGAAGACATTCTCAATTTGCGATTACCAATTAGAGAATCGCAAATTGAGAAAGCAATTTCAAGGTTGCAAGGGTGCCAAAAGGACACTCTGTTGCACCCCTGAAATATGCATGTGTGCACATTTTGCGCACATACATGCCCTAAAGGCATGAATGGCAAATGACACAAACGGCACTTTGAAAAAAGCAAAAAAGTGCTTTTTTCTAGAAAATCGCAAATTACCACCAGCTTGAAGTCGGTTGTAATTTGTGATTCCTTAAGGCCAAATAGCAAATTTCTGGTGCTTCCAAAACTGCATTTAAGGAATCGCAATTTGTAATTCTTTAATTGCATTCATAAAATAGGGAATCGCAAATTTTACGAATCTCTATTTTGCGATGGCCTTTTGGGATGATACATCCCAAAAGGCTTTTTCCCATTCGCAAACTGGCAGATTCTGAGATTCAGCCTGTTTGCGATCGGGAAAAAGCTTTGATACATATGGCCCCAAGTCCCGAAAGTGCATTAATTTTCCCGGATGGTTTGATTCTGGCTGTTTGAAAACCCTGTGGGAGCTTAAGCATACTTTGTGTCACAAGCCAAGGGATCCAGCCATGGTTAAGAGGTGTCGTCGTTTGCACAAAAGGGAATAGGCCAGGTGCAGAAATGACATAAAGGAGGAGGCTTGGGCAGACCTAATCAAGGCAAGTACCTTGAATTATAGCCCAAACTTCTGAGGCATTATTACTCGTCCCCTTTTTGCCCCAGAGTTGGCAGCATCTGTGGAGGCGCACATTACCGAAAATGCATTGGTGGCTTATTTTGAGGACATTTATAATTTAGGCCAGTTGAAACCCAGACTCTGGGAACAGGAGTTTACAGGGTCTGACATCCTGACTTTCTCTTGTGAGAAAGTAAAAAAGAGCATCATGGGCGTATCTATTAACCCCTTGGGCGCGGCTGCAATTCTGCGCCTGTGCAGTACATTCCGATCGGGGGTGCGGTCATGACGGCCAGGAGCCGTCATCAGCACCTGAGCTCTGTGTGCCATGACGACTCCCGGCTGTCATCAGCATGGAAGGGGTTAATAAGGCAACAGGTTCGGATGGAATTCAGCCTGATATTTACGTAAATTATGTGGGTGTTTGGTGCCTATCTTGACTGCCCTCATTAATGCAGCGGTGTTGGTAGGCCCCCTCAGTCATGGGCTATGTCCATCATTGTGCCAATCTTTAAAAAGAGGGACTGCACCTCTTGTTTTAGGCCTATCTCCTTACTCAACTCTATAATCAAAGTAGTAGTTTGCATCCTCTTGGAGAGACTATTGATGTGGGTCGAGCAAAACAATGTGTTCAGAAGTCCATTATAGGTTTTGTGCAGGAAGGTCCACTGTAGATCAGTTTTTGAATGTGTATCTTATTATAGGGAAATGCTCAGTTGCCTGCTCCGGTTCCATACTCTTAGGCTTTATGGACCATTCATCTACATTTGATCGGTTTAACCGATAAAAACTGTTGCAAATTATGTTGTCTTTGGGGGCGGAGCAGGATATTCTGTTTCTGAGAGGCCTTCACAGGGATACTAAGGCATCAGTCCGCTTCTCCAAAGACTTGCAGTGTTCGCGTAGCTTTAGCATAAATAGAGGCAAGCAGCAGGGTTGTATTTTGGCCCTGTTTCTGTTTAATTTATATTATTATTATATTTTATATATTTCAATAGTTTCGAGTAGGCCTTGGCTGATGTGACATCAGATTGCCCGCAAGTGGGGGTCACCTCTATACCGGTAATATTATACGCATATAACGCAGTCCTCATGGCTAAAACTGCAAGAGGCTTACAGTCCCTGTTGACCTCCTTTACTAAATTCATGGAAGAGCTGGATTTATCGATTAACAAGAAGAAATCCTTTGTGATGGTTGGTGGTCCCCGAGCAAGCAAATCAACTTGATTTAACCTAGGATCTTGTGTCCTTCCTAAGGCTAGAACACAGTGGCGGCTGGTGACATTTGAAAGTGGTGAGGTGTAAGATTTCTGAATGAGTGACCTGTGGCGAGCCAGCATAGCAAGTGAGCCCGACTGTCATAAGGGGGGTTCGGGTGGGGTCTCTCCACGAGAAAAGTTTGAAAAAAGAGTGGCAAATGGCGCCTTTTTAAGCAAATTTGAGAAAGCAAGACGCTTAATAAGGCAATTGGGAAAGTAGTTATCACATCAATAAAAAGATTTTAAATGATAATGATGTAGGTAGCTGCTTATTCAGTATAACCACAGAACTTCATAACAGACTTTTAGATAACAATGCCGAGATCCTAACAGATTTCCTATTTATTGGTATAATTTGATATAATTAAATCTACTGAGAAAATACAAGTTATTGTTGTGTTTTGTCAGACTGGAATTCTACACTAGCACAAGTTAAATACATACATCAAAAATATAAAGCACTAGAGTGCATTCGCTCTCTTGAACAGGTAACACACCTCTATCAACACCATTTGCAAGGATAAAGTCTTTCACTGTTTCACTTGGAGTGGGTGGGGGATATCTGAGATTTATTTTGAGTTGGTCGTCCCTACTTCTAAGGCATTTGATATCTGTCAAGATTCCCCATGTCACATGGGGAATTTCAGTCAATCCTGTCTGGTGTGTTTTGAGTCTGGGTCTTATGATGTTACCTTCCACACTCCTGGTAAGGGTGTGCAATTACTGCATGTCTTCCACAGGGTTGTTCCCGGTCAGTGCGTGGCATGCTAAATGCAACATTATGAAAATTTCTTTCCAGAGGTGCAGACAATATCTACTTAATGAATCTGAAAATGTCTTTATGGTCCAGATATTTTGGTACAAATATGTCTTGGAGACACGGCACCCGAAGAACCACTCGACCCCAGGCTTTTTACTTCCTAGACCCCAGTAAAAACTTTCATGTCTACATTTTTAATTACCAATCTTGTTTAGGATACACAAATTAAAAAGTAAAAGGAGCATTAAGGGCATACAATCCCAATGCAAATCAATGCATCCCCTGCAATTTGCCTACTATCTGTAGGGTAAAGGAATGGGGCGGGCGTGGCTAACCAGCCGACATGGGGGACGTGGGTCCATGAAGCTCGAGCCGTCAATCCCCCAATCCTGGTCATTTCTCCTGCAATCCCTAATATCCATGTACCTGCCAGCTGGAAATTTGTGGCAGATGCGCTCCTGGATCTAAAGAGCTGTCCTCTGAGGCTCTTGAACATCTGGTGCTGCGGCAGTAATGGCGGCAACCGCGTGGCCCTAGTAGCTGTCAGCCCGCGTGCGGTGTCCCCACACCGTAAAATGGCAGCCCGCGCTTTCACACAGTAACCAGTGGCAGTGGATGATTCGGACCCCAAGTGGAACCAAGTGGGCTGTGCGGTGCAGTAATTGCGATCGGCTGTAGGCATCGGACCGCGCTGCTCCCCTCCCCGAAGTCCAGGCCGAGGCAGTGTGTGGTCCGTGGCTTCGCCTGAGTGGCGGAGTGCTTCCTGTGAGGACAGTAGGCTCGAGCCGGAGGTGAGCGGGACAGTCACTCGTGCTGCCCCGGGTGCACCCGGGTGGTAGTAGCGCTGCACCCGACAGGGCCCAACCTGCACACACAGTCCCACTAGAGGCGGACCGGCCCGGAAGCCAGGGGCCTATCTGCGGTGGTGGCTAGCTGAGGCTGTGCCTTCCCGGACTTTGCTGTGTGTAGGAAGACCAGAATTATAAAGCTAAACACCAGGACATTTTCCCAAAAATAAAAGTAGGACTGTTAAGAACTCCTCCTGAAGCGGTGAAGGTGAATGAGTTCCTTTTTACAATAATACACCAGCACAACAAGGACTACAATTTTACTCCCACACAGTGCACAGAAGGACAGTGTTCCGTAGCAGAGAATTATAGAAGAGGCTGTAAGGAGGCTGTAAGGACCTGCATAAAGTGCGGCGAGACTTGGCGCTGGAGGGCAATGAAATACTGCGCATAAGTCACCTCCCGGAGTCTTAAAGGTATTGTTCCTGGCTAGTCAAAGGAGCTCCTCGCGGGCTGTCCCACCTGTAGAAAACGTGCGGCCCTGAGGTGGTTGAGCGCAATTGACGGGGATCCTGGAGAGGCCTGAGCAGGAGTAGGCCACCCAGCACCAGACTGTAGCGCCAACGGTAGCTCCCTTGGTGGGAGCAGTGGGGAGCCACGTTCACAGAGCGTTGCCTGGGGTGCCCCCGCCGGGACTGCCGTGCTGTGATCCGGCACCTATCACCCACAGTGGTCACACCAGTACCTACTGGTGCCAGGGCGTGTGGCACCCCGACGTCACGTCCTAGAAGCGATCGACAGCGTGAGCGACGAGGGCGGGAGCCCGGGGTGTGTATCAAACATAGGAAGACGCTGACCGGCGATCGCGACACAGTGGCAGCCTCCGTGGAGTACCCTTGGAGTGGTCGGAGGCCGTCCTAGGCGAGCGCAAACTAAAGCAAAATCCTGCGGTTTGTGTGTCTAAGGCTCAGTCACTAGTGAGGCAACCACCGGCGCAGACAGCCACCCCCGGAGACTGGCACACCATCTGAACTGGCATATAACTGCGCGGCCTGATGACTCCACACCCCATCTTAATAATCGCCGTGATCCACCGCCACGTCATCGCTAACCAACTTAAGTCGGAGTTCATCCACAGCCCCCAGGAGCCAACATCTAAGCCCTGGCAGCGCACAGCGGGGTGCATTCACTGCGCTTTGCCCCACCGGACCATATTCACGTGCAGCTGCCGCGGGAGCGGCCTCCGCTGTCAGTGACCACCTTGCTGGCATACCACCTCGGCTGGTGACCATCTGCGAATGCCCACGGCACAGCAGCTTGTGATGGGCCGATTGAGAACAAAGATGCAGCAGGAGCCATTGCGCGGGAACGCTCTGGCTCCCCTGAACCCAAGCACTGGAGGGCGACTGATACCACGTCCACGGCCCTAGCAGCCGAAATGGACTCTGTCCTTGCAGCAGTGGAAAGAATAGGGGACGCGCTGGAACACAACAGAACCTCCCTGGAAACCAGGATAGACAAGGTCACCTCGGATTTCACCCTTCTACATGCTGATCTTCGTAAGCTGACCGAAAAAGTCACCGCGCAAGGCCAATCAATTAAGGAGCTCCAGTCTACAACGTGAAGCCATGCTGCTGCTCTGCAAGATCTAATGGATCGTTTTCACGAACTGGAGGACAGAGTGGATGATGCGGAGGGCCGCTCCCGCCGCAACAACGTTCGCATGGTGGGCCTGCCAGAAAGTTAAGAAGGTAGACACCCGGAGCAATTTACGGAACGTTGGCTATGCGATCTCCTGCCTCAGGGAATACTGTCACAGCAGTTTGTGGTTGAGAGAGCCCACCGCATCCAGGAGCAGAAACCCCAACCCGGAGCCAGACCACAGCTGTTTGTCTTTAAGCTGCTCAACTATAGAGATAGTGATGTGGTCCTACGTGAAACACGCAAGATGGAGGATCTTAGAGTGGGCGGCAACCCAGTTATGCTATTTCCTGACTATACAGCTCAAGTGCAGAGGTGTAGGAGCAACTACACAGCGGTGAAGCGACAACTCAGCGCCCTAGAGCTACCTTACACATTGCTGTTTCCAGCCCGCCTGCGTGTTGTAGCTAAGGAGAGGACCCACTTCTTTGACTCCCCAGAAGAGGTGTGGGACTGACTCGAAGAGTTGGGTCTGTGGTCGGGCATGAGGCCTCAGAATTCAGACAGAGACGCCTCGGCAGGAAGGAGAACCCAAAGACGTCGGCGGCGTGGGACGATGAAGACCACCCAACCTGGGACAAATGCCCCGAGCCCGGAAAACATGCGAAGGGAGAGAATGGAAGCCCTAGAAGTGGTCACCACCCTCGGCTCCCCACACGCCTAAGATTGACTGGACTCCCACGTGCACACCGCCCTGGTACCCAGCGGCTCCTACTCGCCATCCAAAATCATTTCAGAAGATCTCGGATTACCAGCGGTGACTCCGCAAACTGCCGATGATATTATCTGAACTAGCTTTATTGAGGTAGTCCTCAGCATGGACAGTTTACGCAAGTAGATCATTATCTGTTCACTCTGTGTCTTAGCTTTGGTTGGGTGTAGGGGTGGGCCCACTGCTCTAGCAGCATTGCCCGGTCTTCGCGGTGGCGGAGCAGCGGTGGCCCGCCCGTCGATGGTTAGGTTTCATACACTGCCCCGGGGAGGGGGCAAACGTACGGGGAAGCACAATTACCTGGCCCCCTAGCCTGACTCACAGCTTGTTGGTCCCAAATGGCGACACCGGTGCTCCCACGGATGACACATAACACGTGCAGGTGCAAGGGGGATGGCTACAGCACGACACCGCTAGCACGCGTAGCCTCATAGGCACCCCACTGACCTAGTTCACGCTACTTCAAAATTACAGAGGTTTGGACGGACACCGCACAGTTTGCCCCAGATGTTACGCCGTTCTTTGTTCATCAGTTCTGTTTTTTGTTGCAGCGCACCAACATGACACTTCCTACCCCTGTTCCCCACGCCGCCTGGGCCTGCCCTGGCCCCAGCGCCTATATTGCACTGACTCACCCAGGATGGAGCGCACTGACATAATCACGTGGAACATACGCGGCATGTACACACCGACGCGTCGGTAGTCCATCTTGGCATATCTTCATAGACACTCTGCTGCTAGTGCCCTCCTACAGGAAACACATATGACGCAGCCGGAGCTAGACAGGTTGCGCAAGCGCTGGAGAGGCCAACTATATGGCACCACATACTCAGCACACGCGCGGGGCACAATAATCTGGGTGCGGGCGCTACCCCGTTCATTTGTACTGATACAGGGATAGACCCTGCAGGCAGGTACACTCTGGCTCGTGGAAGGCTAAACGGTCAATAAATACTGTTGGGCTCCATTTACGCTCTGAACACTGACCAACCCTCATACCTGGCGCAACTGTCCAAGTCGTTAGCCCCCTATGCTGGTCTCCCCTGGCTGTTAGGTGGAGATTTCAATTCGGTACTGGACATACACTTAGATAGGTCCTTTCCACCCCTCCGAACCACAACGGGTGTTTTGAACGCGCAGTCCCTTACAGGCTGGTTATCGCACTGGGCGTTGCTGGATGTGTGGGGTAGCCTACATCCGGATTACCGTATCTATTCTTATTACTCCGCAGTACACAACCTTCACGTGCGATTAGACAAGGTGGTGGGCTCCCAAACACTAACCCCGTTGATTGAGAACTCTGAATATTTGGGGCAGACACATTCTGACCACAACCCCCTGAGGCTGCGGTTGAACTGGGACCCCGGTCGCCCCCCTGTCCCCACCTAGTGTCTCCAACCGGCTGCACTGGAAGATCCGGAATTCCGTGCGTTCCTGGGGACGGCTATCCTGGAGTATTTCAAACTGAACGACGGGACGGCGAGTAACGCATTGGTGGAGTGGGATGCCCATAAAACGGCTATCAGGGGCCACTGCCTTGGTGCAACGTGGAACATACGCAAACATCTGCCGTTGTCACTTACTCGCCTTGAATTGCAACTACTCAAATACGAACGGGAAGGCGAGGGCGGAGGTCGCCACTCAGTCCATCTGGCGTGCTTTCGGGCGCAACATAGAGACCTCATGGAACGCCGGTGATACCATAATTATACAGCCCACACGGCCAGCACTCTTGCCAAAGCCGACACGGCGGGCCGCTTGTTGACTTGGCTACTCAAACAGGAGAGCACCCACGCCCCCATTGGGGCCATAAGCACGCCTGAGGGGCCACTGGAATACACACAACGTGAGGTGCACAAGGTGATGTCCGATCATTACGCGCAATTGTACTGATCTGTGGGGCGCTGCTCTGGGCCTGAGCCGGACAGATTTCTGGAGACTGTCCACCTGCCCACTGTTCCTGCAGCCCACCAGGAGTCGCTAGACGGTCCCCTCACTTTGGAGGAAATCGGGGAGGCGATTGGCTCCATGGCCTCTGGGAAGGCGATGGGGCCGGACGGCCTCCCCGCTGAATACTATAAAGCCTACCGGGAGTCCCTGGTGTCACAATTGCACACCCTTTACTCTACAGCTCTCGAGGAGCAGACACTGACCCCTTCAATGCGTGAGGCCTACCGGGTGTCTCTGCTCAAACCAAACAGAGATCCAGAGAATCTGAGATCATATGGACCCCTGGCTCTGCTTAACGCGGATTATAAAATATTCGCCAAGGTGTTGGCGGAGCGCCTGGCACCGGTAGTACCTGAATTGGTACACAGCGATCAGAATGGCTTTGTACCTAAACGCAGTACATCACTGAACTTGCAGCGGTTCTTCAGGGTGTCGTCGGATAGCGTGCAGGTGCGGTCTAAGCCGGGCTGCCTTGTGCTGGACCTCGAAAAAGCCTTTGATTGTCTGGAATGAGGCTACCTTGCGGCAGTGCTGATGCGCTACTAGCTGGGCCTGGGGTTTCTCCAGATGGTCACACTCCTGTACAAGAACCCCACCTTGAGGGTGAAAACTGGGCCCTACATTCCTGACGCAATACCAATTTGCAGGGGCACCAGGCAGGGCTGCCCGTTTTTGCCCCTCCTGTTTGCGCTGGCAATTGAGCCCCTAGCTGCGGCGCTGCGTACAACACTCGGAGATGGTATCCCCTTAGGGTACGTGACGCATCAGGTGTCACTGTATGCGGACGACCTCTTGGTCTTTGTAAGAGATGTGATTAAAATCCCTGCCAAACTGGAGCACATATTGCTAGACTTCGCCGCTCTCTCGGGCCTTAGGGTGAATGCCAACAAGTCCTGCCTCTATGCGCTCGGTGGAGACATCCAGGACCCGGGCTACATCCTGGATGGCGTGAGTGTGCGGTGGGAGGCGGACACTTTCCGATACTTAGGAGTTCAGATATATCGCCAACCGGCGGACCTCATTGAGGGCATCCTTGGCAGGGCTGTAACAGCAATGAAATCCCAAATACGATTCTGGAACACGCTCCCACTAACAGTCACTGGCAGGGTGTCCTTATCTAAGATGGTGATTCTTCCCCGCCTCCTGTACTACTTTGCCTTCCTACCAGTATATATCCTGGCGGCCTTTTTCACCGCACTCACTCAGTCGCTCCGGTATTTCTTTTGGGGTAGTGCGCGTCACAGGGTAGGGTTGCCCAAGTTTTACTTGCCCACCGACCAGAGAGGCCTGGCTGCGCCATGCTTTGAACATTATTACCTGGCAGCGCAACTACAATGGATAGCCCGCTGGCTAGCAGACAGAGGCCGCAATGACACCGCAACCACAGCACCTCCCCTCTCTCTGGCTGACACTACCAAACTCTTTCACCCTGCCACGAAAGTCCCAACGCCGACACCACTCCTCATGGTGGTGGCCTACAAATGCTACCGCCGCAGTTTATACCTTACCAGAACTCTGGTCACCTATGCTCCGGCCATTCCACTGGAGGGTTCCCCCAGCGGGCTGGGGGCACTCACATCTTCTGAACTTGTGGAGTGGCACGAAGCGGACATATAGGCCCTGGGAGACCTCTATCGGGATGGCAACCTCATGTCGTATGAATATCTGGTTGACGAGGCGGGGCTACCACCTGGGTAATTCCTCAGACACCGTTCCCTGATTGCGACACGCTGGGGAGACATGAAAGAGGAACCGAGTCAACACCTTACCATACAGTATCTCCATGTTATGGGGCGAGGTAGGCACTTGATTCGGTGGTTTGCGGCATCCCTACGCACACACGCAGCGATCATCCTGGAACCCTCTGCCGCAAATGGGAAACAGACCTAGCACGGCCACTAGAAGATAAGGAATGGGGCAAGATGCTGCAAAGTCCAACACGCATACCCGGAAACATGCGGTTCTGCCAAATACAGCTGCTTATACTTCACAGGGCATACCTTACACCCGAGACGATCAACAGGTACTTTCACCGCACAGATACGGTCTGCCCTCGCTGCACGGAGTTGGGGGCGGGGCTAGTACATATGTTGTGGAGCTGCCACAAGCTACACTCTTACTGGGAGGCAATTCACGAGGCACTGCATAAGTGCACGGGCCGTACCATTCCATTTGAATGGTCTGTTTACCTGCTGCACCTCTTTCGCAGAATGCCCTCCACGAAAGTTACCTTCCGCTTCCTCGACTTGGGGCTGGTGGTGGCTAAACGACTACTCACTAAACGTTGGAAGGCACCAGACCCGCCGCACATACAGGCGTGGAGGTATTCGCTCCAGGCACGGGCCAAGGCGGAGGGAATAGCTCTCCTGAGGGAGGAAACACTGGGTCTCCGGAAGACGCCTATTGCAGCACAGTGGGATGGTCTCTTACAGACATTGACGCGGATCGGGGGGGGACATCGCAGAGGGACGTCCTGGATATGGGGGAGGCGCTCTCCTGGGGATGGCTGAATAGACCACCAGGGATCAGTTGTTCACCACGTAGATGCTTGTGTACTATCTGACTCTCAGGATGACAAGTGCTGGGCTCTCTAAGGGGTGGTGTCCGCCTGTGGGATGCCGGGGAATGGGGGGGAGGGGGTAGTGGAGAAACAATGCGAGATAAACACTTAAATGTCGGACTATGCTGCTGTTCTTGGTTTTTGGGGGTTTCTTGAATTTTGCCCCCCCTTTTAATGTTCTCTTTCTAACATCTGTACATGCATGTATCCTGAACACTTTGCGTAGACTCTGTACACCATACCACTGGACCTATATTTCCAAAGCATGAAGCTGTTTATTGTATCGCGGTTCAAACTGCAGCTAAGTCATCACTGACATTGCTGTATGTTGGGGGGGTTCTCCTGGCCCAAGGTCATGCTCATCCGTTAATGCCTATTACTCTACGGTATGGTCAATGTAATTTGATGACTGTTGCCTGTCTACAGATTGTAAACTCTGCAAAACAATAATGCATGCATTCTGTGAGCTGGCCCACATTTCGCGCAGTCTTATTCAGCTGCAGGTGGATGGCTGCCAAGTGCCGTGCCTGCTTCTGGTGTACTGCAAGCATCCGGCGTTCTATGGCCAGCCCAGGATCCCGGACATGTACCCCCCTGCCAGCGCGTGTTGGGACGTCGCGGTGCTGCCTCATCAGTCCGCTGGACTGGGATCGCACTGTGGCTGTGCGCCGTGTCTGCCTCCTGGGTGGTGGTGGTGTGGCCTGTACCACTGCCATGGGTGTCACATGGGGTGGTTGCTGGGCTCCTGTGGCTGCAGGGGTGGCCCTGTCCACATGGGGAGGTGGTGGAACTGCTGCTGCTGGCTGTGATGGTCCGGGTCGTGGGGCAGGATGGCCCTCTCCCTTGGTGTCCTCAGGATTCTCCTCTATGTGTAGGGCCTCGCTGTTGGTGCTGGGTTGTTCAGACGCACCTGTGATGTAAATGGGTGCATGATTAATGATATGTATCTTGCACATGGGATGTTGCTACATGCATGCAGGCTTGCATTCCCTGACTGGCTTTAGGAATGACTTTCACTTGACAGGTCTGGATGTGTGTGGCTATCTGGGAATTGTGGTCACACTACAGGTCCCACAATGCAATAGGGCATTTCAGGTGTGCATGGCCTGCATTACTGGGGTTATCAAATAGCTAGCTCTGGAGTCATGGGCATTGTTAGGGGACGGGGTCGCAGTCGCATGGCACTTACCTTGGGATTGTTGGGTGGGTCGGGAGGAGTCCAGCCGGGTGACCCCCACGCAGGCTGCAGGATTGAGGGTGTCCTCCACCAGGTCTTCCAGTGGAGTGTTAGGTGCAACAGTGGGGTCTCCTCCTCCGGTGGCAAGTCGCTCCCCCAGCCTCTCAGCGATGCGTTCTTTGGCACGCCCTCTGAGGTCGTACCACCTCTATTTTAGATCATCGATGGAGCGCTGGGTCACTCCGACTGAGTTCACCTTTGCGTGGATGCGCACCCAAATGCGCCTCTTGTCGGCCTCAGGCACCCTCCGGGACTCCTTTGCAAGTAGGCGGTCATGGTCCTTTGAGACTCCCTCAATGAGGTACTCCAGTTCCTGCTCTGAGAATTTTATTTTCCTCTTCCTGCCTGGTGCACTGCTCCCTGCTGCTTCCTGGGACATTTTCAGTTGTTCTTTGTGTCCTGGTGTGGTGCTGCAGGTAGTCTGTTGTGGAGCTCTGGGCTGTGCTGCTTCCACTCTCAGGCTCTGTGTTCTGAATGAGGGAGGGTACTGCCTACTTCCTGGTTGTGATGTCATCATTGTGCTCGAAATGCAACTTCCCGTTTTTGCGATCTCGCAATTAGCGAGATCGCAATTTGCGATTTTGGTAATTGCGAGTTCGCAATTTCAAGATTCTGCGAATTTTATGCGATTTTGCGGAAATCGCAATCGGCAATTGCGACCGATTGCGATTCGCTTTTTTAACTCGCTTTTCTTGATGCATCCCATTCTGTGAATTCTAAATTGCGATTCGGTATTTTTCGCAATTTAGTATTCGCAGAATATGGGCTTGATGCATCTGGGGGTCAGTGTTTTTTTGTTTATTGTTAGGGGGACAATGCCCACTTCCCCCATAAGACCAACCGACCCTGCTAGAGCATTTTCATACTGGGGCGTGCTGTTTGACTCGGCATTAAGTTCGCATCCTCTAATTACCAGGAAAAAGGAGGACTTCATTCGTGAAAATACTGCAGTTTTGGTACGAGATTGGGTAGCAGACCTTCCAGGACGCTCTTGCAGATTTAAAATGTATCTCCAAAGTAATTTATGAGAGTGAAATCTGGGGATACATTAACTGAGTTGCAAATAGTGGAAAATAAGGTTTTAAGGAGCCTTTTGTGCCTTCCACAAAGTACCCCGACTTTTTCAGTGCATTAGGAATTACACATAGGCTTTATATCGAACCTCATGGCCTTTCGCCCCCTTGCACTTTGGCTGAAGAATTGATCAAGGCTGGGTATGAAATTAAGTGAGGGGATTCTGCAAAATTGTTTGTCTCTGGATTATGCTCTTTATACCCCCTGGCTCAAGTATATCATAGCCTCTTAGCAGAGCCTAGGCAGGGGTGACCTATTTAGCTTACCAGAAGGGATCTGTAAGCAGATTATGCATTTGGTTAAAGAACATTTTCCAGGCATAGGCTTATGGACAGAGAAGGGACTGTATTAGCATAGCCCTGTGTCGACATCATATTATGTTGAAGAAAGTGTCAGCTACGGAACCTTACCTTCTTTTTATAAAGAACCGGTATGATAGATCCCTGTTTACCAGATTCTTATTGGATTTTTTGCCCTTTTTGTTAGTTTATCCCTGGGGAAAGTACAGGGGGCCTATTGATATCATGCGGCTGCGACAATAGGTCTCCGCAGGATATCCTGCATTTTACCACATCCTGCAATTTTTATGCAATGCCCCGGAAGGCATATCTTGTCCCTGTCATGAAAAAGGCAAATTTTACCTGAGGTTGGCCAGCTCTCATGTATTTGCAGATGCTCTTAGGGTTTTTAGTGTACATAGTTTCTTGAAGGTCGCAGTAAGGCTGAGGAACAGGTGTGATTTAGGCTCTGATAAATTCTAAGTTGTTTATTAACTGCTACGACGTACTGTATAACCACCTTTGCACTTTTGGATCTGCACCTAGATTTGTTGATGTTTTATGTAACTTTTTATCTGTATGTTTGCTGATTTTATTCTATGTTTGGTTTTATTGCACCTGTTTTTATGGTTTGTAGTTTCAGAATTGAATAAAGCTAATTTGATTTGATTTGACTGTAGGTTGATACCTCAATCATGCAACTCATATAGTAAGTCCTTGCTGATAAGCAACCAGAGCGTTTATTTCTGAATTATGTTGAATTATAAAAAAAAGGCGTGCGCGAAGTGTCCCACACAAGGCAAGATAATGTTTTGTTACCTTAAGAAAATTTCAGGAATTACATGATCTGTTCACAGCTCACAGTACAATCAAATAAATTGACTAACAATTGCAGCTAAGATGACTCTGGATTTTCATTTAAAACTTTCAACTTTGGGATACAACAAACAGGTTGCTTATTTTTCAAAAATATACTTGAAAGAAGACTGTCGCGACACACAAATCGATACCACTGCTGTTAAGGGCTTCATCATCCTACAGCAGCAACTCAAGAGGTTTGTGAGTGCTTGGCAGTGAATTGCAATAAAACTAATTCTTTATATTCATTTAATGCTGTACATTTTTAAGTTGCCTAGTTTTTGTTAATACTAGTTTCTATTAAATAAATATTTTTGGGAATTGAATAATTTCTCTCCAATTTCAGTATCAAATTTTACCTGGCAATATCAAACACCAAAAGGATTTGGGAAATGTAATATTAGCAGTATAAGTTATGAAAACTAGTCTGTCCTTTGCTTATACTCATGCCATTAAAGGGAGAGTGCATTTATTTTTTGTATAAACAGATAGACGCCTTCAATTTATTCAGTATACTGTGGTGTGCAAGAGCTAAATATCAAAACAAGCAATGCAGAGTTGTGCATTAAAATGAGACTTCCTGATATTAGTTGAGTGAGACTGGAACTGTTCATAAAACCTTGAGAAGCACTTACTTCTATGCTGCCTTAATGCCTGCTATTCAGTATCTCATTTGTATGATTTAAGATAATTGTTTGGACATGGCTGTGCCTTATCTTTCCTCCGGTAATCCGTTGTTTGACTTGCATGACCATGGAAAGCCTCCACAGATAGTACTCTTTTCATAAGCTTGTCGGTCCTTTCCAAGAAGCTTTAAGCGCTCGCTCTCGGCTTTCAAGGCTAATTGAAAACGTGGAATCTGAATGGAGCATTTGAACAATGGCAACCATGAGTGGACACATTGTGTACAATATGGCGATAGGCTGATGCCGTAATTCCCTGTGTCCGTGGCCTGTAAAATCAAGGATGGCCTTGATGGCATGTTATGTGTAGGGTGAAGCATTGTTCCGCTTCTGAAACGGAGCGTCTTGGGAACATAAAAAGACGTACTGTAGGTGGAAGGAAGATAAAGCACATCTAGATGACTAATTGATTTAATTAATTTTAGATTTGTTGTTTCTCACTTGATCTAGCTTTGGTTTTACATAATTGAGCAGAGGATATTGGGTTTACAATGAGTGGATCAACTGATTTTGGCAATTAGGGACTTTGTATTAATTAGTGCAATGAATCCCATGTCTTCTGCATGCAGTTTGTTAACTGCCATGTCGACTTGGCAAGTGCACCCACATGCCAGACCCTACCCTTCCCTTTTCTTTCACATAGGACACCCCTGTGGTAGGCCCGAGTTACCGCCCCTGGGCAGGTTGCAGTGTATGTGAAAGATGGACATGTGCTAATGTGTGTAACATGTCCTGATAGTGAATTACTGCCAATTTCGTTTTTCACTGTTGCAAGGCTACCTGTTTCCATAGGACAGAATGGGGAGTTTGTTTATAACATCTTATAAACATAACTGTCCCTGGGAACAAGGTAGGAAAATAAAGTTTAGTATGCCTGAGCTCAGAATTATAAGATGCATCTTTTAGTAAGGGTGATTTTTACATTCTGTGTTTGAAAATACCACTTTTAGAAAGTAGGTATTTTCTTGTTCAACCTTCCAGTGGGCCTCTCCTGGGATGTGGATTGTCTGTCTGGGTTTTGGAGTGTCAGGAAATGGGGACGAGCAGTGGCTCCAGAGAGCCCGATAAGTAGGGGCTGGGATGAATAGACCTGGGCTGCATTTAGAGTAGGGGGAGGAGATTTCCTTTCACCTGAATGGGCCAGGTCTGCCTTCCACAATGCTGTCTCCACCTCCTGCCAGGAAGCTGCACCAGAGAGGGCAGAACTGGTTTTGCCTGGGTACAAGGCTTCTCTGCCACCAGAGAACAAAGGATTTTGTAGTATAAATATTGGGGCCCAAACCCCAGAATGTTAGATCATTCTTGGAATTCAAGTGGAACCTTTGCCAAGGAGAAGAGCTGGAGAAACTGAGGAGAAGTGCTGCGAATGCTGTGTGATTGGGGTTGGCATGCAGTTGCTGTTTCTGCCAAGGAAAGGAGAAGGACTTTGCTGTATGCTGTGGCCCCTGCTTGAAGAAGATCTCCAAGGGCCTGTGTGTGCTGGCCTCCTGTACTGAAGTCTCAGGGACACAAAGACTTCACCCAGAGCTCCTCTAAACTCTGCTATTGTGAGTTCTGACCTGCCTATAGGTGCCCGTGCCAGTTTTGGGCCTCTGGAGGTTGTTGCTGCTGTTCGGGAGCTGGAAGAAAGAAGAAACGTGAAGAACTGCTAAAATCAACGCATTGCTCTTCTTGCGGCTGTTTTCTCAATGCATCTCCACAGTGCGAGAAGAATTTCCACGCATCAATGTGCCGCTGCGAAAACCGTCGCAGCGCCTGTTGCAAGAATTGACGCATCGAGGGATTGTGGCTGAAGAGGACCCACGCAGCGCCGCTCAACGCTGCTGCATTGATCGCGATGCATCTCGGATTTCCACACATCGTACCTGTGCGGCATGCTTTACCTATTCATCACATACTAACCTGCACGAAGAACCGACGCATCACTCCCCATACAGACCGCAACCAACGAAACTTGTCATCTGCGGACCGCAGAACTGTTGCATCGCCTTCCTCAGGTCTCAGGAGTGTCGCATTTCTTTGTTTTCTGAATTTGCGGCTGTTTGACTTGCGAACTTTTGATGCATTTACAGGTACTTTGGTGAAAAGTCACGCATCCGTAAATTTCTACGGTACAAGTTCTTGAAACTTTTTGAAAGTCATATTTTTAACTGTGTACGTTGGATTTTTGTCGTTTTGGTCTTGTTAAGTATAGATAAAGATATTTTATTTTTCTAAACTGGTGTAGTGTTCATTTGTGGTGTTCTAACTATGGTACTGTGAGTGTTGGTACAGATACTTTACACATTGCCTTTGGGATTAGCCTGTCTGCTCGTGCCAGGCTACCAAGGGGGTGAGCAGGGGTTATTTAAAGTGTGTACCCCCACTTACCCTGACTATAAGCAAGGGTCCATATTTGGACAAAGGTACCTACCTCTGCCAGCTAGAGACCTCCATTTCTAACCAGACTATTGCACGGAATACATACCTTATGGTAGTGGTTTGTATTAGTCCACTCACAGTTGCATTGACCTTTGATGGAGCGGAAATTGCACAGTAATCTCTTAGTGCAAAACACCATTAACCCTTGTTTTCCACTCAAAGGCGAAGGACCTTTGCCACAGGGTGATGACTCAAAAGGAGACTTATTACAAAAAACAGGGGTCCCTAGTAGTTCAGGGATCTTTCGCAAAAATGATAGACATACGCTCAATAGTATGTATGACCTTTGTCCAGCCGGACAGGAATTTTAATTAAAGTGATAAGCAAGAATAAAGAGGATTTTTTACACAGTGGGTGCAGCCAGCAACCCACAGGGGACAAGACAAAACAAGGGGATGGGGTTAGAACGAACAAGGCGGTCTGTATACTAGTAGTTCAGTGAACAGACAAAAATAAATTTTAGAAGCATCATTGTATACAATTTATACTTTTCATTTTACATATGACGCTAAAATGTCGACGACGTTTCGATGCCTATTGTTAAATGAGTGGCATCATCTTCAGGACAGAGAATAAAAAAGCTTGTCTTGAAAATCTTTAGGCAATTTTTGGCCTACACATATATTTATACATACAAATTTTCGGAAAAAAGGGGGAGGAAAAATGAAAACAAGGGTAAGTACTAGCATTAGCATGTAACATATCTGACCATCCAAAAGAAAAGTGTGTTTTCGATGTGCAACAGATGGCAATTAAAATCAAGTGAAGTCACATGCGATTTCCGGCGCAGTGGGGGGACTGGTGGGGGCGTTGCATGAAATAAAATGAACGAATTGTTTTACAGTTACTGTGCCTAAGTATATACAAGAGAAGCACGTGAAGTGAAATGACGCGGTTTAGGATCATGGCGTTTCATGCCGTCAGTGCCGGGCGGATCTGTAATGCGCAAATACGTCTCACTGCATTGAAATGAAAGGTGACGTGCAGGTTGATTTGGGGCCATTGTTTTCTGGACACTGTGCACGGATGGGGCGGGCACCCGGGCAAGCTTATTTAAGATTCCGCGGTGAGGTCTCGAGTGAGATAAACATGCTGCGCAGTAGTGAACAGACGGTTAAATGACATGCTTATCGTACGAATTACCAGATTTAGGTCCAAACATTATTTATTTCCAGGGGGCGGTGCCCAATATCAAGGGACATATGGTGGGGTACTCAATTATCTGAGCATTTTCCTGCCAAAAAGCGGGTAGAGAGGGGTAAATACGAGGGTTAAAGTGAAAATTGAATCGCATAATAAGTACACGCAATAATAATTACCAAACCAGGGCAAGAAAGCCTCTTCATAGGAGACCGGACCGATCGTGTCTCACTAGGGAAAATAGTTGAAATTAATTTATATTACAGTTACAGCTACTGAAGGGTTTTAAAGTTTCAGGAAGAGGCGAGAGAGCTACGCTTTAGCGAGTGCTTACTTCCTGGTTGGGTTGCTCGATGGCAATTCTGGGCTCAGATGGGCGGGGATCACTGGAGTGCTCGTGAGTGAAGTGAAGATAAAGTGGTGTTTGGAAATAGACAAGGGACTCAGCATGTGGTGTTTGGAAATAGACAAAGGACTCAGCATGGTCAGCAAGGCGGCCATATTGGCGTGGGTTTCGGACAGTGTGGGGGACATTTTGGTGTGGGTAAGTGGTGAGTTTAAGTGACATTTATATTATGCAGAATATTTACATGGTTACGTATTTACAAAGATGCACAAAATAAAATCAAGAGACATTTGTGTAGGCCTGAAGGAAGTAAGGATTACGATAAAATTGTTCAAGGATTCATTTGATCACAGGAGGGATGCCCAATCTTCAAGGCGATTAAGTCCTGTATGGATACTGTTGGTACGCAATATCCAATGAAGTTCCTCCTTATTCAATAATTGCGATACATCTGCTCCCCGAGGTGGTGGTTTTACCATGGTGATGATTGTCCAAGTTAAGTCATTTTCAGTAAGGCCTTTCTCCTTAAAATGTTCAACGAGGGGAGCATTAGGGGTGTTGCATCGGATTCTGCTTCGGTGTTGTCCGATGCGCAACTTTACCTTTTGGCTAGTTTGACCGACATATATCAACAAACATGGACAAAATATGGCATACACTACATTGGAAGAATTACAATTAGTGAAGTGCTTTCTCTCAAAGGTGATTGTGCCGTAGGTAAATGTTTTTCCTTCAATGGTAAAGTCACATACTACACAGCTACCGCATTTAACATGGCCTGTTAGTGCCGGTAAACCCCATGCATCGTTGATTGTAGTTTTTAGGTTAGGTTGTGGTAGGGATGCCCTTACCAAGTGATCTTTTACGTTTTTTGCTCGCTTGAAGGCAAAAATAGGGTGCTCCAGATTTAATGTCCCTGCGTTTAACACAGGCCAGTGTTTAAGGACACTTTTCCTTATGGCATTGGAAGCTGGGGTGAAGGTGGTCACGCACACAAGTCTATCCTGATTTTTCTTTTGTTTGGGTTCTAGCAAGGTTTCTCTAGGGCAGTACCAAGCCCTTTTGAGAGAACGCCGTACTAGCTTTCGCGGGTATCCCCTATTTCTGAGCTTGTTGCTCAGGGTTCTGGCCTCAGAGAAATAGTCCTGTTTAAAATAGCAGTTTCTGCGTATGCGGAGGAATTGCGAGAATAGGAGCGAGTCTCTGAGGGCCCGGGGATGGTGACTGCTATAGTTCAGCAAGGTGTTTCGTTCAGTGGGTTTTCTGTGGAGGCTGGTGGTCAAGCGGCCCTCTGTGTGTTTGATTTCTAAGTCCAGGAAGGGTATCGAATCTTTGCTCGTGGCCAGTGTGTATTTCAAGCCGTTACTGTTGTTGTTTAGCCAATGTAATAGGTGTGTTATCGATTCGAATGATTCACTCCATATCATAAAGATATCATCAATGTATCGTTTCCACAGGGCAATGCCACTGTGGAAAGGATTTGATTCGGTCAATATACAGGATGTCTCTAGATTATCCATGTACAGAATTGCCAGGTTGGGGGCAAAAATAGCCCCCATAGATGTACCGCGTACCTGTCCATAGAACTGTCCCTCGAAGAGAAAGAAATTTTTGGTAAGGCAAATCTCCAATAATTGGAGGATAAATAGAGACGGAACATTGTGTGGGCGCGGACGTGTGTTGAGAACTTTTTCAATCACGCGTAATGATTCGTATTGTGGAATGTTGGTATATAAAGATTCCACATCCAGCGTGCACATGGTGCTGGATGTGGGATCAAACGGGTATTCCTCAACCATATTAATCATTGACATGCTGTCTCTGATATAACACAGGGTCTCAGGGACAAATGGTTTGATAAAATAGTCAATATAGTGCCCGAGGGGCTCCAGGACAGAGCCGCACCCCGAGACTATTGGGCGACCAGGTGGAGATTCACAATTCTTGTGAATCTTGGGTAAGCAGTAGATAACTGGTACCCGGGGAGCCTTAGTATTAAGGAACTCATGTTCCTTCTTGGAAAGGTATCCCTGTTCTAGGGCATCATTGGTAACCTCGGAAATCAGTTTCTGTATTTCTTCTGTGGGATTACGTGGTAGTTTGCAGTAGTGTTCGGTATTAGCGAGTTGGCGATGGATCTCATTTTTGTAGTTATCCATCTCCTGAATCACAATACCCCCTCCCTTGTCAGCTGGTTTTATTACAATGGAGGGGTTATTTTTCAAGGTGGTCAGGGCTTTCTTTTCTTCAATTGTGATATTGTACGGAATAAATGATTTTTGTTTTTCTAAAGCGGCAAGGTCGTTGAGAACAAGTTTCTCAAAGGTTGGTATTTCCGGGGGGACCATGCTGCCGGTAGGTGAAAATTTCTATGGTGGTTTGAAAGGAGTGTTCGAATGCTTCATGGGGGTAGGGTTCAACAGAAAAAACTGTGAAGTCTGATCTTTCTGAAAAATCTTAAGAGCTCGGTTTGAGCCTCAATGAAGTTAAGGCGAATAGTTGGGACAAATGAAAGACCTTTTGTGAGTAATGACAATTCATTACCCGAAAGCTCATGTGAGGCAAGATTAAAAATTGGTAACATTTCATCATTTTAGGGAACAGGAATTTGGCTACCGTCTACCATTGGTAGTGTTGTCGACGGGTGAACCGTTCGCCTGAAGGATTCTGGCGATTGGGCCATCTCTGTGGCTGTTTGCCTCCCCCTGCCCCTGGGGGTTCTGATTGGCCTCTGCCTCGCCCTAAAAAATTCCTATGGGAGGGACCTGGGCTATCACTTGGATCTGATTGTTCAGATGAGTGCCCCGAGCTGTCAGAAAAACCTACAAAGTTTTGTTTTCTGTTGAACCTTCCCCAAGGTCTTTGGTTTTGAGGGCCACTATATGAACGGTTGATATAATATTCCTTATTTAAGTAAGGGTATGCTCTTTCCTGTGAGAAGTTTTTAATGTCTTTTTTGACTTTGGTGGCTTTCTTGTTAAATTCAAGTTTGTGGAATTCCTCAATAGTTTTGGTTATTTTTTCGAGAAGTTTCTTAGCTTCAGTATTGGTGTTCTTGTCTTTAAGTTGTTGTTCTAGGTCACGAATTTCAACAATGACTTTTTCCAGCTCCTCTGTAGCTATATCAATTCCAAGCAACATCCAGTGCCTGGAACAGGTTGTGCTAATGTAGCTAAATCCGTTTAAATACTTTGGGTTGTCCGTGAAGACCCCCGGAATATTTCGAACTTGGAGACCGACTGGTATTATGTTGGCTTTGAGATAGTCTGTAAGAAGTTTTATCATTAATGTTAGTCTTACTTCCTTTTTCTTTATTTTCTCTAGTTCCTCAACTACTGTGGTACGTGTCTCAGTTGGTGTTTCAGAGGAATCAGAGAGGAGTGATGGGCCTCCTAGAATTTTATTTATGTACTCGAGAGTGTAGAGGGTTGGGTGGTCAGACATGCCTGGCTAGGAAGGAGAAATAGTGTGTAGGTGCAACCGTGAAAGTGAGGAGAATTACTGGAGAACCCACTTGTAAAAAGGGGTGAGGATTCACAATCCCTTGCAACTCGGCAGTTGCGCTACATTATTTTATACAAAACAAGGGAACCCAAAGGTATAGCACTAGGGACCTTGGGCAGTAACGTATTACAAAAAACAGGGGTCCCTAGTAGTTCAGGGATCTTTCGCAAAAATGATAGACATACGCTCAATAGTATGTATGACCTTTGTCCAGCCGGACAGGAATTTTAATTAAAGTGATAAGCAAGAATAAAGAGGATTTTTTTACACAGTGGGTGCAGCCAGCAACCCACAGGGGACAAGACAAAACAAGGGGATGGGGTTAGAACGAACAAGGCGGTCTGTATACTAGTAGTTCAGTGAACAGACAAAAATACATTTTAGAAGCATCATTGTATACAATTTATACTTTTCATTTTACATATGACGCTAAAATGTCGACGACGTTTCGATGCCTATTGTGAAATGAGTGGCATCATCTTCAGGACAGAGAATAAAAAAGCTTGTCTTGAAAATCTTTAGGCAATTTTTGGCCTACACATATATTTATACATACAAATTTTCGGAAAAAAGGGGGAGGAAAAATGACAACAAGGGTAAGTACTAGCATTAGCATGTAACATATCTGACCATCCAAAAGAAAAGTGTGTTTTCCATGTGCAACAGATGGCAATTAAAATCAAGTGAAGTCACATGCGATTTCCGGCGCAGTGGGGGGACTGGTGGGGGCGTTGCATGAAATAAAATGAACGAATTGTTTTACAGTTACTGTGCCTAAGTATATACAAGAGAAGCACGTGAAGTGAAATGACGCGGTTTAGGATCATGGCGTTTCATGCCGTCAGTGCCGGGCGGGTCTGTAATGCGCAAATACGTCTCACTGCATTGAAATGAAAGGTGACGTGCAGGTTGATTTGGGGCCATTGTTTTCTGGACACTGCACGGATGGGGCGGGCACCCGGGCAAGCTTATTTAAGATTCCGCGGTGAGGTCTCGAGTGAGATAAACATGCTGCGCAGTAGTGAACAGACGGTTAAATGACATGCTTATCGTACGAATTACCAGATTTAGGTCCAAACATTGTTTATTTCCAGGGGGCGGTGCCCAATATCAAGGGACATATGGTGGGGTACTCAATTATCTGAGCATTTTCCTGCCAAAAAGCGGGTAGAGAGGGGTAAATACGAGGGTTAAAGTGAAAATTGAATCGCATAATAAGTACACGCAATATAATTACCAAACCAGGGCAAGAAAGCCTCTTCATAGGAGACCGGACCGATCGTGTCTCACTAGAGAAAATAGTTTAAATTAATTTATATTACAGTTACAGCTACTGAATGGTTTTAAAGTTTCAGGATTGCCCTGTGGAAACGATACATTGATGATATCTTTATGATATGGAGCGAATCATTCGAATCGATAACACACCTATTACATTGGCTAAACAACAACAGTAACGGCTTGAAATACACGCTGGCCACGAGCAAAGATTCGATACCCTTCCTGGACTTAGAAATCAAACACACAGAGGGCCGCTTGACCACCAGCCTCCACAGAAAACCCACTGAACGAAACACCTTGCTGAACTATAGCAGTCACCATCCCCGCGCCCTCAGAGACTCGCTCCCATTCTCGCAATTCCTCTGCATACGCAGAAACTGCTATTTTAAACAGGACTATTTCTCTGAGGCCAGAACCCTGAGCAACAAGCTCAGAAATAGGGGATACCCGCGAAAGCTAGTACGGCGTTCTCTCAAAAGGGCTTGGTACTGCCCCAGAGAAACCTTGCTAGAACCAAAACAAAAGAAAAATCAGGATAGACTTGTGTGCGTGACCACCTTCACCCCAGCTTCCAATGCCATAAGGAAAAGTGTCCTTAAACAGTGGCCTGTGTTAAACGCAGGTACATTAAATCTGGAGCACCCTATTTTTGCCTTCAAGCGAGCAAAAAACGTAAAATTTCACTTGGTAAGGGCATCCCTACCACAACCTAACCTAAAAACTACAATCAACGATGCATGGGGTTTACCGGCACTAACAGGCCATGTTAAATGCGGTAGCTGTGTAGTATGTGACTTTACCATTGAAGGAAAAACATTTACCTACGGCACAATCACCTTTGAGAGAAAGCACTTCACTAATTGTAATTCTTCCAATGTAGTGTATGCCATATTTTGTCCATGTTTGTTGATATATGTCGGTTAAACTAGCCAAAAGGTAAAGTTGCGCATCGGACAACACCGAAGCAGAATCCGATACAACACCCCTAATGCTCCCCTCGTTGAACATTTTAAGGACAAAGGCCATACTGAAAATGACTTAACTTGGATAATCATCACCATGGTAAAACCACCACCTCGGGGAGCAGATGTATCGCAATTATTGAATAAGGAGGAACTTCATTGGATATTGCGTACCAACAGTATCCATACAGGACTTAATCGCCTTGAAGATTGGGCATCCCTCCTGTGATCAAATGAATCCTTGAACAATTTTATCGTAATCCTTACTTCCTTCAGGCCTACACAAATGTCTCTTGATTTTATTTTGTGCATCTTTGTAAATACGTAACCATGTAAATATTCTGCATAATATAAATGTCACTTAAACTCACCACTTACCCACACCAAAATGTCCCCCACACTGTCCGAAACCCACGCCAATATGGCCGCCTTGCTGACCATGCTGAGTCCCTTGTCTATTTCCAAACACCACATGCTGAGTCCCTTGTCTATTTCCAAACACCACTTTATCTTCACTTCACTCACGAGGACTCCAGCGATCCCCGCCCATCTGAGCCCAGAATTGCCATCGAGCAACCTAACCAGGAAGTAAGTACTCGCTAAAGCGTAGCTCTCTCGCCTCTTCCTGAAACTTTAAAACCCTTCAGTAGCTGTAACTGTAATATAAATTAATTTCAACTATTTTCCCTAGTGAGACACGATCGGTCCGGTCTCCTATGAAGAGGCTTTCTTGCCCTGGTTTGGTAATTATATTGCGTGTACTTATTATGCTATTCAATTTTCACTTTAACCCTCGTATTTACCCCTCTCTACCCGCTTTTTGGCAGGAAAATGCTCAGATAATTGAGTACCCCACCATATGTCCCTTGATATTGGGCACCGCCCCCTGGAAATAAACAATGTTTGGACCTAAATCTGGTAATTCGTACGATAAGCATGTCATTTAACCGTCTGTTCACTACTGCGCAGCATGTTTATCTTACTCGAGACCTCACCGCGGAATCTTAAATAAGCTTGCCCGGGTGCCCGCCCCATCCGTGCACAGTGTCCAGAAAGCAATGGCCCCAAATCAACCTTCACGTCACCTTTCATTTCAATGCAGTGAGACGTATTTGGGCATTACAGACCCGCCCGGCACTGACGGCATGAAACGCCATGATCCTAAACCGCGTCATTTCACTTCACGTGCTTCTCTTGTATATACTTAGGCACAGTAACTGTAAAACAATTTGTTCATTTTATTTCATGCAACGCCCCCACCAGTCCCCCCACTGCGCCGGAAATCGCATGTGACTTCACTTGATTTTAATTGCCATCTGTTGCACATGGTAAACACACTTTTGTTTTGGATGGTCAGATATGTTACATGCTAATGCTAGTACTTACCCTTGTTTTCATTTTTCCTCCCCCTTTTTTCCGAAAATTTGTATGTATAAATATATGTGTAGGCCAAAAATTGCCTAAAGATTTTCAAGACAAGCTTTTTTATTCTCTCTCCTGAAGATGATGCCACTCATTTCACAATAGGCATCGAAACGTCGTCGACATTTTAGCGTCATATGTAAAATGAAAAGTATAAATTGTATACAATGATGCTTCTAAAATGTATTTTTGTCTGTTCACTGAACTACTAGTATACAGACCGCCTTGTTCGTTCTAACCCCATCCCCTTGTTTTGTCTTGTCCCCTGTGGGTTGCTGGCTGCACCCACTGTGTAAAAAATCCTCTTTATTCTTGCTTATCACTTTAATTAAAATTCCTGTCCGGCTGGACAAAGGTCATACATACTATTGAGCGTATGTCTATCATTTTTGCGAAAGATCCCTGAACTACTAGGGACCCCTGTTTTTTGTAATACGTTACTGCCCAAGGTCCCTAGTGCTATACCTTTGGGTTCCCTTGTTTTGTATAAAATAATCAAAAGGAGACTTTGCATAATCATGAGCAATTAAAATGCAAATAAATATTTAAGGCAATAATGAGAGTTGTAAGTAGTTTTAAAGGGATTTATTTTCCAATCAAAATGTAAGTTTCTCTGACTCTTCATTCGTTAGTCAGAAATAAATCATGTTAAAGAATTGAAAATATGAAAAAATAGAAATTAATACAGAACATATTATAGCTTTCATACAAAGCACTCCATAAAGGAAGAAATCCCTATTTCTATGGAAAATGAGGCATAAATGTCAGTCAGAACTCAAAGAGTTCTGGAAATATAATGCCACAGTGAACTTAGCATATAGCTAAACCTATGATTTATAATTGCAAAATCTCCCATAAAGAGATATAAAAGCATACGTCAAATAAGTCTTGAAAAGTCCACATCTAAATCTGCCCTTGATCCCTTACAGCTGATTTCCTCTCATCACCTTGAGCTTCTTCCCTCTGTCTGCCTGTCTGTGTCTTTTCACAGAAGCTGCCCATGGGCCCCTCCTCCCTCTGCAGAACTCAAAAAAAGCTGTGGAATTCTGCCTACATCCTACTAAAAATAATAAGCAAAAGCCCCCACATCTCAGCTAGGAGCTAGTGTATATTTCCAATAAAACATGTGACTTGGTCTTCCTATTTTGTCCAAATGGAGTTGCAGAAAGTTTCTCATCATGAATCAGGTGAGTTCTTGTGACACATTTTAATTTTGCTCTAAATGAATTCATCTCCTCTTCCTGCTAAAGAAACTATTTATTTCAACGTATTTAAACTAATCAAAAAACATTTAATCCAGCAAGAAAGTATGTTTTTAGGCGGAAACTGTTTGGTTCTGCGACACCTCATTGCCCTCTCTGTTGGCCGCCCTTCCCACTCCTTATGTGGCCCTCCGTGCCGACCGACTAGGGGGCAAGTCAGGAGGTGGTGTAGCCCTTATTGCTCGAGCCGAGCACAATTTTCAACTTCTCCCTTCTCCCATTATTAACTTCACCGAGCACTTGGTAGCTCGTTCACTGGCCTTCTCTCCCCCACTCACCTGTCTATTGATGTATCGCCCACCTCAGTCATCTCATCTATTCTTGCCGGCTTTTCAGGATCTGTTGGCCACTTTAGCGATAAACCACGTCTCTATCCTCGTACTAGGGGATTTTAATTACTGGCCCTCAGACCCCCAGGAAAGCACAGCTTCCAAACAATTCTCTGATTCACTCACATCCCTTAATTTTATATCTCACCTGCACACCCCTACGCACACCCACGGCCATGTACTAGACCAGGTTTGGTCTCTTAACGCCTTGGTCTCCTCCATGACCGTGTCCCCATGCCCCTGGTCAGACCATGCCCTGGTTTCCTTTTCCCTCTACCCTAAGTCGGCAACAAAGATCCCGCCTGCCAAAAACATCTGGGCACGAAATTGGAATAGGGTAGACCTTCCTGCCCTGTCATCTTCTCTGCTGAACTCCGCACCTAACCTAGAGGGCCTATCCTCCATCTCTCAAGCCACTGCTATTGATACTTGGCTTGCTGGAGGCTGTGATAAGGTAGCCCCACTACGACGGATATCCACCCAAAGACCCAAGGAATCAAATCGGTGGTTTGGTGACGATTTAAAGACAAAGAAGCTGACTCTCCGGCGGGCTGAAAGGCAATGGAGAACGGACTACTGCCCTCTATTAAAAACTTGTTATCTATCTTTGCTGAGCGACTACAAAAAAGCCATATTGAGTGCCAAAACAACTTACTTTTCAGCTAAAATTTTGGCAGCGGATAACAAATCTAGGGAGATCTTCTCTATTGTCCAGGACTTGGCTTACTCTGACAGGGCCACTCCCAAACCCTCCCCCTCCCAGTCCCTCTGTGATTCTTTGAACACTTATTTTTTAGATAAAATTGTCAACATTAGAGCCAATATCCCACCTCCTTCCCTCGCTTTTTTTGAGCCTTCTCCCCCGATTGCTCACGGCTCTCTTTCCTCCTTCCCTCCGCTCACTGAGGAGGCATTCCTTGCAATGCTCCCCAAAATAAAATCTGGTTCCCCGGCAGACATCTGCCCAGCTTACATTTTGCAACAGATTTATTCTGTCTGTCCCAAACCACCTATATTCCTCCTTAATAGCTCGTTGGCTCAGGGCGTGGTAATCCCAGCCCTTAAATCTGCCACCATAGTCCCCATACTTAAGAAGCCTGGCATGGACCCTTCCCTCCCAGCCAACTATCGTCCCATCTCCCTCCTGCCTTATTTGAGCAAGGTGCTAGAGCGACACGTAACATCGGTCCTCAGTGCCCATGTGGAAGCCAATGGTGGTCTTGCGTCCC